>NC_060273.1:65694088-66312647 GCF_021613505.1 Equus quagga | reverse complement strand
AACACCACAGCCCAGCCAATGAGAAACATCACAGTCCAGCCAATGAGGAACGATGCAGCCCAGCCAATGAGAAACATCACAGCTCAGCCAATGAGAAGCCATTGCCGTCCTGAACGTTACTTTCCCCCAATGGACTTTTGTTTAGAACAGCCCCTCCCTATTTCCCCTTTTTCTCCATAACAGGAAGTTCCCCTTCTTTGTTCTCCAAGTTTGCCTATGGTTAACCATAGCATGCACATCCTAAATTGCAAATTTTCTGGCTATTCCTGAGTAAACTCATTTTGAGGGTAAAATAACAGATGTGTTTGCTTTTTAAGTTGACATAAATGGTGTCAGAAAGTGGGATCCAAAGGAGATGACCCCTTAGAGATGGTGACCCCCAGAATGGAGCAAGGTATCCACATTGAATCTTTTGTGCTCATTGCTTCTGTGAGTGGCTGCCCACTTTGGGTTTGGTAAGTCTCCTCTCAGATTCTAAGCTCCACTCTTTTTGTGTTCTGAGCTCTCTGACATTCTTTGGGATTGGGAGAGGCTTTGTCCTGTCAGAGGACTTTGTCCTCCCAGTTGAAAACTCTGTCCTTGCTTTCAAAGCATCATCCTTGGTGAGTACTCAGTAATTTTCTGAAGGAGGCATAGTGACGCTGGGGTTTGGGCTTGCTGAGAATTCAGCAGTTTTTCTTTGGTTTTCAGATTCCTTTTGGGGATCAGGGCTAGGACTCTAGCAACTTTCTTGGGTTTTCAGAGAAAATTTCAGGAATTTCAGATCCCAGTCATCTAAATGTTGAGGGAAATCCTCCTTCAAGGACCTCAGCTGGGTTTATGTTTAAGAACTTTGGGTCCCCTACATACACATTTTTAACTGGGTGGGGCAAACTGACCAAGAGTAGTCCAGAATTACAATGGCCAATGTGGGGAATTTTTTAATCTCCCCAAACTCACTCTTCTTAAAACCAAATTGGAAGACCACAGCTCTAAAATTAAGCAAAACAAATGGCATGTCTATTTTCGTTGGTACCTGGAGGCTTCTGGATGCATACAAAGCTCTAAAATTGCCTCACTACAAGATACCATCTCTAAATTAGCAGAAATAACTGAAAAATCAAGGGGGAAAGGATGGCTTCCTTAGCCTTGTGTTCCCCTCCTCCTTTGTCTCAGGCACCATCTTGGTTGTCTTCCCAAACTTTTTTGTCTCAGACGTCACCCTGACAGCCATCTTGTGCCCAGGTTCCCCCCCAGAGGCCATCTTCCTCCCTCCCTTCTGGGAAAACCTGCCTCTTTCAAATCAGACCCTCTGAGGATTCAAATGCTAAACTCTTATTTACTACTTCTGAGTTAGCTGGAACAAATAAACAACTAGTAGGAAAAATTTAAAAAGCCGTTACTCTAGACTTTTGATAATAGACAAAATGACTCCTAAAACAGCTCTAAAAGGATCTTCACAGCGTGCAAATAAAAATCTCTAGTAAAAGACTTTGGGAATCTGGAGAAGTAACCTTAACTTAGTCCATCTGCCAGAAACACAGTTAGGATCCAACTACTGAGTTATACTTGAGTTTTGTACCTGAGACATGGCTAACAGTTTTTAAACAGAAGCTATAACAGCTATAACATCTCTGTGTCTGTCTATGCATCTATGAATATATGTTATAGAGATGTGATATTTTTCTACCTCCAGATGGTATTGATAAAATTAATTTGTAAAAGAGCTCTATTTAATTGGCTTAAAATTAAGTGCTTATAAATTAAGTATTCCTACACCTCAGAAATACAACCAAACTAACCCAAACGTTTTGAAGTTTATGTGATCTAAGATTAATCTCTAGTAAATAAACTGTAGCTGAAGGTTGTTAGTTTAATTGAAACAGGTATGTCTTTAGAATATCAACACTGAATGTAATGCAGTCATGCAACTTTCATTCTACCTGGGTTTATTAAACTCATGTTATCTCTGTTACAAAATTTGTCAGCAAGAAAGTAACTTAGGATGATGGTTGGCAATTTAATGTCTAATCCAAGCGTGTTTGTTAAAAGCAAGAAGTTCAAATAAATGTAAATAAGATCCAAGTTTGTACTGGTTAGATTAAATAACAGATGGCCTTTCAATATCTAAATCATTTCCAAATGAGCATTAATTACTGAACACAGATTTATCTACTTTGGGCTTCCTATTGCAGAGAAACTAAAGATATTTGAGTCTATTCGTGAACATGTTTTGTGCTGTGATGAGAAATTTTCTATGAAAAAAGGCATGCTTATGGAAATTTATAAAAGGTATTTATAAATTTGTCAAGCTTCAAAATGCTATTACAGTTCACAATTGCTTACTTCTTAGTTTTCACTAGGAATTAATAATTCTAAGGGTTAAGAATTCTAATACAAAAGAAACATCTGCATATGCAAGGAGAGTAGGATGTGTGTTTCTATAAAAGAAGGTATGAGAGATGGGACACATTTTGTTGAGGGAACAGAAAGCAATTAAAGAAAAGTTGGTTATTTCGAAATGAGAAAGAGGAAAACACAGGACAAAATCCAAAGGTAAAAAGAAAGTGCTGGTTTGTGGAAAGGAATCTTGGGAAAAGAATTTTAATGTGTAATCAAACTGGCTAAGATTAAAATAAATTTATTAAAGTGAGTTTTAAGACAAAAATGAGCTGATGCAATTTAAAATTTGGTTTTCTTTTCTGTTGAAAGGATGAGGTTATCTTGGGCTATTAGTGTGCTTTTGATAATAGATTGTGAAAGCTTCTTTACCTTTAAGTAATGTGCCTGGAGAACAGAGATTTTGTGTTTTATCAAAATAATTTACTGTATTATTTCCATCATGTCTTTAATTACTTAAGAGAACTGAGTCTTCTTAGTATTAAAGGAGTTAAGTTTGCTTACAATCATGTAAACTTTCATATTTGCCTTTGAAACTTTTATTATTACTTTGGTCAAACAGATACCTAAGTATTATTTCATAATGATCTGTGATCCTATTTGGTTAAGTGTCTGAACCTTTTGATATTTTTGACAAGCTTTCCAACATATTCAAATTCTAAATGAAGTATTTTCAACCTGGATGTAACTTTGGGATTTTCCAGAGGGCACCTGGGACATCTCAAAAGATTTGTTCCCTCTTCTTATAAAAAGAGAGATATTACACTAATTACGCTTATTTGGTGTGTCAAATTATGTGAGAAGCGTAATAATAAGCAATAATAAACCTTTTTATGTTATATTGTATGGGTTACTAAAAAGTATTCTAGAATTTGTATGAAATTCCTAAAAATCTTATATATCCTAATGCAGTGTTATTACCTGTAATTCTAGTTAGTGTCTAAAATGTATGTCACAAAAATACCCAAATTTTCTTGTCAGTTGCCTTTTTTAAAGTCTTTTGTCAGTTACAGATAGTTATTGTTTTACTCCGATGCTTTTACAAATACATTTCATTTTCAAAGAGATTCGTGGAAAAGACCTTGACAAGTACTCTGGAATATAGGTTTTAGTAACTTTAGGATCATAACACTGAACTGGGTGGGAGTTTCTGGAACTCAAGCAGAGGAGTGATTGCTTTGATGTTTTGTTTTCCAGATGTAAAGCTCCCCCTTTCCTCCTTTCCTTTAAGCTATCTATTATTTACAAAAATTTGGTAAAGTGTATCTTTGCAACAAGGGTTGAAACCTTTATCTTTTTCTCCCTAGCTAATCCTGCCAGAATTCAGAAACTCTTCACTATTCTTTCATGTTGATATATGTATTTGCATATTTCTGTGAAAATCCATTCTCTCTATAGCAGGGCATAATCGTACATTTTGGCTAATATTACCAAAGCTTGGACTAGAGTGTCATATTTGAGAGAGATATGGAGACTCAGATATGACCAGACTTTAAGGAACTCCTTGGAAAAATCAGTCTAGTACCTTGCTTACAAGCTTTCAGCAAAGCAATCTTAAAAAAGAGCATGTATGGTCAATCACTATTTTTGCTGCATTAATATAAATAATCAGGCCAAGTTTAATACAAACAAATTAGCTTTTCTGTGATTATCTTTAATAAAAGTGGGGGTAATTGTGGAGAGAGAAATTATGTTTACACCTTTGTGAATATTAAATTCTAGTCCTATTAATTGTCTTGAAGGTTTTGTTATATACCTGTGAGCTGGACTGGATCCTAAATTCTTCTAGTTTCCTTAAATGTCTGGCTACAATCCTCCAAACTGATGTTTTCAATTTTACTGCCCTTGAAATCTCCTTGGAAGGGACTACACCAGGTTCTTCTCAGTACCCAGAAGGCAGCTAAACTTCAGGGACTCAAGCCTTGGGTACACATCTCACAGCTAAAGAAGGCTCGAGTTGACAGCTAGTCCTGTACAAACTCTGGGGACCTCCAGATCAAATTGACCTGGAAGAGAAGCAGCCAACATCTGAGGCACACAGCTTTCCCAGGATGAGGGGACCAGGCCTGTGTACCTCTCTGTCACGGCTGTCTCTTACTTTGTTTTCTCCCTCCCTTCCATGGAGAGGCAACGCCCTTGCCCACATTTCCCAGTTCCTTCAGAAAGGGGGAACCTCTCTGATTGCTGGATTTGCCATCAGAAACCTTGGTCTGTCCAAGACAGTAATGACCCCTTAGTTCATGCAGTAAATAATTTCACTAGGATTCCAGATGCTGTTGTTGGTCTAAATTGCTCTGCTGGCCCATTTTACTGAGGCAGGGTGATATGCCTGCCAAAACTCATGCCTCGCCTTAGCTTAACCCAGCCTCAGAAGGGAAAACAAGATCTTTTGAATATTTGTATAAAAAATTTCGTGGACCATCAATGTAAATTGAATTGTTTGTATATTTCTTAACACGTCCATGTATTTAGGCAACCTCTCCATATGTAACAACATAGTATCTGAGCCTTGGTTACGTAATGCTAGTGCCTCTGTGCCTATGAGCGAGTCTATAGGTGACACACTTAGCCGGAGCCTTATGTACACCCCCTGGTTCTGTCTTCATCTGGGGAGGTTTCAGTAATGGCCTTTATACTTGAGCAACTCATGGCCTTGACAGGTAGGGAACACAAGGGCAGTGTGCCTTTGCTGTTTTCACTGTCCTATTCTTTCTACAGAAGCAAATAGAGCCTTGCACTGGTCCAGTCCATTAAACCACTACAACCACTTTAAACAAGAACTTCCAGGAAGCGTACCTGACTCTGGGTTTGCCTGTGGGAAGAGCTCTCTTAACCCGGGGATCACAGTGAGTGCCAACGGACGAATGATCAGGAATCTCTCGCTGACACTGGAAGAGTTGGCCGACTCCACAGCCAAAGCAATGTCAGCCCAGCAACGGTGGCTCAACTTACTGGCCAACGTAGTTTTGCACAATAGTAATAGCCCTTGATTTTCTACTTGCTGAGCAAGGAGATGTCTGGGCAGTGGCAAAAACCTCCTGTTGCACGTGGATCAATGTCTCCGGGAAAGTAGAAACCCAATTACTTAAGATTAGATAGCAAACACAACGGCTACAACAAATTTCACCTAACAATCCATTGTCTTTTTATTTGTTCAGCTGGTTGCCTTCAGGTCTGGGCTCCTGGTTTAGAACCATCCTGTAAACTGGCCCTATAGTATTGCTCTTAATCTTACTCTGTACATTTATGGTAAAGTTCTGTACCCATTGCCTGTCAAACCTCTGTGAAAATGATGCACCTAATAAGGTGATGCTGGCTCAGCACTTTGAGATGATCCCCAATGCCTATGACCCTGGAGAAATATAGACTCTAGATGGGAAATGCCTGAGAGTTCTCCCTCCTAACCTTCCTTGTTACCCAAATGTGGTCTAAATGGTTTCTAACCGCTATGTACTTTCCCTCCAACGCGGGACATGACAACCAGGAAAGGTCCTTCCCGGGACCAAGGGACAAGACCACTATGTGCAGACAAGCTGACTATTGATCAGTGATGCTTTGGGAGGAAGATCTTGATCAAAAGGGGAAATGTAAGGGCCAGCCCAGTGGCATAGCAGTTAAGTTCATATGCTCCACTTTGGCAGCCAGGGTTTGCTGGTTTGGACCCTGCGCATGGGCCTACATACCACCTATCAAGCCATGCTGTGGCAGGTGTCCCACATATAAAGTAGAGGAAGATGGGCACAGACATTAGCTCAGGGCCAATCTTCCTCGGCAAAAAAAGGAGGCTTGGCAGTGGATGTTAGGTCAGGGCTAATCTTCCTCAAAAAAAGGGGGGTGAAATGTGAAATAAATAATAGAAACCTCAACTAAATTGGAGTCAGAAAAGCCTGTTGGGGGAGCTCTCACACCCTATCATGCATTGCCCATTCCTCCAAACAGGAGGAGACATGTGCTTGTATCTTGAACAGGAAAATCTACTTTATTACTGAAGGAAGACTTCTCTCCCCACCTGGCAACAGCCCAGCCAGTGAGAAAATGCTATAGCTCAGCCAATGAGACACCGTTACTGCCCTGAACTGTCACTTTCCCCCAATGGACTCTTGTTTAGAACAAAACTCCCCTTTTCCTCTGTAAAAGCAAGCTCCCCTTAGAAGTAACCAAAATGCACAGAGCTTCAAAAGAGTGGAAGGGAACACTGAACATGGCCACATTCTCCCACCCCTAGATCTTCCAGACAAGGCTTGGTGTGGAAAGAGCACTGACCAAGAAGTCAGGAGGCTCCCTGCTCTGGTTTCTATGGATTAACTCCCTGAACAACCATTAGCAAGTCACTTGACTGCTCAGAACCTCAGTTTCCTCATCTACAAAACTGGTAATCGGGGCCGGCCCAGTGGCATCCTGGTTAAGTTCCCATGTTCCACTTCGGCTGCCCAGGGTTCACCGGTTCAGGTCCCGGGTGCGGACATGGCACCGCTTGGCAAGCCGTGCTGTGGTAGGCATCCCACATATAAAGTAGAGGAAGATGGGCATGGATGTTAGCTCAGGGCCAGTCTTCCTCAGCAAAAAGAGGAGGGTTGGTGGAAGATGTTAGCTCAGGGCTAATCTTCCTTAAAAAAAAACACCTGGTAAGAATGAAAGCTAACTCAAAGAATTGTGGAGAAAGATCAAATAACCATGCATGCCTCAACGGCTTGTGATCTGGTCTGTGAGCTTGGGAGGCAGAAGGCCACCATGTGTATTCTGACCTCATGGTTTACAAGCTGCATGAACTTGAGCAAGTTTCTGAGCCTCAGTTACGTCATCCGTAAAATGAAAATAGTACTAGCATATTCTCCAGGGCAGTGGTGTGGAACTTAAATGAAAGGACGGTGCGCCTGGCAAGTAAGCATTCCATAAGTGTTATATAGTTAACAAATATTAAATTGCTTCCTTCTCCCCTTCAGTGAAATAAGGGAATTGCACTCATTGATACATATAACTTTCTTTGCTGATGCTAAGTCTAGATTTCTTTGAAAATTTTATTATGTAGTTTTTCAAAATTATACAGAAATGTATACATGATATAATGTTTGTTATATCCATGTACCCACTATCACCTTAAAAAAAATTACCAGGGTAGATATATAGATATGTAATGATTTTCAGTGTTTTAAAATGTTGTAGGATTGCTATCATAGGCTTTCATGGCAACTTGTGTTATTTTTTTCCCTCAACAACGTGTTTGCGAGATTCATCCATTTTGATATGTGTAGATCTTGGGTACTGCTTTTCCCTGTTGTGTGTATTATTACATTGTATGGATTTGCGACCGTTTATTCATCCTTTCTCCCTGTTGATGGACATTCACATTGTTTCCAGGTTTGGGGGATTACAAACAATGTGGCTCTGAACATCCTGTTAACTGTCTCCTCCCGCCCACGTACAGGTTTCCACCGGAGTTTGTGAGTTTCTTTGTAGGCCTGCCACATGCTGGTGCGCTCCAGCTGAGATGGGGGAAGGGAAGGGAGGCTGGACTGGGGGGGGGGGGTGCGTAGGGATGGGGGAGCCGAATCAGATTTAACCGGTTCTGAAGCCTTTGTAAGTAACAGCTCTTCAAACACAATATTTTGAAGATTTAAGTGTAAATGAATCAGAGCCATATGGATTACATTTGCCTGAAATTACAGAGGATTTAGAGCGGGGCGCAGAGGGTGAAGGTGCCGCTGTCTCATGGGTTGCCTCCTTTACTCGCCAAGGACCTGCACTTTCCCACCATCCAGTTGTCTGCAAGGGGGCGCAAACGCTAGCTGCCCAGGTGCCCTTCCTACAGCCCCAGGAATTAAGCGGCCAGCACAGCCTCAGGCTGCCTAAAGGGAGCACTACGGAGCCTTAAAGTCAGAGCCTTGGGACGCTGGAGTCCAGGTTCCCACTCTCCCACTACTTTGCTGTGTGGCCTTGGGCCAGATGCCCTGCTTCTCTGGGCCTTAGTTCCCTTATTTGTAAGATGAGACGCCTGAGAGGTGGTATAGAATAGCGATTAAGAGCCCAGGTTTAAAACCATCCTCTAACCTCTTTCTGGCTGTGAGACCTTGGGCAAATTGTTACTTAGCCCCTTTGTGCCTTGGTTTCCTCATCTATAAAATGGGAATACTCATAGCATCCACCTCGTAGGTGGTTGTGAAGAATAAATTAGCTACTCGTACACCTAAAATGTGCCTGGCTCCTAGTAAGCAGTCGAGTGGTACCACTTTTGTTTTGTTACCAAAGATGGGTCCAACTCTGGTTTTCCTTGGCACTCAGAGATGAGGGAAGGGAGCCTGAGAAGTGAGACAGGGTTACACAGCGGCCAGCCATCTCCCATTCTCGCAGCAACCACATCTCCAGTCCATACCCTTTTAAATGTGAACGCGTACTCACGTGCTTAAAAAATGAATCCTGCGGGGTTATAATCTGCTTCTTTCACTTTCACTATATCGTGCATATGTTTCCATGTCATTAATATTCATCTACAACATTTTTTTATATCTGAACAGGGGCACAGCAAGCCAACCTTTACCAAGTGCTAACCGTGTGCCAGGTGCGGTGTTAAATGTTTTCCAAGCGTGCCTTCATTTAATGCTCAACACAAGAAAATGAATTTGGAATTATTATCATCCCCATTTTACAGCTGCGGAAATTGAGGCTTAGAGAGACTAAATAACTCGCTTAAAATATCACTCCAGGCCAGATGTGCTGACTCCCAAGCGTCAGTGCCAACCTGTTCCCAGGCCCTGTCTGGAGATTGAGACGCGTCTTGAAGTGACTTCAGGCCCCTCTTCTCAGACTCTCGGATTTTTTTTCTGGCTTCTCACTCCTATCCACGGCATGTGATGAACATTCTTGTAGGAAGATCTTTGCCTTCATCGTGATGGCTTCTTCGGGATCAATTCCTTGACATGGATGACCCGATGTTTGGGGCTGTTTTTTTTGGAAATGAGGAGAAACAGAGGACCCCAGCCCAGCTGGAGGCTGGACACAAGGGAGAGGCAGGCAACCCTCCGGGAAGTGGGCGCGACTGGAAAGCCAGGATGCCTGACTAATCCACAGAGCATGCCGCCTCGGTTTATCTGAGCACTGCTTTCCTGTGCCCCTCGGGCTCGCCCAGAAGCCCTTAGGAATCTAGTTTATTTCCATCCTGGTTTTGCTGACTTGACTGAAGTTCTTCCTCTGTGGATCGGCTGCAAGACACAGGCTCTCTCACACACACGCACGTGCACACTGACCTCCAGAAATCAAGCATGAGAGAGACAGTCATTGGGAAGAAGCCGAGAGAACCTACAGAAAGTGGGGGACCCTTCTTTACACAGAAAGAAAATTCCCTGGAAAAAGCTGTTCATCAAATTTACATAAATCCTTTCTTCTCTTAATTGGTCTGGGTTAGTTTAATATTTTTACAACAGCTTTATTGTTTTTTTTTAAAATACATCTTCATTGATTATTTTTTAAGATTGGCACCTGAGCTAACATCTGTTGCCAATCTTCTTTTTTTTTCTTCTCCCCAAATCCCCCCATTACATAGTTGTAGATTCTAGTTGCAGGTCCTTCTAGTTGGGGTATGTGGGACGCCGCCTCAGCATGGCCTGATGAGCAGTGCCATGTCGGCACGCAGGATCCGAACTGGTGAAACCCTGGGCCACAGAAGCGGAGCGTGTGAACTTGACCACTCGGCCACAGGGCCGGCCCCTCATTGTTTTTAAAAATTCCTCAAAAATACGTGAATATATTTGAAGATGTAAAAGCATTTGAAATTCTCATTTCAGACTGGCGGTATAGAGCAGTGCTTTCCAAGTGCGTGGCATGTTATAAAATGCAGATTCTGATGCAGGAGGTCTGGGCGGGGCCTGAGAGTCTGCATGTCTCACCTGCTGCCAGGTGAGGCTGATGCTGGTTCACGGACCAGTCTGCAAGCGAGGGCACAAGACATGTTTGGTAAAGCAAAGATTCTTCTGTCGTGGAATTGCCGCTCCTTGGTAACTGCTCGAAATGTTTTTATGTCTGAGCTAGAAGGGTCTTAGAGATCATTTGTTCGGAGTCTCTGTTGACAGATGGGGAAATTGAGGCCCAATGGGGGGATGGGACAAGCCCAAGGCCAGGGAGCTTGAGCCAGAGCATGACTGAGGGCTCCAGGTTCCTTTTGTTTCCACTGAACTCAAAGCTTAGTCAGTTTCAACTGTGGGACCAGCAAAGGCTCTGAGAGTGGCTGAGGGGAGTGGTGGCCTTGTAGGGAATAAGGCCACCAGGTAGAGTACAGACCCCACGCCAAACCCCATGTGGATGCTTTCCAGGCGTATGCTCTCAGAAAATCCTCACCATAACCCTGCTCAGTAGCATCATCAACTCCATTTTACACAGAGAAATCGAGGCCCAGAGAGCAAAGTAATATGCGGGAGGTCACACAGCAGGGGGTACAGCGCTGGCACCAGTCCTGTGTGGGAGACGCCCCAGCTCTGTCTCCCAAAGTCCTCTTTCATCTCCTACCTTCAAGTTCCCTGCCTTACTGAGCTTGAACACTGGTTCACTTCCCATCAAGGGAAAACCAGGATTGTTTGAAAGACACTGTAGGAAATAAGTACAGTGAAAACAAAACAATGTTACTAAAATCTAGCTGGATTTTATCCCCTGCAGAGCCCCAGGGCTGCTCTCTTTGTTAAAAGGGGAGATTAGCAAACGTTAGAGAGATCTCAGAGACAGACTACCACATGCTGAGGCTTTCCTCTAGATGACATCGGAAGGACTGAAAGAAAACTGAAGGGAGAATAATTTTGCAGGACATCGTCCACCTTCTGCACTGCGCTGTATGAATTTCATCTTTCTTCCATCTCCTGGGCCAGCCATCTCACAGGGCACTATGCTCCCTTTCGGCCCTGAAGCAGGACTGGCTACCTGGAAGAGGCACCTGGACCACGTTTCACATCATGAGAGGCTTACACATACAGCATCTCTACTTCAATTTCCCTGTGTCCCAGGAGGTGCAGTCCACACTCCCCCCAGGGGCGTGGCAGTGAGTCAGCAGGCTGCCTGGAGCCGGGGCGTGCTCCCTCCCAGAGATGACCCACCAGCCTGTTTGCCTAATGTGACCACTTTGGAAAAATTGTTTGTTCTCATCCTACTAAAAACAGCTTCAAAGCGACTCCCGTCTAGACTGTGCCAGGATCGATTATCACATCCCGGACCTGATCGAAACCACAGGGGGCATAGTCATTTGCTTTAATGCAGTTAAAGCAAAATATAATAATGCACCCAGGCCAGGGAGGAGAGCAAGGCTCCCTGGATGGTGGAAGGAGAAATGAGTTCTGGATAATTTCTTCTCAGCTCCAAAGGAGCGAGTTTAGACTTTTCCTGCCTCCATCTCTGAGGCTGCCTTGGGCCCTGGACTGTCCTTTGCAGAGGGCCACCAGGTGAGGGTGACCTGGCAGGATGGGGAGTGGGGAGGAAGCCGTCTGGGGGTGGGATGTGGTGGCGTGGGGGTGTGCAGAGCACAGTCCAGGAGGAGGGAAGCCAAAGAAGAAGGAAGGGAAGGACGAGAAAAAAGCTCTGAGAGAGAGAGTAGGAAATGGACACAGCCAGCCTGGTAATTCCTGGAATCCCTGACAAATCCCTGGCCCCAAGGAGGCCAAGTTGAGCCTTGCAGGTCCTCCCAGAGGACAATGTGTGCGATCAATCCAGCTTCCATAAGAAGGCACCAGGAAAATGCGTGTTGGCCTCTCAGAGAGCCATAACGAGGAGAAAGAGCCATCAAAAGCCTTGGCCTGGTGGTCAACACTGCCTTGCCTGCCTCAGGACTTACGTCCAGCATCCCAGGGTTCTAGAGAGGAACCAAGTGATTGCTGACACCACTCCCCCCACCTCTCCAGGACAGGCGGGGATGGGCAAGCCTTCAGGGAGTTCCTCAGTGCTTCCTGCGCACACGGTCCGTGGGAGCTCCACACACCGCCCATGGGGTTACCATAACCAAGTACCACCAATGGGATGGCTTTAACAACAGAAATTTATTTTCTTGCGGTTCTGGAGGCTGGGAACAAAACCAAGGTGTCAATCAGCAGGGTGGTTCCTTCTGAGGGGTGTGAGGGCAGGATCCTTGCTGGGCCTCGCGTGTAGACGGCTGTCTCCTCCCTGTCTTCACGTTGTCTTCCCTCTGTGCCTGTCTCTGTGTCCATATTTCCCTTCTTATAAGGACACCAGTCCCATTGGATAAGGGCCACCCTAAGGACTTCATTTTATCTTGTTAAGACCCCATCTCCAAATAAGGTCACATTGCGAGGTACTAGAAGTTAGGACTTCAACACATGAATTTTAGGGTGGGACGCAACTCTGCCCAGAGCACTGTCCCTCGGGAGCTCCTGCACCCGCTGCCTTGTGAGGAGTGAGAGAGGAGACCAGGCTCTGTGAGGTCAGCTCTCCCCAGCTCCATGACCTTGGACAAGTGACTTCACCTTCAGGAGCCTCGGCTTGCTCATCCATGGAGTGGGGATGCTAATACTGCCCCCACTGAGTGGAGAAGAAGCGCGTAACTCCAAATGCCCTCCTGTTACAGTGACGTGATTTTCCCAGCTGGGAAGCATCCTCGGAAATCGCGGGTGCTCTCCCTTACCAAACTGAGGTCCCCTGAGAACTGAGAGCTGCTCCTCCCCAGAAAGTAAGACTCCGGTACCTTTTCTTCTCCTCTTCTTCTTCCTCCTCCTCCTCCTCATTCTCCTCCTTCTCTTGTTGATTCCCAAAGGCTATTGTTACTTTATTGTTGTTTGTTGTTATGGCCCCCATTTGTTGAAGACTTCATTGTGTAGACGTTGTGCCAAGTGCTTTGCTGTCTTTATCTCATTTTATCCTCACAATAACCCTGCTGGACAGGAACCATTACTATCCCCATTTTATAGATGAATCAACTGAGGCTCAAAGAGTTGGAGTAAGGCCCAGAGGACTGAGCTAGGACACTAATGGGAAATCTCAGGAAGGCAGCTGGCAGTTCGCAGAAGGAAGGTGTTCCTCATGGGCTGCCTGGAAGGGAGGGAGGCCCCTGCCCTGGAGGACCAGGGGCTCTTACTGTCTTGGGGTGAAAGGGGTCGCCAAGTTCAGAGCCGCTCCTGAGCCCCGTGCAGGAACCCCTCTCTAAGACCTGGAAGCCTCAGCCAAGGAGACCCCTGAGGGGAGAAGTAGGGATTCTTGCAAACCCTCCCAGGCCGACAAGCCCAGTTGCCCCTCTAGCAACCGCCCAGCACATAGCAGTTACTCAATAAACACGTAATAAATGAGTAATTATATCGATCAACTGCAATCACAAAAAACAGCCACTTTTGTTGCAAGATGACATTGCCAGGCTTGGGCTAAGCCTTTGATCTATAGTTTCTTGTTTCATTTCATCTTCTCCCAAGCCCTACAGGATAGGTGCCATTATTATCCTGGTTTTACAGCCAAGAAAGCTGAGACCGAGAGAGGTTTAGTAACCTTGGGCAGGTTAAAGCTCTTAAAACCTCTGTGTTAGTGGATCTCAAACCCTGCCCACGGAAGGGGGCATATTAACTTAACCATTCAAACAGCCTTGGGTCCCCAGAAACCCTTGGCACACAGTGGGTGCTTAATAAGTACTTAATGAATTAACGAATTGATCCATTCATCAAACCTAGCCCTCGAGGTAGACATCTGACCAAACAAACAACAGAATCTCTGGGCCCATAAGATTCCCCCAGCCCAGTTCCTGGCATACAGTAGGTGCTCAATAAATATTTGTGGGCTGAATGGCCCTCTGGCCCCTAACATGGGCAACTCTGACCATAAATTTCAGCTCCAGGCACTTTGAAGTTCCCCCAGGGGACAGCTGCTTTTCTTGTTATCGAGGCCCTCTCAGCCCCCACCTCCTAACCCCTCCCGGCCCCCTGGGCCCATCCAGGCCAGGGACCTGGGGCCGCCAGAGCCGGGAGATAAGGATGATGGATGGCCAGTCGCCTGGCTCCACTGAAGCCTGGGGTTTCCTGGGAGCGGGAGACAGTCTAGTGATTCCAAAGCCTCTCGGAATTCGAGTGGAGAGAGCTCCAGGAGGGGGTGGGGGCAGCATCCGAAGTGTCTCTATCTCCTCAGAGATGCTGGACCCCGACAGGAGGTTTCAGCACCCCCCGGCTGCCTTGATCTCCTTCCATGTTGACAAGGCTTCCTTTCAGCATGTGGTGGACACCAGGACTCATCTTTGGAGCTTCCAGTAGGAGGCAGGAGGATGGTATCCCCACCATCCCAGCCTATCTCCTTCCCCGGGGCATTGGGTCCAGGATCTGGAGGCTGAGCAGGCTCGCTTCCCGCTTTGTAATCCCAGGTCTGCCATTAATTGAGTCTTCGGCAAATTGAGAAATCACAGTGTGGGGGCCCAGGTTTGCCCGTTTGTAAAATAGGTCTTGAGGGGGGTGTTTCCTTCCAGCAACGCTGAGACAGGATTCTAAGTAGCTAAAGGAGAACCAGCTGGGGCTGAACGGGATGGAAGCCGTCCCAATGGCGAGGCCAGCTTGTGCTTGGATCCAGGCAATAATATTCATTGGTTTAATTTAAAATCTCTGATCCCCAAACCAACATGCTTCCCAGCTGTGGACAGATTGTAGTGCCTGAGCGTGTTAGACTTTGAAGGACTCTGGAGGGACTGAAACTTGTCAATTTCTTTTTGCCCTTCCCTTCTCTCTGAACTTAAGTTAATTTTAAACTTTAAAATATATATATATATATATGTATTTTTTTTTTATTGAGAACAATACTGGAACATGTTTTTCTTCCTTAAGAAAATACGGATAAAGTTAAAGTGCCCCAGACAAGGTACCCTCAATCCTGGACTACTCCCCTCTATTTCCAGAAGCAATACCATCATGTAGGATGCGCCCCCAACCCTCCTCAGCACCTTCTCATAAACCTGTTTACCCACAGCATGGGTGTGGGGGGTTTATTTAAAGGAATCAGCCCACATCGGTCATGTTTTTTGCATCCATCACCCAGCCTGTGGCTTGGAGACCCACCCGTGCCGGGACATATGGATCCATCTCATTTCCCCTAACTCGTGTTCAGCCTACGACTCGCTGGACCTGCCTTCCACATAAGCTCCAAGAAGGCAGAGGTTTGTTCTCTTGTTCACAGATGATTCCCAGTGTCTAAAACAGGGCCTGGCAGTCGTTACTCGATAATGATTCCGTGAATGAGTGAAGAGAGGAATAAATGAATGACCCGATGCAGGTAACCCACCCTCTACTCTCGGGTATGTCGCTTCCTTCCAACTTTTCACCAACACAAACAGTGCTGCAACGAGCACACCCGAATATGCTCCTGGGTTCACTTTTGAGGAGCAGTAACTGGTGGGGGCTCCCTGAAGCCTCAAAGAGCACAGTTTGAAATCCTCTTGTCAGGCCAAAGCCTTCATTTCATGGATGAGCACAGAGGGCCCAGAGAGGGCAAACAACTTGGCCAAGGTCACCCAGCATATTAGGGATTGATTAGAACCTCAAGGATAGTTTGAATTTCTCTTCCTTCATTGACTCTCTTAGTACTTATATTTTCTCTCACCCCTAGCCTGTGTAGCTCAGGAGGGTGACTTTAGGAGCAGAAAGTCTGAGTCACTTGGCATAGAGAAGACTCTCCAGAATCAGGAGTCCGGGGTTTTTGTCCTGGTATGGAATTGTCGAAGGATCTGGGTAAATCACGTCCCCTCTCTGAGCCTCAGTTTCTCTAATCTGTAAAACTGGCCTAGCACTTCTTGCCTAACTCTTGAAGTGAGGATGACAAGAAGAGTTGATAAAATAGAGAAACAGCATAGGCATCTAAGAGAGGGCTAGTTCAGTTTAAAAGGTAGAATTTTTTAAAACAAATTTCAGGTTAAAAGATATGGTATGTTTCCACTTCTGTAAAAGTGAAAAAGAAAAAAATAAGTTTGTATAAATACGGAAAAAGTGACAGCCGTTACCCAGCAAATGTTAACTGTCAGCGGTTTCCTGGGAGTTCAGAACTGCAGAGAAAGGAAGGGGAAGCTATTAACATTTTCTTGCTACCCTCAGTTTTGTTGATTTTGTAAAAGCTTGACACAACAAAAGATGTATTTACATACTAAGCATGTGAGCTCAAAAAATCAGAAGTGAAAAGATAAATATTGTTATAGAAAAAAATTTAAAGCAGAAGTCATGAATAATCCATTTACGAAAGCAAAAATACAAATAGCTAAACAAGAAAAAGGGCCAAATCTTAGGGTGATCAAATACTTACAAATGAAAGCAACAGTGAAATTCCTTTTCTTTTGCTTATCAAACTGTAAAGTGATATGAAATGGAGACGAAAATGTTTTCGTTTTTGCCCTGGAGAGAGGGAGATCAGAGTGGGGATTAGCAGGAAGGTGGGGACCCCGCCCCCTCACAGTGATGACATCTCCATCATGTCCTGCTGCCCTGCGCTCTGATAGAGCCATCCCGAGACCAAGGAGAGATGACAGGGGAGAGTCACTGCTTCTTTTGGCTTCTACCTCCTCCGACCACGGCGTCCTCTGGCCCCCTGCCCCCAGCCAGGGACACTCTCCCCTCATCAGAACTAAATCCCTTTCTTCTGATAAGAGTCCTGGATCCTGTGACAAAACCAGAAATGATTGGGAAAGTGCCTGGTGAACACAGATCGTGTCCTTCTCCGGAAGGAATTGCTGGGTTCAGAGCAGAGAATCCCGGTTGTGGGGTCAAAGGTCATCTCTGCTAAGCCCCTGCCTCTAAGCAGAACTGCCCCAAAGGCTTTATTTTGGTGGTTTTTTGTGGGAATCCAATGACATGCTAGAACAAGCCATTAGCAGTCATCTGGTCCAATAGCCTCATTTTATATAAGGGGAAACTGAGGCACAGGAGGGCTTATGAGAAACCCAAATCACCCAACCAGTTAAATGGAGCTCCGTCTAGAACCAAGGTCTTTTGACTCCTGGTCCAGTACCCTTTCTGCCTAGATTCATCATGGCCATATCTTTTCTTTGTGGACTGGATCTGTTCTTTAATCCCTGTATATTGAAGTCTATTTTCTCCCTAATTGTGGCTAAAAATCCCACTTGTTCACTTGGGAAAGGAAGTGGTCGTGAGATATATGTTCACAATGGAGATCATATATTTAAGAGAGAAAAGATACAGTTCCGATACAGTTCTAATAAACAGCATTAATCATAAATAGTAAATTTCAATCAGTAAGTACTAAAATTAAATTGTGTTAAACAATAAAAAAACTTAAATAAAACAATAAAAGTCGCCTGACTCTATCACAATATACAAATGCACAACACAGGGCATTGTTATCGTGCTTGGCACACGCCTTTGCCTTTATTTTGCTCAGCACATTCCCCTTGGCCAGGAAGATCTGCCTGGGGAAGAGATGGAGGGCAGGGTAAGACGGCCCAGCAGCAATTCGGTCTCTGTCTGTCACAGAATTCCTGTCAAGCGCTTACCTACCGGCTAAAAACGTGTCTTGGTGTTAAGCAGATTCTCTTTTAAAATTCTCAAGTAAAGACTATAAAATGTCAAGAGTAGGGCTAGGCAAACTTTTTTGGTAAGTAGCCAGATAGTAAATGTTTCCGGCTTTGCAAGTCCTCTAGTCATTTTGCAAGGATTCACTCTGCCACTGTACCTTGAAGGCAGTCACAGGCAATATGTAAACAATCCATCATGACTGTGTTCCAATAAAACTTTATTTATAAAACAGGCAGTGGGGAGGATTTGGCCCTCAGGCTATAGTCTGCCAACTGCTGGTCAAGAGCGTGGGCTTGGGAGTCAAAGTTGAATCGGAATCCCAATTCTGCTGCTGCTTCGTCTGTGAGATCTTGAACTGGCATAATTATTCGAGCCTCATCTGCAGAATGAGGATGCTAATTGTACCTGGTCACAAAGCAGCTACTCAGTGGTATACCACTCAGCTCTGGCATGTCGCAGATGCTCAATAAGTGGCACCTAAACAGCTAGGACACAGTCCACTGTGCTGGAAGACACCAGAGTTCCGATTCTAAATTCATTGCCCCTACCAGCCGTTTAACCTCAGCCAAGTATGTCACTTACCAGCTCCAAAACTCTGCTTCCTCCCCCCATAAAATGGGAAGAGAAACTCATTTATTGCCAGAACCTTCATATACATTCTTGCTTAACTCTCACAACACCCCTTGTAATTGTTACTATCTACAATTTACAGAAGAGGAAACTGAGTCACAAAGAGGTGAAGGGCCATTTAGCTAGTAAGTGATAGAAACCAGATATTTAAACAGAGACTGTCTGACTTCAAAGGTCGAGATATTTCTTTCCACTCAACTGTGTTGCCTCCCTAGAAAATGAGAAGAGGAGAAGAGGTGTGGGCTGCGTACAGCGTTCTGATCTGTACATCTGTGAACTGCTGCATCGCCCATCTGGTACCTGAATCTCCTCCCAGCATCCCTGCCCAGCCTCTGCGTCTCCTCCACCAGAAGATGGGGGGTCAGTACTGGACTGAACAACCCATTTTCTCTTTGGTCAACACTGACTGTGGTAAGGTCTTGGATTGAATGAACTCCATCCCCATCATTTCTGCCCAAGGGTCCAAATGCTTTCTTTGAGGACCCCCCAAACCTTGATCACCCTTCTTCTACAGGATGCTCACCCAAGATTTGATCATCCCTTGATTCCACAGCTCTGTTCCTGCAATTGCGCCTCCTCCCAGAGGACGTGGCATGGAGGCCCCCCTGCATTCCCGCTGCCCCACCCTGGGAGACTGCTCCGATGTGTCTATACCCCTGGAATACTGTGGCGCCTAGATCTGCGTTCCTGCCCAGCGGGCTGAGATGTCACGAAGGTGAGTCAGCTCGTGCCCATGATAACATCTACATAGCCAGCCTAGGAGGCAGGTATTTCTTGCACTGGAGCGATGAGTTTGGGACACAGAGGAGCCTATCCTGTGCTTGTTGAGCCTTCCCCTGCGGGGGGCGGGGTGGGTGGAGAGAGCGTCAAGAAGAAAGGCCACTCTTTCCGAGAACAACCTTTTGAGATGGGAGGATCTTGGTCTGACTCACAGAAACCAAGTCTTCAAGAACCTGTACCGAGAGGTGGGGTCGGAAGCACTGACCAGGCAGGCCACAGTGAAAACCAGCTTTGTGCTTTCTGAGGCTGAGAGCATGTGGAAGGTCTGCTAAGGTCAACGTGATCATTCAGAAGGCATTGATACCCCAGCTGCTGGGCAGGGCTGCTGGGCTGGAGCCAAGATACTGGATTCTATTCACAACCCCATTGAAAAACTCCTGTGATGTTGGGCCAATCACATCTCCTCTCTGGGCTTTGGTTTTCCCATCTGTGGGATGACTGGGTGGGAACTCCTTAGCTTCTCAGAGAGACAGTATGGCCCAGTGGTAGGAGCTCAGAGCTCTGGGGTCAGACAAACCTGTACATGCACCCAGCTCTGCCTCTTCCTGGCTGTTTGACTGCAGGCAAGTTACTTAACCCCTGAACCTTGGTCTTCTCATCTTTACAATGGGATAACAGGTGCTCGCTTCAGCAGCACCTAGGCTAAAATTGGAATGGTGCAAAAAAGATTAGCATGGCCCCGGCGCAAGGATGACATGCAAATTCGTGAAGTGTTCCATATTTTGTTTCTTCGTTTTTTGATATCTGCAGGTGGGGAAACTGAGGCTAGATAAACCAAGTGACTTACCCAATGGAGGACACTTCTGGGTTCAAATCCCATCCCCTCCAAAAATAAAAAATAAAAAATAAAATGGGATAATGGTAGAGTGCTCCATGTGCCTGGCCCTACTCAGCACTCACTAAATGGAGGGTGTTGTGGTGGTGATCCGAGGGCCATCCACCTCAGTATTCTGAGATTCTACACGTGGAAGTGCGAGAGATGGGGTGCATACATGGGACGGGGCTGTTGGTAAGACCCTGAATGACACCCCGGTCCAGTTCTGAGGGACACTGGACCTCCAGCCATCTCTGCTACCTACACATGTCCTGCATGCTCCTCCTGCCAGGCCTTTGCCCTCTCTGGTTCTCTCCCGAGTCCAGAATGCCTTTTCTGCTTAATAAAATATGTCTGGCAAAAAAAATGGCAGCCAGAAGGCACATGCATGTGCCTCTAACATTCAGGCAAGGGTCTTTCCTGCACGCCTTTTTTCTGTCTTCAGAATGTGCCTGAGCAGAATCAAACCGGGGTGCTTAGAATCACAGACTCATAGGAAGAGAGTTGCAAGGAATCATTTATTCATTCCACAAACAGTCCTTGAGCACCGACAGTGTGCAGGCACTGTGAACGGGACCTTGGAGAACACCACCAGGGGCTCTTACAGAGGGTTCTCAGAGGAACTCCCAAGGTCTAAGAACCCCTGAATGTATAAATAAAGTTTTAAATCTGCACATGTAAAATGTCCTTCCAAGACAGACACTCTGACATCAGACTGCCAAATGCCGGTGTCTCCAAAATGTTAAGAGCCACTGGTTCAAGCCCACCACCCAATAGGCCTTTTTCACAGTTGGGGAAATTGAGGCCTAGGACAGGGAAATGACTTGTTCAAGGTCACACAACTAGTCAAGGGCCCAGGCAGGCCCCTCCAAACCTCCACATCTCCAAGAGAAGACCCCTTCATTTGTTGACAGGGGGTGGCTGCAGAAGGACGAGCAATTGAGCTGATTCTCTGGATTCTAAGGAGCCCCTCTTCTGAACCCTCCACTCCCCACCACACACCCACAAATACACACACACACACAAATAACACACACTCCCAGCGTCTTTCGCAACATCCTGCAGGTTCACCCACCAGAGGCCTGGTGTTGGGCCTGCCTCAAGTCGAATGCAGATAACCTCTCTCAGGATGTATAAACATCCAGTGGGCGTCCAGGGCAGAAGAATGTAGAAATAGCTTCTTTTCCCTGTGACCATTGGACGTCTTCTGCCAGACCGTGTCGAAGTTACAGTGACCTCTCAGGCCTGGGCCTGAGGCCCTTTGAGTCCCCGTCTAGTGTCCCCCAGATGTTTTCTCACTGTCGATGACTTCTGCAACCTCAACAAAGAAGGCTTCTTAAGCGCCAGGATCCTACCCCCTCTCTCCACGCGCCTTTGTCCGAGCCCCACACCTTCCATGGCTTGCAGCCGAGAAGCCAGGGGTTGCCAGCTGTGGGCTGGCGCTTCCTTCAGAAGGGTGTTAACGGCGGTTTCGGGAGATTTTATGTGGAGACAAGTGGTTTGAATTTAAAGGGAGGGCACAGGGGAGCTAATTAGAAAGCCTACTTGTGGTAAATAGATATTTATTTTATCCTACTTTTTAGAGAACTAAATCTTAGCAAAACAGAACTGAGCTGGAAATGAAAGCAACACCTTTTTTTCCCCTTCAGCTACGATTTGTTTCCAGGTTTAAAAAAAACAAAAGCCCTCCAAAAATTTGGTCAGAAGAATCAAGTAGAAATGCGCTGAAGCTCTCTCCGAACGGAGGGACGAGAAAATGTGGCAGACCATCCTCCCTGCGACTCCAGGGACTGTGGGTTTGGTCTCAGCTCTGAGGAGGCAGAAGGGAAGCAGGCACAGGCATACGTGGAGAGCTTCGTGGAACCCTGCCGTCCACCCGGCGTTCCAAACACAGTGTTGCAAACTGTTGCCCATGTTTGGAAAGAGAAAAAATGGAATCTCACCCCCATCTTTATTCAATTCTTCTGGTTGCTATTTGCCAATTCTACTTAACCTAGGAGAAATATGGGGATGAATTCTGGATGTGTTCAGAGTGGCCTGGGATCCATTTTTGGAAATAGAGACTGTGTCATTGAATTACATGATACTCCTTGCATGGCCAGTGTGCCTGCACAGGCGCGCGCACACACACACGTACACACACTCAGCTCTGCTCAAATGCCACCCTCCTCACACAGCCTTCTCCTTGGCCCTCCACCCAGACTCCCCTTCTGTTTCCTCAGGACTTGCAGAGAACTTGGAAGCTTCCTCTCTTCTAGAACTTTCTATGCTCAGCCTCACATCAGAATTATTCATGCAAATGAAAATCTCCTCCAGTCGTCAGGAGAGAATTCAAAGGCCCCTTCACACAGACAACAAAGAATAAACAGAATCAAGTTCCTTAGAGTCAGAAATACTAATAGAACCTCCTCACAGTGCTGTTGTGAGAATTAAGTGCCTGCAGCTTGGCCTAGAACATAGTGAGCGCTCAGCAAATATTTGATGGAACCCGTGATGTCAGGAAGGACATGCTTGAGGCTGTCACTTCCAGACAATACTCCTTCCCCATAACAGAACTGAGACCGTAACATATTGAGGGCTCTCGATCTAGGTGTCCAATGACATGCCTTTTGACCAACAGACTCAGAACTATAAAAATGAGAATTGAAGGAATCATTTATGGAGTTATGAATTCAACTAATATTTGGTGGTTACGTTATTGATCTTACAGTTGGATCCTAAATCTATATAGTCATTCACTCCAAGTTGGAAAACATCTCAGAAATTCATCTTTCCGTCTTACCCAGGCGTCTCCCTGATGGATGGCCATTCAGCCTCCTGAATACTTGTGGCGGTGAGCCTCCGCTGTCAACACTGTGAGGAGTCAGAAAGCGTATTCTGGTGTTGGGCTGAACTCTGCCTTCCTGAATCGTCCACCCACTGGTCACCCACTTTCATCCTTCATGACTTCTTCCCCAGGGGACCTTTGAGTTATATGAAAACAGCTCTCCCGGCTGTCCTACCCTACTCCAAAACTCTAAGTCTTTTCAGACCCCAAATGGAAATTTCTGGAAAAGACAAGAAAATTCTCTTGTGTCATTGTGGTTCAAATGACCTCCCAAGATGCATGTGTATCTTTCGTTTTTATCTGGCAAGAAAGGCCCAAGTTGTCCCCAAATCCTGAGTCCATGGGCTCCCGTGGCATCTCTGGGCTCTGGTGGCACATCTCCCAAAGCCTGTGTGAAGCCAGGGTCACCACATTTGTGCTACCTCCCTCTCATCTCATTCCCTCAAGGCCATGTCCAGTTGAGAAAAATCCCTATTTCAAAGAAGGAAGAAAGAAAGAATCTAAATGGGGTCAGGAGAACTGGGTTCCCCCACTGGCAAGCTGTGAGCTTTAGGAAAGTGCCTTTCTGGGACTCAGTTTCTCCATTTGTGTAATGGACTGAGTGATCCCTGAGGGCCCTTCTGGAAGTAAAGTTCGGACAAAGAAGAGGGATATCAGATCTGGATAGAGGTGCCTGATGCTGCCAGATGGGGG
This sequence comes from Equus quagga, assembly GCF_021613505.1. Classification (NCBI taxonomy): domain Eukaryota; kingdom Metazoa; phylum Chordata; class Mammalia; order Perissodactyla; family Equidae; genus Equus; species Equus quagga. Next base: position 66,289,060 of record NC_060273.1, on the reverse strand, counting down.
TTGCCATGGCAACCACTTTCTCCATCTCCAAAGTTCTCCCATTCCAGAGGGGACTTGCAGCTGTGCCTCCTGCCTGGAATGGTCGTCCCCCTGCTTTGCACAAGGCTGGCTCCTCTCATCCTTTAGTCCTCTTCTTAAACGTCACCTTCCCTGAAGGACTTTCCCAGCCACCTCCAAACAAGCTGGTCTCCCCCACGCCCTGTTTCTTTCCTCCCAGCACTGGTCCCCATCAGAAATGATTTTACAGTAGCCCCTGCTTTTCCAGGAGGGGTACACTCCAAGACCCCCAGTGGATGCCTGAAACCACAGATAGTACGGAACCCTGTATATATTATGTTTTTTTTCTATACATACATACCTATGATAAACCTTAATTTATAAATTAGGCACAGCAAGAGATTAACAATAACTAATAATAAAATAGAACAATTATAACAATATACTGTAATAAAAGTTACCATAGATCTTAGCAACCTCAGCATACAAATTTTTTTTTTCCTTGTTAAGTCAAGGATTTTCACGTTTTCACTTAAAGGAAGCCCTTTATGGCTTCTTGTTGGCATATCCAAATTGCCAGCATCACTACTCTTGTGCTTTGGGGAAATTCTTAAGTAAAATAAGGGTCGATTGGACACAAGTACTGTGATACTGCGACAGTCGATCTGATAACCAGGACGGCTACGAAGTGACTAATGGGTGGATTCACAATTCAGGCAGGGCCCAGCTGGATGGCAAGAGATTTCATCATGCTACTCGGAATGGCATGCAATTTAAAACTTATGAATTTTTTATTTCTGGAATTTTCCATTTAATCTTTTTGGGCGGCAGTTGACCATGTGTAAACTGCAGAAGGGGAAACCTCAGGTAAGGGGGGACTACTACATTCCACTGTATCTGTTTGTAACATCTGTGTCCTGGTAGATGTCAGCTCCACGAGGACAGGAACGCTGCCCTGTTCCCTGCTGCATCCCAGGTCCCCAGCACAGGGTCCGGCATGTAGTGGGGATTCAATACATATTGAATGAATGAACACATGAATGAATCAATGAATGAGTGAATGAGCCTATGGACCACGCCCCTCCCGGGAACCGCTTCCTTCTTGTCCCTCCTCTCTGTCTCCTTTCTCCCTTCCTTCCTCCTCCTGGTTCACCCCTCCTTTGCCCTCATCTGACATTTTTATTTCAACTGCCAAGTGTTTTACTCCTGTTCTTCCTTCTCCTCTTCTCCACCTGTCCACTTCACATGCACCCTCAAAACCAACGTGTACCCTGCCGCCACCACCTCCATGAAGCCCACCAGGATACTTGGAGGGCTGTAGCCCTCCAAGCTGTAGCCCACAGAGCCCTCTGCCCTTTCAGTCATCTAACCCCCTTATTGATCTGGAGCCCTGCCATTCACCACGGGCTTTCCTGGACAGCCTCTAGAGGAGGCAGAGCAGGCACAAGTGAAAACAAATGTACTACGCCCCGTAGACAGCGTTCCGAGACCCATTTTCCTGACAAGTAACTCCGGATCAAAGTCTTCAATACTCTGTCTAAATGCACCGGCTTCCCTCGCACTCGGTGAGCTCCAGCCCTGGCCGTTCACTGTTTTAACTTCAATTATGAAAATTTCGCACATAAACCAAGAAGAATAGTACAACAGACATCTATAGGTCCATTCTGTGGCCTGGTGTTTTAGCCCTTCGTTACCCACTGCTCCATCCTCCAGGATGAATTCTCACGTTTGGTTCCTAGACCTCAAATTCAAAGCATCAACTTAACCACCCTCCTGTGTTCATGACATTTTACCACCAGTGGTCTTTGCTGCCTGGATTTTAGATCTTTATTTTCTCCATTCCCTTTTCTCTTCATTGCCCACTCTTATCCCACACGCACGCGCACACACACATACACACAGGCACTTGTTCTATTGGTTTAAGCTACACCTTTTTAAAAAATAAAATGTGTATTGTTGTCTTGTGTGTTTTCATTGTGATAAAATATAGGTAACATAAAGTTTACTACTTTTCAATGTATGGTTCAGTGACATTACGTACATTCACATTGCTGTGCACCCATCACCACCATCCAGCTCCAGAGCCTTCCCCTCACTCCAGCAGAAACCCTGTGCTCCTTAAGCAGTGACTCCCCATTCTCTGTTCGCTCCAGCCCCTGGTAACCACCACTCCACTTCCCGTCCTGTGGCCAGGAAGCCGTCCAGGAAAGTCCATGGCGAATGGCAGGGCACCAGATCAATAAGGGGGTTAGATGACTGAAAGGGCAGAGGACTCTGTGGGCTACAGCTTAGAGGGCTACAGCCCTCTAAGTATCCTGGTGGGCTTCATGGAGGTGGTGGTGGCAGGGTACACGTTGGTTTCTAGATATCTCATATGAATGGAATCATACAATCCATTTGTGTCTGGTTTATTTCACTTAGCATTATGTCTTCAATGTTCACCCCTCTTGTGGCGTGTATCAGAACTTCATTCCTTTTTATAGCTGAATAATATTCCATTGTATGGATAGACCACATTTTGTTTATCCATTCATCTATTGATGGACACTTGCATTGTTTCCACTTTTGGCCATGGCGGATAGTGCCACTATGAACATTGGTGTACTACTATCTGTTTCAGCCCCTGTTTTCAATTATTTAGGGTATATAGCTAGGAGTGGAATTGCTGGTCATATTGTAATTCTATGTTTAACTTTTTTAAGGAACTTTCAGTTTTCCTTAGCAGCTGCACCATTTTACATTCCCACCAGCAATGCACAAGAGTTCCAGTTTCTCCACATCCTCACCAATACATGTTATTTTCTGGCTTTTTATTTTGTTCTGTTTTGTTTTTAATAATAGCCATCCTAATAGGTGTGAAATGGTATCTCATTGTGATTTTGATTTGCATTTCTCTAATAACTAATTATGTTGAGCATCTTTTCATGTGCTTATTGGCCATTTGTATATGATCTTTGGAGAAATGCCTGAATAGGTCTGTTGCCCATTTCTTAATTGGGTTCTTTGTTTTGTTGTTGTTAAATTGTAGGAGCACTTTATATAGTCTGGATATTAACCCGTTATCAGATACATGATTTGCAAATATTTTCTCCCATCCTGTGGGTTTTCTTCTTACTCTCTGGATAGTGTACTTTGATGCAAAAAAGTTTTTCAATTTTGATGAAGTCCAATTTATCTCTTTTTTTTTGGTGGCCTGTTCTTTTAGTGTCGTAGTTAAGAAATCATTGCCATATCCAAGGTCATGAAGATTTTCCCCTATATTTTCTTCTGAGAGTTTTGTAGTTTTAAACCTTAGGTTTAGGCCTTTGATCCATTTTGATTTAATTTTTATAAATGGTATATGGTGAGGGTCCAACTTCGTTCTTTTACATGTGGACATCCAGTTTTCCCAGCACCATTTGTTGAAAAGACTGTCCTTTTCCCATTGAATAGTCTTGGGGCCGGCTCCGTGGCCGAGTGGTTAAGTTCGCACGCTCCGCTGCGGCGGCCCAGGGTTCGGATCCTGGGCGCGGACATGGCACCGCTCGTCAGGCCACGTTCAGGTGGCATTCCACATCCCACAACTAGAGGGACATGCAACTGGGATATACAACTGTGTACAGGGGGGGTTTGGGGAGATAAAGCAGAAAAAAAAAAAAGGAAAAGATTAGCAACAGTTGTTAGCCCAGGTGCCAATCCTTAAAAAAAAAAAAAATTAGTTAACCATGCGTGCGAGGGTTTGTTTCTGGGGTCTCTATTCTATTCCATTGGTTTCTGTGTCTCTCTTTAGGCTAGTACGAAAACTGTTTTGATTACTGTGGCTTTGTAGTATGTTTTGAAATCAAGAAGTTTGAGACCTCCAAATTTGTTATTTTTCAAGATAATTTTTGGCTTTGCAGGGTCCTTTGAAATCCCATATGCATTTTAACGTGGTCTTTTCTATTTCTGCAAAAAAATACTGTTGAGGTTTTGATAGGATGGCATTGAATCTGTGTGTGTCCATCTGTTTTTAAGTTATGTGATTGTTACTCTGTCATCGCTATCTTTTTTTCACTCTACTTTTGAGACCCAGCCATGTTGCTCTGTGAACATTTAGTCTGTTGTATCTAACTTCTGCTGAGCCCTCATGGTCACCCATCCTCTGCTCTCTAAGGGACACAAGGTTCCTTTCAGTTTCCCACAACCACAACAAAGCGGCAACACGCAGCCTCGGGCAGGCCCCGTCCGTGCGAGGATCTCTGTGCCGCAGCCCCGTGCAGTTATCCAGGCAATCATAATTGTGACTTGCCAACACTTAGGGATGGACCCCTTACTAGGTGCCAAGTGCTATGTAAGCACTTCACATGCCTTCTCCCTTTCTGTTATTATAATAACAACTCTGTGAAAAATGTATTAATATTATCGCCATTTTACACGTGGGGGAACTAGGCTCAGAGAAGGCTCAGTTAGGAAATATCTGAGCCAGAATTTGAACACAGAGCCGCCTGGCTCTGGTCCCTGTGGGTCACATCACTGAGCTCCAGGGCCTATCCTCACCACGGGACATCAGGGCCTGGCTTACAATTCCTGTAGCTTCCCCATGTGCTGACTGCACGCCAACTGCCCAGTGAACACCTGGGTCTGGGAGACCTGGAGCCCAGATAGGGAAAGGGACAAGCCCCATGTCACCAACAACAACTGAAGGAGCAGAGTGGGGCCTGGAACCCAATGGACAGCGTGACCCCTGCCCATTAGGATGCTCCAGGCTCGTGGACAGGAGAAGGGTTACAGCGGCGCATCTGCCGTGGTGAAAGGCCCCTCTGGCAGCCCATAAATCCGGCTGGACCCTGCTTATCCTGTTTACTGGATTAGTGGACTGGGCGTCTCCGTATAAATCATCCAGGGTGATTTATAGGGAGGCCCTGGAAGGCCCAAAGGCCCGACTGACGTGGGCCCCAGGGGAGAGGCAGATAAGTGCCGCCGGAGCCCGTTTGGCCAGTCTCCTCTTCCCAGTGAGGCCCGATGACAGGGATGCACTGCTCCACCGCCCCCCCCGGGGGTGAGTCACTCTATGTCCTTGTTTAAATCTGCCCATCTTCTTGCAGGCTCCCGGCATAGTTTTAAAGTTCCAAAGGCAAAGATTCTGGCACCGTTAGGGACAGTCTCTATTGAATAGTGTAAAGCAGAAATGATAAAATATGATAGTCAAATTGTGAAGGAATTGAGGTTATAATCTTTATTAAATAAAATGAATAGCTAAGTTTTATAGATTGCTTACCCTGTGCCAAGCACCAATCTACGTTTTTTTACATGGATCATCATTTTCCTCCACAATAAACCCATAAGACAGGTACTCTGATTACCCCATTTTACAGACGAGTCCGCTGAAACACAGAGAGGTTAATCGACTGGAATAGGGCCAAGGTCACAAAACTTGAGTCTCAGTAGTCAAGGTGCTGTTCCAACCTGGCAGTCTGCCGCCAGAGCCGTGAACTTCACCATTCCTCCTTCGGTTCATTCAGTGCACACGTGGAGACAACGACACCAGGGTAGGGAAGGACTAAGGCAGAAAGTGGTACAGGGTTTAAGCAATGGGCTTTGTGGTTGGAAAGACCAGGATTTAGGTCTCAGCTCTGCCATATACTAGCTAGTGACATGGATAAGTCACTTTAATTCTCTATGCCTCAGTTTTCTCATCTGTAAACTTGGGGTAATAATGGAACCTCCCTCCTATGAGGGCAGGTCCCCTTCTGTGTATTTTGAGTAATAAATAAGACAATGTATTAAAAATGTGCTTAGCACAATGCCAAGTATGTAGTTAAGCATTCAATAAATGGCAGCCTATTATTGTTGGTGGTGGTGGTATTTATTTACTTACTTATTTTCACCTTGATCTTAGGAGTTTATGAACCAGTGGTGAAAATTCAAATTTACACAAGGAACTCCAAAGAGGATAGAGCATTGTAGTGCAAAATGAAGGTTCAAACTAGAAGGGGTAGTGAATTCTAAGAGGAAGGACCAGAAACCTCCTCTTGGAGAAGGTGTCTGGGACCTGAGCTGTGAAACCTGAGCAAGATTTCCTAAAACTATGAAAGCAGGGAAACACTGAGAGAGCTTCCTTAGCAAAAGTACACGGTGATTGATGGAGGACACACAGTCAACTGCCATCCCATACACTAACCGTTTGCACCTGTCTCTCCAAATCAGTAGAGATGGTGTCTAATTCGTCATGAAGTTTCCCCCATGCCTCCTGAATGATAACAGATCCTCAGTACATGTTGTATGGATGGATGAATGGATGATGGATGGGTGGATGGATGGATGGATGGATAGATGGTTGGATGGGAGAGGTGAATGGATGGATGGATGGTCAGATGGATGGATGGACAGATATATAGAATGGATGGACAGGTGAATAGGTGAATGGATGGATGGATGCATGAATAGATGATGCATGAATGGATGGATGGACAGATAAATAGAATGGACGGACAAGTGAATAGGAGGATGGATGGATAGATGAGAGTGTGGCTGAGGGTCAGGTGCGTAAGTAGTGGCTACTTAGTGAGTTCCCACCTCAAGACCTTTGCCTTTGGTGTTTTCTCTTCCTGGATTATTCTCTAAGATATTCCCTTGGCTTAGCTCTCCCATGTCATTTAAGGCTCTGGTTAAATGTCACGTCCTCAGGGAAGCCTTCCTGACCACTCAGTCTAAAATAGAAGCTTCTTTGACTCTGTGCCCTCGTATATTTTTAATAGTGTTTATCACTCCCTGGCATAGTAGATATTTGCTTGTTTGTTCTCTCCCATCAAACGTAAATTCCATGGTGGTCGATACTTTCTCTGCTTTGCTCATTCCTCCATCACCAGCACTTAGTACCGGGGCTGGCACACAGTAGGCCTTCAACAAGCATTTGCTGAATGAGCTAAAGGATGTAATAATAAGGTAGGTAGGAAGGGTGAGGTCCAATCTTGGAAATCTCCAAAACTTCTTTGCAGAAGTTGAAAAAGTGCTCTACCAACGATAATGCTGATATCTTCTCTTGTTCCACAGTTTACGTCACAAAGGACTTTTTCACTCATTATTCCATTTGCACACATCTGAAGTAGGCAGAAAAGACAGAGAACAATTTTTTTTCACAACAGAAATATCTTTATAGCTCACAAAGTGTTGTAAAGTTTCCACCCGATACTGAAGGGTAAAAAATATAAAGTGAGATTCTGCCCATGAGCCTCCCTCCTTCTCTCTACTCTGAGATATTCACTGTTGAGAGTTTGGGGCTAGGGTTGTAGTCTTCACTCTAATGGATGGGTTAGTGAGACAGAGAAGCTAAGAGACTTGCCCAAGGTCACACAGGTACTCAACAGCAGAGCCAAATGTTTTTGTCCCTTCTACCTCGATATCTATTAAGTGCCAATCATATGGTCCATGAGATATTATTTCTTGGAGCCTCAGTTCCTCTCACTCCGGGTCCATCCCAGGCGTGGCCAAGAGGCGTGGGTCTGAGGCAGACTGAATTGGCTCCAAGCACAACAAGCGGAAACACTTCTCTTGCTCACCCCCATCCTGGTGAAGCCTGCTCAACTCCACGTGGCTCCTGGGCTGCCAAGTTGGGAAAGGATGCTGATTTGGGCTGATTGGAATATTCTCAGCAATTCAGCTGGGCTCCCTCAGCCGCCCAAATATACTGTTTCTCCTTTCCTGTTGACAAGGTACCCACTGTGGTAGGCACTTTCCATGTAGTATCTTACCTAATTCTCACAATACCTGGGACCTGTTATTATCCCCATTGAATGAGGATGAAAGTGACATCTGGAGAGCCTAAGTAGTTGCCCAACCGGCGAGAGCTGCGACTTGAACTCTGAGCCTCTATCCCTCTGGCTCTGGAGCCCGGCTCCTTCCCCGCTCCTCCTGCACCCCACCCTGGGCCCCTTCCCCTCCCCCCTGCTCCTGTCCTGCCCCTACTCTCTGCGCTGGGGCCCTGCGGGTCCCTCACCTCTCTTCAGGACTTCTACCCTTCTTCCCTGTGCCATCAGCTCATCTTCCTTAAGGCCACGCCCCCTCCGACACCGATCCTGCCCTCCTCGGAGCCTCTCCCTCTGCAAGTTTCTTCCCTCATGGTCCACAGACGTCCTCAAGTTTTCCGCATTTTCAAAAGACAGCCCTTCTCAGTTTTTTCTCCTTCTCGCTACCACTTCCTCCTCCTCCTTTATTTCACCACCACACTCCTTCGGGCAAAAAGGATTGTACGTATCCTTTCCAGCCAGTGTCCCCATGAATGACCTGGTCATTGGGCAGACCTGGATTCCCGTCCTCACTCTGCCCCTAGGTTATGGTGTGACCCTGAGCAAATGGCAGTGCCTCTCTGAGCCTCAGCTTCCTCGCCTGTAAAATGGGGACATTGAGACTCTTCCCTCATGGGTCCTTTATGATCACGAGATGAGATAAAGAAGGTAAAGGGCTTAGTGCCTCCTCCAGCATATGGCAGGCCTAGTTACTCTGTCATTCCCACTGTCCCCCCAGCCCTAGCACAGTGCTGGCATGGACAGGCTTAACATAAAATATCTGATGGGTGAGAAATTGAATGAGTTAACTTAAAATGTACTGTTTTAACCATTTTTACGGGGACAGTTCAGTGGCATTAAGTACATTTGCATTTGTGTGCAATCATCGTTACCATCCATCTCCAGAACTTTTTCATCACCCCAAACTGAAGTTCTATACCCATAAAATAACGGCTCCCCCTTCCTCCCAGCCCTCGGCCCCTCGTGACCGTTGCTCTGCTCTCTTTCTCCGTGGATTTGACGATTCCAGACATTGCCCTTGGGGATGGTTAACGTTGTGTGTCACCTGGCTAGGCGAGGGCAGCCAGTTGTTTGGTCAAACACCAGCCTAGACGTTGCCGTGAAAGTGTTATTTAGACGTGATTGACATTTAAATCAGTAGACTTTGAGTAATGCAGACTACTCTCCACTGTGGGCCTCATTCAATCAGTTGAAGGCCTAAGAGGAAAGCCTGAGGTTCTCCAAAAAGAAGGACTTCTGCCTCAAGACTGCAGCAGAGAAATTCCGCCTGGGTGTCCAGCCTTCAGACTCCAGCCTGCAACACTGACTCTTACCTGAATCTCCAGCTGCTGGCCTACCTCACAGACTTCACATTTCCCAGCCCCCACAATCACAATATATCTTATTGGTCCTGTTTCTCTGAGAGTCCTGACTAATACACTGGCCCTGCTCCATCTACATAGACCTTATCCACATCTCCTCCTCAGCCCAAATATCCCCTCCTCCAGGAAGCCTCCTGGAGCATTCTCTTGTGGGATACCTGTCACATGCAGCCTAATGAAGTGAGTTTAATCCTTGTGACAGGGACCATTTGTGCTCCTTGCTTCAGATGTTCATTTACCTCTGCTCTCTTGGTGGTACCAGGATGGCTGGGCTTTGTGGCTGTGCATAGTGTTTGTGGAATTTGGTCAATTTGTGCAATGGCTCCAGGGAGCCCTGTAGGAACGCGCTCTCAAGCTGACTTGGGGCAGAACAACAGCTAGGGGTTAAGTCCCAAGCCACTCTCCCCAACCCAATTCCTGGGATGATCCCGCTCTCGGCGGAGAACCAGAAAGAGCCGTGGGGCCCGCCTGCATGAAAGAGACCTTTCCCTCCCTGACTCAGCCAGGCAGCCAGATGGTTGGAAAGTACCTGCTCCTCCACTGCTCCACCTCGGCGCCGCAAGGAGCCTTGAGTCCTCCAGTCGGAAGGCCCCAGGATGCACCAAGGATTCCGGTCAGGCCTGGGGTCTGACGGCAGGACCACTCTCTGGTTCCCTGATGCCTGCGGAGGCTGTGTCAAGGATGAGGACAGACTACCCCTCAAGACCCCAGCTCCCAGGCCGGTGCTGCACAGTGATTGGGAGCCGGGTTTGGAGCAGAAGGTCTGCTTTTGAATCCACAGTAAGCTCTGGCACTTATCAGTCATGTCACCTTGGGAAAGCCAAATAACAGCTCAGACTACTTTCCCATCTCTGAAATGAGAATCACACTGCTTATCTCAGAGAGTAGTGGAGGATTAAATGAGCTAGCTTGCAAAGCGCCTGGCACATAGTAATCACTCTATAAATGACAGATATTATTGTGGTTGATGCTATTTTTTTTATTGCCCATGTGACTTCAGGCAAGAGGCTTAACCTCTCTGTGCCCCATTTCCTGATCTCTAAAAACAAGGATAAAAACAACAATAAATGCTCCACAGGGTGGCTATGGGCATGAAACGAGATAAAACATGTAAAGTGCTCTGAGGGTGGTGATCCCTCCATACACAACAGTTACTATTAGTCATCAATATTTATTATCATCGTTACTATTATTTGGGCTGGCCAACCAAGGTAGCCCCTTGTTCTCTCCAGCTCTGAGGGATCTGAGGCTCCGGGTGGAGGAAAAGCCCCCCTCCCCACCCCGCCCCGCCCCTCAGGCCCCTTTGAAGTCCCCAGGGGCCCCGGGGCCGTGATAAATGTCCCAGCCCTATAGGTTATGACTTGCTGCCAGATTTGACGTTAACCATCATGCCCTGGCCGGGTGTTTGAAGAAAGTGGCTAAATGCTGCTGAGGCTGATGGGGGAGATAGCAGCGAGGCCGGTCTTTGAAAGCCCCCCGGCCGCCCCGGCGAGAGGGAGCGAGGAGGCCGGCTCCGCTCCAGCTGTTTAGTCTACCAATCACGGTGGTGACAAGGAGTCTGTGCTGGCGTGGGGCGGACTGCGGCGGGGCGGGAGGGGCCGCCTGCTGCCACTAGGGGGTTTCCTTGGCTTGCTTTCTTTTTCTGGGGGCCGCGTATGCGTGTGCGCTTTTCACACCTTCCGGGTAAGAAGGGAGAGACGTTGTAGGGGAGAGAGAGCGCTGGACTGGAAGCCCGGGGACCTGGGCTCCCCGCTGTCTGGCCTCCTCTCTGTTTCCCTAGGAAAAAGGACCATGTGTCATGAAGAGGTCCATATCCTGTCGGCTTCAGAGTCACCAAGGCCCCCGGCTCCACCTCTTCTTGCGGTGAGTCCTTGGGAAAGATCCTTGACTCCCTCAAGCCTCAGTTTCCTCATCTGTAAAGTGGGGGTGAAGAACAGCACTCCCCCCATAGGGTTGCGTGAGGTTTAAGGAAGCTGATGTGTGGAGAGCATCTCGCACAGAACCAGGCACGCCGGGGCGCTCAGTGGATGGAAGCCGACCTCCAGGACTGGTTGGAGACACAGGAATAAAGCACCAAGCTTGCTTTTTGGCTCCCAATATGCCCCCCAGATCCCTCATGTCAGCCTCCAGTTCACTCCACCCTTCTCCATTCATTTGTTCTTTCAAACAGCTTTTGTCTGAGGCAGAGAAGCATCATAATCAAAAATAACAGCTACCGTTACCGAGCACTTCCTCTGTGCCGGGACTGTGTGGAGCATGTCACACGTCACAGCTGACCTGGGAGGACAGCACTAGATGACATAACAGGGAACGGCACCTGGCACTCAGCCAGGTCTTCATAAATGGTAGCTGGTGTGATTTCTGAGCACCTCCTCTGTGCCAGCCTGTGCTGGGAAGTGGAGACCCAAAGTTCAGTGGGCGACGGGCTCTGCCTTCAAAGCACCTGGGCAGTCAGGACAAGCCGGGTTATGCTGCAGTAACAAACAGCCCAGTACTTAGCACCACAAAGGCTCAGGGTCCACTCACGCTGTGTGTCCAACAAAGGCAGACAGGAGTTCTGTTCACCCAGTCCTTAGGGACAGCGGCTGGGGGCCCCTCCACTTGACACGCATTTCCCAGATCACTAGTGAAGAGAATACAGTGAACCACACAGATTCGTAAAGTTTGTACGGCCAGCATTCGTCAGCTATGGTAAATCGCATGTTATACCCAGTCTCAGAGGGAGATACGATCGTACCACGTGCTGGGAAGGAGGAGGAAGGTGACTGCCACGAGTCCCACAGTCCAGGAGGGGAGGCGAATATGTGAACAGTCACCCTGGTGCAGTAAAGTCCTCACTAGGCGCTGTGGGAGTACAGAGAGACGACTTTGTCAAGAGGTCTGGGGAGGCTTCACGGCAGAGGTGGCCTGGCAGTTAGACCAGGGGATGGCTCTTACGTTGGGGTCAGGGATCCCCGGTTGGCCTTCAAGGATCCAGGAACCGCCTGAAACTGTGCAAAATCTTGGAGGAGGTGGGTTAGAGCATTTTTCTGAGAAGAAAGTCTTAACTTTCATTAGCTGAGACTTAGGCCACCAGAGGGTCTCTGTGCCTTCCTCCTGACGTTGTTGGTCCCTCTATCACAGTGCATCTTAAAGTGCCACCTTCTAACCGCCCAGCAGCCAGCCTGGGCCATTGTCAGAAATGCATAGTCCCCGGCCTGGCCCCAACCAACGGAATCAGAATCTGTGGGGCTAGGCGCGGCCATCTGCATGGTAACAAGTTCTCCAGGTGTCCCTGTTGCCCCTGAACTCTCAGGCTCCCTCTGTCAGTCAGGCTATGAATGAAGCGGGTGAGGGCTGCGTGGTTAACAAGGACCTCTGAGGCCAGAGGGCACTTTAGAATTTGCAGAGTGCGGCACGCAGCGAACCTCATTCCACCGTCACGGGGAACTGGTGGAGTGGGAGGCACCAGGCTCTCTGACGGGCACATGGGGAGTGTTCAAGGAGTGTCACTGAGGGAGAGAAAGACAGGAAATGAAGAGGGAGCGAAAAGGGACAGATTGGCCTAAAAATACGCGCTCTGGAATCAGCCCTGGCTTCAAATTCGCGGCTCGCCAGGCACTGGCTGGCTGATCTCAGACAAGCTCCGCACCCTCTCAGGACGCCACCCTCCTCCTCTGTCCTTGGGATCGACAGTCTCGCCCACCTCACAGGACTGCGCTGGCACACAGCCCAATTCTCTAAAGGGTTGCCAGAGGATAATAACTGTTTTAACAAGTCCTGCGCTGGGCCTCATTAACTCCCTTAGAGGTGGGCAGGGGGAGACCCTGGGACGGTTCCACTGTAAGTGCTGGTGGCAAGGGTCAAGCCCAGGCAAAGCCCCTCGCCTCCAAGCCCGGGGCCTAGTCCCCTCATCCCAGAGCCACTCAGGCCAGATGCGAGGCTGCCGTGCTGTCAAGGTGGGCAGTCAGCCTCCTCCCTGACACACGCAGGTGCACGCGCGCACACACACACACGCTCATGCACTTTGTCCTCGATAACACCTGTTGAGGCCCCACCTGACACAGGTAGGCAGAACCCCAGGGACAGGATGCTGATGTTAAGTTAGCAGTCCCCAGCCCTGGCTGTGCTGCAGAAAAACCTGGCAAGTGTGCTCCGAACCCAGATTCCCGGCCTCACTCCCGCTGGTGCTGGTTCTGTAAGTCTGGATCGGGGCCCCAGGAACTGCATTTTAACATGTTCCTGGGGATTCTGATCCCCAGCCAGGCCCTTGAACCCTTGAACTCCAGTGGGTTCAGAATGGGCCAGCTTGGAATGTCTGATATGCAGATGGGGGCCCTGGCCCACACAGGACCCGGCCCCCTCAGTGATACTGCTCCAAGATGAGCCCTCTCCCTCCCCAGGAAGCCACCTGCCCCCTCTCCGGACGCCCTGTGCTCAGCCCCCTTTGTGGCCTGAGGTAGAGAGAAGGGGCAACTGCATTTTTAGGCGAGATGGGGTGGTGCAAAGAGAGCTGAGCAGGAGTCAGGAAACCTGCGACAGGGACTCTCTTGCTCCATCTGTGACTGTCAGGCCCTCAGCTTCTTTCTCCCCTGATGGAAGGAGACCAGAGGTGGACACTAACCCTGCAGCTAAGAGGCTGACACCTCACTGCCTCCACCTGCACAGGGCCCCTTCTGCAGCCCTGTGCCTGATTTTGTTTTCTTTAAATGGGCCCCATAAAATCCACACTGGGCCCTGGCGGAGACAGGGCTGTGAAAGCGCCAAATGAGGGACAAAGCCTGCGCTGGCTCTCACCGAGGAAACGCACCACCTGAGAAAGGAGACAGAGAGCCCTCCTCAGGTGCTCCTGGAGTGCCCCTCCCCTGCCCGCCCTGATTTCTCCACTTTCCTCCCAGCCAGAGACCTGCCTGGCAGTTTATCAGCGGGGAGTGGCAGGGCCTGCTAATCAGAGGCTGCTCCGGGCCCAGGGGATTAACTCTGCAGACCCCAGGCTGGCCCGGGTCAGGCGCCCTGGCTACCAGCTGTGCCCCAGGGTTCTCAGCTTCAGAGTTGCTAGTTGGGGGGGGGGGGGGGGGGGGGGTGTGTGTGGTGACGGGAGCCTCAGGGAGGGACCCTCAGCAATCTTTCAACACAACGACCAGGGACCAGAGAGATTAAGGCTAAAGGGAACCCCTCACTCTCCTGCTCAGGACCCTCCAGGGGCTTCCTCTCCACCTAGAATAAACTCCAAACCCGTGCCCCGCCCACAAGGCCCTGCTGCCTCTCTGAACGCAGCCCTGCTCAGCCACACCTGCCCTCTTTCCCTTCCAGATCCTCCCCCACCCCCCGCAACTTGTGCTTGCCCTGGGACTTTGGCACTGGCCCTTCATATGTCCAGAGCCCCCTTCCCAGATCTTCAAAAGGCTCCTCCTTCAGATCTTTTCTCAAATGTCATATCCCAGAGAGGCCCTCGCTGGCCACCTCTCTAAGGGAGCCCCCTCCTAACCCACTGTCACACTATCACATCCCTCTGTTTTATTTTTCAATCAGAGACTGAAATTCGTATCTGTTTTCTGCTTATCATGTGCCTGTGCCACGAGGAGGGAGCTGAGATTCTCTCCCCAGTGCTTAGGACAGTGCCTGGTACCTAGTGGGGGCTCAGGAGCAACTTGTGGGATGAAAGGATAAAGGCCACGGACCTGTCAAGCCACCATCCTGGGCTCTGGGCAGGAACTAGGATGGGGAGATGGGGGGCGCTGAGCCAGAGTCCCTGCTCAGAGGAGCCCACGTGCTTCCTATCGTGGGAGAGCAGACTGGGTGGGTATTTGGAAAGGCAAGTGACAGCTGCTGGCTTCAGGTGCAAGCCCTGAGGCTGGCTTGGAGGACATGGCTCCATCCCTGGCTGTGTGTTAAGATGCCTGGGGAGCTGGTTAGAGGGATGGCCGCCTGGACCTCCCCTCCAGGAGCAGTTAGGATTGGACGGATTCTTGGACCGCAGTGGTCAGGGAAGGCTTCCCAGAGGAGCTGTGTTGTGAACAGGGTGAACAGGTACATCTAGGGGCCATGGGGAATAGGAGAGACAAGGAGAGGTCCCAAGGAAGGCTGGGCATCTCCCCTTGCCCCACGTCCAAGACCTGAAGGTGAGATATGGCAAGACCCAGGGAGGTCCTGGAGAGAGCAGACCGGGCCTGGCTTCAGACCCACTGCTGCTCCTTGCAGCCACTTCTCCCTCCCAGGAGCCCACCACCTCCTGTCACAGATGCAGCTCTGCACCCCCAGCTCACAACTGCTGGTGTCAGAGACCAGCTCACAGCCTGCCTCCAGCCCACTCCCAGCAAGACCGGGGGTGGCTCTCAAGCCCTGTTTCCCCACCCTGTGCAGTGATGGGCTTGGTGGTGAAAGCACTGCTTGGCCCTCTGAACTGGGCTGCGGCCATGGTCCCGCCATACACAAAGCTGGCAGCCGTAGGAATGTTACTTTAAAAGACTCTCTGAGCCTCAGTTTCTTCATCTGTAAAGTGGGATAATAAACAAGATAATGGGAGGGTTAGACAAGCTAATGCGTGAAGGGCCCCAGCATAGCTCTGGCACCCAGCAAGCGCTCCATAGCTGGAGAAGACGGTTTGTTTGCTGTTTCCCCAGTGCCCGGAGCCCCCAGGCTGGCCGGGCGCCTGCCTAGGCCTGGCCTCCAGCGCCACCTACTGGCCCAACGACAGAATGACGCCCGCGGCAGTGCCCGGCGGAAGGAAGGAGCCCAAGTCTCAGATCTGAGGCGACTACCTGCGCGACGCGGGACAGGCCCTTCCCTTCTGTAGGCTTCGCCTCCCTCATCATGCGAGGGGGGATGGTGCTGTCCCTCCGCCCTCACGTCAGCTTGGTCTGGGGGTCTCAAAGAGTCTTGGCAGGGAAGGGGAAAGAATGCTTTCCTCGAAGGACTGGCTCAGCTTTACTCAGGAGGATCCCCATGGCGAACGTGGGGGGTGCTGCGTAGAGCCGGTCCCACTCCGCCCGCCGTGGATGAGTTGATGCGGGGCGAGCGGCGGCTGGACCCAGGACCCAGTCCTCTGGGGTTTAACACGGGTTCAAGGCTCGGCCTCGCCCCTCCCCAAGGCCAGACCCACAGCTGCTTGCCCCGACTCCCTGGTGCCCTGAGAACAGGGGGGAGCGGGTGCTCCAGAACCCCCGTTTCACCTACCGCACGAGCACACATACACGCGCGCAGAGACACACACACGCCGTCTCCCAGACCCAGATACACGCACCCAGGAGGTTAATAATTTTTTCTGGCTTGATTTGTTTCAGGTTTCTTGCCTTAACATTCCCCTTCCCCTCAGTGTCAGCTCCTGGAGGGAGCTTTGTCACCCTGTATCCCCGGCACCCGGCAGGCACACCGCCAACTCTTCACGACTGCTCGTTAATAAACAGAACTACACTCACGACACCCACAGGCACGCCCGATCTCAAGCACACTCCACCGGCGCACGTGGACTCACAGAAGTAGACGAACCCGCCAACCGTCAGGGTACACACACGCTCCGGCGCACGCGTGTGCACGCCCTTTGCGCACGGCGAGCGCATCTGGTTTCCATCCCAGCTCCCCGCTCCCTCCTCCGCCTTTGGTCCTAAAGGCTCCGCCCCGCCCTTTGAAGACGCCGGGGGAGGGAGTCCGGGGGCGCCCCCGCGACCCAGAGGCCGGCGCGAGGATTTCATGAACGTGCTGGCTGTAAATTTCCCCCAAAGATTCCCACCCCGACCCCCGCGCAGCCTCCCCACCCCGCTCCTGGGGGAGATTCCTCGCCCTCTGCTGGCCCGGCCGTTCGCCTCACGCTGGTCAGCACGGCTCAGACCGGACCGTTCACCTCGCGGTCACACAGCGCAGCGCCACCGCCGCCCAGACGGCAGTGTTTGATTCTCCGCGGTGCTCTAACCAGGTGGGTGTCAAATGGCCTTGACCCCTTGGACAGTGACTTGACCTCTCTTGGCCTCAGTGACTTCCTCTGTGCAGTGTGACTAATAATAGTACTTACTTCCCACCGGAATAAGCGGGAATGAAGAGAGAGAAAGCGCTCAGCCTTGTCCCGCCTGCCTGTCACCTGTGAAGGGCTCAGAAAATGGAAGCTTTATAGAGCCCTTAATATGATTATTCCTAGGATGCTACTGAGACTTAAAATAGCAGAGCTGGACAGGCTCCCCCCAGCCTCTTCCTAGATCCCCAGCGGTCTCTGACCCCCAGGTTAAGAACCCCAATTTCTATCCTAGCCTTGAATTCCAGACTTTTCCCCTGATGGCTCACAGGCGCTTAAAAAAAAAAACACTACAGTTTTACTAAGATATAATTCTCACACCCTTTGAAAGTGTACAACTCAGTGACTTTTAGTATATTCAGAGAGTTGTGCAACCATCACCTCTGTCTAATTCCAGAACATTTTATCACCTCAGCTGTCATGTACCTATTTCCCCAACGCCTCCCAGCGCCTGGCAACCGCTAATCTACTTTCTGTCTGTCCGGATTTGCCTGTTTCCGACATTTCATGCAAATAGAACCATACAATCTATGACCTTTTGTGTCTGGCTTCTCTCATTTATCATAACGTTTTCAAGGTTCATCTATGTTGCAGTATGTATCTGCACTGAATTTCTTTTTATTGCTGAGTAATATTCCACTGTATGGCTATACCACGCATTTCCCCGTTCATCGGTTGAGTTGCTTCCACCTTCTGGCTATTGTGAATGCTGCTGCTGTAAACGTGGGTGTGCAAAGATCTGAGTGAGTCCCTGCTTTCAGTTCTTTCTGGTATCCACCCAGGAATAGAATTGCTGTATCATATGATAATTCCATGTTTAATTTTTTGAGGAGCTGCCCAGCTGTTTTCCACAGGGGCTGTACCGTTTTGCATTCTCGCCGGCAATGTAGGAGAGTTCCAGTTTCTCCACATCTTCCCCAACACTTGTTTTTGATTATAGTCGTCCTGTGTATGGAGTGATATCTCATTGTGGTTTTGATTTGCATTTCCTGATGGCTGAGTGATGGTGAGCATCTTTTCAAGTGCTTTTTGGCCACTTGCATATCTTTTCCGGAGAAACCTCTATCTTTATGCCAGTACCACACTGCTTTTATTATAGCTGTGTAGTAAATTTTAAAATCAACAAGTGTGAGTGCTCCAACTTTGTTGGAAAAGCTTCAAGATTGTTTTGGCTACACTGGGTCCCACAACTTTCCATTTGAGGATCGGTTTGTCAATTTCTGAAAAGCAGCTGGCTGTGATTTTGTAGAGATTGCTCTGAATTCGTAGGTCAATTTGGGGGAGTGTTACCCACCAACCTAGGATGTCTTTCCATTTGGGTTTTCGATTTCTTTCAGCAATGTGTTCCGCTTCTGTTAAATTTATTCCTATTTTATTCTTTATGACGTTATTGTAAGTGGAATTGTTTTCTTCATTTCCTTTTTGTCTTTCTTATTGCCAGTGTATAGAAATACAATTGATTTTTGTGTATTGAAAAAAAATCAGTGTATCTAATTTGCCCGTCGTGATGCTGATTACCAGGCCCACCTGCATAGTCTGTAATGGGCCCTGGAAATCTGCATTTCAACCTTCAGTCCCGCCTCCCCTCCCCCCCAAAGCAGTATGCTTTAGGAAGGGTTAGGCTGGTCCTCTCTGATATTGCGTTCAGTCTCCCTTCTGGGCCTCTGCACATGCTTGGAGCACGTTCTGTCCAAGTTTCTATCTGGTTAAGACCTACTCATTCTTCAAAACCCAGCTCAGATTCACCTCCTCCAGGAAGCCTTCCCTAGTTACCTCCTCCTCCTAACTGGATTGGGCACCCATAACACTCTGGGCTTCCACCTCTCTCTTAGCATATCATGTTGGGGCCCGCCCAGTGGCATAGCAGTTAAGTTTGCATGCTCCACTTTGGCAGCCTGGGGTTTGCTGGTTCGCATCCGGGGGGCAGACCTACACACCGCTCATTAAGCCATGCTATGGTGGCATTGCACATAGAAGAACTAGATTAACCTACAACTGGGATACTCAACTATGCATTGGGGCTTTGGAGAGAAAAAAAAAAAGAGGAAGATGGGCAACAGATGTTAGCTCAGGGCCAATCTTCCTCACTAAAAATATATATATATATATATCATGTTGGTTGTCCTTTTAAAATTCTGAACACTTGTAAAAACTTGAAAACATTGCAGGCAAGCCCTAAGTCATCTTGACAACCAGCCTCACAGTTTAGTGTTTTGTTCCCAGACGTGTTTCGGTGCATTTACAAACATCTACCCAACTAGAGTATTTTATTTTGCATAAGTGGTATCATATTGTGCATGTTGATTTTTTACTGATAGCATGCCCAGGAGACCCACTGGTGTCAGTATCCAACACGTTCTGTTTAGTGCACAGCACACTGGAGTGTGGCCGTACCTCAGCTGACTTCACCATCCCGCTACTGATGAGTGCTTGCCCTTCACAACTGTATTTTGTGTCTCTGTCTTTCTCACTAGATTGTCAGCTCTTTGAACAGAATACACAAGCTCTGGAGACAGACTGCCTGGGTTCAGATTGCAATTCTGTCATTTAGCAGTCCTGCCACCTTGGGCAAATTCCCAACTTCTCTGTCTCATCTGTGGGATGGAGGCATTGAGAGTTGAGACCTCGCAGGGCTGATCTGAATTACAACATAGAAAGCACTTAGCACAGGTGCCTGGTATACAGTAGATGCTCAATAAATGTTTATTAGATGAATCAGTAGATGAAGGTGGGCAAACTGCAGGCACCTTTGCATCCCTCAGAACATAATGCCCCGACAAAATAATGAAAAGTGCCATGGTTAGCAGAGGCTAGGAAATGGCTGGCGCTAGAACGCCTGTGCTTTCCACAGGCTTGGGGGCACAGGAAGCTGGATTAAAAGGGAGTTCCTTGTGGTCAGCTTGTAGGTCTGTTAAGCAGGCTTTGCCATGGACTTTTGTAGTGCTTGTAGCACAGTCATAAGGACCTACATAGTTCACAGAGCCAAGATTTGCCTAGTGGCAAAAGGTCCAGCCTCGGAATCAGATAAATTCCAGACAGAACTGGGCTCAAGTCCTGGTTCTACCACTTGCTCGTTGCATTGATCTTGGGAAAGTCATTCACCTCCCTGAGTCTCAGCTTCTGCAGAATGGGAAGATGATGATGCTTATTTGGAAGGATATTATGAAGATCACATGTAAAGAGCTTGCCTTGGTGCCTGGTATATTGATGATGCTCAATTTCTTGGACCTCTGGATCCAGCTGTGCCTGAAGCTGTGCTCTCCTCAACTTTTCGGTTAAGTGAGCTAATAAATAATTTTTGCTTAAGCCCATTAGAGTTGAGTTTCTGTCCTTTACAACTGAAAGAGTTTGGCAAATTTACAGAGTAACTTTTGTTGTAAAGTTCCATATTCTGACCCACTTTCCAACTCCCAGCTTACAAGTGACCCTGAATAAAACAAATAGACATATACATATAGGTGGTCACTTTATAAAAAATGAGTTCATGTTTCCCATCTCTTTCGCCCTTGTTTAAGCCCCATTTCACATGGTCTTGGGAAGCAGTATTCCAGCTAGTCACAATAAAGGCATGATCTTTCATGGTGCTTTCATCCTGGCCCTGGGGGAACACTTTAATGAGCCTTTTCCACAAAGCTTCCCCCCAATTCCTTCCAGCTGAGGATGGTATCTCTCTCTGTTTCCAGAGGCATCATGGGAAGGAGGAAAAAGGAAAACTATGGAGCCAACAGTGCTTGGTGTAAAACCCATTCTGTGCTTGCTAGCTGTGACCTTGAGCAAATTACTTGCCTCTCTGGTCTCCATGACTTCACTTACAGACAAAAAAAATAGAGACAATAATATCTATCTCAGGAGATTTTGACAAAATGTATATAATGCTAGCGCAGAGCCTGGTACATAGTAAGTACTCAAGAAAGGGTAGCTGTTGTTATTGTTAATAATGATAAAACATTTAGCACATTGTCTGGCATGGAGCAGTTTGGAACTCAATAAACATTTGTTGAAATGAGTTAAATTCAAGTCAATGTCATGAAAATTGGGGGAGAGGGTGGTATATTTTTAAAGACTTTAAAAAAGATTTAAGAGAAATAAATAAATATGATGAATAGACCTTATTTGAACCTTCATTTGTATTAACCAACTAGGAACAGAGATTTTTTGACAATTGGGAATATTTTGATTTGACTTGAGCATCAAATGACATTAAGAAAATTTTAGGGACTGGCCCCATGGCCGAGTGGTTAAGTTCATGCGCTCTGCTTTGGTGGCCCAGGGTTTCACTGGTTTGGATCCTGGGTGCAGACAAAGCACTACTCATCAGGCCATGCTGAGGTGGTGTCCCACATGCCACAACTAGAAGGACCCACAACTGAAATATACAACTATGTACTGGGGGGATTAGGGGAGAAAAAGCAGGAAAAAAAATGGTAACCCTCCTACCATCTCCTATAAAAAAAAAATTTAATTATGGTGAGTGTAATAATCACTTTGTGATTATGTAAGAAATTGTTTCTCGGAGAGGTGTCAAGATGGTGGTGTAGGCAGACTCTGAGCTCACCTCCTCCCACGGACACAACCAATTTACAACCTTACTGAGAACAATTACCCCTGAGAGAGAACTGAAAACTGGATAAAAAGAACCCCTACAAAAAGGGACAGTCCTGACTGAAGTGAAAGAGGCAGAAATTCCTTTCTGGAGAGAAAAAGAGCCAGCTTCACAACCATGGTGCTTCATGGCTGGCTAGGAGCAATCCTGAGGTACGCAGCCCTCCCTGGAGGAGTGGGGGATGTGAGCAGGGGACGGTTACTGCTATTAGCGACCTTTGGACTCAGCACAACAGCGACAACTGTCATAATATCTGGCTTTGCTGGCTACTAACAACACCAGGGAATACCCCCAGAAAAGCTCTTGGACATAAGGGGACAAAAACCAGCTCTTAAAAGGCCCATGCATAAATTCACCTGTTTCGGAAAGCAACCTAAAATCCCCAGAAAGAAAGGTGCACAGTCCTTTGGTGAAAAGAGACTCACCAGATAGGCTCTGAGTGCATCTCCGTGAGAGGCGAGACCTCTCCAGGGACTGAGACATTGGCAGCAGCCATTATTGTGACCTAGTACAGGTGTGCTGACA
The DNA here is from genome assembly GCF_021613505.1 of Equus quagga. NCBI lineage: Eukaryota > Metazoa > Chordata > Mammalia > Perissodactyla > Equidae > Equus > Equus quagga. The sequence continues at coordinate 66,266,827 of NC_060273.1, read as the reverse complement.
CAGATGCTTGCAGACACCATTGGAGTTCTTCCCCTCACCTGTTAGCCCAGGGTCTGCCCCACCCACTAAAGCCCCAATTTAATCAAGCTGAGCCAGGGCAGGCAGCCCGCCCTAGGGACTAGACCCACCCAACAGCACCTCGGGCAACTTGTGGGCCCACATAGGTGGAGTGCCTGGAACCTCTGCAGCTGGGCAAGTGGGCCCACCTCTGCTGGGCAGGGCATGCATGAGGAGCCAGTGGAGTGTATGGGGCATTGGTGGAGTGTGTGGGGCGACTGGGTCTGCTTCAGGGGGTTGGGATGCACACACAGGGCAGGACTGTGTTGATGGTGTATGTGCCCTGTGGGCAGTGGGACTTGTCAGCTGTAGAGACTTGTGCTTCTCAAACAGCCACATAGGGGATTGGCCCCACCTTCCAAAGCCTGAGACAATTGGGTGCTCCCATGCTTGGGGCCAGCTCCTCAAGCCTTGAAGGGCAGAGGCCTACAGCAAGTGTAAGCCCCTAAGCCTAGCAACCAGCCACTCTGGGGACCTACACACTTAACAGAAAAACTACAACAGGAAAGTGCAATGAGACCGTGCAGCCAACTGTTTTTGGGGCTCCCCACACCCGGGAAAGTGACTGAAGGATCCATAGCCGCCACATGCAGCTGAGAATTACAACCAGCAGGCCAGGGGGACAGTCTAGCCTCCCTGAGCATCAGCAGAAGAACAACCCTGCCACAACAGAAGGACACACATAGCCCACACAGAGGTTAATCCTGGAACATTTGGAACTGGTAATGAGAAGGAAGTACACTACTGTGCCTCATGAGGCCTCTCTTACATAAGGCCACCTCTCCAAGATCAGAAGATGTAGCTGACCCCCCTAATATGTAGATATAAGCACAGAGAAAGAAGCAAAATGAGGAGGCAAAGGAATACATTCCACATAAGGGAATAGGACAAAACCCCAGAAAAAGAACTAAATAAAACAGAAATGAACAATCTACCTGACAAAGAGTTCAAACTAAGAGTCATAAGGATGGTCACTGATCTTGGGAGAAGACTGGATGAACACAGTGAGAACTTCAACACAGAATTGGAAAATATAAGAAAGAAACCATCAGAAATGAAGAATACAATGCTGGAAATGAAAAATTCACTAGAGGGACTCAATAGCAGAGTATATGATACAGAAGAACGGATCAGTGAGCTGGACAAAAGACGAGAGGAAATCACCTAAGCTGAACAGATAAAAGAAAAAACAATCATAAAGAACAAGAATAGTTTACGGGAACTCTGGGACAACGTCAAGCACACTCACATTCATATTATAGGTGTCCCAGAAGGAGAAGAGAGAGACAAAGGGGCAGAGAATCTATTTGAAGAAATAATAGCTGGAAACTTTCCTAATCTAAGGAAGGAAACACATCCAAGTATGGGAAGCACAGAAAGCTCCAAACAAGATAAACCCAAAGAGGCCTACACCAAGATACATTATAATAAAATGTCTAAAATTAAAGATAGAGAATCCTAAAAGCTGCAAGAGAAAGGCAACATGTAACATACAAAAGAAACCCCATAAAGCTATCGTCAGACTTCTCAGCTGAAACCATACAGGCTAGAAGGGAGTGGAATGATATATTTAAAGTGCTGAAAGGAAAAACCCTACAGCCAAGAATATTCTACTCAGCAAAGGTTATCATTCAGATTGGAAGGAGAGAGAGTTTCCAAGACAAGCAAAAACTAAAGGACTTTATCACCAAGAAACCAGTTTTATAGGAAATGCTAAAGGGACTTATTTAAGTGGGAAACAGAAGACCACAAATAGGAACAAGAAAATTATCCAAAAAAAAAAAAGGCAATAAAATCAGTAGTAAAAGCAAAAATACAGTAAATGTAGCAGATCAACCACCTATGAAGATAATATGAGGGTCAAAAGACAAAAAGTACTAAAATTACCTATTTCAATGATAAGAGGGTAACAGATACACAAACACACACACACAAAGAGGTTAGATATGATATCAAAAACATAAAATGTGGGAGGAGGGGAGTAAAAGAGTAGAGCTCTTAGAAAGAGGTCAAGCTAAAGAGACCATTGACTTAATATAGATTGCTATATACATAGCTTATTATATATGAACCTTACAGTAATCACAAACCAGAAACCTATAATAAATATACAAAAAATTAAGAGAAAGGAACCCAAACGTAATACTAAAGACAGCCATCAAACCATGAGGGAAGAGAGTGAGAGAAGAAGAAAAGAACAGAGAAGAACTACTAAAACACCCAGAAAAAAAGTAACAAAATGGCAATAAGTACATACTTATCAATAGCTATTTTAAATGTCAATGGACTAAATGTCCCAATCAAAATGCATAGGGTAGCCAATTGCATTAAAAAAAGACTCATATATATGCTGCATACAAGAGACACACTTCAGGCCTAAAGACACTCACAAACTGAAAGTGAAGGGATGGAAAAATATACTCCATGCAAATGGCAATGAAACGAAGCTGGGGTAGCAATGCTTATATCAGCAAAAATAGACTTTAAAACAAAAACTGTAACAAGAGACAACGAGGGGCACTACATAATGATAAAGGGAACAATCCAACAAGAGGATATAATAATTATAAATGTCTATGCACCCAACATAGAAGCACCTAAATATATAAAGCAGTTATTAACAGAGATAAAAGGAGAAATAGACAGTAACATAATAATAGTAAGGGAGTTTAACACCAATGGATAGATCATCCAACAGAAGATCAATGAGGAAACATTGGCCTTAAATGATACATTTGACCAGATGGACTTAGTAGATATATACAGAACGTTCCATCCAAAAACCGCAGAATACACATTCTTTTCAAATGCACATGGAAGATTCTCCAGGATTGATCACATATTAGGCCACCGAACAAGTCTCAATAAATTTAAGAAGATTGAAATAATACCAAGTGTCTTTTCTGACCACAAAGATATGAAACTAGAAATCAACTACAGGAAGAAAATCAGAAAGGCCAAAAATATGTGGAGATTGAACAAAGATTTGGTTAATGAAGAAATCAAAGGAGAAATAAAAAAATACCTGGAGACAAATGAAAATGAAAATAGGACATGCCAAAATTTATGGGATACAGCAAAAGCAGTTCTAAGAGGGAAGTTTCTAGCAATACAAGGCTACCTCAACAAACAAGAAAAATTTCAAATGAACAATCTAACAGTGCATCTAAAGGTACTGGAAAAAGAAGAACAAACAAAGCCCAAAATCAGTAGAAGGAAAGAAATAATAAAAATCAAAGTAGAAATAAATGAAAGAGACTAAAAAACAATAGAAAAAATCAATGAAACTAAGAGCTGGTTCTTTGAAAAGATGAACAAAATTGATAAACCCTTAGCTAGACTCACCAAGAAAAAAAGAGAGAAGGCTCAAATAAATAAAATCAGAAATGAAAGAGGAGAGATTACAACGGACACCTCGGAAATACAAAAGACTATAAGAGAATATTATGAAAAGCTATATGCCAACAAATTGAATAATCTAGAAGAAATGGATAAATTCTTAGAATCATACAACCTTCCAAAACTGAATCAAGAAGAAATAGAGAATTTGACTAGACAAGTCACCAGTAAGGAAAGCAAAACAGTAATCAAAAACCTCGCCAACAATAAAAGTCCAGGACCAGATGGCTTCCCTGGTGAATTCTACCAAACGTTCAAAGAAGAGTTAATACCTATCCTTCTCAAACTGTTCCAAAAAATTGAAGGGAGAGGGGGCTTCCTAACTCATTCTACAAAGCCAGCATTACCCTGATACCAAAACCAGACAAGGACAACACAAAAAAGGAAAATTACAGGCCAATATCACTGATGAGCAGCAATGCAAAAATCTTCAACAAAATACTAGCAAATCGAATACAACAATACATTAAAAAGATCATGCATCATGATCAAGCGGGTTTCATTCCAGGTATACAAGGATGGTTCAACATCTTCAAATCAATCAACGTGATACACCACATTAACAAAACAAAAAATAAAAATCACATGATCATCTCAATAGACACAGAGAAAGCATTTAACAAGATATGGCATCCATTTATGATAAAAACCCTGAATAAAATGGCTATAGAAGGAAAGTACCTCAACATAATAAAGGCCATATATGACAAACCCACAGCTAATATCATTCTCAATGGAGAAAAACTAAAAGCTATCCCTTTAAGAACAGGAACCAGACAAGGATGCCCACTGTCACTACTCCTATTTAACATAGTATTGAAAGTCCTAGCCAGAGCAATCAGGCAAGAAAAAGAAATAAAAGTGATCCAAATTGGAAAAGAAGAAGTAAAACTGTCACTATTTGCAGATGACATGATTTCATATATGGAAAACCTAAAGAATCCACCAAAAAACTTTTAGAAATAATAAGTGAATAGAGTCAATACAGGATACAAAATCAACATATAAAAGTCAGTTGCATTTCTATACACTAACAACGAAGTAGCCGAAAGAGAATTTAAGAATACAATCCCATTCACAATTACAACAAAAAGAATAAAATACCTAGGAATAAACTTAACCAAAGAGGTGAAAGATCTGTACACTTAAAATTATAAAACATTGTTGAAAGAAATTGAAGAAGACACAAAGAAATGGAAAGATATTCTGTGCTCTTGGATTTGAAGAATTAATTGAGTTAAAATGTCCATACTTCCTAAAGCAACCTACAGATTCAATGCAATCCCTGTCAGAGTTCCAACAACATTTTTCACAGAAGTAGAACAAAGAATCCCAAAATTTATATGGAACAACAAAGACCCCGAATAGCCAAAGGATTCCTGAGAAAAAAGAACAAAGCTGGAGGTATCACACTCCCCGATTTCAGAATATACTCCAAAGCCATAGTAACCAAAACAGCATGGTACTGGCACAAAAACAGACAAAAATCAATGGAACAGAATCAAGAGCCCAGAAATAAACCCACACATTTATGGACAGCTAATATTCAACAAGGGAGCCAAGAGCATACAATGGAGAAAGGAAAGTCTCTTCAATACATGGTGTTGGGAAAACGGGACAGCCACATGCAAAAGAATGAAAAGATCATTATCTTACACCATGCACAAAAATCAACTCAAAATGGATTAAAGACTTGAATGTAAGACATGAAACTTCTAGAAGAAAACATAGACAGTACACTTTTCGACATCAGTCTTAGCAGCATATTTTCAAGTACCATGTCTGACTAGGCAAGGAAAACAATAGAAAAAATAAACAAGTGGGACTACATCAAACTAAAAGCTTCTGCACAGCAAAGGAAACCATCAACAAAATGAAAAGACAACCTAACTGGGAGAAGCTATTTGCAAACCATCTATCTGATAAGGGGTTAATGTCCAAAATATACAAAGAACTCATACATCTCAACAACAAAAAAACTAACAACCCAACTGAAAAACGGGCAAAAGATATGAACAGACATTTCTCCAAAGGAGATATACAGATGGCCAACAGGCACATGAAAGGATGTTGAACATCATTAACTGTCAGGGAAATGCAAATCAAAACTACAATGAGGGGACAGGCCCCATGGCCGAGTGGTTAAGTTCAAGTGTTCTGCTTCGGCAGCCCAGGGTTTCACTGGTTTGGATCCCGGGTGCGGACATGGCACCATTCATCAAGCCATGCTGAGGCGGCATCCCAGAAGGACCTACAGCTAGAATATACAACTATGTACTGGGGGGCTTTGGGGAGAAGCAGGAAAAAAAAGAGAGAGAGAGATTGGCAACAAATGTTAGCTCAGGTGCCAATCTTCACACACACACACACACACACACACACACACACACACACAAACTACAATGAGATACCACCTCACTCCCGTCAGAATGGCTATAATTAACAAGACAGGAAACAATAAGTGTTGGAGAGGATGAGGAGAGAAGGGAACCCTCGTACACTGCTGGGGGGAGTGCAAACTGATGCAGCCACTGTGGAAAGCAGTATGGAGATTCCTCAAAAGATTAATAGAACTACATACAATCCAGCTATTCCACTGCTGGGTATTTATCCAAAGAACTTGGAAACACAAATGCGTAAAGATACATGCACCCCTATGTTCATCACAGCATTATTCACAATAGCCAAAACTTGGAAGCAACCTAGATGCCCATCAAGGGACGAATGGATAAAGAAGATGTGGTATATATACACAATGGAATACTACTCAGCCATAAGAGATGATGACATCCGGCCATTTGTGACAACATAAATGGACCTTGAGGGTATTGTGCTGAGTGAAATTAGTCAGAGGGAGAAAGTCAAATACCGTATGATCTCACTCATAAGTAGAAGATAAAAACAACGACAAACACACACATAGCAACAGAGATTGGATTGGTGGTTGCCAGAGGGGACATGGGGAGGGAGGAGGACGTAAGGGGTGATTCCACACATGTGTGGTGATGGACGGTAATTAGTCTTTGGGTGGTGAAGAGTAATCTACACAGGAATCGAAATAGAATGATGTACACCTGAAATTTACATAATGTTATAAACCAACGTTATTGCAGTAAAATAAAAAGAAATTGTTTCTCTAGTTTTTTGAGACATATACTGAAGAATCTGACAGTGAAAGATATGATGTCAGAGATTTGCTTTATAATACTCCAAAAAAAATTAAAAGTGAAGAAGGGTAGATAAAATAAACGTGGCAAAATGTAGATGCTTGTTGAAGCTGGGTAATGGGTACACGGATGTCAGTTGCACTCTCTGCTTTTGTGTGTGTTTGGAAATTTTCACCATTTAAAAAAAAATTAAAAACAAAGAAATGGGTTAAATTGACTTCGAGCTGTCTGAGAGAAAGATGGCTTCTGCTCCTTGTCCAGGATGCCCAATCTCACTGCTCGGGTACCGAGACACAGAACTGAGGTGGGTTAAACGCCATAAACCCCAAGATGCGCGATCCTAGGGATAAGGGGCGCTCAGCCACGTGGGGTTCCTGGTGGGGACGTTTCCCATCTGGGAGCCACACAGGCCGACAGAAGACCCCCAAGTGCCCCATGCCACCCACTCTCACACACACAAAACTGGCCCCAGGTCTAGTGGGAAACCAGAGCAGCTTCTGATCAATTAGACGAGGGCTGGTTTTGATCAAACTTCCTAAGTAAATTATTATTCAGGCTAGAGACCCGTTGTGAAGTGGCTGTTTATGATGGAGTCTACAATTTGTGGTCATGTCAGAAGCACCTGAGGTTTGAGAAGTTCACCTCAGACACCCAAAGGCTCCTTGTGGGTCACGGGGGTCCCTGACCCAACCTGGAGAGCTCCTGGCTAGATCCAGAGGAAGAAACACAGCCCTGACAGCACTGGGTGGGGCGTCAGAGCAGGAGCCCATCCTGGCAAGACAAGGCACTCAGCGAAGGGGTATGGGGGGGGGGGTCTCTGCAGCCCACAGACTGGACAACAAGCAGGTGCCAACCACTGTGGAGCAAAAGTGATGTCCAGGCTCCTCTGCTCACTAGCTGGGTGACCCTTGGCCACCTACTTGCCTGTCTGAGCCTCAGTTTCCTCAGCTGTCAAATGGGGAGGTGGATCTTCCTGGGTGTGATCCAATGCCACTTCCCTGACCTCCTGAAGGGGGTCCCACTCGACTTCTGCTCCTGCCCCAGCGCTGGCCCAGTTTGCAATCACACAGTGATCATCTACTTGCTTATTCCCCGTGTCCCTTCCCAGCCCCGCCCCCAGCTCTAAGCTCAGGATGGTTGTGCTCTGTTACTCAGCCCTTCTATCCCAGCACCCAGCCTGGGCCCGGATGCAATGGGCCCTTCATAAATACACACGTGCTGGACGGATACACAGTTGGGGCTCAACAAGCTATAGCTATTCCTATTATTCTTGACATTACTATTATAAGTCCCGAGCTTCAGTTTCTTCTCTATAACATGAAGATGCTCTTATTTATGTATGTCCCCAGAATTGTTCTGAGGATGGACAGGGTTAGTGTTTGGAGGGATTTTGACTAGCTGAGGTTAATGCAAACGGTTGCTGGCCAGCATCATCTGCAATGTGGAGTCGATGGCAGTGAGCTGCCAGGCCTCAGGAAGCAAGGCCAAACGCGTGCAGGGCCACAGGCAACCTGGCACAGCAGGGCAGCCACCTCTGTGGGCTGGCGGGCGGGGTCTTCCTCTGCTTTGTTTTTCATTCTTGACGTGAACGTTAAGACTTTTACCCTGTTGCAGAGAGTACAAAAGTGATTTATATTTCACAGTTTTCAAGTGTCTCTTAACCTTTCCGGCATGTGTCTGACAGCTGTGGTTTCACCTTCTAGAACACAACCTGGAGACGCTTGGGGAAGAGGAAGGAAGTGAAGGGGAGACCTGTCCACTCCTGGGGGGGGGGGGGGGTATAGGAGATAAGGCATTCCCAAGGCAGTAGGAGGCAAAGGTCAGTGGGAATGGTGGAACAAACTGCTAGTGTCCTACCTCCATTATCTGTTCTCTCCTTCTTCCTTAATAACAGAACCCCAAATTTCAATGTGGCCAATTGGAAAACTGAATTTCCCAGCATCCTTTGCAGATAGAGAAGTCCAATAAGATCTAAGCAAAAGTCATTGAGTAGGACTTCCAAGAACTCTCTTGACAGACAACTGACTAATATGAGAAATATGCCTTTTATCCTTATCCTTCTTCTTGTATAGAACTCAGATGTGATGGCTGGAGCTCCAACAGCCATCTTGGACCATGAGGTGACCTCAAAGATGGAAGCCACACACTAAAGATGGCAAAGTGGAAGGATCCTAGGTTCTTGATGATATCATGGAACAGCCACCCCAGTCATAGACTTCCTAGCTCTAGATGTCTCATTATATGAGAAATTAAAAACTTTAGTCAGACTTTTCTAACTAGAAGCTCAACACAATTCTTTACAGACCAAGAAATGATGGAGGAAAGGCCTAGCACAGCACCCAACATCTAGTGAGTAAATGGATGAAATTATTAGTGAGTAAGATAGGGAAGGAGGAGGGAAGGGAGGGAGGAGGGAGGAAGAAAAGCAAAAGGAGGAAGGAAGGAAAAAGAAGGAAGAGGAAAGAAGGAAGAGAGGAAGAAAGGGGCAGTCTATGATGATGCAAGAATAGATCTGGAAGTGGGCCAAGGGTTTGAAAGGAGGGATCTTTCTGGCAAATTCAAGCCCAGACCCTCTCCGCTCCTCTCCCGTAGATCACCCTCTTAGAAGAAGCCAGTGATGCCCTTTGTCAATTCCCACCTCCCCCTCCACCCCTCACCCTCCCACCCCACCCACCCCCCAGTTCTGGTTGCTGACTCCCTCAGAATCAAGGGAACATGGAACTGGGCGCAGACCAGGAGAAGCCTGGCCCCCAGGCTCACATCTGCCACAAAAGGACCCCACACAAGTCTCCTTCCAGTCTGGGCTGGTTTCTCCATCTGGACAGTAAGGCAGACCCTCTGGAAGGCTCTATCCAGCTGTGACTCACCCAGTAAGATGTTTTCAAACTTGCTCCAGAGATGGTGTTTCCTATCACAATTGCAGCCACTACGTGCCGAGGAGGCACGATTTCTCCTATACTCCTCAGGATAGCCAGAAAGGTTAATATTATTATAACAGACCCGGTAACCAAAGCCCAGCCACGGGTATAACATCCCAGGGCCACATGGCCAAGGAGGGCAGGGCCAGCTCTGGACCCTCCTGGGTCTGACACCAACGTCGTGCTGTCGGCTCCTGCCTGTCATTCCCTTTCCAGAGGAATGAATTTCATCCCCTTTCCTCTTCACCCCTCCCTCAGTTGAGACCCGACCAGAGGAAGGAGATGGGTGGGAGCTGGGGACAAGCCGAGGATCCTCTGTGCTCTGTCACACCCCCTACCCGCGTCTGGCTTCAGTGCAGAGGCTGCCGGGCTGCTCAGCCCAACCCAGGCGCCTCGCGGGGGCGGGGGCGGGGGCGGGGGCGGGGGCGGGGGGGGGTGGGAACACATAAAAATAAAAGGGTAATAACTCGGCCCAGCAGTACCTGGGCAACAGCTTTAGCCAATTAACATTCCTCTGGGGTTTGGGGCGGGCCCCCCTTCAGCAGCACCTCGTAAATGTCAGGAGGGGTTTGGGAACGCCCAGGGTGTCGGGCAGCCCGGCTGAGGCCCGCCTGGCCAGCGCCTTCCCCGGAGGCCAGCCTCCCAGCATCCGAGAGGAGCCCGAACGAACAAACGATGGCGGCTGGGGAGTGCTAATCGGCGTCACAGGGCGGGCAGAGATTTATGGCCGTCCCTGGAGAACTCGCCCAATCACGGCCTGGAGTTCGTTAAGCCTTTCACGTCAGCAAAGAGGGGGACAGACACAGTCTGCCCCTCCGCACCTGGATTCTCTCGCCACGTGGATAAAAGATGATAAAGCCTTGTCCAATGTCCTCACAGTGCCCAACGCACGCATTTCGCAGATGCGGAGAGTGAGGCCCAGAGACTGGACGGGACTTGCTCAAGGTGCAGGAAAGCCAGTATAAAGGCAAGGAACAAACCATCCTCGGTGCCCTCCTTCCTTCTACTGTGAATGCCCTCTCCCCACACCTTAGCTCCTGGAGGGGCTCTCCCCAGCTCCTCCCACCTCCTCCCTCTGAGCTCAGCTTCCCTGACGCGCCAGGCAAGATCTGGACCCCTCTGATGCGCTCTTGTTCCTCTCCAACTTGTTCTTTCATAGAACATCTTCGATTGAGTATTGGTTACTTTCTGTCTCCCTCACTAGGCTCTAAAGTTGTAAGGCAGAGGCGGGGTCTGATCTGCTCACTGTTGAGTGCCCAGCACAGTGCCTTGTGAATGGATGAATTAACAGGTGGACAAATGTCTCACCTCTGCCTGAAGGCTCCCATGTGCAAGGTGAGACAGAGGGTTTCCTGAGGCCCCTGTGTGGGCCCTTTAGGGCAGCCCTTCTCACAGGCAAGGCTCCCAAACCTGCTGGTACATCAGAATCTCCTGGGGCTGCTTGTGGAAATGCGGGTTACCAGTCTCCACAGCCAGACATCCTGAAGCGGGGGTGCGGGGGGGCTGGGAAGCTGCAATTAGCAAGGGTCTTGCGAGGTGAAGAGGAAAAACAGTGGCCTCTGGCGGGCGGGCCAGGAACCTTCTCTGTGCCTTCCCATCTCTGCCACAGGGCCTAACCCCGTGCCCTGCTTGGCAGAGGGTCCTGGCAGATGTGTGTAGAACAGACAGGAAGCCACCGAGGTCTCTGGTCCTACCACAGCCAGAGAGGTGAGTGGAAAGAACGGGACCAGAAGTTGCATGGGTCTGAGGTCCATCTCCACTTCTGCCTCGTCAGAGGCTGCATGACCCCTGAAAAATGGCTTCCCCTTTCGAAGCCTTGGTTTCCTCACCTGTAAGATGGGAGGAAATAAAACAGATCCTGAAGGGCTGCTAATGGGAGAGAGTGGATTTTATAAAGGGCTGCGCAGTCACACACAGTGTATTACATTGATCTCACCGTCATCGTCACTGTCATCATTAGTGGTAGTTTGGGGCGGGATCGGAGGCTCAGAATAGCAGGGTGAAGGATGAAAGCTTAGATTTAATGTCACACAAATGTGTTTCTTCAGTCGTTTATCTACCTAATGCGTGGTACTGTGTCCCTATCATGCTCCAGGCCTGCTGCTGGACACGCGGGATACGGACACTGCCCCTGCCCCCCGAGCAGTCTGTTGCTTAAGCAGGAACCGCTGTGTTCACAGTGTTCACCGTGTCCACAGGGCCGGGCAGGTCCCAGGGGTGGGTGGGTCCTGCAGCCAACCAGCAGCCAGCGCCCCCACCTGCAGAGCACGGTGGTCCCTCTGCCCTACCCCTCGCAAGTCAGGCCAAGGGGGGCGGAGCTTCCAGTTTTACAAAAGAAGCTGGAAATATGTGTGTGGTTCTCATTTTTTAAGTGTTAGCCTCTAAATTCAGAAAATGAGCTTAAGTTGAGAACTGAAGAACTGAGTGAGAATTATTAGGCCCTAAGGGAGGAAGCCAACTGGCCTGGAGTGGGGTTGGGGTGTCCCAGGCTCCTGGGGACTGCTCCAAACAGCAGGGACACAGGCTCAGGCAGTCCCTCCTCCATCCCTCCCTGGACGGGTGCCCACTGGGACAAGGAGCCAGTCCTGGCCCAGCTGAGAAAGCTCACCGGGAGGAACACAGAGTCCAAGGAAGGACCACAGTTGCTTCCAGAGATGATCATCCAAGTGAGAGGCAACTTGGGAATGTGAAAGCTTGAGGGGATCTCCCAGGGAGGCGGAGACAGAGGTCCAGATAGGGGCTGGACCAAAGCAAGGTCACACAGCAGGGAACTGCCAAGCCGGAGTCAGAACCAGCCTGCAGGCTCCCTGTCCAGTGCTCTTTCCACTCTCCCAGAAAACCGCACAGGTGACTTGCTGCTGCTCTCTGTGCCCATCCTGGGAGATGCTGGGATTAGGGTCAGCCCGGCCTGGATCAGAAGGCAAATAAGTTGGACACCTGCTCCACTTCTCCAAAAAGCAGATGTTCTAGCATGGGGGGAATGGAGGGGGCAAATGGTCAAAACATAAAAGTGCTGAGGACTAGAAGCCACTAGAGGACGGAGGTGGAGTCTGATCTTACTTCACAATCTTCCCCCCCCCCCCCCCCCCAACCCCCTACACACGCAGGCAACTCAGCACGGAGCTGGGCACATGAGAGAGGTGGAAATTAAACGCGTGCTGACAAACTTGTTCTCTCTGGCTAAGAGCGACCCCACGCCTCTATGCTTGGCGGGTAGGGTTCGCGAAGGTATCTCCTCTGTTCCCCCACATCCACTTTGGGGAGCCCAGAAAACTGCGGAGATTTCTCCGAGCCAATGTGTTTGAGGCGCCGCGATCACCGTGACCTCAGTTGCTCTCGGACTGGTGGCACCTGTGGCACGGCACCAGCTCCGAGCGCGCGCCGGTGTGAGTGGGGCGCGCTAGTAAATCCCGCCAGGAGGGCACGGTAAACACCAAGACCGGCCGCCGGGGGGCTCGAGAGCTCAGGATCCTTCACATTCGGCGCATTTTGGGGCGCCTAACCCACCGCGAGCCGACCTTAGATCGTGCATCTGCTGGTGCTCCGGCGGCTCTTCCGGGCGCGCTCCCCAGGGTTTGGGGGGGAGGGGGCACTCGGCAGAGTTTGGGGGTATGTGTGTGCGCTCCGCCGCAGAGTTTGGGGGTATGTGGGTGTGCGCTCCGCCGCAGAGTTTGGGGGTATGTGGGTGTGTGTGTGTTCCTCAGAGTTTGGGGGTATGTGTGCGCGCTCCGCAGAGCTTGGGGGTACGTGTGTGCGCTCTGCCGCAGAGTTTGGGGGTATGTGGGTAAACGGGGTGAGCCCTCTTGGCGAAGACTCGTAGTCCCGAATCCTGAGAAAGAGATGGCGCATTTGAAAAGCTGTCTTAGTGGGCCGAGGAGGGTAGAAAGCGATGGAATATCGGGGAAGGCTCGGGTCTAATTGATGAATCTCCCATCAATCAAGGTGCATTTGGACGCTTCTCGTCCGTGTGTCTTTGTCTCCCCCTACTGGAAATAGAGGGAGCTGTAAAACCTTTTTATCAAGTGAGCTTCCCTTTTTTTCTTTTTCTGTCAATCCCTCCCTTCCTTCTTTCCTTTCTTACCTTTGCTTTATGCTTCCTTTTGTTTATTTTTTCTTTTTTACAATTAAATTGCCGTCGATAAAGAAATGGAGTGTGAGACAACAAATAAAATGCTAAAATGTGTCTGGTTCCTGGCAGAATTCCAAGTCATGCTGTTAATTTATAAAACCCAGTTATATGCATAATATAGACACGTAACTCCATGTGTACGTGTGCATGTACGTATGTATACATGTACATAGGTATGAATGTAAATGGCCCCAAGAGTTTGGGAAAAGATCTGAAAGGACGCACACCCGTAGTGACTTCTGGGGAGCGTGAGGCAGAGATTTGACCTTTACCTGGAATGTTTGCATCGTTCGACGAGAATGCACCATGTGAAGTGAAAAATTAATAAAAGTAGCTTTTTTAGTTTAAAACTAATTTGTGCTTCCTGAAAAAATTACAGTTTTCAATATACAGTTAACTAAAATGCTAGTTATGAAGTAACACATATGGTATAATTCCATTTCTTTTTTTTTTTTTAATTTTTCCTTCTTCTCCCCAAAGTCCCCCAGTACATAGTTGTGTGTTCTAGTCGTGGGTCCTTCTAGTTGTGGCATGTGGGACACCGCCTCAGCGTGGCCTGATGAGAGGTGCCATGTCCACGCCCAGGATCTGAACCAGTGAAACTCTGGGCTGCCGAAGCAGAGTGTGTGAACTTAACCACTCAGCCATGGGGCCAGCCCCTTCCATTTCTTAAAATAATGTGTGTGCCAGAAATTTCTAACATGCACAGAATAAGGCTGGAAGAATGTAAACAAAATTTTTACCACTAGTTGTTTTTGAGTGGTGGGGCAAGGCCATCTTAATATTTACTGAATAATCCATGTCAATGCTGTAGGTCTATGTCATCATTTTTATAGTTTATGATATTCTGTTGTATGGACATACCATAATTTATTTAACCAATCCCTTATTGGTGGATATTTAAGCAGCTTTCAACATTTTCCTGTTATAAACAATGCTGTGATAAACATCTTTCATTAAATAAGGATAAATTCCAGAGGGGCAACCTCTGGGTCAAAGAGTATAGCACATTCCATCTTGATGTATATGGCTGAACGCTGCCCAGGAAAGTCTGACTCATTCTCAGTTTCCTCATCACGACACCCCCACACACAGCAGTATAGGAAGCATCTGTTTTCCCACTTATCCCCCAACACTAAAAATTGTCATTCTTAATTTTTGCCAGTCTGATAGGTCTAAAAGACTATCTTGTGTTTCTTTCATAACCAAACTGGTGAAATAGGAAGATAGGTTTTCCTTATGCTTTGCCTTTTCCTAATATGTATTCCTGGTACAGTACTCTCTTAATTATATATAACAAGCCTTTATACTAAGTCTTACTATTTGATAGGAGAAGTGTCCCTTTTAGATCTTCCAGTTTCAAAATTTATTGACTATTGTTTACTCTTCCATGTAATTCCAGAATAAGTGTATTAAATTCTGCAAAAGACCTTAGTGGTATTTTGATTGTATTGTTTTGCACTTATAAACTGGAAAGAACTGACATCTTTTACCGATGATCAAGATATATCTTCTTATAAATCAGTTTTGTTTTGCATCCTTCAGGAAGGTTTTATACTTGCCTTTAGAAAGACGTTTTTGGTTATTATTTCTAGATGTATAATTTCGTTTGGATTCTTGTTTTGTTTTGCTTTGGGGAATGTGGTTTCTTTCCTATTACATATTTATGATTGATTATTATTGATGGAATTCAACAAGGCTAGTGAGCTTTCTGGGTTAGTCTCCTATCTAACCACTTACTGAAATCTGTAATTGATTTTAAAGCTTTGAGCATTGATTCTCTAGGGCCTTTAAGATGCTTGATCCAATCACTGACAAATTGTTTTCTCTTCCTTTCAAATATTTACACTTCTTTTTTCTTTTTCTTGTCTTATTGCACTAACCTCTAGTACAATCTTGGACAGAAGCAGTAACAGCAGGCATCATTGTCTTTTCCTGCCATGTGTAGGCATACTTCCTTCTAAGTTTTCTCAGTGAAAAATGTTTATTACACTATTCCTAGTTTTAGCCTTTCAAGATCAATTTTCAGTATTTTGTAAACTGCCTTCCTTCTTTTATCCCATCATTGTCTTGATATCAACTTACACGGGAAATGATGAAAACAAGACAATATTCTAAAGCTGTGCTACCAGTAGAAATTTCTGAGATAATAGAAATATTCTATATACACAACTGTCCAGTATGATAGCCACTAGCCACGTGTGGCTCTTGAGCACTTGAAATGTGGCTGGCTAGTGCAACTGAGGGGCTGAATATTAAATTTTATTTAGTTAAATTAATTTAAGTGTAAACTTAAAAACCAATACTTGATTCAGTTATTGGAAAACTTTTAAGTATGTCTGGAACAACATGGGTATGTGACTCTATTTTTCAACTGTACATTTTATTTATTTTTTATTGTTCTTTATTTTTATTTTTTTGTGAGGAAGATTCTCCCTGAGCTAACATCTGTGCCAATCTTCCTCTGCCTTATATATTTGGAGCCTCCACAGCAGGCTCCACACCCAGGATCCGACCCTGCGAACCTGGCGAACCTGGGCTGCCGAAACAGAGTGCTCAGAACTTTAACCCCTCGGCCACAGGGCTGGCCCCTCAATTGTAAATTTTATAGTTTAAATATTGATCAAGCATTTCCATGACAATTTAGCATCCAAATTGAGATATGTTTTAAGTACAAAATAAACACTGGGTTTCAAAGATTTAGTTCAAAAAAAGAATGTAAAATATCTCATAGATAATTTTATAGTGATTACATCTTAAAATGTAATCTTTTGTATATAATGGATTAAATAAAATATTAAATGTATTTTCACCTGTTTTCATTTTTCTTCATATGGCTATTAGAATGTTGAAAATTACACTGGTGACTTGCTTTGTTGTTTCCATTGGACAGAGTGTCCTAAAGAAGCTGGAATGGCGAGAGGAGTTGGTGAGCCTAGGCTTGCCTTCTGACCCTGTGACCTTGAACAAGCCCTCAGGCTCCGAGCGTTGGCTGCCTTGTGTGAATCAATAGAGATCCTAAATCGTGCCCTGCACACCCTCGCCATGCTGTTGTGAGACTCAAATCAAATAACGTGTGCAAAAGTGTTTTGTAAGCTGTAAGAATCATTAACGGCAACAACAGGATATTGTTGGCTTTTGCTCTGGGCTAAGTGCACACGTGGGTCAGCTGACTCAGGCCCCACCACAGCCCTATGTACGAGGTTGGTACCAGGGCTAGTCCCATTTTACAGAGGAGGAAACTGAGCCTGAAAGAGGCTGAGTGACCTGCCCAGTGTCCCAGAGCTGGTATGACTGCCAGGATCCCAAACTAGGCAGACCAACTCTGGAGTCCACAGCACACGGCAAGAGAAGCAAAGACAGCCACCACCACGTGAGAGTTGACAAGCAGGACCCGACTCCTAATAGGCTCGTAACCACATGCACCTGTCCACAGTTTTGAGGCAATGGAGGGTTCTGCTGAAGAGGGCCGGCTGTGGGTTCCATCACTCTCCACCCGGACAAGCTTGGGCAGCTCACTCAGTCAAGCTAAGCTTTAGTGTCCTTGTGGGTAGAATGGAGTTAGTGGTAGTGGCCAGCTGTGTTGGTGATTAAATGAGATAATGCCTCTGACAGCGTTAGCACAATGCTGGCATGCAGGACTAAGGATTTTAAAATGTGGCCTTTCCACCTTCCAGCTCTGGCACCAAACACTAGCTGTGTGTTTGGCCATGCTGGTCAGCCTTTTGGTTCCCAGGTTCTTTCTTTTATGAACGGGGATGACGGTGGCATGTACCTCAGGATTTTGTATGTGGGTTGACTGGGAGTAGATACTCCTGGATACAGTAAATACTGACAAAGGCGCCATTCCATCCCAGTGATGTCACTGGCCAAGCGCTCTGCTAGGGTCTGGGGATGCAGAGGAAGCCCCAGGGTGTGCTCCCCAGGAGGGAAGGCCTAGGTAAACAAGGGAAGATGCAGTAAAAGAGAACACGCAGCGGAGGGACCCTGGGGCCCGGCTGAGGAGGGGCTGAGAAGGGGGCATGTTTGGCGAGAGCAAAGAGGAAGGTGGAAAGCTCTGAGTTCCCAAGGCTGCCTTGGCTGCCGTCTCTAGCCTGTCCTGCCTTTGTGCTGGGGCCATGTGGCCCGAGGGTACCCTGACTGCTGCCTGTGCAGTGCCACCTCTGGCCCCTTTTGGAGGGATGAGGATGGCTGGCAGCCTTGGCCAAGTGACAAGGAGCATTAGCATCAGAACTGCCCCCCTGAGGATTGACTCTGGGTCTGGGAGACTGGCCAAAGGACCCCAGGCCAGACCCTCCTGCTTTCACTTTGAACCTCCCTGGGCCTCCTCTGAGTCCATTTCCCCACAGCCACGCTGAGTCACTCTGTGCAGGTTGCTTAACCTCTCTGGACCTACTTGCTCAGTGCTCAAATGAGAAACGGCAACCCTCTTCCTCCAGCCCCAGCCTATTGAGACTATGGGTTTAGCTAATGGATGTGGAAGGGATTTCGGTGAAAAAGCCCCCTGCAGATGTTAATCTCCTTTCTAGCCCTTACACCCATCACTTAGCCTTACAGGGCCTGGTTTCCTTGTCTAGGAGATGGGGGTAAATGTGACACTTATGTCACATATGCATTCATTCGGCCAGTGTACTTTGGGAAGTACACTGTGGGCCCCATGCTCAGGCCAACCCCATCTCCTCCTTTCTTTGCTCCCCCAGCTGGTGTGCAGTCCTACTCCAGGTGGAGGTTGCCACTGCTGGGCCAGGCGCCAGAGCCCTGCAGAGCGAGAAAACTCCAGACTCATCCAGCTATATTTATTCAGTCACTAGGGACTGTCCTTTATTCTGAAACTCTCTCTCTGTCTCCAGTTGCAAAAATGTCCATTTCTTTTATGGAATGATGGTAACCAGAGGTGGGAGTCGATCTTCTAAATGTTCTTCTCCGGTATAATGAAAAGTCGGCAACTCTGATGTGGCAGGAAGGCTCTAGAATGGCCCCCTGCGATGCCCTCTTCCTAGTATTCAAGCCCTGTGTCGTGCCCTCCCTTGGAGGAGAGGCTGGGCCTGGTGACTTGCTTCTAAGGAATAGAATACAGCAATAATCACTTCCGTGATTAGGTTACAAGAGGTCGTTACTTCCGTCCTGCTGGGGGACTCCTGCTCTTGTCTTCTTGTCTTGCACACACACTCTGATGAAATAAACTGCTGGGGAGGGGAGACTGACGCTGTGGCCAGGAACTGCGGTGGCCTCCGGCCAACATCGGGAGGATGTCAGTCTCTCAGTCCTCAAGGATGAATCCTGCCAGGAGCCAGGTGAGTGTGGAAGCAGAGAGCTCCCCAAGGGAGCCTGAAGATTACTACAGCCCAGCTGCAGGCCCTGGACCAGGGGGAGGCGATGGGGGCACCTGGGATGCAAAGTTGGTTTGGGGGCAATTTGTTATGCAGCAATAGCTAACCAATGCATCTGGGTATTTTTAAATTTTCCTGGTCTGTGGATTCCAAAATTCAAGTACCAGTGGTGGTGAAAACAGCTCCTTACATCTCCTTTTCAGGTGAACCTGTGAGATGGTGTCTTAAGGGTGGGGAGGCAGCTCTGGGGCAGACCTGGATTCTTAACTCAGCCCTTTTGTAGCTAAATAGCTTCTGGCAAGTTACTTTGACTTCTCTGAGCCTCCAGTTCCTCATCCATGACATGGGTACCATACTGCTTTGCTAAATGAGATAATGAGTGTAAATACCAATCATGACCACTTCTAGAACATTCCTTTGTGTCAGGATCAGTGTCAGATGCTTTACCTGCATTATTGCATTTTATCCTCACAAAAGTATCAGGTAAGTTGTTATTACTCCCCTTCTTGAGATGAGAAAACCGAGACTCCTGGAGGCCTGGGTGTACTGAAGCCGGCCAGACTGCAAGGCAAAGGCACGGACCTGTGCGTGACTGACGCTTCGTAAGCCATTGATAAATTGTGACTTAAATGATTAAAGGGAGGAAGGGAGAAGGCAAGCATTCCCATGCACAGACGGTCCCTGACTTATGATGGTTCAACTTATGATTTTTTTGACCTTACGTTGGTGCAAAAGCCATATGCATTCAGTAGAAACCGTACTTCGAATTTTGAATTTCAATCTTTTTCTGGGCTAAGGATAAGCTGTATCATACTCTCTCATGTGCCAGGCGGAGGCAGCAAACCGCAGCTCCCAGGCAGCCCCACCATCCCGAGGATGAACAACCGATACACTGATACCCATTCTGTCCCCAGACAATCATTCTGGTTTTCATTTTCAGTACAGTATTCAATAAATTACATAAGATATTCAACACTTTATTATAAAATTGGCTTTGTGTTAGATGATTTTGCCCAACTGTAGGCTAACGTACGTGTTCTGAGCTAGTTGAAGGTTGGTTAGGCTAAGCTATGACGTTCGGTAGGTTAGGTGTGTTAAAGGCCTTTTCATCTTGTGATATTTTCAACCTTCAATGCATTTAATCGGGATGTCCCCTCGTCTGAAGTCGAGGAAGATCTGTTTTCTCACTTGTGACCACTAGATGGCAGCAAAGTCAGGCAGACGAGCCTCCACCACTTAAAGCTTAGCTGAAACTTGAGGCCCGAAAATAAATTTGTTTAGCGGAAAATTGATTCCTGCCTCATTTCCCTAAATATTTATGGAATGCTTGCGTGCCAAATGATTTACAAAAATTAGTTATATTAATGCTCATCACAACCCTATAAGGTTTGTTATCACCAACTTACAAAGGAAGAAACAGAGACAGAGTTCTTGCTTCCCAAGGACACACAGCTAGAAAATGGCTTGAATTAAGTTAATCATTTGGCCTGACTCCTTCCAGAACTTTTCCATGCCAGTGTACGCGAGTTGCGTATACATTTGTCAAGAAAGGGAGAGTAGTGTTTTCAGAATTCTGTTCATACTTACTCTTCAATTTCCTTCCTTCACCTGCCAGTGAATCTTGGAAACATTTTCAAGGGAGTCCGTGCCTTCTGGCGGCTGTACAGTATTCCATAGTGTGGTTGGGTCACAAAATGGCCAGGGAATCAACCCTCTGTGGATAGCCATTTGAAATACTTCCAATATTGTTATGCTTTTACAAAAGATAAAAAAGAAAGAAAAAGCGTCCACAAACATCCATGAACAGACACGTCTGTGGTAGCATCTCTGTCCCGTAGCTTCCCCGGAGTGTGATCCCTGGGCTGCGGGTAGTGTGTGTGGTCGTGTGTTGATGGAGATGCTAATCCCCCTCAGGTGGGTTGTGCCCATTTTCAGTCTCACCCACGGCATGGGAGTAGCCCGGCTCCCATGGCATGACCAATCCTGGAGGTTATCAATGTTCACAATTCTTGCCAGTTTAATATAATGAGCTTTCGGGTAAATATTTTAGCCGTAGACTGAGCTATGTTCAGCTTCGCCCTTCCCGGCAGGGGAGGGGTCAGAGTTTGGGTGACCAAGAGAGTCCTGGGAGAGAGGTGAGAGAAGAAAACGTCTCTGCCGCCCTCCCAGGCAGACACTGCTGTGTGTGCACGGGACGCACGCACACTGAGAAGTGCCACTCTTTTAGGTTTCAGCGTACAAATCCCATCACCCCAACCAGACCAGGAGCCCCCTAGGGTACGTTCGTGCCTTCGTCGACATCGACCTACGAAGAATGAGTGATTCACGACGCGGAGCACTGGGGATAGGGAGCGGTGACCAGGGGGGAGAAGGCAGGATTTGAAAGCAGTTGGGAGACATTGCAGGGGGAGAAAGCTGAAGGGGACGGGCGGGACTTCTAGGCGCCACTCTGTGACTCCCAGACTCAGACGGGAGATGGCTGAGCCTCCCTACCGTGCAGTGGGGGCTTCGAGAACCCGAGCTATCCCTAACATCAGAGACGCCTGTGGGAGGTCCCTTCCACTCGCCCGACACCAGCGTGCCTTAGCGTCCTCGTTCCTGTCTGCACCCTGTCAGGTGAGAGCTGTGATCGCCCCCATTTTACAGAGGAGGAAACTGAGGCTCAGGGAGATGGCATAAGGGAAGTGGCAGGCAGTGCAGAGCAGACCGAGGCTCAGCGAAACCCAGCTGAGCGGCCTCCTCGACCTGCAGGGGGCGTAGAAACGCCTCAGGCAGCGCCCACGGCGGGGAGCGGGCATGGGCTCCTACAGGAGAGCAACCTGGGGGCGTTCTCGCCCCGCCCTCCCCGTTGGCCCGCCCCTCCCAGGGCCCGCGTTATCTGCATCCTGGACTCGCAGCTGCATGCGCTTACCCCGCAGGCTCCTGCCCTGGCAGGCAGCCTCTGACCTTTGGATATGTAAACAAGCCACACAGCAGGGCTCAGGGTGACCAGGCGTGTCCTTGGAGCCTGAGCTGTGGGCATGCCCAGGCAGGCGTGTGCGCGTGTGCTCAGGGTCATGAGGGTGCCTTCCAGCCTCCACATGTCCACTTGGACTGGGACCTAGGGGCCGAGGACATCATACCCCTCCTGCTGTCTGCCCATACGCTGGGGACTTTCAAGGATGGTTTCAATGCCCAGCTTACTTCCTAGAAGAGAACCAGGCTGGACCAGCGGACCCTGAGGATCAAAGAGGGGATGACAAGCACCCGGGGCCACACGGCAGACAGAGCCGGGTCCACAAGCATAGACCAGGCAGGTGACACCTTCTCTGGGTCTTAGTAGCCTTATGTGTCCAGTGCGGAGAGGCCTGCCACCATCCCTGGCTCATCATCCACCTCCTTGCTGCAGACCCTCACCGACTGGTCCTCACCACCCACTCCCCACAGCTCATTATCTCCATGGTCCCGGAGCCTGCTGATTCCTGGGACGGGACCCACCCTCCCTGGGGACCAGATGGATGGGATGACAGGGGCTGCTCGTGCCTGATATGGGGCTCAGCCAGCCCTGGCCTTTATCAGTGGGGCTTGGGGCTCTGGGAAGGCATGTGGCCCCGTCTGGGAGAGGCAGCAGTGGGGAGGGGTGCCCAGGTCCTGGGCAGTTGAGATACAACACAGGGACTTTTTTTAGTAATTAAAAAAAAAAATCTCCGTGGCTTTGTCTGATTAGAAAGCTAATTCAGGCGTGTTACAATAAGTTTGACATAACCAGAAATAGATGGTATTGAAAGTGAAAGTGGCTATGAATCCACCCCTCAGACATAATCTCTGGGCCCGGTTTGGGGTCCTCTCTCCAGATTTTTTCTGCACATAGACTAACACTGTCAATTATTTCCTGGACTGGAATCATATAATAGAGCGTGGTGTGGGGGCTCACCATGTGTCCCGGGTCTCATCTTGCCTTTATTTTTCATGTAACAACACAACATGGACATCATTCCATATTGGGCCAAATATGGAGCCCACTCCTTTTGACCGTTCAGAGCTTTCTTCCTATGTGTGAATCATCATTTATTTTTTAATCAATTTTATTGTGGTATAATTTACATACAATCAAATGCACCCATTTTAAGCCTACAGTTCAATGACTTTCAGAAATTTATACAGTCGTGTAAGCAGCACCATAAGCAAGGTCTAGAACATTTCCATCACCGAAAAGTTCCTCCTGCCCCTTTGCAATCAGTCCCTTGTCCCTTCGTCCAGCCCGAGGCAACCACTGAGCTGTTTCCAGTCGGTACAGTTAAGATTTCCTTTTCCAGAATTTCTTTTAAATGAGTTCATGCACTAGGCTTCCTGGTGGCAGGTCTCCTTCACTCCACTTGATGTTATTCGGGTCCACCCATGTGGTTATGTCACCAGGTGTGGGTTGCCGTTCGTTGCAGAGAAGTGGTCCATCGCAGGGGGGTGCTGCATCGCGCATCCCCTCCACCTGTTGATGGGGGTTTGGATTATTTCCAGTTTGGGGCTATTAATCCCTTATATTTAAAACTGCAGTGAGGAAGGACATTGAGATTGTTCCAAATATTTACTATTACCTTATAAATGAAGCAGCACTGGGTAGCTGTGCACATGTCTATGGTCATTTATTGCTGGAGGGAAGTCATGACACTCAAGATATGATAGAAAAATTTTTAAAAAGAGACCACTGTGTTCCAGCCAGGGAACCAGAGGCCCAGACATGGCAAGTGACCTGCCCCAAATCACCCTGTGAATCAGTTTCCAGGTAGAGACCCGAACCCAGCTTGGCCTTGCCCCGTCTCTCTCCAGGACCTTGCACAGAGCACAGCAGGCGCTCCACGAGGAGCACCCATTGCTGATGAGATGATGATGCTGCTGATGGCAATGGCAATGTGGTCCCAGGGTTAAGTGCCAGGACTGCTGCTCAGCAGTGTACTCAGTGCTTTTCATGCATCAGCCCACTTTAGCCACACAGTATCCCAATGAAAGAGGTAAAATTATTATTCCCATTCTAGAGATAAGGATACTGAGGCACAGAGAGGTGACCCACCTTGCCTGAGGTCACACAGCCAAGAAGAGGCAGAGCCCAGACTCACACCAGGCAGTCAAGCTCCAGAGCTGCCTCCCTCAAACCACATGGTCACGGTCCCTACAGAGCAAGGAAGGCGGCATGGTGGTGGATGCAACCCAGGTGGCCTGGACCTTTGGCAATGTGATGCTAGACCATTTTCTAAAGCTGAGATGACAGGAGAAAGAGGGAGCTAGACCTCCTGGCTTCACTCCCTGAACGGAGTCAGGAGAAGCAGGCGATTGGTGGCTTTTCCAGGCTGGAAATTGAAGGCCTAGTCTTGGTCCCCAGTGGCCAAGCTGGTGACCCTGAGCAAGGGAGGTGGCCTTTGTTCCGTGGGGCAGTCGAGGCTGGCCTCCTGTCACACCATATTTCACTGCTGGCTTACACGCCTGAAATCCATGGAGCCACGTGTCCGTCTGTGCCCACCACTGGAGAGCAACCTGTTCCGGGTCTCGAAGTCCTCCTTCGCCCTCCAAGCCACTCACCTTCTCCCTCCCCGGCCCCTGCCTTCAGGACCCCTGTGACAGGTGCCCCCTGCTTCTCTCCAGATTCAGCAATACCACATCAATGGCCTTGTTCACAAATTTATACCCACTAAAAGATGTATGCTGTGTACAACATTTATTGAGCACTGTTATAATTTAAATGAATTAACATTTAATCTTCCTAACAACTCTATGATGTAAATATCATATTATCACATTTTACACAGGAAGTGTCTGAGGCTCAGAGAAGTTGAGTGCTTTGCCCCAGGTCACCCAGCATGTACAGGGCAGAGCCAGGATGTGGGTCCTCTCAGACTGTTCCTGAGCCCACACTCTTAACCACCACACTACATCTCCCTCCCCACTTAGGGCACCCAAGAATCCCGGGCTCCCTCCGATCCCATCCCTCCTACAATATCTGTCCATCAGCAAGGGGCTAGAGTACAGCATCACTGTTAAAAACACAGTTCCCTAGAGTCAATAGTCTTGGGTTCAAATGCTGACACCACCATTCACTGGCTGTGTGTCTTTTAGCAAGGCTCATAACCTCTCTGAGCCTCACTTTGCTCATCTATAAAATGGGAATGACGACAGGATCCATCTCACAGAGTTGTGAAGATTAAATCAATAGTGTAGACCACTGGTTCTCAAAGTATGGTCCAGGCACCCCTGAGGATCTCCAAGATCCTTTCAGGGGATCCATGCGAGCAAAGTTGTTTTCATTATAAGACTAAGGTGTTATTCGCCTTTTTGAGTCTCATCCTCTCATGAGTGAACAGTGGAGCTTTCCAGAAGCCACATGTCATGGGATTTCACAGCAGGTTGACAACAGAAGCAGAAACGAGAATCCAGCTGTCCTCTAATAAGCCAGACATTAAAGAGATTTGGAAAAATGTGAACAATGCTACTCTTCACACTAACATTTTTCCAAAAATCTGGTTATTTTCATAAGAGAGATTATTTATGTTAGTGTTTATCATTATTTTTACATTAATTAATTAATACTTATTAAAAGTTTCAGTTTCAATTTCTAATACAGTCAATGTTGATGGACATAACCACCATGAACTAAAGATCTGTGGGGTCATCAATAATTTTTAAGAGTATGAAGGGGTCCTGAGACCAGAAAGTTTGAGAACAGCTGGGTGAGTGCAAGGCGCTGGCTGTGTCTGTGGAGGGAGGCACCCTTGACCTTGGACTCGCAGAAACTCGTCTTTCTCTTTCTCCAGGGCTGTGTCTCCTCCTCTGCCAGCCCTGCTGGAGCTCATCGCTAAACCGCAGGTGGCTGAACCTTGACCAAGGGAGATATGTCAGCCCTTGCCCCTGGGTCCACCATGGCCGATTGCTGTGTGACCCTGGACTAGGTGCTGGGACTCTCTGGGCTTCCCCTTTCTTCATCTGAAGGGCAGGCAGGGTCGGCCAAACAGGTTTCTGCAGCCCCCTGAACTGCTAACAGTGGAGAAAGGGGGAACAATAAATCTTAAATCTGCCGGCCTCGAGGTTGGAGCTGAGAACACCAGCAGGAAGGCAACAGTGTGCCCCCAGCCTGCGGAGGTGAGAGGCACTACGAGTCTGTCAAGAGACAAGATGAGAACATGGGAAAAGCTCCACACGGGACTCACCAGGTCTGGGCGTCTAGCCCCTGCAAACTCTCGAGGCTGCAGGACCCTCAGCCTCAGGGCACCTCAGTTACGGCATCTGTGAAATGGGAAGGTTGAACTCTCGGTTGCCGATGTTCTAGCTGGAACATGGGACGTTCTAGCCCTAGGCGTCCAGGCCTCCCTTCCCTTCGTCTTTGCACCAAGAAGGCCACAGGTGCGGAGAAGAGAACACGGACCAGGGAGAAGCGCTGCGTGGGGAACTGCCAAGATCCCCCCTGACCTCAGGCAAGTCCTGCGCTTCTCTGAGCCTCGGCTCCCAGGAATTTAAAACACGCACAGCATAGTCCAACTGAGAGCTGGCTTCTGTCTGCCCTGCAAATCCGACGGCTGGCTGGGGATTCAGCAGACCCTCCATCTCAGGGCCTCATATCCCAGATGGAAGTGCCATCCCCAAACCTCTCTGTCCCTCTCCAGGGCCAGGCCGTTCCCGAGTCACTCTACAAAACTTTATGTAGCACCTGCTGTCACCAAGCCATAGGGCAGACTGGAGCCCAGAGGAGAGAAAAACAGGTATTTTCAATTCTCTGTATTCCATTCCACTAATCAGGATTCACTCCGCAGGAACATTCACTCGGGGCTCAGGGCTGTGCTAGAGATAAGAGAAGAATGAAGTGTGGTCTTTGTCTAAAAATGAGCCTGGAACCTCACTAGGAGAGGCGTTTGTTTGCATACTCATTCATTCATTCATTCATTCATTCAACAAATACCCACTGAGGACCTACTGTATGCCAGGTCCTGTGCTATAAACACAACAGACGCGGGTTCTGCCCTGGTGGAAATTACAGTTTAGCAGAGGAAGCAGATGTTAAACAGATAAACACACCCTTACAGAGACTATTATTCATTCTGATGACTTACATGAAAAAAAAAGGTGTGAGATGGAGTAATAGGAAAGGATTTTTCATTGGAGATTGTGAACAGCTGTTAGTAACACAGACCTTGAGGACAGTGGAGTAATCAGAGAAGAGTTTATTTCCTTCTCATAATGAGAAGTCTGGAGGTAGTGGCTGCTCATGTTGAGTTAGCAGTTCCAGGATGGAGGTCTCTCTTGTATCTTACGTTCCCAAGATGGCTGTTGGAGTGTCAGCCTTCACGTTTGTATTCCAGATGGGAGAGCAAAAGGGCACACCTTGGTTCTCTATCCCCCTTTTAAGGAGCCTTCTCAGAAATCCACACATCTGCTTATATCTCATTGGCTAGAACGCAGTCACATAGCCACACCTGGCTGGAAAGGAGGCTGGAAAATGAAGAAATGAGCTGGACATCCTGAATGAAATAAGAATTCTATCAGAAGAATGAAGAGAGAAAGGATATCGAGTAGGCGTATTAGTTTCCTATTGCCACGGGAACAAATCGCCCCAGGCTTGGTGGCTTAAACAGTAGACATCTATTCCCTCCCAGTTCTGGAGGCCAGGAGTCCATAATCAGTATCACTGGGCTGAAATTAAGGTGTTAGCAGGGCTGGACTCCCTCCAGAATTTCTAGAAGAGATTTGGTTCCTTGTTTTTTCCAGCTTCTGGTAGCTGCTGGCATTCCTTGGCTTGTGGCCACATCACTCCAGTCTTCAAGACCAGCATCTTCAAATCGCTCTCTGCTTCATCTCGCATTGCCTTTTCCTCCCTATAGGTTCCCTCCGTTCCTCCCTTATAAGGATACGTATGATCACATTTAGGGCCCAGCCTGAGAATACAGGATAATCTCTCATCTCAGGGTCCTTAATTTGATCACAGCTGCAAATGGCATCCTTTTTCCACATCAGGGAACATTCACAGGTTCCAGGGATCAGGGCCTGCTATCTTTGGGGGCCATTTCTCAGCCTACCACAGTATATAAAATCACTTTCTATTCCCAGGGACTTCATTTATACTGGAGGGTCAGAGAAGGCCTCTCCAAAGATGCTGCACCCGAGGTGGAAAGGAAGTGGAGGACCTAGCATGGGCAAGAGTGTCCTAGATCAAGGGAACAGCATGTGGGAAGGCTTGAGGTGAGAAAGAGCTTGCCATGTGGCTGGTGGGGCCGGCAGGGGTGGGCAGGACAGTGTAGAAAGATGAGCTGGGGCCCAGGAGCCCTGCAGCCATGGCAGGGGGGGTTGTCTTTATTCTGTTTTTAAAAGATCATTCAGGCAGCCGTATGGAGACTGAGACTGCTGCGAAAATCCAGGTGAGACAGGGCCATAGCTGGGGGTTGGAGGCCCTGGTCAGAGAGGGCACAGGGCGTGGTGATAGTTTGCATGGGGTGGGGCTGCACCCTTGATACTGGACCATAAGGATTCAAGGCTCTCTTAAAAATAGAAAGAAAAAGACAGAATCCTATAGTTCTATAGTTGAAAGAGACCTTAGACATCATTTTCCAGTTAGGCAAATTTCCCCCCAGAGGGGGATCTTGACTCCCCCTGACCACGGTGAAAGAAGAGCAGAGTGGGGACATTAATTAATTGAGTGAGGCAAAGAAGAAGAGGCCGGAGTGGGCCCATGAGTCCTGGGAGGCTTCCTGGAAGAGGCGGAAGTTGATCAAGACCTGGATAGAAAAGGGAAGGGAAGCTGAGGCACGTGTCGCATTTGGCCTTGTAACAGCGCTGCGTTTCTTCCAGGTTTCACATCTCGCCTTTTCCTTGCAGCTTGGGAGCATTTTGGGCTGGGGATGTGTTTGAGTCTATTTACCAAACCCAAGAGCTGTGTGTAGGGCAGGGTAGTGTGAAGGTCACAGGGAGAGCAGATGACCTTCGACAACCCGTTCCCTTCCTGAGCCTCAGTTGTCCCATCTATGAAATGGGGTAATAATGGTGCCTGCCAGATAGGCTTTGTTCTGAGGATTCAGTGAGACAGAGAATTAACTCTAGGGGTGGATTTAGAAGGCGCTAATGAAGCTTAAACTTCAGGACCCCTCACTTGCTCTGGGAGGGGCCCTTGACATGTGTTCACACAGTGATCCCAGGATGTGCAGCCAAAAAGATAGGACGAAATATAATAGAGGTGTGTCGGGCAGTCAATTCATAGAAGTGTTATCTTATTTCTCTGGATTTTGCGATGTTTATGGAATTGGTAGTTTTTAAAAATTTGCTATTTGCTGTGCTTTCCTTTCCCATGCTAGTAAACATTCATGTTTGCACTAATTTTGTATTTATAATTTTGCATTTTGAGCTCTTTTTCCTAAAAAAAAGGCTCCTGAGATGGTGTGAGCTTCGGGTTCCACCAGACCCGCAGTGGCTGGCCGGTGGTGCATGCCGTGAGAATCTGCCGGCTGCCGGCCTCAGAAGGGCAGGCTGCTGGCAGCCTCGCCTGGTCGGCAGCCAAGGCCATGAGCACTGGGGCCTTTTCTCTTTCCACCTTCAGTGTCTCTCCCCAACACTGAGCTCCGGGAGGGCAGGGTCTCTTCCTGTCTCTCACTGGACCCCCAACACTCACCACAGCATCTGGCACGGGACAGGTCTTCAGCCCACAGGAGGCGCGTGAACAAACATGAGATGAATGAATGAAGGCTGCTGCCGCCTGGTTTAGGTGGGGACCAAACCTGAAGGCGTGACAGTGCATGAGCAGGCTGACCTGAGCTTGCCCAGGGGTTCCTGGGCAGGGCTGACCCTGGATTAAGGTCCCTGGGCGCTGATTCAGAGGGAGGACAAGATGAGACAACTTTGGCCTTGACCTTGACCTTGGCCTTGACTGATAAAAAGGAGAACAAGTTCTTCCCCTATCGCTAAACCACGAAAGCACCTCTCAGAGAAGACTTCTCTAGTCAGGGCCACCGCGCTCCTGACCACATACCACTGGGCCCTGAGCGAGAGCCTCCTTTGTCCCCTGACCTTAGACTGAATTTCAAACTCCAGGAAGGCCACTGGCTGGTTCTCAGGACACAGGGTGGGCAGAGAGCAAATCCCTCAGGCAGTGAAGTGGGAAGTGTCATCGGTTACTTAACCTCTCTGGGCGTCAGGTTCCAGGAGATGTGTAACTTTGAGCAAGTTACTTCACCTTTCTGAACATCAGCTTCCACATCTGTGAAATGGGGCAGTAACAGCATCCACTTCACAGGGGCGTGGTGAGGATTAAGAGGGATAAGGCCTGTAAAGTATTTAGCACAAGGCTTGGCACACAGTAAGCACTCAGTAAATATCATTTATTATTATTCCTTCTACTTAGGATTCCCAAATGCCAGTCTGTGGAAATTTTTTTTGATTCAAAGTGAAATGAGAAAAATTAGTATGGAGGAAAAGTTCAATTTATTAATATCTCCATTTTCTTCAGTTTATCTTTTTTTCTAAATTTCCATTAATATATTACTTTTACAATAAGAAATAAGGAACAGAAGTCATGTATAATTAGAAATATACATACACCCTATATATATAAAACTGTAAAGAAATAGCTGAAATGTTAACAATAATTACCCTTCTGGGTGGTGAGAATAAGGGGTGAGTAATTTTTATTCTGTTCTCGATAAATTTCCAAATTTTTTGCAATGAGTCTGTGTTTCTTTTACTAAACATGTTATTGGAAAACAGGAATAAAATTTTATTCGACCTATTCTGAGATGGTGCCCTTCCCACTAATTTCATGTGAAAATGTCCCCTCTTTTTATGAAATCATGATCAGAATAGATGACAACTGGTTTGCTTAAAAGCCATTCTGGGTAAAATTTAAAATGGACATCCCTGTTCCCAATTTCTTTTTTCCTGAAATTTCAGTGGTCTGTGAATCCTGTTGTCTGATAGCCATCCACTATTCTAGACCAATTACCTCATTTTAGACATGGGGAAACTGAGGCTGAGGGAGACGGAGCAAGCTTTCCCCCTCTTCATTCTAAAAACGTAAAAAATACAAACGATAACATGACAAACATCCAAGTCCTCCTGCTCAGAAGTGACAACCATTCAAAGTTTGTTATGTTTGCTTAATCCTTTGTTTTTATTTTTTTTTATTACAAATGGAGTCAAAGCCCCATTTCTCTCCCGATTCTCTGTCCAGCCCCTCCCCCCACTCCCCCTTAACCCCCGCATCCACTCTCATGTGTGGCATATGCATCAAAGAACCACATGTGTAGTGTTGTTTAGTGTGTGTGTTTCAAAATGACATAAATCGTATCAGACTGCACAGATCATCGGGCCAAGTCGTTTTTTCTCCTTTCAACATTACGTTTTTGAGGTCTATCTGTATAAATAGAAACGCTCAATCATTTCTCTTTAGTGTTTAGTATTCCAGCTGGTGTATCCATTTCCCTTCGAGGTACATTTAGGCTGTTTCCAGATGACTTTTCCAAGTTTTGACACTGACAGGAGTCAAATGCCCTTTCCACTGCCCGAAGGCACAGACGCAGTCACTCTGTGGCTAACACAGTTCTGAATTCAGAGCTCCACCCACAGTCCCCCCTGCACAGGTCCAATCCAGCCATCTCCCTGGACCCATATCCTCTGTTCTCCTTGTCTCCTGGGGCCCCAGAGACTCACGGCAACTGGGCTTCATGGTGTGGGCACGACGGGGTTTAGAGGCAGGGGTCTTTCCTGGGGAAAGAATGCTAAGGGCACTTCTGGCCTGGACTCAATTGTTCTAAAATGTGGTTAGGATTGTCAGCCTCTTTCTCAATGGTCAGCAGAGGACACAGCCTGTGGTGGTCATCAGTGCCGCTCACCAAATATTACAGTTCTCTCCACTGGGGGCACATGTCCTTTCGGGGTTAAGCATGCCTATATGACTTGCTTTATCAAAAAAGCAAAGTGAGA
The DNA here is from genome assembly GCF_021613505.1 of Equus quagga. Lineage (NCBI taxonomy): Eukaryota > Metazoa > Chordata > Mammalia > Perissodactyla > Equidae > Equus > Equus quagga. The sequence goes on along the minus strand of NC_060273.1, from coordinate 66,234,906 downwards.
GGAAGGAACGAGTCCCTTCCAGGCAAAGCTTTAGGATCCAGCGCGCAATTGCCTACATGCCCTCTGGCCTCCTGGAATGGCGACTGGCGGTGATCACGCCCATGGCTGCTCTATCAAGTTGGGGCCCAGAGTAAGGGCAACGTAAAACGGAGCCCATCACATTCCCACAATGGATGTTTTAAGCCACTCTCTTGGGATCGTTTGTTACCACAGCATAACCTGGCCTTTCCTGACTGATGCAGGGCCACATCTGGTGAGCCCTGGCTGCTGTGAGCCTGGTGGTAACCCGTCAAGAGCTGTCCTTTTGTTAAACCCGGGTTTGCAGACTCCAAGCCCTCTGGTCTCTCATGCACCTGCTGCAGGGGAAACACAGGCACTCCTTGGGGGCTCTATTGGAAGGAAGATCTTCAGGATGGAGAAGGTAAGGGACTCTCAACCCTTAAAAGGCACTCTATTAGACAAGTAAGAGCCTGAAAGTGTCATTTCCTAGCTGGGTGTCCTCAGGCTGGTGGAGGATTAAATGTGGGACACACATCAAGTGCTTAGCGCAGCCCCTGGCATGTGGTGAGCCCTGGGCAAACACCTGCACAGCAAAGATGCTCGCTGACGCCCCACTGTTAATAGTGGAAAGCAGAAACTGAGTATCCAACAACAGGGGAAATCATTGACCAATTATGGTACGTCCTTATACTACTAAGTGGCCAAAAAAGAGACAGAGGAAAAGGAAGGCGGTAGAACCACGTAATGTGTAGATCACTGCAGACCGTTATTAAGAAAAGAGCTGGTTGTCACACAGTTTCGCTTTGGAGAGAGACAGAACTGAGTGTGGGTCTCAGCTCTCCCAGCAGTGTGTTTTGGACAAAGTTCTTAACTGCTTTAAGCTTCAGAGACTGACAATAATAGGAGGTCAATAAATGTGAGCTATTATTATTATTTTATTGTTATCAGTATGAATAATAAATCTAGGGGTCAACATTGGCAGATCACCTGACTCCTATTATCATTGCTCTGTCATCCTGTATTTCATCTCCCTAACGACCCTGTGAAGTTGATCTCAATCCATTTTACACCCGACCACACTCAGGCTCAGAGAGGTTAAGCCAATCGTCCAGAGTCCCCAGGTCATCAAGAGGGGAGTCAGGATTTGAACACAGTGCCGTCTGGCTGCAAAGTTCCTGCTTCTTCCTATGCATCTGTGCTTTGCTGGCACCTGGCACAGATAACGAGCTTTCAGTGTCATGGGATGGTAGAGCTTTATTTCTGATGGGGTCATCTTGGGACACTGCTGGAGTCATGGTCCCCCAGGGGACCCCACAGGCAGATACAGATGAAATGAAGCCATTGGATGAGCAGCTCCCAACTTTTTTGTGTTCACAGCCCACTTTTGAACACTGGATTTGATTTGAGATCCAGAATCTTCCAAATAATAGTAAACAAGTCAACAATGATGACCAATGTGATAGCCCACCTCCAACATGGCCCCATGATCTTCAGCTCCTCGTATTCACTTCCTTGTGTGGTCCCCTCCCAGCAGGGCTGACTCGTGTAAACAACAAGCTATTCAGGAAACCATGGTGCATGACTTCTGGAGCTAGGTATAAAACACAATGTGGCTTCCACCTTGCTCTCCCTGGCTCTGGGGGAAGCCCATCTCCATGGTGTGAGGATGCTCAAGCAGCCCCATAGAGTGGTCCTCATGGCGAAGAGCTGAGGCTCCCGCCAACAGCCATGCGAGCGAGCCATCTTGGAAGGGGACTCCCCAGCTCCAGTCAAGCCTTCAGATGATTTCAGACCTGGCTGGCATCTTGATTGCAACTTCAGGAAAGAATCCAGGCCAGAGTCTACACAGCTAAGTCACTTCTGACTTCCTGATCCATAGGAACTGTGAGATAATAAATATTTGTTTTAAGTCAATAAGCTTTGGGGTAATTTGCTACATAGCAATAGATAACTAACGCAACTACGCCCTCACAGTACAAGGACAAACGATGCCTTGTATATCCTTAAAAGAAAACAAAACAGTTATCACATGACTCTCTTTGTCCGCTTTGGCACACGTGTTGGAAGAATTAACCCTTCCACACCAACCATTCTCTCTCTCTTGTGTGCTCACCTGGCCAAGTTCTCACCGTTGCCGGTAAACACACTGTCTTCCTCTGGCATCAGCTCTAAAACGGGCCTCCCCCCCGTCTGTCCTCTGACTCGTACGTAGCACGGCAATACCTGTCTGCCTCTGCCCTACGGTCCAATTCAAACAAAAAGCACTGGAACAACGTACACCCTGGCTTATAATAAACTTTACTCACTGGTAAAAACTTGGCAACACCTCTTGGAGGTCATGACTCCACAGCCCACCGTGCTAGGTGATTTCATCAAAAGCTGAACAAGGGAAACTTCACTCTCTCTGAGCCAAACCCCTCCTCCTGCCCAGGCCCCTCACTGCCTTCTTCTCCAGCCCTCTCCAATTGCCCCGGGAGACGCAGGCTGGAGATGAGCCCCTCCTTCCCAGGGGAAATCTGCTTTCAGAAGAGATCAGGGCAGCTGGGCTTTGCAGGGACAACACTGGTTCAGATTCTCAGCGCTGTCACCCCGGTAAGTTACTTAACCTCCCTGGACCTCAGCTTCCTCTTCCCTGCTGTGAGGCTAATAAAAGCACCTTCCTCCTAGAGCTGCAGAGCGATCAATGAGAAAAGAATTGTCCAGGGCTTAGCACATTGCCTGGCAATTCGTAAGGGCTCATTTGCATTTCACTGTCAATCAAGCATAATAGCAATAATGGCAGCTGCAATTTATTAAGGGCTTACTACACGCCTAGCATCCTTTACACGGAGTATCTCATTTAATCCTGCCAGATAGGGCCTCTTTGTGTGCCCATGTTAGAACTGAGGAAGCTGAGGCACAGAGAGGTGAAGTGCCTTGCCCAAGACCACACAGACTCAGGTGATGAGGTGGCAGAGGCCTCACCCTTAACCACTTTGCTCTGAAGCCTCCCGAGGGGATGGAGCAAGGGCCTGGTACACATCAGGGACACTGCAGGGACTGCACGAGAACAGAAGAGCAGAGGGAGGGATGGTGAAGCAAAGGGACAGAGTCAAGATGGGAAGAGAGTTTCCCGAGTGGCAGAGACAGGGGTGGCATGGAAGTCCCCCGTGGGCTTTGTCACCTGCATCCTGTTTTTAGCAGGAGACTCAGGCCTCCTGCTCGTGTGCAGAGCCACGGCACTCCCTCTACGTGCCGCCCAGGCTCTCCCGGGCCACGCCATGGTGGCCAGCTGGCCCTGCCGCAGCATGGACACCCTGCTGGAGCCCGGCCCAGGTTCAGATGCCGAGAGCGCTGCTGACGGCTCCGCCTTGCCCTTCCTGAGCACCTGCCCTGTGTACAGTGCAGCATTGGCTCACTAAAATTAGGTTCTGCTGGTGGGGAAAGTCAGGCTGTTTTATTGCAAAGATGAAATAGCATAAATATGATAGCATCAAATGGGGCCAGCTTTGGCCCCACACCACAGCATTGTTTTCTTCTCGCTGAACCAGAAAAGCAAACTCGCAGAACCAGCAGAGTCCAAAGCTCTGGGCCAGAGAGGGCAGCTGGCTTGCAGCCCTCTTCCTCTTGGCTCTGACCCCAGGGAACCCCCGTGACTCGAGCGATAATAATAAGGGCTATAGAGGTAACTCCTGAGCCCTGTGCTTCCTATGGCTGGGGCTCAAAGAAGTTGAGTTTCTGGGAAAGGTGGCCCAGCTGGTAAGCCTGCTCTTTGACCGTGGGAGAGGCAAGGGGCTACCTGCATGGAAGTGACGATCAGTGTGGAAGCAGAGGGACCGTGGAAGCCACTGGACAGGGTGGGGATGGTGCCACCCCTCAGAAAGCATTCGTCCAGAGAGGCAGGAGAGTCTAGCCCACTGGCTCCCAAGCAGGGGTGACTTTTGTCCCCAGGGGACATTTAGAAATATAGAGAGATATTTTGGTTGTCACAGCTGGGGAGGGATCACAACTGGCATCTAGTGGGTAGAGGGAAGGGATGCTGCTGAACATCCTACAGTGCACAGGACTGGCCCCTACAACGCTGGATCATGCGGCCCCTAATGTCAGCAGTGCCGGGGCTGAGAGACCCTGGTGGAGCAGTTGAACGGGCACACAGCCTGTGGGGTGTGAGGCACCCACGCCAGCTGTGTAACCAGGAACAGGCACCACACCTCCTCAGTTTCCCCCCGGAAAATGGGGGATACTAAGTTCCTGCCTCCTAGGGGCGAACCAAGTTCAGTGCTTTCCAGGGCAGACACACAGTAAGTGCTCTGTAATGTTGCTACTGTTAATGACCAAGGACATGCGCTCTGCAGAAGACCACTGACAAGGTGGACCCGAAGGAGGCCACCAGAGAAGCAGACCTAGCGCGTGAGAGGGTGGAGGAAAGCGGAGCAGGCGCCATAACTGGTTCCGGCATTAAAAGCTTCTGCCTTGCTTCAGCCTACATCGCCAGCCTGGAGAGTCCCTGGGCCAGCACACCCCAGGCTTTTCCTATCTCCACAGTCCCCACCCCCCTCAAGGACCTCCTCCTCTAAGAAACGCCTTAACCAGCCCAACCCTTAAGAATCCCAGGCCCTCATCACAGACTGAATCAGGGCTCCAGAGATACATCAAGACACACACACAGTCACATCCACAGACTCTGAAAAACACATCTGTTCTCATCTGTCACACACACACACACACATAACCTCAAGACACACTCCAGCTCTGTTCACAGACTCATTAATGTATTCCCATACACACACACACAATCATAACACAATCTCACCAAGACACACGTAGTCCCACATACACACACACATACCCAACACTGGCACAGGAAAGCAATACATACCCAAGGTATGCCGTCACGTACGCAAACCCACACACTCACCTACATACACAGATTAAATACAAACTCAGGAAAGTCCATAAATCTCATGTAGACGCACATACTTAACATTTACGGACATAAAGAGAAACACCTGTGCAAACACAGAGGCCCATTCCAGGCACACAAACTCATATACAACTATCACTGTGTTTATATACATGAACATACATATACATACATCGCTCAAGACACACACGTGTACTCCTATATATCCTCCCAAACACACATAAGCGGACATACAAAAAGACATTAAAATAAACCTGTCCCCTCATATACACACAGATATGCTTCCATAGCACATTTCCTTCATTCCTCGATTCATTTACATTATAAAAAGTTGCTAAGGAAACTTCCTTGGGGCACCTTCCAAATTCAACCTCGTGTTACGGCTACTTGCACGCGTAACCCAGCAAAATGCTCCCCCAGGTCTTTTCTCCTTTTATATTTCCACTTGCGGATAGGCGGTGTGGCTTCTCTCTCCCCCGCAAGGCCCCGGAAGCAGGGCTCCGTCTCCTTCATCTCGGTCCCTTTCTAACTGCCCTGTGCCCCGAGGCCTCGCGGAGAGGTGCTCTCCAAGGGTCCGCGTCTAAAGATGCATTCCCGGGCACTAACCCAACGACGGCAGGGGGTGGCCTGTGGGCGTGGCTAGGAACCACGTGGTCACCAGGGCACTCGGGGATGGCGGATGAATGGGGGTTAGCGTCCAACCTCCTTTCTCCGCTTCAGCCCCGCCCGCCCTGCTATTCTCCTAGCCGCTTCTCCCGCACAACCTACGGGGGGAGAGGCGGGGCTGGGGCTCCGGCCGCCCTAGGAAATCCTCCCCTCCTCCCGCCTGCTTCCCCGCCTCGCTCCCTCTCCCGTCTTTTCTCTTTCCTCCTCTCTCCTCCCCCCCCCCCCCCCCCCGCCACTGGCCCCTCCCCGCCCTCTCCCACCTCCCTCCACCCTCCCCCCTCCTCCCTCCGCGCCTGGGCCGCTGAAGGCTGAGTCATCGCTGCGGCGCTGCCGGGAGAGCAGGCGAGCAGGTAGGGAGGGTGTGAAGAAAGCGACGCCGTGCGACCCGCCACCGCCACGACCAACCGGGCTGAGAACTCGCGCACGACCCTCTCCCGGGGCCACCGATGGGGACCAGGGCCGCAGTGGGGAGGGGCGACCGGCCCTGGAAGGCCCAGATTCCGCCCCTGAGACGGCCGCCGCCTTGCAGCGTTCTGGAAGAGCTACACATCGGATGGAATCGTACGCTTGTACATAACGTTAGGGCGGCCTCCAGGGCAGGCATCGCAGACTGGTGGCCCACGGGCCGATGTGGCCTGCACCTGATCTGCACACAGTGTTTTTTGTTTGTATGTTTAAGTTCTAGCTGGATTTCAGTGTTTAAGTACCATCCAATATTTCATAGGGGGAAAATCAGATTCCCGACTCTTGAAAAATTAGAATATATGGTCACACTGGACCCGCACCTCCCATGACAGCAATAGCCTAATGCTGAGTGGGGCTGCCTCTTTCAGTAAGGGCATTGCATCCTCTAGTTTGCCGCAGTCCCCACTACTCCCTCCTATTCTCCTAGGCAACTGAACTGCCTTTCTGTTACCTGCTGATTGCTTGATCTAGCGATTCCTAATGTAGTCCATCCTACCCATTTCTCAGATGGAGATGGGGTAGTGGAGGTGGGAGTTCACCAAAGGCACACAGCAGTGGCAGCCTTAACGCTGAAGGAGAACCCAGCTTTTCCTCACCCACTAGTTTTTTCTACCAAACCATTCTGCCTCCTTTGGTATGCAAGCTAAAAAGGGAAGTTGTTTGTGAAAAGAGGGTCCCAGAACAAGATCTGGGGGATCAGAGTGGCCCCCAAATAAAAGATGATTTGGAGCAGTAATTAACCAGGAGAATGGTCAAACGGCTTTAGATTTATTGCGAGATGAGGGCAAATAGAGTAAGGAACTGAGCAGAAGCAGAGTGTACGGCAGCCCCTCTCTGGAGTTGACGTAGCTCTTCACAGTCTTTCCCGTTAGAGTCACAACAGAAGACAAAACTGGGGTGAGTGGATAGATGCAACAGTTGGCCATTCCGTCAAATTTGGTTGTAATAAGTTGTTTTCAAGTCACTGGAGCTCAGGCCTGTTGTATAAGGGCTGCAAAGGCGGTCTGCCACTTTGCTTAGACTAGCCTCTAGTCGGCTGCTTCTCCGCCTGTAATGTGTCCATGATTGTTGTAAAATGCAGACTCTGATTCAGTAGGACGGGGGTGGACCTCGAGGTCCAGCCTTTCTGACAAGCTTCCAGGAGCTGCCAATGCCGCAAGCCCCCAGACCCCACTTTGAGCAGCAAAGCTCTGGACTCCTTGTGCCTTCTGTTTGGTAATGATGGTCCTTGCTGCATGGCAGCCAAGAGGAGGGGCTCAGAATCCCAGCCTGCCCCTTAATAGCCCGGCAACCTTGGGCAGACAGCTCATCCTCCCTGTGCCTCAATTTTCTCATCAGTGCAACTGGAATCAAAGAATACTTACCTCCTTGGGAGGGTAGGGGAGGAGGACCGAGCTGGACGTGTGGCCCCAGCACAGTGCATGGCTCGCGGTCGGCACTCTGTGAAGGCAGTTTCTGTTACGGTGTGCTCTCTGCAGAGTACCCACAGGCAGAGACACCCATGGCAACGTGGTTAAGGAGGGGGATCTATAACACATTTCAGGATAATAATTGAACCCCTTAATGTGGCCTTCCAGGCCATGATATTATGGTCACTGCCAGGCAACCCCTTGCCGCTCCTCCCCTCTCTGTCCACACTTCAGCCACACTGGCTGCTCATTAGGTCCTTCACCGTGGTACTTTCCTCAGAGGCCTTGTACATGCTGTTCCTCATACTCCTAGTGACTGGCCCTTTCTTATCCCTCAGTCTCAGCTCCTCTTTCACTTCCTCAGAGATGCCTTCCTTGTTCCCAAGGTCTCTAAAGTAAGGATTCAGGGGTTGTGTTCTGGAAGAAAGGGAGCACAGGGGACATTTCTTGGGGCTGCATATATATATGGAGGTCACTGTTTTTGCTTGGATTGTACATTTATTTAGAACAGCTTTTGGGGGGCAGATGGAGGGGAGGAGGAACTAAACACTGCCCCTGCTAGTCTACACAATGCCTTTCTGCAAATTAGAAAAAGGCACAGCCTGGGCAAGCAAGCAGGGACTGGATTTCAGCTCTCGCCTGCCCTCTCAGCTAGTTACCTTTGTGCAGTATACAAACTGTGCAACCTTATGTGGCCGCCCTAGTGCTAATGCTCCCCAGGCTGCCTTGTGACCTGCTTAATCCTCCTACCTGGATTAAGTTCCTTTTATAAACTTTTCTTAACTCCATAAAACTCATCGCAATTGGAATTAGGTATCTTGGGAATGATTTATGTAAAATCTGTCCCTTGTACTAGACTTTATGCCATATAGAATTCTCTAGGCTGTATCACCAATGCCTAGCCTGGTGCCTGCAACAAAGCAGGTGCTCCATAAATATTTGTGGAATATTTCAGGAGCTCAGTGTCTACCAGGAGAGAGAGGACTCATCGAAGTAACTATGGCATGAGATGGACAGGCACAGAGCTAAATGACTGCAGCCCCAAGGACGATGTCACTTCTAGCTGAGATCATTGGGGGATGCTCATGCAAGACGTGGTGTTTGGGCCGGGCAGGATGGAATAGGTGGAGTTCATTAGACCCAGATGAGTGGGAAGGTGTTCTTGGCAGTGCGAAAAGCAAAAGCAAAGGTATGAAGGGAGAAAAGTTCAATGTGTTCCTATGACAAGTCACAAATTGTGATCAGCAGACTAGCCAAGTGTGTTTTGTGAATTAACTGCCGATATTTAAAAATCAGGAGATTTCACTTATGGTCCAGATTTCTCAGTTCTCTTGAAAAACTGGAAGATCCCACCAGGCAACAGTTGACTGGCACTGAGAAGTGACAGGCCCTTTAGAAAGTCTGTGCTTGCTTCAGTTTGCCACAGTGCCAACCTTTCCCCATTGCATTCTTACACCCAGCTCTCTTCGCTCATTATTGTCCCTTCCTGGCCTGGCTGTGCAGCTGGCTAGCAGACCATTTGACTGATGCATGGGAGCTATAAGGAAAATTGGTTCAGATCCTCTGGGCCCTTAAAGTCCAAACTAAGGAAGTTGGCCAATATCCACCCTGAAGGAAATTAGGAGCCACTGAAGGTGTTTGAGCTTCTAGGTTTAGTAAGGCTGTGGGTGGCTTTAAGAAGGTCCTCATGGACTGTGAAGAACATACAGAAGAGGCACAAGAACCCAAAGAGGGGACACGCGTGCCACCACTTTTCTTTTCTTTTTTTTGTATTGGTGAAGAACAGGCCTCCTCAGCTACGTAAATAAGCTGGTGACTCTGCAGGGATTTCCAGGGTCTTCATCTCCACAGAGCACAGCCCACAGCTCCCCTGGCCCAGCCAGGACGGACTGTAAAAGGAGGAACTTCAGGCAAGGAGGCTGGTGAAGTTCTGGAAGCCAAAGGAGTGGCTTTCAAAGAGAAAAACACATGGGCGGACCCATGGCTGGGGGACAGGAGCTTCCAAAAGGCAGAATTTCAATCTTAAAGGTTTCTGATTATTCGCACAAAGTGACATATAACTAGCTTTTGCTTAGCTTGAATATTTCCAGACACATCCTTATTTTTCTTAAAAAATAATTGTAGTTTTATTCTGTTTATAAAAATTATATAGCCTCATTAGAAAAAAAATTGGAAAATATAGAAAAATCAAGTAAAGATAATAATCACCAGTAGTCCTATCACCCAGAGGTAACACTGCTAATATGTTGGTGGATTTCCTTACGTTTATTTTTTCAGTGTATTTATACTTTTTTAAAACAAAGTTGGGGTCACACTTCATATACAATTGATTGCCCTTTTTTGATTCACATTATATTGTGACTCATACCAGGAAAATGTATTAATGCATCTTCTTGTAAAAATTTCAAATAAGAAATTTAATTCAGAATAGAAAAATAAACACTGTATAGTGGCATCATTTTTCCAGATTATTAAATATGCTTCGAAAAAACATTTTGCTCATTCATTTCCTTCCATTGTCAAAGTATAATCAGGGAATCAGAATTTTTTCATCTTGAAAAACAGGTAAAAGAGGTATTGCCACATTCATTTTACCGAGGAAACTGAGTCACAAAGATGAAGCGATTTACCCCAAAGCGAGTACCCAGCAGCTAGCCCAGGGCTGGACTACAACGTCCGGGCCTCCGGGTCTCCGAGGCAAGGTTGGTGCTGTGGGGGAAGGGTACACAGGCTGCTCGCCCCACCCCCACTCCAGTTAGTTTAGATAATGTCGACCGTGCTGTTTACATTCTGGGAATCAAGGAGAGCTTTAAATGGAGTGCAGTTGATCTGGGTGGGCTTCGTGGAAGAGGCACGTTTTATGCAGATCTTGAAGGTTTGTCCAATTCCTAGGTAAGTGAGTGGCAGTCACCGAGCCTACTGATTCCCAGGCTAATGATAATAGCCAGCCTTTGTCGTGTGGCAAGCGCCTTCCTAAACCCGTGAATACTGCTTATGTTATTTAATCCTCACACCCAACCCTATGAAGTGCTGTTATTTTCAACATTTAAAAATGTAGAAACAGAAACACAGAAAGGGGCAGTGACGGGCTCAAGGTCGGACAGCTAGTGAGTACCAAGGTAGAGACCTGAAGCCAGGCATCCCGGCCCCAGAGCGGCTCCCGCCCTCCATCTGCGCACCCGCCCTGCATAGGCTGAAGGATGAGCAGCAGGGCCCAGGCTTTGTGTCGCGGCCGTCGCCGACAGCCGGGAGGCCGGCACAAAGGACCCACCCCCGGCTGGCGGTGCGCGAGGGACGCGCGGGCAGTGCCTGGGATGACGCGCTGGCTGAGGGGCTGGGCGACAGCAGCCAGCAGGGGAGGGCGCCCGGGGCCGCTGTTTCCACCGCCGCCCGGTCCCTCAGAGAGGATTCCCAAAGTGGGAAAATATAAATAAGAAATGAAGGATTCCCCAGAGTGTTTGGCATCCGGCGGCCAGTCCTCAGCGATTGTCTTGATTGATTCTCTGATTCTCAAATAAATTCCATTCTAAAAGAAGTGAGGGCTTAGAATCAAGAGGCGCGACTCGAGTTCTAGCCCTGCATCTGCCACAATCTGACTGTGTGATCTTGGGTCAGTCGCTTCCTCTCTCTGGGCCTCGAGGTTAAAGCTGGTCCTTTCACCCGCTCTTTGCAGCTCACATCCCACCGCGATGTGGCCGACAGGATTCCGGACTTTCGGGAGAATATGGTGGAAACTGGAGCTGTTCGCCGTGCACGGGGGTCCGCAGGTACCGCGCCCACCCGGCTCCCTCCCAGCTCCAGCCTCTGGGCCCACAGAAGGGTCGGGGATGTCCCGCCGGGAAACCAGCTCCGCCCCGCCCCCAAAGGCATCCCTGCCTTCCGCCCCCATCCCCGTCCCGGTCCCCAGCCGTGCCCACAAGAGCGAGGGTCTGCGCACCGGGGCGGGCAGGCTTTTGAATTCCTCCCTTGATCTGTTCCCTGCGGCCCAGCTAGCCCAAAGGAGCGCCCAGCCTCCACCTAATGGCTCACCCCAGCAGCCCTCCTGTCATCCTTCAGAGGGTGGCATGTGAGCGATCTCAGGCACAGCCATGCCCTCCCCTACGAGGAAACCTTCCCTGGCTCCCCACTGCCGCTGGAGTAATGTCCAAACTCCTTAGAATGACCAGGAAGGCCTGCCTCCACCTGCCCCCAATTCATTTGCCCTTAACATTGTCACCTTAATGTAGAGCTTAGTGATTTTACAAGCAGGAGCCAGGCACCCCGCTTCAAATCCTGAGTCTGCCTGCTCCTGTATGACCTTAGGCAAGTTCCCACAAACCGCTGAACCTTGATTTCCACACTCTTAAAGTGGGGGCGGTAGCACCCGGTAGGACTGTGTGAGGAATTAAGTGAGTCACTTTACATAGTTCCTGGAACATAGTAAACTCCCCTTGAGCATTTACTGTTATTATAACAATTACCAACCACATTCGGCTACCACCTCCTGCTTCCTGAAGCTCATCACTCTTTCCCAACCCTGTGCCTCCGTGTGTACCTGGAGAGCCCTTCCCCTTCCCTTCTCTCCAGCCAGTAGGCTCCTACACACCCTTTAAAGCCCTATTCAAAGGCCATTGCCTGTGAAGACTTTCCCATCCTTCCCAGTTCCTTCCTCCTCTATCTGCTTGTCACCACCTTAACCCACGGACCACACTTAGCATCACCAATGTGGGACAGCCAGCAGAGCGTGCCTCCCCATGGGACGCAGTAGGCTACACAGCTCCACCTGTTTGGGCTCCTGCCAAAAATGTGGAGCCTGAATCTAACCAGGGCTTCAGAGCTGGCTTCAGTTGAAAGGAATTTCAGGGGATAGAGGAACACATTAAATAACACACAGAGAAGCAATCAGACAAATCCAGAATGTGGGGCAGTTTATAAGACAAGTGACATGGTCTCTTAAAAGTCAATGTTGTGAAAACAAAACAGAAGCTAGAGCGATGGGGGAGGAGGTTCTAGATTGAAAGAGATCCAAGAATCTAACGACTAAACGTAAGATGTGATTCTATGAAGACCGTGTTTTTAGCCAATGGGGAAAATTTGTCTATGAACGGTTTATTAGATGGTATAAAGAAATTATTGTTAATTTTGTGAGGTATGGTAAATGTCTCATGGTTATGGAGAATGCCATTATTTTTTGGAAATGCATGCTGAAGCGTTTAGTGCTAAAGTGTTAGAATATCTGTAATTAACTTTAAAATGGCATAGCCACAAATTTTATATATAGTCAGATGAACTAAATATGGTAAAATGTTGACAATTGTTGAATCTATGTGATCGATATATAGTTAATCAGTTTACTGTTCCTCCTTCTACTTTTCTGTATTTGTTTTTTAAAGATTGGCCCTGAGTTAACATCTGTTGCCAATCTTCTTTTTTTTATTCTTTTTCTTCTTCTCTCCGAAGCCCCCCAGTACATAGTTGTATATTCTAGTTGTAGGTTCCTCTGGTTATGCTATGTGGGATGCCGCCTCAGCATGGCCTGATGAGCAGTGCTAGGTCCGTGCCCAGGAGCTGAACCAGTGAAACCCTCGGCTGCCGAAGTGGAGCTTGCGAACTTAACTACTTAGCTGCAAAACATAGGGCTGGACCCTATGTTTTGATACTTTCATAATAAAAAGTTTTTTTGACTTTTAATTTAAGACTAGTGGGTCTTGCCATTCAGCTTATAGATTATGAACTTCTGGGAGTAGGATCCAGGTCTGGATAAACTATATTTCTCTCGCAGCACCGAGTTCATAATAAATACTCAATAAACATTTGTTGAATGAATGAAGACCTTACATTGCTACGGCACATGGTTCATTAGTAAACTTACTCTTAGGAATCTCCAGAATGAGAAATGATGATGGTAAACTCTTATCAGGCATTTACTATGTGCCAGGCTTGGTGTTACGCCCCTGACATGCCTTGTCTCCTGTAATCCTCACAGCAGTCCTATAAGGTAAAGAAAATATTAATCCCATTTTACACATGAGAAAACTGACACACTGAAAGGTGAAGAAACCTGCCCCCAAGGTTATTCAGTTAGTAATGGCAGAAGCATGTGGTTCTAACCATTGTACTGTGTTGCCTCGTCCCTCTCTTGCACCATTCTATCAGCACAGGCAATTATGTGGGGACCTGTTTTAGCACTTACGCCTGCTAGACCAGGAGCCCTTCAAAAGCAGAGGAAAGAAAACATGTGCACACAAAAACATGCACACAAATATTAATAGCAGCATTATTCAGAATAGCCAAAAAGTGGAAACAGCCCAAATGTTCATCAGCTTGATGAATGGATAAACAAAATGTCATATAGCCATACAATGGAATACTATTCAGTCACTAAAAAGCATAAAGTACTGATACATGCTAAAACGTGGAGGAACCTCGAAAACACAATGCTAAGTGAAAGAAGCTAGTCTCAAAATACAACACATGTATCATTCCATTTAATTGAAATGTCCAGAATAGGCAAATCCACAGAGACAGAAAATAGATCAGTGGCTGCTTAGGGCTGAGGGATGAATGAAGGATTGAGAGATGATAGTTAAAGGATACAAATATTCTTTTTGAGGTGATGTAAATATTCTAAAATTGATTGTGGTAAAGGTTACACACTCAATATACTAAAAACAATTGAATTTATATTTTAAATGGGTGAAATGTATGGTGCGTGAATCCTATCTCAATAAAGCTAAAAGAAAAAAGCAGAAGAAGTATCTTATGCACCAATGAATCTGCCAGGCTAGTTGAGTGAATAAAATAGATGGATGAATGAATGAATGAATGAATAGCTTGTTCTCTTGCAGTTGAAAAAATCTACCATATTTCTAAAGTCTAAAATGAATTCCCTTGACAGCCTTAGGGGCGTGCTCACTCCTAGCCCAAGAACCCATTAATGTACTCATAAGAAACCTGATAATTCAATAAATAATTCCTGAGGTTGTTAGTGCCACTCCAGAAGAAAAGAGAAATACGCAGATGATTTCTTCCGGATACACACTATGAGATGGCAGAGCAAGGGACTGCCTGGATGTTCTGTCCGGGAAAGGGCCCCCGGAGATCTTGATGCGGTCTGTTTCCACTTGGCAAACCTTGATTCATTTATCTGGGGTTATCTAACTGTTCCTGGGTATTTTTCTTCTCACCCTGGTCGTTCAGAGGGACTGTTGTCATGAAAGCTCCAGAATAAAAATAACTCATGAGGTTCTGTGGAAATAACTTAATTGGGGAGGGCCCAAGCCCTTCAGTGGACATCCATCAACTGGCAGGGAAGGCGCTCGTTCAATATGCTCATTCCTGGGCCTCATCCCTGGAGATTCAGATTCAGTAGGACTAGGGTGGGGCCATGGAAACTGCAGTTGAAATAAAGTGTCTGAGGTGTCCCTGATACAGAAGATTACTGGCCACCTGAGGAACGCTGACCTAAATGAAGGACAGAAGACACGAGGAACTGAAATGTATGCATTGTCTCAGCCAGAAAAATGAGTTTGCTTGGGGATCTTAGAGAGCATGGAATTTAATGTTTTTCAAACTGTGTTCCCCGGAACTCCTTGGGGCTCCGTGAACACTCTGAGGGGGCTGTTGAGTTGGTGGAGGGACAAAGGTGCACATGGGTCTACCACAGCACACGCCCCCTTCCACAGCTCCATTTTTAATTTGTTTTCTAAATTAGGAGATTAGGTTCTATTGCTTGACAACCACTAATTGTGCCCTGTCCCTCCTGTGCAAGTGGAAAAACTGAGAACTAGAGAGAAAAACAGATTTTCCCAGGGTAATAGAGTGACAGCACACTGCCAGCAGAACCAGAGCTGGTTGCAGGCCTACAGCGCCCACCCAGGGCCCTTCCTACTAGGGAAGGCCAGTTTGGGATGCACGCCTTCATTTCAGGGGGGCATTCCGTCTCTGCCCACAGCAACCGCACAGAAGACAGCAGGGCCAGGCCTAGGGTGAGGGGAATGAGACGACTGAAAATTTAGAGTGGTGCCAAAAAATTCAGTAATCAAGATAAATAATATTTGAATGCAACATCTTAAAAATCAAAAGGAATGCCAAAAAAATTCATGATGAACAAAATATCAAAATTTTAAATAGAAGCGGCATCAGTCGTTCTGATTTTTCCTTTTGTTGGTTAATATGGCTCTCGACAGCACTATTGCTCATCCTGCTTTTATTTAAAGTTGTGGTATTTTATTCAGCATGGATTTTTTTGCATTAATTTTGGTTTTTAAAATATTGCATTAAAGTATTATTTATCTAGGTTACCGAGTTTTTTTGTGCCTCCCTTAATTTAGTGCTCAAGGCAAGTGCTTCCACTAGCCTCACCCTACTGTGGGCCCAGTCCTTGAGCAGACAGGTGAGTAAGGCCCCTAGCCCTCTGAGAATCCCTCAGACTCTATCACTTTATTCGTCTGACAGAATTGATGTTTGTTCAGAATCATTGTAACATTGCTCTTATCACCCGACCGACGGACCGAAGAGAAGTTTGCAATCTGTTGCGCATATTCGTTTTGCTGACCCAGCAGCATTCTCCCTTCTCTGGCAACAGCTACCACATGTTGCTTGGGAAACTTCCTGTCCCCACCTGCAAAGCTGATTCCAGCCCACATCCTAGAGGTGGGCATGTGACTCAGCTCTGCCAATCAGAGCCTTGTATCCCCTGCCACAGTGATTGGTTCAGGAGTGGTCATGTGACTCAATCACAGCCAACGAGAATCCATTCTGGGGGTTTGGTCTGAACTTTGGGGAAAGGGGACTTTCTCTTTTCTGTGGTAGCTGAGTGTATGGGATGTAAGCCGCCTTGGGGGCTGAGCCTCTGTGAGACAGAGAAGACAGCAGTGTAGGGTGATGGAGACAGGGAAGAAATACCCCGATGACATTGCTTGAGCTCCTGGATCCAGCTGTACACAAAGCAAGTCTACTCTCTGCATATAAGGGATGTGTGGGCCAACTTTTGCCTAAGTCAGTTTGAGTAGTGGCTCTATCACTTAGATGAGTCACTCCCTCTTGCCTGCAGTCTGGCCAGATTGGCCCCAGGGAATGCCTTGGTAAAGTCCAGCACCTGTCACCAGACTTCCACCCTGCAGATCTTCCTCCAAGTGGTGGCATTCAAGGTGCCCTTTATCCAAGGGCAGCCTCAGGAGGCAGAGTACTGACAGCAACCGTAACAACTCTTACTAGCATTACTGAGCACCAGGGCTGTAGTCAGGTGCTATAGTAAACACTCACACATTTACTAAGTTTGTCCTATAACAACTCTACGAAGTAGATTCCATTGTTCACTCCAGGCTGGAATCTAGTATATTTGCCCCCAAGCCAAATGTCCCAAATCACCAACTAGAGGCAAAGGAAAGGCCCCGGTGACCACCAGATGAGGCTGCTTCCCACTCCATTTTGTCTTTCTGTAAATAGATCGACTTTCTATGAGGCAGACTCTTTCTCAGAACTGCTGAGCCTGGGCATTAGCAAACCCCTATCCCCACAATTCCTCATAACGCTGTCAGCATCTTGAAGTAAAGAACCTTAGGCTAGCTGCTTTGGGCCTGGGAGAGGGGCTCAGCACCTAGGGCAGCACAGCCCTTCAAGATAGGCAGGTGGGTTGACCCACGGACCATGGCCATCTTTGCCAGCTATGCTCATTTATTCATTCAACAAACATTTATTGAGTGCCAGCTATGTGCCAGATTCATTCTGAGCGCTGGAGATATAACTGGTGAACAACCCTGGGGACAATCCTTACCCCCAGGGAGCTGACGGTCTTATCGGGGAGGCACACTTTAAACAAATAATTGGACCTACAATTATTTAATTACAAGTATGATGAACACTGAGAAGGAAAAGTTCAGGCTGTTATGAGAATGTGCAATAGAAGCATCTGAACCTCTTGGCTGACTGTCTAACTAAGTCACTTTAATCATTTGACAGATGTTTTTTGATTGACCACTCAGTGCTAGGCACTGTGTTTGCTGCTGAGTGCTGGGCAGAGTGGGAAACAAGTTCCTAGCTCCTGCCCATGAGGAGCTCACCGGGCACAACAAATACACCGTCTGACCAGCTGTCCCTCTGGCCTGCAGCCTGTGAGCAGCTGCAAGTTTACAGCTTTGACATCCGCTTGAAAGAACAATTTCACGCCTGCTTCCACAGGTGACCAAATATATTTCATTGATTCCATTCACCTCATATTGGTCTCACCATGTCTTTCGCTGATCCTCAATGGCTTTTGCTCTCTAGAGTTGGGGAAATTGGGACAAACGGTCACGGGGCCTATAGAGAATGTTTTATTAAGCTCTGTAAAAATAGGGTCTTGGGTGAAAAATATACATGGTCCCATTAGGACAGGAAGGCATTAGGAAAAAGAAGGGACTGGGTATGAAAACTCCCTGGGTCCTATGGCTCCAGTGTGCTGGGGACAGGAGCCTGGCTTTGAGGCAGGCCTTTTGTGATCTTTCTGGCTGCCTGGCCCCAAGGGTTCAGACCAGAGTGTGGTGCCCAGCTCACCAAGGGGAACTTTCTGGATGGATTTATTATTCAGAGCATATGATGCTTTGACTCCAGCTGCTGGAGACAGTCAGCGATTCTGCAGAGCCGAGAATGGGGTTGTCACCAGCAGAGGTGAGCCTGGGGGTGGGTTCAGACATAGGAGGTTGGCTCAGTCCTTCTTAGAGCCAGCCTCCCTGCAGGACAGAGCCAGCCCACTGGGCCCTGACCCAGGTCTGAAATGTGACAGTATGGGGAGAAGTGGAAGGAAGGAATGGCCTCTGACTGTATCGCCCTGGACTGAAACACTTTGAGGGGGGAGTGTGGTTGACCCTTTTCTGTATCTCCAGAGCCTGACACCCTGGGATAGGTGTCCTACATCATCGGCAGCATAGTTCCCGTATATTGAGGGCTTACTATATGCTAAGCATTAGTTCATTTAATCCTCACAACAACCCCATGAGATAGGTTCTACGGATAATAATCTCTTGAGCCTCAAGATGGTGGAGCAGGATCCGCACAGATTCCAGAGCTGTCATATCTCAGCAAGAGCCTCAGAGCAGAGACAGTTAGCAGAGCAGGAGGCTGGTGAGGAGTCCCACACACGCCTGCTTGAGGGGGAGCCTGGAACAGAAAGCAGTGAACTGACCTGGGACGAGCCTTCAGCTTGGTACACAGCCTTGGCCATTCTGGTTGTGACAAGTGTGGAGTTAACTATTTCAGAGCAACATAGAAAATAGCATTTTGTCCTTTTGCTAAGGCCTTACTTTATGTCAATGATGATAAGAGTAAATAACCTATCTCTTGAGGTCTTAGTCCTTTTCAGTCACTGGGTCAATGCTTTATGCATATCATTTCATTTAATCCTCGCATCAACCTATGGAGTAGGTATTATTATGCTTCTGAGGAAAGACACAGGAAATAACTTGGCCAACGTCACAGCCAGTGAGTTACAGAGCCAGGATTCAACTCAAGAATGTGTGGCTCCAAGACTTCCTGATTCTGCTGAGCATCAGAGACCTGGCTCAATTCCTGTTTGTTCCACAAACCAACTGTGTGCCCTTGGCAAGTTGTTTAACTTCTCTGGGCCTCATTTTCCACATCTGTAAAATGGGTAGGTTGGGCTAGCTGCTGCGTTAGGCTCCCTCCAGCTCTGATATAGACTTTGAACCCCTTGAGGTACAACACCTCTGAATCTCCATCACTTAGTGGAGGGCCTGACCCAGAGTAGGCACCAGGTCAACGTCTGTTGAACTAAATCAATCCTGATGGGGCCCCAGCTTCTAGCCCCACATGTAGTTGCCATTTCCAGATCTTTGCATTTTATAGCCTACTCCCACCCCTTATTGTCCAAAGTTCAAAATACTATCATTTGTCCATTTTGGTTGTTTTCCATTTTTCCTATTAAAAAAATGCTTCTTTATATCTTTTAATGGACTAGAGTTTCTCTCGAGTATATATGCAGATATGGAGTTTGGGGATCATGGAGTGTACCAGATTGTTCTCAAAAGTTGTTGTAGGAATTTATATTCCCACCAGCTGTGGGAACTATCCTTTTCCCATATCCTTTCCAAAATTGGGATTTGTCAGATTTTTAAAATTTTTGTCAGTTGGATGAATGTGAAATATATTTAAAATAATTTTAACTTTTCATAATGGAAATTTTCAAGTATTTACACAATAGAGAGAATACTGTAATGAACTTCTATGTATTTATCATCCACCTTCAACAATTACCGACTCCTTACCAATTTTCTTTCCTTTCTATTCCACCATCCATTATTTTTAACCCAATCCCAGATATCACACCATTTCATCTGTAAATATTTTGGCATATATCTCTAAAAGATAAGGACTCCCCTTTTTAAACATAACTACAATATATCATCAAACACCTCCAAATGTCAACAATAATTCCTTTATATTTTCAAATATTTGAGTCAGTGTTCACATTTCTCCAATCGCCCTATAGTTTCTCTTTTTATACTTGTTTAAATTAGGGTTCAAGCAAGGTTCGTACATTGTGATTGGTTAATATTTCTTAAAATTCTTTTAATTGATAGGTACCCCTTCCATCTCTCTCTTTCTGTTGTAATATCTTGAAGTTCATTTGTTAAAGAAATCAGTTGATTTTCCTGTTGGAGTTTCCCTCTGTGTGACTTTTGCCTATTTCCTCCCTGTGGTCTCATTTCATGTCTTCCTTACCCCTGTGTTTCCTATAAATTGGAGGTGAAGTCAAGAAAAGGGGTTAGCAAACTATGGTCCATAGGTCAAATGTGGCCCCCACCCTTTTCTGTAAATACGATTGTACCGGAACACAGCCATGCCCATTTGTTCAGCTATTGTCTCTGGCTGCTTTTTGTGCTGCACCAGCAAGAGTTGAGTAGCAACCGAGACCATGGAGCCTGCAAAGCTTAAAATATTTATTACTTGGCCCGTTAGCAAGAAAGTTTGCCAACCCCTGCTCTAAAGACTTGATCAGATTCCTGCTTGATTTGGGGGCATGATTTCTTCATAGGAGGTCGTGTTTAATGCCATCAAGAGGCCCATTATGTCCAGTTGTTTCTCTTTGTGTAATATTATTAGTTAGATCAACTCACTCATAAGGAGTTGCAAAATGGTGATCTTCTGAGTCAATCCTTCTTCATTCCTTTTTCATTTTATCTGTCAGAATGCTTCTGTAAAGAGGAGCTTCCTCTCATTTACCATTTGGTCGCCTGGGGCACAGTTTTTGCAGGAAAGACAGAATAAATGCTTAGTTGTTTCCTTTTGTTTACTAGTTTTCAAAATAATGAGTTGATTTCCTAATATCTTCCAAAGATGATCACTGAGGTCTTTTGTTTATTTTAAAGATATCATTGTGAACTCATGGGTTTAAATATATTTGATGTTTTTCAACTCATTGCAGTTATTTTCTTTGATGATACTCAAATTGTCCTGACTTGGGCCAATGGGAGTCTCTTCAAATTGTCTCCTGAGTCCCTTTGCCACAAATCTAGCTTGCTTGGCCTGTGGCACTAAAAGATAGTCTAAGTACACGTTGTACATTTTCTGCCCCAAAGCTGGAATCAGCTATTTATTTTTTCCAGGAGCCCTGGGTCCTGTAAGTGAGAAATAGTATTTAGAGACCACAGTCTGGGCACTTAGGGTGCTCATTAAAGTGTTGATCATTGTTTCTAGACCTGAAAATAGTTGGCAGAACTAGGAAATATGGTGTTGGTTGTTTCCAGATCAGCTACATCAAAAATTCATACTTCAACTTCCAATTCAAATCCAGGATTATATGGTTCTTACTTAACCCCTTTCACCTTTCATTTGTATCTCCTTTCTCTTACACCGAAAGTCCCAGTTCTCAACACCACCAACATAATAACTCATGTGTTTTATCCCACACTGCCTCTCTAGCAATGTCCACGTAACAACCTAAGACTACCACTAACGATATGATGACTGAAAACAGGCAGCCCTTTTTAAAAGCCAGAGTAAAAAATTCTGAAAACAAAAGTGGAAAGGAATTCAGCAGGAAGTGTCTGTGCTGACTCCCTGTGAGTGTGTGGCAGTTTGCATTACTGCTGGAATTTTTAATACTACATTCTGGTGTTCAGAATTTAGTTCTTCCGTGTGGTAAACTCTTAAAATCATAATCCTTGCCCCCTGGGAATTTACACACGTCTACAGAGTGGAAGAAGCATGAGGTTATAGCAGTGTAGGCTCATGGAACGATTGTCGAGTTGGTAACTCAAGTAGACTGGTGAGCTCCAGGCTTCAGTTTCCCTCCTTAATACGTGAGGATAAAGAAAGGAAGGAGAAATTTGCGAGAGGAACTTAGGTAAGTCAAGTCACGTCTCTAAATCGTTTCCTTGTTTATTAAAAAGGGGTGCAGGGATTGGACTGTATCCTAGCCACAGCAGCTTTCTTTCTGTTTTCCAATCACACCTGCCTCAGGGCCTTTGCACTTGTAGTTCCCAGTGCCTGGAACACTCTTGTTCCTGCTCTTATAATGACGGGTTGCTTGTCATGACTCATGTCTCAGCTTCAACATCACCACCTCAGAGAGGGCCTCGTTGATCACATAATCTAAAATAGCCACTCCCCATTACTTTATCATATCAGCCTGCTTCATTTCTTCGCAGCATCATTACTTATCTAATCTGTTTACTTGTTTATGTCTATCTCTCCCCTCTCTAGAATGCAAACACAATAAGAATAGGGTCCTTGACTTCCTTGTTCACTGATGGATCCCTAGGACCTAAAACAGGCCTGGTATGTGATAGCTGCTGAATAACAACGCCTGTTGAATGAATGAATGCCTGCTAAATGAGTGGATGGACTAGATAATCTCCAAAGTCCTTTTCAGCTCTAAGTCCAAGACACACTCAATATATAGTCACACTGCATAACAATGCTTTGGTCAATGACAGACACGTATAAGATGATAGTCCCATGAGATGTACCATACGGCCCAGGTGCGTAGTGGGCTATACCATCTAGGTTTGTGTAAGTACACTCTGTGATGTTCGTGCAATGATGAAATCACCTACCAATGCTTCTCTCAGGACGTATCCCCGTTGTTAGGCAATGCATGACTGTAGACTCACATACAAGCGTGACTGTACCATTTAACAGATGTGGAAACTGAGGCAATGAGTGACCTGCCAAAGGTTTCACAGAGAGGGAGGTGATGTGGTCCAGTAGCACTAAAATGGGAAGTCAAAAGCAGGAGACTTGGGTTTGGGTCCTCACACCATCCTACTCTGTCAGCCTTCCTTCTGACAGCTGTGCCAACTGGACAAGCCCTTTCACCCCTCCGAGGACAGTCTCTCTATTCAAAGAGAAGACACACTAATTACTCTGGTCTGAGGTTACTGTGAGATAATGAAGCTTTGTGACTTGAACAGCACTAGGCACTTTGCAGAAATGTTTTGCCCTTGGCTCCCAGGTCATCCCCAGCGTTGGGGGCAGGGGTGAGGAAGGACGCTCAGGCCCAGGGCTGTGGAGGAAGGGAAAGCCAGCTGGTTGCCACGGTTTGTTTACTCACCTGAGTCCCCAGCCTGCCCCTAGCCTTGCTGCTCTCACCTGCTCAGGTAAAGAGGTAGGAGGAGTCTTGCTCAGCCAATGAAAGGCAGTCATTCTCTTAAAGGTATCCAGCAGCTGGCAGGAAAACCAGCCATGGGACCCGGAGAGTTCCCGAGTGGGTGCCAGGAGGCAGCTGTGCAAGCTGGATGTAACTAAGCCCTCCATGGGCACTCCGTGACCCAGGGTCTGTCACTCCGTGTCCTGGAGCGTGCTTTCTTCAGAGAGGCCTCCTTCACCTTGCTCAGAACCGGCTTTCCAGGAGTTTCCCACGCCTAGCTGCCCTGGCAGACACCCAGGGAGGAAAGGCAGCGTGGCCTTGGCAGCTGCCTGCCAGTAAGGAGTCCACAGGTGCCAGGGAGAAGCCATTGCCCTGTCCTGACCCCCTTCGGCAACCCTGGTGAGTCCTGACACTCTGGGCTTCTTGAACTTTAGCACAGCAGGGTGTGGTGGGAAGATGCCTCTCCCCAGGGGCAGAAACCTTGGGTGCTGGTTCCAGCCCTGCTGTGTGGCCTTCAGCAAGTCCAGCCCTCTGAGCCTCTGTTCCCCATCTGGGAAAATGAGGAGCTCAAACTTCCACGTCAGCTTTCCCCTTTTATTATTTTCCGCTGTCACACTCCTTGTTTTGAAAGATTTTTGTCTGCCAAGCTGTACCTGTTACATAATAAGTTGTTAATTGGTTTTTCCACTTGTCTGTTAATTGGGGCCCTGGGATAGCCAATTCGTGTTTTCTGGTCAGCAAGAGCAAACCGTGGCGTTACCACTGAGCTGATGTAAGTTTAACCAAAAGCAAAGAAACGTGGTGTTTTAGTCTGTCTGTGAGAGCTTATCTAGAGTCAATATTTGATTTTCATTTGGCCTTTTGAAATAGGAGAAATAGGGCACTTGTGAGTAATTTCCAGAGAATGGGGACTGTCCGTGGGAACCCCTAGCTCTGGCTTGCCCGGTTTGTGAGGGCACCAGACAGAAATACTGTCTTCACACCCCTAGCCCAGCTTTGATCTCTACGATACATGGGATGCGTTCTTGAAAGTGGGGTCCTTTGGCCTGAAACTTCCTATGTGGGGCTGGACTGCTCCTAGGAGCTCCCACACTGGGTTCATCCCGCCTCCCACTGAGGCCAGGGAATCCTGGATGGGGAGCTGAGCTTTCCCTCAGGCCTCTGCTAGAGGTAGTGGGGGGAGTGACAGACAGGAAGGTGTGGACACAGGGTCTGGGGCAGGAGTATACGGTGGGCACAGCTTGGGCTGGGAATCAGGAGCCAGGACCATTCAGCGCTGACTAGCTCTGTAGCCTCAGGCAGGCTAACACCTTCCAACCTCAGTTTTCCCAGCTGTAAAATGGGGGTTGTAATCTTGGCGATGCCTGCCTACCGGGATTATCCTTAGGGCCAAACAAAATAGTGTATTTCATGGATGCTTAGAGTCCACAGATCTTAAATGCATCCCAAATCCAAAGATTGGAAAAACCCCCATAAACATGCATTTCAGAATCGATGAAATAGAGTAATGAATGTTTTATAAAATGTGACCTCCGTGATAAAGAATTATTTTGATTATGATGGAATCATGGCTGCTTGTTGTTTAAGTTCTTTGACTTTTTTTTTTAAGATTTTATTTTTTCCTTTTCCTCCCCAAAGACCCCCAGTACATAGTTGTATATTCTTCGTTGTGGATCCTTCTAGTTGTGGCATGTGGGACGCTGACTCAGCGTGGTCTGATGAGCAGTGCCATGTCCGCGCCCAGGATTCGAACTAACGAAACACTGGGCCGCCTGCAGCGGAGCGCGTGAACTTAACCACTTGGCCACGGGGCCAGCCCCTTCTTTGACTTTTTTAAGATACCATTTATTGGGACTTTTTGAAATGTAGACTCATGAAAACAAAAAAGCAGGAGAAAACAGCTCACTGAGTCATATATTTTCTAATGAGTCCTGGAGCTGAAACCCGGGCCTGGAATGCGGCCCTCGTGCACGAGGCAGGGTAGCATGTGGTTAGAGCGTGCACTCTGGAGTCAATCATCTTCAGTTCAAATACAGACTGTAAGACCTACTGGTGACTGGGTGTAAGTCACCGTTCTATGCCTCGGTCTCTTCTGGATTCTAAGATGTGGTAGGGAGGGAACGACAAAAGCGCTGGCTGAGTGGTAGCCTTTGTTGTTGTTGTTAAGTTGGAGTTTGGCTTAGAACAGGGACTCAGGACCCACATACACGTTCCACGAGAGATTTCCAGATCCAGAGGCTGCTGATCCTTGGAGATTTGAGTGGGCTGGATAAACTGATTCAGGGCAAGATGCTCTGGTCAGTTTCCCCATCTGTGAAATAGGGCCTCTCACACCCCTGCCACCATCTGGGGCAGCAGGAGGCTCCAGGGAGACGCTGGATGAGCAGGTGCTTGGGAACCGGTCCATGCCCTCCAGGGCAGGAGCTGTTGCTGCACCTTTCTTCGGGGGCCGGTCAAGCTACCGAGCCCCTTCCATTCAGTCCTTTGAGCCTCCTTGCCCTGTTCTCCCCTCTCCTGTGCTCCCTGCTGAGCAAATCAATCTCAGGGAATGCGAGTTCAAGGGTTGCAATGGCGCCCCTGCTCCCAGCGAGGCGGAGGGAGAATGAGGTGGACGGAGAGCTAGAACAGTCGTTTCCCAGGAATGGGAAAGGCAGCCACTCTTGCCCAGGCTTTGGGCAGATGGGGTGTGAGAGTGTGTATGTATGTGCGTGTGAGCACATGAGCTAACGAAATTCAAGTTGAAAAATTCTAAGGCTGTGAAGGCCGCCAGAGAGGTCCTGTGAACCAACACCAGAAGGTTTCAGCTGTACCCCAGGGAAGCCTCCTGCACATCTTCCCTTGGTAACCAGCCCTGGCATCTCAAAATCCTCCCAAGGGCGTGTGCAGGGTGTGTGTGAGCATGTTTGAGGGCCTTGGCTGTCTGTGGTAGGGCGTCCATGGACACCAAGTACCCAAACCTTGCAGAAAAACAAGTTTGTGGGGCATGGACTGGGGTGCAGTGGGGGTTGGGGGTTCCTCCAATCACCACGAAGCTTAGAGGCACTTTGTGGAGGAGCTATATTTATTGAGCACCCACTGTGATCTAATGATTGTGCTGGGTGTTTTCAGTTCATTATCTCATTTAATCCTCACAGTAGCCCATTTTATTATTCGCATTTTACAGATGAGAGCACTGAGGCTCAGAGAGGCTACAGATCTTAAGATTGAATAAGGTTGCTCAGCTAACAAGTGTCAGAACTCTCATTCAGATCTGTGTACGTCTAAATCTGGAGCCTGGGCCCTCACCCATCCCACTGGAAGTTACAAATTAGACCAAATACTAAAGTCCCCAGATGCATTTTGTTTGGTCTACACAGTATTTTGTTTTTAACATTTAAAAAATTTAGATGCCCAACATTTGAAAATTGGGCTATTTAACATAAAAGTCTAGATTCTGATTTTTCAAAAGAAGTCCAAAGGAAGAGGTGACACTACCGGTCCACGTTCTCATATGCCAACAATCAATTTGAACAAATTATCAGCTGCTGCCTTTAAACAGGGCATGTGACCTCTAGTTTGCCACAGTCCCCAGCACTCCCTACTAACACCCAACCCACTTTCTTGTTTATGATACCAGCCTGGCCTTGCAGGCTTATAGTGACCTGGGCTCTGGTCCTAGCACTTAAACTGGCTGTGACTTTAAGTAACTTGTGACACCTCTCTGGACTTTAGCTGTAACTAGCTGGGCTAGTTAACATTCTGAAATAACTTCCTAAGTGGCTTTCTATGTTGCTGGGAGAGAAACCACAAGTCCCCAACATATCCACATGTTGGCCACCTGGCTGTGTGTGATCTGAGTCTGTAAATCACATCAAGAGTGGCCAGTGTTATTTACTCTTTGTCGCCATCATTCCACTGCACTGCATGTCTGATGTTCCTCGTGACATGAGACATTTGGGGACAGGTAGGGCCTGGTAGCACCAGTCCTGGAGTGATGCCCATTTCCAACACTTTGGTCAAAGAGTCTGATGTCCACGTGACTTTGTTCATCTGTTCCAGAAAGCCTGATTGAGATTTCAGCATCTGAGTGTCCTATTCTGACCCATTTTTTGCTCTTCAGTGCACGAGAGAAAATCTACAGCCCAGCTGAGAATGTTCTCTCTTTCTCTGTCACACACACACGCGCACACACACACACACACACACACACACATACACCTCTATGGGTCAGAAATAGCTCTGCTTTATAGGTCACCTATCTAGTGTCTCGCTTGAGTTTCTGAGATCAGATCTTTAGAGCCATGGACTAGGAGAGATGGAAATGCGTAGATCATCTTGTCCAATCATAGCAAATACATTTCACTTCATTTGCTAATTTCAGTCCATCAGAAGAGTTTTGCAGAGGCTTCTGAAGCTACACAGAGGCAAAGAATGATCATACGCTGAGCTCTGTCAACAGTGTCAGCTGTGGGCGTGGCAAGGGTTGTAGCAGTACTTATGCCAGGAATTGCTCAGATGTGGAAACTGGCCTGGGAAGGGCAGGTGACTAGCCCAAAGTCACTCAGCAAGGCAAGGCAGAGTCGGGTCCAGAGGCAAGGTCTCTCTTGACTTTGAAGCCACTGTTGCTTCTACTATATTAGCTCAGAGAGGAAAACTGAGACTGGCAGGGGAAATGAGAAGCAAGAGTAGGACCCAGGAGTCCTGTTCCCCCAAGAGGCCTGGCTGGAGTTGGGGCTGAGGAGTTCAGTTCTGTCCCACTGGACTGAGCCCTGCCAGCCTGGCCTCTTGGCTTCTGCTCCACTTCTCTGAGTCCCTTTGCTCCTGCCCCAGTTTCCTGTCTCATTTTCCTCGGGCTCAGAGAGTGTACATCGGAGCACGGGTCTCCAGGGATGCTAGGCCCTACATACCCTCTTTTGGCCAGCTTCAACAAGCTCCCCAGCCCCCTCTGTTCTGGAAAAGAAGTCCTAGGACAGGGGTTCTTAACCTTGTTGATGCCATGGACTCCTCTGGCAATCTGGTAAAGCCTATGGACGCCTTCTCAGAATGTTTTTAAATGCATAAAATAAGATACATAGGACTACAAAGGAAACCATATTTAAATACAGTTATCAAGACGCTTTTCAGATTTTTATGATATAATAATATATGCTTTATCAATACATTAAAAATGAGATCTGGCAGCTGCTATGACAACTATAACATCTATGATTTCTTTTGGTGACACAGTCACAGGAACTGTCAATATTACCATGGTCACTGCCTACATTCATAATGCAACAAAGTATTTAACTTGAGTTAGAGGTTAGTGAGAATAAGATGGAACTTTTTACATTCAAGTTCAGAGACACCCTGACTTTTCTCTGTGGACCCGGGCCGAGATCCTTCACTCTCGGATGTTCAAGGAGTCGGCTGCTCCAGTGGTTTGCAAAGCCCTGTGGGCCATGGAACCCTGGGGTTTCTGGAATTATTATGGAGGCCGCCACATGGTAGGGGCAAGCAGGACAACCGTCCAACCAGGTGGCCTCTGAATCCACCTCCTCTGCCTCAGCCTGAGCATGTTCTTTTTCATTTGAGTTCCTTTTGGTGGTTCATATAAGATTCCTTTGTAAGAAAGGGGTCCCCTGTCTTTGTCTGAATGGCGAGGCCAGCTGAGAGCAGTGAGGGGTTGCTGGAGGCACGCTGCTATTTGGGGACAGGGTTGCCTGTGGAGGGCCGGAGGCAGCAGCGGGGGTGGGGAGCAGGGGCCAGGAGTCAGGAGACCTGAAATTGAAGTCCTAGTTCTGCCACTACCTCAAGTTTCTCATCTGTGAAACACAGACAATGATACATGGGTGTTGAGAGGACCAAATGAGAGACAGTTTTAAGAAATAAATATAAAGAACTATTGAAGGTATTTTAATATATTTGTCTCTAAATCTGAGACCCTTTTCTCAGCTCTTCCTTGGGGTCTTTTTCTCCACATCAACAAACCAGTAGTCCCTCTATCCCACGATGTATAATTCCAGTCACCCAGCACACTGATGCAGTCTGATTTGTGGTTGAACAGCCAATAGCTCAGTCACCCCGTCTGCCAGTTGACCTCCTAGATACCTCCTCTTTGCTGTGCCTACTGCCACATCGTTATCTCTGGCCTGCATTTCTCTAACAGCCCCCAGGCTCTCTCTGCTCCAGTCTGCCTTCCGTGGACCCCACACACATTCTGACTATGTCCTTCTTCTGCTTCAAGGCCCCTGGTGTCTCCTCTCTGCACGCAAGGCCAGGGCCAGCCTCCAGCGCATGGAAACCCAGACTCCTCAGGACCCGCCTGCAGCCTCCCCACGCTCTCCCTTTCCCCCGCATCCCTACCTCCTCTTGCAGGGAGGCTGCTGTGCTCCTGTTGCTGGAGTCTTTCCTGCATTCGCCATGAACCTGGACAACAGTGCAAGCCCTGGGAGCTGTGGGAAGAAAAGATGATTCAGGAAACTATGATTGCTTCTCTCCCAGACACCGTTGTGGTTGGCAGGCGGCAGCTGAACGTGCAGAGGACTCAGAGGAGTTCTGTTGATGGGGACAGGGGACAGGTGTGGCTCTGCCCTCTGTTGGGGCCAGGCAGGTTATTTTCAGAGACCAGCCAGTAACGCTGGAGAGAGCTGGGAACACCTGCACAGTTGGGCAAAATCTACCATTTGCTACACTTATTTGAACCAGAGACAGGAATCAGGTCACTAGGAACAGAATACAGCTAAGCGATGAGGAATTCATAGAATCTCTGATTCTTAAAATGTCAGAGTTAGAAGAGACCATGTGGATCCTTCCTCTAGTCTAACCTCTGCTTCAGGCAAAAAAGGGAAATGACTTGCCTAAGGTCA
This sequence comes from Equus quagga, assembly GCF_021613505.1. Classification (NCBI taxonomy): domain Eukaryota; kingdom Metazoa; phylum Chordata; class Mammalia; order Perissodactyla; family Equidae; genus Equus; species Equus quagga. The sequence goes on along the minus strand of NC_060273.1, from coordinate 66,205,068 downwards.
CATGGGTTTGAGTAGAGCCTGGACTGGAGTCGATCTCTGATTTTCTTCCCGATCTCCATGTTCTGGGCTCTGGCTTCCGGAGTCCCACCAGGAGACTGAACAACTGGTCCAGGACTCATTTACCAACAATGGGTTAATGTCACTTCTGGGCAATGCAATACTGGCTCTTTTTTTTTTTTTTTTTAAAGATTGGCACCTGAGCTAACATCTGTTGCCAATCTTCTTTTTCTTCTTCTTCTTCTTCTCCCCAAAGCCCGCCAGTACATGGTTGTATATTCTAGTTGTAGGTCCCTCTGGTTGTGTTATGTGGGATGCCACCTCAGCATGGCCTGATGAGCGGTACCATGTTTGCGCCCAAGATCCGAACCTGTGAAACGCTGGGCCGACAAAGTAGAATGTGCGAACTTAACCACTTGGCCACGGGGCTGGCCCCACAATACTGCCTTTTACCAGGGGTTGTCAACACCTTAACCCAAAGGTCCCCAGCTGGGGGACAGTGACAGGTTACAAGTGTGCTGAGATGTAGAGCCCTCAGGTCTCAAGTGGCCAAGTGAGCCTGGGGCAGCCGGAGCCCCCAACCTCTGATGGGACAGTCACCTGCAGGCCTCAAACAGCCTCATTAGTTTAGCCCTTGGTGGGGCATCCAGATGTTATCATGTGCTGTGATGGGAAAAAGGGGGAAGCACTGCCTTAACCCCAAAGCGCGAGTAATTTCAGGGGTGGTGCGGGCAAAGGTGGGGGGAGAGAATCTAAAGACACAGGTTCTAGTTCAAGCTGTACTATTTCCTTCTGACTTCTATATTCTGAGAGGAAATAACAGGAGAGAAAAATAAGAGGTACTATTTATTGAGCCTTACATCATCTTTCAAAGAGTTCTTTAGGTAGGTACTGTTATCAACTCCATTACACAGATGAGGAAACTGAGTCAGGGAAATTAAGGGACTTAGCCAAGATCCCAGAACTAGGAAGTGGTGGTGCTAGGATTAGAACCCACATCTGTCTTTCTCTGGATTCTGTGCTCTTAACTACTCCGCCGTATGGACTTGTTTGGGGACTAAGAGGAGAGAAAGATCTGGGGTCTTTCAGTCCTGCTCTCCCGACATCAGAGCTGGTGATTCTCCGTCCAGCCCAGACTACAGGGGGGCCTTCAGCAGGAGGGAAGCAGGCAGTAGGGTCCTAAAGACCCCCAAGAAGTAAAGACTAGCCCCCACCCTTGCCTTCACGGGTGTGAGATTATCAGCAGGCCTTCTGAGGGGTGTTCTGCATGAAGAGAACCATGATCCTCCAGGAGTAGAGCCCCCAGCCCTTGGGGAGGGAAGGGCGCTGAGATTTCACGGGTTGCTGCACTACCTCTGAGACTCATAGAAATAAGGCAGCTTATGCTGACCCTCCCTTAAGTAATGACTCCTACTTACAGATCCGGTGACTCTGCCAAGTCTTTCATACACATTAGCTCACTTTATTTTTATTTTCTTATTGCCTAACATTGGATTATAACATTATATAACTTTCAGGTGTACATCGTAATATATTTTGAATTCTGTGTAGATTACATCATGTTCACCAACCAAAAACTAATTATAATCCATCATCACACACAGGTGCCTAATCACCCCTTTCATCCTCCTCTCTCCCCGCTTCCCCTCAGGTGACTACCAATCCAATCTCTTTTGCTATGTGTTTGTTTGTCGTTGTTTTTACCTTCTACTTATGAGTGAGATCATACGGTATTTGACTTTATCCCTCTGACTTATTTCACTTAGCACAATACCCTCAAGTTCCATCCATGTTGTCACAAATGGCCGGATTTCATCATTTCTTATGGATGAGTAGTACTCCATTGTGTATATATACCACATCTTCTTTATCTATTCATCCCTTGATGGGCACCTAGGTTGCTTCCAAGTCTTGGCTATTGTGAATAATGCTGCAGTGAACATAGGGGTGCATGTATCTTTATGTGTTTGTGTTTCTAAGTTCTTTGGATAAATACCCAGCAGTGGAATAGCTGGATCGTATGTAGTTCTATTAATCTTTTGAGGAATCTCCATACTGCTTTCCATAGTGGCTGGGTCAGTTTGCGCTCCCATCAGCAGTGTACGAGAGTTCCCTTCCCTCCACATCCTCTTCAACACTTGTTTCCTGTCTTGTTAATTATAGCCATTCTGACCGGAGTGAGGTGATAGCTCATTGTAGTTTTGATTTGCATTTCCCTGAGAGCTGATGATGTTGAGCATCTTTTCTTTTCTTTTTTTTTTTAAGATTGGCACCTGGGCTAACAACTGTTGCCAATCTTTTTTTTTTTTTTCCTGCTTTATCTCCCCCACCACCCCCCACCTGCCCATACACAGTTGTATATCTTAGTTGCATGTCCTTCTAGTTGTGGGATGTGGGACGCCACCTCAATGTGGCCTGACGAGCGGTGCCATGTCCGTGCCCAGGATCCGAACCCTGGGCCGCCACAGCGGAGTGCGCAAACTTAACCACTTGGCCACGGAGCCGGCCCCTTGAACATCTTTTCATGTGCCTGTTGGTCATCGATATATGTTCTTTGGAGAAATCTCTGTTCAGAACTTTTGCCCATTTTTTAATTGGGTTGTTGGTTTTTTTTGTTGTGGAGATGTATGAGTTCTTTGTATATTTTGGATGTTAACCCCTTATCTGATATATGGTTTGCAAATATCTTCTCCCAATTGTTAGGTTGTCTTTTCGTTTTGTTGATGGTTTCCTTTGCTGGGCAGAAGATTTTTAGTTTGATGTAGCCCCATTTGTTCATTTTTTCTTTTGTTTCCCTTGCCCCGTCAGACATGGTACTTGAAAATATGCTGCTAAGACTGGTGTCAAAGAGCGTACTGCCTATGTTTTCTTCTAGACGTTTCATGGTTTCAGGTCTTACATTCAAGTCTTTAATCCATTTTGAGTTTATTTTTGTGCATGGTGTAAGATAATGGTCTACTTTCATTCTTTTGCATGTGGCTGTCCAGTTTTCCCAACACCGTTTATTGAAGAGACTCTCCTTTCTCCATTGTATGTTCTTGACTCCCTTGTTGAATACTAGCTGTCCATAAATGTGTGGGTTTATTTCTGGGCTCTGAATTCTGTTCCATTGATCTGTGTGTCTATTTTTGTGCCAGTACCATGCTGTTTTGGTTACTATAGCTTTGTAGTATATTTTGAAGTCAGGGAACATGAAACCTCCAGCTTTGTTCTTTTTCCTCAGGAATCCTTTGGCTATTCGGTGTCTTTTGTTCTTCCATGTAAATTTTAGGATTCTTTGTTCTATTTCTGTGAAAAATGTTGTTGGAACTTTGATAGGGATTGTGTTGAATCTATATATTGCTTTAGGAAGTATGGACATTTTAATGATGTTAATTCTTCCAATCCAAGCAGTAGCTCACTTTAATCTTCACAACAGCGCTGTCTTGAGTAGCTCTTATTATTGTCATCTCCACTTTACCAGATGAGGAATCTAAAGCTCCGAGAGTTCGTGGAAACTGTCCAAGGCCCCACAGTTGGTAATGGCAGAATTGGGATTTAAACTCAGGTCTGCCTGACACCCAAGCCCATGAGGCTCTTGACCGTTATATTATAGCACAATCTGGCAGAGTGGGGAAAAGTGCTCTTCTGGATCTGGATTCAAGACCCAGATAGATCACTGAGCTCTTAGTGGGCCTTAGTCGGGGAACCTTTGGGAAATTCTTCTCTGGGTCCAGTATCGAGGACTATAGAAAGGTAATTCCTTTTCTGCCTATAGTTTAAGATTATGAAAGTGAAAGCAATTTACAAACTGTTATCCATTTATTCAATTGATGTCCATTAAGAACTTAAAGCAAGAGAGGCCCTGGTACTACAGAGAGGAATGAGGTGTGGTTGCTGCCCATTGGAAAATATAACATAAATGTTACGTGAGCAAGGGTCTTTTATTTCCAATAATTACAGACTAGCTTGTTGAAGACCAACATTCCCACTGAGAGTTGTTAAAAGAGCTGAACAAAATTAACCTGTGTATGTGTGTGTGTGTGTGTATTTGAAGGCATTAGAGAACTACCAGAGCAAAAAGGGCCTGAGGGGCCAAGATTCTGGAGAAAAGGGAAATGCAGAGAGGTGAGCCCCATATTCAGCTGCCACTTTACCTTTCAAGCCATATGCAGTTTCTCAAGAGATGGCTAAGAAGCTGAGCAGAGCATCTGGAGATATTATGGAGCTGGAGTATAAAAATTGGGTTTCAGGATCCATCAAACAGGAATGTCCCTGATAAACACCCAGGCTTTCAAATGGAACCCCCAAAGGGCTATTCCCTATGAGTAGAGGTGAATTAGAAATAGACCAGCCCCAACAAAACTGAAGACTATCATCTAATTAATTCAGTTCCTTATAGGGCTTAGATTTAAATGCCAGCCAGAAGCAAAAGTAAAAATCTCTCTGAAGGAAGATAATGCTACTCAGGGCCTCAAATTTTCCTATAATTGTTTCATACACAATGTCTGGCATTCAATGAAAACTTACCTGACATCTGAGTAGACAAGACCAAATGGCTGAAAACGAAGAGAAAAAATAGACAATAGAAATAGGCCCACAGAAGATCCACATATTGGCATTATAAGACATGGACTTTAAAACATACATGACTGATATATTCAAGAAATTATATGACAGGATGGAGAATTTCAGCAGAGAACTAGAATATATTAAGGAGAATCAAGTGAGAATTTTAAGCCTGGGCCTCTAATCCTCAAGAGGCCTTGCATTTTCAGCATTCACACTTTTGGAACCTGGCTGCCATGTACAAAAATTGAGCCTATTCTGCTGGAGACTATGGAGAGAGAGGCACAGCCACCAGCCAGCACCCACCACGAGAGAGATGAGTGAGGCATGGATCTGCCTGGGTCCAACCAGGAGAGAAACCACACAGTATTGGGAACAGGGAAAGTTTAATATAAAGAATTATTATTATAACAGGGGCTTGGAGTAAAAAGGGGCTCATTAATAAGAAGTAAAGAGAACTCTAAAGAATATAGGAGTAGCAGGTGTAAGGAGCAGCCACTATCCCTAGGGCTGACATAGGATACCCAAGGAAGAGCCCCTTAGGGCTGAGATCCAGATCTCATTGGAGAAGACACGGCTGTGGCCCACTAAATGGCAGAGAAGTTGCCATGGTACCAAGACAGACCAGTGGACTTCATAGAAATCATCCTCTGAAAGTTGCTGGAAATGTGCATTCTTAGGTACTAGAAAAGCCATTCATAGGGAAATCTCCCAGCAGAGACAGTTTGTTACAAAATTGCTTAAGAGGAATTCCTGGGGAAGCCGCTGGCTGCCAGGTGCTGCCTGCTGCTGTGCACTGCAGGAGCCTGATACTGGAGAAGCCATCCACTGCAGGAGCTGGGCATGGGGGACCCACACACACTGCAGGGGCCTGGTGAGTTGGCACACCGAAACCAGGAGGCAAAAACTCGTTTTTTTTAACTTTAATGTCTCTCCAGCTCCCTCTACTGACAAAACTGAGCATCCTGCCAGCTGGCAAAGGAAAAGGATATCTAAAGGGCCCAGATCCATTTATCTAGAGCAGGCAAAAAGGGTAAACAGCACAGGCCACCTTGGTATATCCAGCCCCAGTCAACCTCCATGACTACAACTGCATGAGTGACCCTAGATGAGACTAGAAGCACTAGCTAGTTGAGCCCAGCCCAAATTGCCAGCTCTCAGAATTATGAGCAAATAGATGTCATTGCTTTTAAGCCCTAAGTTTTGGGGTGGTTTGTTTACACGAAATATTGTAATACCAATGTTGCAAGCAAGCTGGATTGTCTTCCACTTCAAACTCTTGAGACTTTGTGCTGTTCCCTCTGCCCAAAGTGACATTCTTGGCCCTCTCCTCCTGATGGATGTATTTTCCTACAACAACTTAATTAGTTAATGTTTTGCTGACCTATGGCATGTATGTAGGAAAGTAGTCAAGTCATAAATATACAGCTTGATACATTTTCACCAAGTGCTTATTCTGTGTAACCTACAGCCAGATGCCTCCCCCTGTATTCCCTTCCGGTCACTAGCCATCCCCCACGGGCAGGCATTGTTCTGACTTCTTATACCCTGGGTAGCTTTGCCTGGTTTTGCACTTTAGATCAATGGATCATACAGTATGTTCTCCTTTGCGTCTGGCTTCTCTTGCTCAACATTTTATTTGTGAGATTCATCCATGTTGCTATGTGTAGCTATAGTTTATTTTCATCGCTATATAGTTTTCAGTTTTGTGAACATATCACAATTTATTTATCTATTCTGTTGATGGATATTCAGGTTGTTTCCAGTTTGGGACTGTTATGGGAAGTGCTGCTTGCACACGCCTTTTGGGGAACATATATATGTATGCATTCCTGTTGGTTACTCTCAGGAGTAGACTTACTGGGTATGGAACACTCTTATATTAAAACTTTTTAAAAATCAAAATATAAAATGACATGCATAAATTAACAAAATCCCTGTGAAAGGAGACAAAAACCAAACACCTATGCATGGAGTAAAGAAATATTAGAAGAGAAAAATAAAACAAAATGTTGACATGCTTTATGGGGGAAATAGGAGTGATTTTTCCCCTTGATACTCTGTCTTTCCCAATAATTGTGTAATGACCATAGATTACTTCGATAATCAAAAGAAACATTTAATCCTATTGCTTTCCAAAATCTTGCTCAAATGCCACCTCCTTCCAAGTAGCCTTAGCATAGCCAGATCACTGTAGCCAGCTAACGTCTGTCTTCATTTTTACACCGGCTAGAGCAGAGACGCATTGCAGCAGGAGCACAGTAACTCACCTAGAAGAGGGCCTCTCAAAATGTCCGATCCTTTCCCTGCAGGCATAGAAATTTCAGCAGCAGCTCACATTTCTCAAAAGAGCACTTCAACTTGCCAGTAAGAGAGGCAGGAATATGAACCCAGATTACCGTCTCCATTTTCAACTTGAAAATACCTGATATTGAAAGAGGTTAGGCCACAGGCCCATTGTCACTCAGCAAATCATTGGTCGAGGCATTCTAATTAGCTCCTTCAAGAAAGGGGAATCTGGTGCAATACATATAATCCACCAAGTGTGTGTGTATATATATATATATATATATATATATATATATATATTTTTTTTTTTTTTTTTCCTGTGAGGAAGATTGGGCCTGAGCTAACATCTGTTGCCAATCTTCCTCTTTTTGCTTGAGGAAGATTGTCACTGAGCTAATATCTGTGCCCATCTTCCTCTATTTTATGTGGGATGCTGCCACAGTATGGCCTGATGAATGGCGCCAGGTCCACGCCTGGGGTCCCAATCTGCGAACTCTGGGCGGAGCGCACAACTTAAACACTATGCCGCTGGGCCAGCCCCCACCAAGTATATTTTGAACAGAGCTTAGAGGCAGAGGAGGAGATTAAGAAAAAAGCAAAAATTTGGAAACCTCAGCTTTCCATTACTGGCTGCATAACTTTGAGCAAGTTAATTTACCTCTCTGAAGTTCATTCCCTACTCTATCACACTGGAGGGATGGGAGTGGGCTAATTTCCAGGATGGCAAGCAGGATTTGACTCTGACTAGGTGGTGGTGACCGCCTAGAGGGCTATGTTGAGAAAGATTCTGAGGACAAATCCAGGCTTAGTGGGGAAGAGCGCTGTGACTGATTAATAACTTCTGCCACGAGGAGGGAATTTGAAATTGATGTTATGTTTATTAGATATTTATTTGTCTTTCCTGGACAGATTGCTCTTCAAGCTCCTTCCCCAGGACCAGCCTGGTGGCACAGTGGTTAAGTTCACATGTTCTGCTTTGGCGGCCCAGGGTTCACCAGTTCAGATCCTGGGTGTGGACCTATGCGCTGCTTATCAAGCCACGCTGTGGCAGGCATCCCATGTATAAAGTAGAGGAAGATGGGCATGGATGTTAGCTCAGGGCCAGTCTTCCTCAGCAAAAAGAGGAGGATTGGTGGCAGATGTTAGCTCAGGGCTAATCTTCCTTAAAAAAAAAAAAAAGATCCTTTCCAGCCCTATGTTTGGGGTTCCTAGGTTTAGAGCTATTCCTGGGTCTGATGGGCATACTATTCATCCCACCAGCAATCCTCTTAATTCCAAAAGGGAAGGAATTTTAATTATCTTCTAAAACTATAACTTTGTCTCCAGAAATGTGTTTGATATATATTTAAATAATCTGTAAGACTTGCAGAGATCCTTAGAGATGAAAAGGTCTGACTAAAAAGTATTAATTACATAATCATGTCATAATCGTTCTTTTGAGATAAATTATATTGTTACAGTTACCGTATTCAACAGCCTTTCCTGTCTGCACATTGCTGTCCCCTCAGGTTGAAGGTGGTGCTGGAAGGTGGGTGTGTTGTAGTGGGTAGTGAAGTTAGTGTATAGATGAAGAGGGTGAATGTCTTGGGTACAGTCCCATGATCCCAGGCCACTCAGAGTCCCCAGGACTAGCTTATTCATGAGCTCTGTCTGGACCTACCCAGAATGTTATGTGGCTTGGGATTTCTGGAGGGAGGTTGACTTTTGTCTTATCCTTTTTTTTTTTTTTTCCTGAGGAAGATTAGCCCTGAGCTAGCATCTGCTGCCAATCCTCCTCTTTTTTGCTGAGGAAGACTGGCCCTGAGCTAACATCCATGCCCATCTTCCTCTACTTTATATGTGGGATGCCTACCACAGCATGGCTTGCCAAGCAGTGCCACGTCCGCACCCAGGATCTGAATCGCCGAACCCCGGGCCACCAAAGCGGAACGTGCAAACTTAACTGCTGCACCACCAGGCTGGACCTTTGTCTTATCTTTGAAACGAATCTCCTACAGCCATCGAGAGAGTGGTAGGGGTGCTATTTGAACAATTTAAGTAACACATAAATTATATGCTAGTGGCTGCTGAAGGGACCCATGAACGTGACGACAGGTAAGTGTGTCATGTGAGTCTAGCAGAATAGCCAGGCTATCAATAACACAGGCTTTGGAATCAGACTACTGTGAGTTTGAACATAGCTCTGACATTTTTTTTCTCTCCCCAAAGCCCCAGTACATAGTTGTATATCCTAGTTGTAGGTCATTCTAGTTTCTCTATGTAGGATGCCACCACAGCACAGCTTGATGAGCAGTGTGTAGCTCCGTGCCCAGGATCTGAACCAGGGAACCCCGGGCTGCCAAAGTAGAGCACCAAAACTTAACCACTTGGCCACAGGGCTGGCCCCAGCTCTGACATTTTTAAATGAGTTTATACCAGTTACTTAACCTCTGTTTTGTCATCTGCAGAATGGGTTTAATAATAGTGCATACTTCAAAGGGTTCTTGCATGAGATGATTCATGAAAAGCACAAGTGTCTGGCACAGATGGAGCTTGCCCTGCATAGGAAATATTATTATTATCTTAAAATTAATTATTAGCAGTGATTTCTAATTATAAAAAAATTAAAACCTCAAAAACAAGAATTCAACTTATGTAAATTTTATAGACATCAACACAGGAGCTCAAATGGAGTGAAGTTTTTGTTGTTGTTGTTTTAGTAAGTTACAAAATGCTCCTTTAAAAAAAAGTTAGAGGGGGCTGGCCCCGTGGCCGAGTGGTTAAGTTCGCGTGCTCTGCTGCAGGTGGCCCAGTGTTTCGTTGGTTCGAATCCTGGGTGCGGACGTGGCACTGCTCATCAAACCACGCTGAGGCGGTGTCCCACATGCCACAACTAGAAGGACCCACAACTAAGAATATACAACTATGTACCAGGGGGGCTTTGGGGAGAAAAAGGAAAAAAAATAAAATCTTTTAAAAAAAAAGTTAGAAAATACAGATTGGGGAAAAAAGAACAAAATCAGTACTCAGAAATAACCACTGTTAATCTTTTGGTCTATATCCTCACGACAATAATGTATATATATTAGAACAGAAAAGGACATTTGACAAAAATTGAATCATACCAGACAGGCCGTTTTATAACCAGCTGTTTTTCAGTGAGTGAAGGGAAGTCTACAGGAAAATGTATTGTTTCATTTGTTCTTTTTTTTATTGTAATAAAAGACAGCTAACATAAAATTTACTGTTTTTAAGTGTGCAGTTCAGTAATGTTAAGTATACTCAAACTGTTGTAAAACAGACCTCCAGAACTTTTTCATCTGGCACGTCTGAAACTCCGTACTCAGTAAACAGCTGCCCCTTCCCCCTGTCCTCCAGCCCCTGGCAGCACCTTCTCCTTTCTGTTTCTATGAATTTGACTACTTTATATTCCTCCTATGAGTAGAATCATACAGTATCTGTTGTTTTGTGACTGGCTTATTTCATTTGGCATAGTGTCCTCAAGGATCATCCACGTTGTAGCATGTGGCAGAGCTTCCTTCCTTTTTAAGGCTGAATAATATTCTGTCGTGCGTAGCTGCCACATTGGTTTATCCATTCATCCATCAATGGACATTCAGGTTGTTTCTATCGCTTGGCTATTGTGAGTAGTGCTGCTATGAACGTGAGTGCTGATGTCTCTTCAAGACCCTGCTCTCAACTCCTTTGGAGATACACCAAAAAGTGGGATTGTTGGGGCTTGTGGTAGCTCTATTTTTAGTTTTCTGAACGAGCGACATACTGTTTTCCATAGTGGTTGCAGCATTTTCCATTCCCACCAACAGCCTACAAGGGTTCCAAATTTCTCAACATCCCTGCCAACACTTGTTCTCTTCTCTTTCTTTCTTTTTTTTTGATACTAGCCAATCCTAATGGGTGTGAGGTGAACAAATGTATTGGTTTAACACAATTCTACGGTGAATGTTTAAAACCCTCAAAAGAACAAACCTTTTTGATATCGAGAAGAATGGAATCTTCCTTTTTATATATACATGACTAACAAACTGTTCTGAAAGTTATCGAATTTAATCTCATTAAACATATCCTGCTTTGTGGATTAGCCTCCCCCACCTCCATCACTCCAAATTTTGGGGTGCTTACTTATCAAAGGACAATCATTAGTTTTGCGATGCTACGGCAGGTCCACCCTTGGTACTTGCTTTCTCCTTCTCAAACCCAAACTACCTCCAAATGTCTCTCTCTTTTTATCTCACCTCCCTTCCCTGGTTCCCCACCCCTGCCCTCTCCTCTTGAATGAGGTGTTCTCTGTTCTTTCAGCTTTCCAGCTGTGCTCTGACCCCCTGCCCCTCAGCCCTCCCCATCAGAGGCCATGACATTCCCCTGACTTCTCTCACTCGCTGGGGCCCAGGAACTCTCAGATCCTTCTCTCCAGCTCTAGGCCTTCAGTTAACCTGTTCCAGGAACCTGCTCAGGGAGGTCCGTGTGCGTGTGTGTGTGTGCGTGTGTGTGTGTGGTGTGATACTACAAGCCTCAGCAGTCTTAGTTCCCACATGTGCATCTCACCACCCTGAATATCAATCACCCTGTTGTGGAGATACTTTCTTTTTGTCACAACCTGACCCCTACCTGCCAGCCAGCGTCTACTCTAGCCCCTCTGAAGAAACAGCGAGCTGTTACAACACCCGCAGAAACACTGAGAGACGAGGCTGGCTCCAGTGTGCTGCCTTCCTAAGGGGTTTTCTTGAGCCCTTTAGAATATACATTATTTTTGCCCTAAATTCTGACCTTAGACACTGACCCCTTCATGAAACAGGATGCTTCCATACCATTTTATCATTTTTTAAATTGAGTTATATTTAAAACAGTGGACGGTACAGGTTTTAAGCGTGCAGTTCAATGAGTTTTGGCCAATGTAAACCCCAAGGCATTACACGATTTTGATACACAACAGCTAACTTAGAGCAATTGCAAGATTCCGTAGGCCTGGAGGAAAGAGCATGGAGTCTGGCCTCAAGAGACCTGGTTACCTAGTCAAGCCTCTGCCATGAACTAGCTGTAGGACTTCGGGCACATGCTGTCCACTCTCTGGGCCTCGGTTTCTGAGCTGTATGATGAGAGGGCTGACTCCAGGTGCCTCCTCCAGCCCTGGGTCCACAGGACATGACAGGTATTGAGCAAAAGTCACACAAGACTTCCTGAAAGTACGCAGAGCTTCTGTGTGCTGCTGACATCTGCCAAGTGGATGTGTCTCACCTGGATCCTTCCAAATTCCTGAAGAAGAGAAACTGAAGAAATAATCAATAATTTTAACAATCAACAAAGATGGCGGAATCAGCCAAGCCAAGCCCTGCATCCTGTTGGAATGTACCAAATGCTTGTAAATAAACCCTTCTCAAGTTTGTTTGCTCTGGCACAATATTGAAAAAAAAATATGAAGAGATTAGCTTCAAATTCACGACAAGTACCAAAAACACGCTGTTTGCCAAATAGGTTGAGTTTAGCTATTTTGCTGTTTGGAAGCTAATGTGCGTTGTTAAAAGAGGAAAGGCCTTCTCCAACAGGATGAGATGAATCCCTCCCATTTAGGCAGCATTCTCCCCTTTTCAAGGCCTCCCTGTCCGTCTCTCATACGGTCTATACATCAGCTCTGTGGCAGGAAGCACGATGGGGTAGTCTCCTTTTTGCAGGTGAGGACCCTGAGGCCTGGAAAGATGGCGTGAATATTCTCCGTCCCCGGCGAGCCTACCCCTCTGAATTCTCAGCCCAGTGTCTTTGGGCTGAGCCCCACTGTCTCTCTTGTGAACCAACCAACCAACCTAGAGAACAGAGTCCAAGAAGATCTAAAAATAATAACAACAACAGGAAGAACACTCATAGGTGGCAGCTAACAATAACAGACTTTTATTGCCCTCCCACTGGGTATTAACTCTTGTAATTCTCCCAGCAGCCCAACGAGGGTTCTCCTTGTTTTATGGAAGAGGCAATGGAGGCACAGAGAGGATTCATAGCTTGCTCAAGCTCACACAGCAAGTAGGTTGCAGAGCCAGGATTCCACCCAGGACCTTTGCTGTATGCTGCTGATTAAAGAAGTTCCTCAACAAAGCTGTTCATTGGCGAGTGAGCAGCCCTGAGAGGTGATGAGGTCCCATGCCACACACTTCAAGTGGAGTCCTGGTGGTGGTGATCACTACTGAGCAATGTTTAGAAGGCAGCTAGGCTTAAGCATCCCAGAAGGTCCCTTCTAACCAGAGATTACAGGACTTGACAAAATCTCTCAAAGATTCCAGTCTTTCAGTTCAGGACAGTGACAAGTCCTCCCGGCCCTTGGGCTTCCAGATTAAACGTCCTCCCCCAGCCTGTCCTGCCTGCCAACCATCCTCTCCTCATGGGCACTGGATCAGTGAGCTGGGAGAACAGGTGGCTGTGCATGGATCATCCTGGAAATCTGACAGCGTGGTCCTCAGCCCAGGAACTGGGAGGGGGGACGGCAGAATACTAAATTACGGGATGTCTGCTGCGTGATTAAATCAGTGCACTGTGTGCCGTGCTGTGGAGATGCAACACACCAGGCTCACTCCTGGGCCTGAGGCCCAGATGTTACTCACAGAACCGCAGTCAGAGCGCCAAGGACTCTCAAGGGCACCTCATCCAACCATGCATTTCACATGTGGGGATACGGAGGCTCAAAGAGGGGAAGCAAATTGCCAGAGGCCACACAGCATTTATTAAACAAAATATTAAGTGCCTCCTGTGCCAAGCACTTGGGACTGGGAATACTAAGGGTGAGCAAAGTAGCCACAAGCTCCCGTCCCACAGAGTTTATACATTGGTGGAGGAAATGGGCAAAAAGCAGGTAAACACATAAAATCAGAGATTGTGATCTGTGCTATGAAGAACATGGAGTACTTCAGCCCAGCTGGTCGAGGGAGGTCTCTTTGAGAAGGGACCATTTAAGCTGAGGCTTGAAGGAGAAGTGGATGGTGTTTGTGTGTGTGCGTGTGCTGGGGGGATGTGTTCCAGGCAGTGGGAACGCTGTGCCCTAGAACCCCCAGGCTGGGATGAGCTCCATGTGTTTGAGGAGCTAACACCTGACAAGGACAGGGGAGAAGAGCAGAGAGGGGATGCGGGAGGCGGATGGAGGATGGAGCACATGGGGTCTTGTGGGCCGAGGTGAGAGGTCTGGACTTTGTTCTTGTTGCAATCGAAGTTATTGGAGGGTTTTCAAGAGGTTGGCAGACACGCTGTAACATTCCTGCTTTTCCCAGTCCATGGGCCCCCTGGGAGCCCTGTCACCCTGAGGGCTTGCAGAAAACACACCGGGCAGTGCTACTCACGCAAAATGAGCCCGGCTGTTGCTTTTCTTTATCAGTGATCTCTAGGCACTTTACCCACATTAGGGGATTAGACCACTCACATTATTTGATGATCCCTCTTCCTACCATGTGTCACAGATCTAAAGAGTCAAGTGCTGTGAGACCCCGTGGGAATTAGCAAACCCCTCTGATCCAGTGACTATTGCTGAGATGGGCAGACAGGCAGCCTCATCAGTTTGCCACAGCCTTTCCCCACCTCATTCCTGTGACCTGCACTCATCCTCTTTGCCATAGAGGTATGAAACATTAGAAACAGTTATCAAAAAAATTTTAGCTGGTGGGGCTGGCTCCGTGGTGGAGTGGTTAAGTTCACGTGCTCCGCTGCAGGCGGCCCAGTGTTTCGTCAGTTCAAATCCTGGGTGCGGACATGGCACTGCTCATCAAGCCACGCTGAGGCGGCGTCCCACATGCCACAACTAGAAGGACCCACAACTAAGAATATACAACCATGTACCGGGGGGCTTTGGGGAGAAAAAGGAAAAAAATAAAATCTTAAAAAAAAAAAATTTCAGCTGGTAAAAATCGTATTTCTGTATTTTAGATAATTGAACCAATCTTGATCTTTAGCTAGAAGCATTTCTTTTAACTCTTGATTGATTTCATTTATATTTTGTGTGTAGTCCTAAACATTTTCCTATGACTTTTATTGTTCAACAATATTGAAGTATAATTTATATATATTAAACTGTATTCATTTAAATTGTACAATTTGGTAAGGCTTGACAGTTGTATGCTATGAAACTACCACCACAATAAAGATATGCATCATTTCCATCAAAAACAAAAAAGGAAACTGTTATCAAGACTGCTAGGGTGGGAAGAAACTTCCAGAACATCCAAACTTTTTTTAAAAAATGGCGATACTGAAGTCCAGAGAAGAAAAGGGACTTTTCTAGGTTCCATAGGAAGTAGCAGTAGAGTGGGAACTGGAAGGCAGACTTTGTCCTACATCCCACCACATCTGGTATGGCCCCCGCAATAGGCAGGCAGCTTGGCAAACCTGTCGGTGTTTCTCGAAAGGGGTTCCATGGAATAGCCGTCTGGGATTTGCTCTATATCTCATGAGTCTGGGGCGTGCTGCAATCACTTCCTCCTTCTTGGAGATTCACCACGAATGGTAAAGGCCCTGAGACATCCAACAGCTAAACATTCATTTAATGTTGCTTAACCCAGTTTCCCCAAATGATGAGACAATGGAATCTATCTTGGTGGACTATCTATTTACATTCTGGGGAATACTCCTTGGGAAGTGCCACCTTAAGAAAAAAGCCCCTGTCCACAGCCCCTGCCCTTATCTCATTATTATTCTTGCTATTATTATCTTTGAAGGCCAGGGCCATAGCTCATACTTGGGCTCATGTGATCACGTCTCCCTCCAGGTGCCTTGCACGGGGCCGAGTCCTCAGGGATGATGACATAGATCAATTAATCAGCACACACTGACGATGCCTGTTGACTCTGGATCTCCTGACTCTTACGGCCTCATCTGAGATAAAGGGCAGCTCCTGTCTTTCCTCTCCTCACCAAGGATAATGCTTGGGGAAGCCTTGGCAGGGAAACTCATAAACATCCCCAAAGGTCACTGAATGCTAAAGCGATCTGCCCTACTCCCCGCCCTCCCTTTTAATCTGGACAAATCCCATTCCCAAGTGTTAAGTCCTAACTCAAGTACAGCCACCCCCAGGAAGGCTTCCCTGACTACCTCTTCCCTGTCTCTCTGGCCTGTGCTCCTCTCTGCCTCCCCTTTAGTCTCCTGAACTTGTCTGTACCATGTGTTTAGTGACCGGCTTGGCATCAGCCTGTGCGGGGATCTAAAGGAGGGTAGTAGGCTGGGAATAATGAACAGCAGAGGAGAGACGAGGCCTGAGGCTCCTAGTGTGTGCTGGGCCTATCTAATCACATTTAAATTCAATTAAAAAAAAATACTGTGTGGGGCAAACAAAGCATGCCTGTGTCTGAAATTGTCAGAGGGCTGACAGCTTGCAACAGCTAGAATATGATTTGGAGCGGGGAAGGCACTGCATTTGGAAACTTTAGAAGTCCTGGAGCTGCCACCAATTAGTAGCGTGACTCCTGAAAAACACCTCCTCTTTCTGAGCTTCAGTTTCCTCATCTATAGATTAGGGTGAGACTCACTCTGCTTCCTTTGTGCGATTTGAAGAATGTTTCTCTTGATTCTATGCCAATGACCATGACCATTAACCCCTTTATAATCAGAGCGGACATTTATTCAGGACTTACTGTTTGTCAGGCACTGTTCTAAACACTTTGCATATATTAACTCCCTTAATCTTCACAATAACCCTATGAAGTAGGCGCTGTTATCATTTCCACTTTACAGATGAGTAAACCGAGGCAGAGAGGGGCGAAGGAACTTGCCCAAGGTTACAGAGCTGGTGGCTGGCAGAGCTGGAACTATAAAATGCTTTCACAAATACTGGTTCATTTAATGTTCTCAAAGGCATAATGAATTTTTTCAGGCAAGTATTTCCCTTTCCCCTATTTTATAGATAGAAACACTGAAGCTCAGAGAAGCGAAGTAACTTGCCTGATGTCACACAGCTAGGAAGTGGGCAAATCTAAGCCTAAACCCAACTCTTTTGACCTCAAACCCTTTGCCCTTTTTTCTGTGCCATAGGTAAAGGACAGGCAGGTGGTCTGTGATGAGAACAATGTGCTGGTGTAGGGAGTTTTGTTCCCCGGGGCAGAGAACACGTCTTGCCCTTTCTTTTTTCCCCTCTAGTCCCTAAGTCAGGGCCCTTCTCTCCTGGGAGCTTAGTGCTTGTGACTAGTTTGGTCATATTGCCAGGAAAATTGCCTCCTGCCTTCATTTTGGCTGATTTCCACCCTCTCCACGAACTTGGATGTTTCTTAACGGTGGAATGTTTTAGTGTGGTTACCTGAGTCTGGGGGTCTGGGGAGGGTTTGTATTCTCCATGGGTGCTCTCTGTCTTGCGTCGTGTTGTGCAGGGGTCTGGACTAGGGTTCTGATCTTGATTCTGCTGCTCTGGCATCCTGGAGCAAATCACTGAACTTCTGTGGGGCTCAGTTCTTTGGCTGCCAGCTGGGGACAATCACGTCTGTCCTGGTTCCACGAACGCCCTTTGGGAAATGCAGTGTGACACACAGAGAAGGGGCCTGCTGTGAGGCAAGGCATACCACAGGTGCTCAACAGACGACACTTAACTGACTGCACGGGGTCGATTTACATGATGCGGACACAGAACTCACAATACAGAGTGAAGGGTGGGAAAGAGCAAAAAAATAAAACTGCCGAATGTGCAATAGGATCTCAATTATGTAAAATATACACAGAAAAAAGACTACAGAAAAATACACTAACATGTTGCCAGTGATGGCCTCTGGGTCATGGGCTTGTATGTCAGTTTTGCTTTGCTAGACTTAAAAAATTTTCCTGTTTGCTAAAGTTAGCACGTTTTATTTTTATATTTTATCATTTAAAAGTATATATATAAATTTATATGTAAACGCATATATTTATTAAAAATCATATTATATTTATTATATATTATTTACCATGTACTATATTATATATACTATATATATACATATATAACATATTTTATAAATATAAATATAAAATTTAGTACATGACCCTTGACAGTGCTGTCCTAGTTACCAAAACATTGATGTGATCAGGTGTGATCCTGCATACATTCGTTCATTCATTCATTCATGCCTTTCTCAGGAAAACAGACTGAGGGCCAGCTGTGTAGAAGGCACCACTGATGATTACTGCAGGGGACTCTAAGAAGAATGGGGTACAGTCCCCGCCTTTAAGAAATACATCATAATCTAGATGGAATATAAGGCATAACCATAAGTAACCATAATTGAGGGTAGAAAGAAAGTAAAAAATACTATATGCTTTCGGGATATTGCTGCTAGGAGTTACGAGTAATCTCCTCTTAACCAGGAGAAATCTCTTCTAGCTGTGGAGATTAATTAAGATTTTATGAAGAAGTTGGCATGTTGTGCTGAGCCTTGAATGACAAGTAGAATTCTGGACAAGGGGAAATGGAAAGGCATTACTGGCAATAATAAAAGTAATGAAAGGTAATGTTTATTTAGCACATACTATGTACCAGGCATTGTGCTATTAAATTACACACATCAGCTCATTTAAGTCTCACTGAAGCTCTCTGAGATAAGTAGTATTATCATCCTCAATTTACAGATGGGGAAACTGAGGCTTACAGAGAGGTTAAGTATTTGCCCAAAGTCACTGGATGGTTGAGCTGGGATTCACACTCAGGACCTCACTATGAACAGCTATGTCACAGG
The DNA here is from genome assembly GCF_021613505.1 of Equus quagga. Taxonomy (NCBI): domain Eukaryota; kingdom Metazoa; phylum Chordata; class Mammalia; order Perissodactyla; family Equidae; genus Equus; species Equus quagga. The sequence goes on along the minus strand of NC_060273.1, from coordinate 66,186,577 downwards.
GAGAAGAATAACATGAATTGAGGCAGGAAAACATGGGGTCCACAGAGGATTAGAGCGGGAGCTTCCTGAAGGCAGGCAACATGTGTGTTTTGCTCATCTCCCCTCGTCCAGGGCCTGAGCAATGACTGGCACATTGTAAGTGCTTATCTGTCGAGTGAAAGAAACAGTGAGTGATCCACTGTTGCTGAAGTGTGGGCTGGAAGGCAGCAGGACAGGAGAGGGTGTGAAGGTAGAGATTTTAAGCAGAGGCAGGGCCCATCAAAGTCCATCAGAGAGTTGAGAGCCTGCTCAGGCAGTGTGGCAGGCTGCATCGCAGGGAGGGGTACAATTGGTGGGGAAGCCCACCATAAGCCCACTTGAGAAGCACAGGAATGCCAGGGAGGGTAGCGGGGCTGGGGAAGAGGCTGCGTAGGTAGAATGGAGGAGAAAGAGGCTGGGATGGTGCCTGTCTAACTCAGAGTGGTGAATGTGTTAAAAGTTAACTCTCTATCAGAGCTTCATTGCAAATCCATCCTTCTCTTTTACCAACCCCCTGGGGGGGCTTGGGCTGCCTCTGAGCCCACTTCCTCATCTGTAAAATGGGGATAATCACGCTCACAGAAAACGGTTGCCTTGGGACTTAACCAGGTATTATGGGAACAGTCAGTACCCTCTCCTACTCCTTACCCCTACTCCCTTACAGGTTAACTATTGTCTGCATCTACTTCACAAGAGGAGCTCTAGGCTGAGCCTCCTCCTGTGAACTGAAGTCAATTTCCTGGCATGTGCCAGAGGCCCACGAGTCTTCAGCGTTTGCAAAAACACTCCGCGGCTGGCACTGTTTGTTTTGGCCGAGGCCCCTCCCTTGCTAACTCTGTCCTACTCCTCTGTGTCAGTATAAAGAGGCCTCACCACGCCCAGGAGCCCCTGATGTCAGAAGATAAGTGATCCAGCCCACGTTTTTCCAGAACAGAGTCCTTTGGAAAAATCAAACTCAAAGAGGAATAAAACTGCACATCCAAGTGTGTGAAATGTTCCTTCCTAATAAGCACAGATAACTCAAGGAACCATCCCTCCCCTTTTACCTATGCCCCCTGAAAGAATAGTTTCATGGAAATTTTATCTTTCTTCACACCCATGAGCCAGGTGGGCAGGTATTGTGCTTCCCATTTTGTGAGCGGGGAGATGGAAGCCCAGGGAGGCTCAGGAGGCCGCCCAAAGTCATCCAGCAAAGTCAGCGATGAGACCTCGGTTATAAACCAGGTTTCCCGGCTCTCTGGTCCCTCGCTTGGCCTCCTCTGTCTCTCTTTAGGAAGTTGTCAGCACCGGGAGCAAACAAACACGTAATTAATTACAAATAGCTATGTGGACCCACTTCCTAATTTTTATTTTTTCAGTTTGATTTTCTATGCGTCTTTGGGTTTGAGGCGCATCAGTGGTTGAAGCCCTGGGCACGGCCCAAGTTAGTCTGATCCTGTCTCTTTTTGCCTAAAGTCTATCTTGTCTTCTCTCTTTTTTTGGCCTCAGGTCACCTACTGCTTAGTTACTTGGTCCCCCCAATTAGGGTTTACCTTTAGGAGAGACAGGATTCAACTTTTTCAGTATTTTCCCTAGGCCTGTGTATTTGATGGCTTCTCCATAAATACCTGTGGCTATGGCAATGGAGGGAAGAAAGGCAGGCCTTACGGTGTGGTACGAGGGGTAAGGACAAGGCCTGAGGAGTTAGACTGCCCTGAAAAAGCCCACTCTGACAGTTAGCTGCTGCCTGTGACCCTAGGCACCCACCTGACTTTCTTTTCTGAACTTCAACTGCTTTCCTTTGTAATTGACGATCATAACAGCTCAGGGCCTAGCCTGGTGTCTGGCACAAGGTAGGGACTCAATGGCTATTTGTGGGAAGAATTAATACCTATCTCACTGAGTAATTTTGAGGATTAAATGAGATAATCAACGTCAAGTATTTCTCGCAGAACCTAGCATATAGTAGCTACTCAATAAAAGTAGCTACTCTTAACTATTTGGTCATTTAATATTTAGAACTGAAGACACGCGTAGAGAATGCCATAGTGGGTCAGGAATGAAAAAAACCTGAATCCAAACCCCAGTTCCATTGTTTTATGTAGAAAAAGACACTGGATTTAGGATCAGGAGATTCAGGTGTGAGACCTGGCTCTGTCCTGAACTAGCTGAGTGACCTTGGTTAAGTAACTTCACTTCTCTGAACCTCACTGTCCTCATCTGCAAAACAAGGAGCTTGAGTAATCATTAAGATTCCTTTTTCCAGCTCTAACAGCCTCAGTCTAAGATTTAGGCTCATGCAACTCTCTTGGCTTCTCTGGCCCCAGTTTGCCCATCTGTAAAATGGCACACTCGTGTTTGGGAGTTCCTCCCCGGGGCACGACAGCCCGAGGGTGTGCAGATCCCAGTGCTCCTCCAGCCTCCATGCTGCAGGGCCTGGCGGTTCTTGTTCAGCTCAGACTGACTGCTGGGTAGCGTGGAGTGGTTACTTATCCCCCCAGAGCCCTCGTCCCCTCACAATGTGTATGGGGGCACCTCTCCCTTCTACCTCCACTTACAGGCATATAGTAAAGAATAACCAACAATGACCATTATGTCTCCTATTAACGAAGTTCAGAGAGGATCTAGTGTGAATAACCTCTTCAGGAAATATTTATCAATAAACGTATTAAGGAATAGTGCATTCCAGGGGCAAGGTGCAATAATTTACCTTCTGAGTAAGAGTGTATATAATGCAGTTATGAAGAATCTTGCTTAAATTCCTTGAGATTTCCTTAATCATTACTTTTGTTGGTACCTCTTTTGAAGCACTGGCCTCAGTCTCTATAATTTACACAGCACTTGGACTAACGTTGTCCCACTTGACTCCACAAAAGCTGGGAGGGTAGAAGCAAGTCAGGCATAATTTACCTGCGTTTTTCCACCAGGAAAGGGGGCCCAGGGAAGTGTGGAGAGCTGGCCGGGAACAGAGGCTGAGTTACAACATATGGAAGAGCTGGGACTAGACATCAGATTGCCTGACTGTCCTCACTAGCACCTCGCCCCGGTAGCCCTGGTCACAACCCTACAACCAGCCTTGTCCTGTGGGACAGTTCCAAGAGGCGTTCCAGTACGCCCTCTCCTCTATCCTGCAGGTCATGTGTTCTAAGCCTTGCCTTGGAGATGGCCAACATTCCAGGCTGTTATGTCTAGAACAGATGGGATCACAGCCAGTCAGAGGCTACAACTTCTCCAAGTGAAGTGTGGGACCACCTTGGTGGGCAAGCACCCAAGGGGTCTTGTTAGACATGCAGATTTCTGGGTCCAGTCTCAGATATGCCTGATTTCAAATGCTTTGGAATCCCTGTTCAAGGTTTCCTCCTATCATCCAAACTAAAGCAGCTGATCTAGTCTAATCTATTACTGTAGTAATTATTGTCTTCATAGACACCAGACAAGCACTTGTTTATCGCTTAGTTTATTGTCTCTTTCTCCACTTTAGAATGTAAATTTCATGAGGCTGGGGACGTTGTTAACCTGGTTTATTGCCACACACACACACACACCCCCTTTCCTAGAATCCTGCAGGCCCCCACAGTACAACGTTAGTAAATACTTATTGAACTGAATGTGTACTAAAGTTTGAAACCGCTGTCATACACCGCTCCTTCATTATACAACAGGGAAACTGAGGCCCACTGAGGAAGCGACTGCTGCAGAGTTGGTAAGGGGCAGGGCCAGGGCCAGGACAAAATCTCAGATCTCTGGAGTCCCAATCGGGTGTTGGTTCAACTCCGCCCAAAGCAATTCTTTAGAAAAAAAGAAATCCACTTGTAAGAAAAGACATTTCCTGCCCATAAACACTTGGTCTCGGGGGCTTGGCCGGATTGCGGGCTGTTGGTAATTCCGTACCCACCTCCTAGGCGCCCGCTGCCCCTAAGGGTTAAGGGCCCGCCTTCCGGTCCGGGCGTCGAACCCATCTCCGGTCAGTGTCCGGGCCGGGGACGGCGGGGAGGAGCCGAGCACAGCCGGCGGAGGTGAGGGCGGTTCGCCCAAGGTCACCCGGGCGGGGCCTGGAGGGGCCAGGCCCGCTGTGCGCCAGCGAGCCAGCACCGTCGGCGCGTCCTTGGGGTGGATGGGTACCCCCCTCCACCACCCTGTAAGTGGCGGGTGGCATTAATGGCTCCTTCTCCCGAATCTGGCTCACCTAACCTCAAGAGCGCGAGCAGGCCCGGGCGGCCGCATGGCCCGTTCCCATGTGCTCCACCTGCGGCCGCTCTCACGCGCTGGCCCTTTAAGGCACCTCCCCCTGTTTACCCCCCCATTTCTCTTGCCCCCCTCATCGCCCCCGCCTCCCGAATTGCATCAGGCACGTGCTCGCCCCCGTCCGGTCTGAGAACCCCTCACCCCCCAGCCCGGGAGATGCTCCGAGGAATCAGAGGCGAGGGGCGGGGCGAGGGGCGGGGCCCCGAGGCCGTGCGCGCGCGCTCCCGCCGCTTTCGCCTGCCCGCCCGTCTCCGAGGGCCGGCCCAGCGGGCGCGCCCCCGCAGCGCCGTCCCCTCCCCTCGCCCGCCGCGTCGCGAGGCGCGCGCCCGCCCGCCGCCTGCCGCGGATCGCGTGGTCTGCTCGGCTCGCCGCGCCTCTCCCCCGTCCGTCCATATTGCTGCAGCCCCCGAGCCGGGAAGCCCGGGCCGCCCCGGGGGCGGGGGGGAGGGAGGGACGGGACGAGAAGCCTGCCAGGCTCGGGGTGGGGGCGACTTGCGAGGACTGGGCGGGGGGGGACGCGCGCCGAGGAGGCCTGGACCGCAGAGTGGGGGGCCTTCCTCCCCCCCCCCGCCCCGCCAGCGGGCCTTGGATCTACGGCGCCTGCATCCGACCGGGAGGGAGGCCGCGCCTAGCGTGAACCCCGACCCTTCTCTGCAGGGACTGGGGCCCAGCGCCCCGGAGGAAGGCGTCGCGGGCGCTCTGAGAGCCAAGTTCGAGGCGGGGGAGGCAGCCTCGGGCGCGCCCGGCTTCTCCGGGGGGGCGGGCGCGCAGATGGCCACTCAGGTGGAGCCGCTGTTGCCGGGGGGCGCCCCGCTCTTGCAGGCCGAAGAGCACGGGGGGCTGGTGAGGAAGAAGCCCCCGCCGCCGCCCGAGGGCAAGGGCGAGCCCGGGGCGAACGACGTCGGAGGGGGGGAGCCGGACGGCGGCGCCCGGAGACCTCGGCCGCCCTGCGTCAAGCCACACAAGGAGGGCACCGGGCAGCTGGAGCGCGAGAGCCCGCGGCCGCCGCAGCCGCCCGGCGCCGAGAGCCTGACCATCAGCGACGGCGAGGAGGGTGGCGGTGGCGAGCCGGGCGCTGGCGGAGGAGCGGCCGGAGCCGCGGGCGCCGGGCGCCGAGACTTCGTGGAGGCCCCTCCGCCCAAGGTGAACCCGTGGACTAAGAACGCGCTGCCGCCGGTCCTGGCCACCGTGAACGGACAGTCCCCACCAGGTGGGTCTCCCTCCTTTCTCTCCTGGTTGCGGGGGCCTCTTCCGGGGACATGGGCGTCCCCTCCCCCAGCGGCCTCCAGGGCCCCGGGGTCCGCCGCTGGTCGTGGTGACTCGGGATTTTTTTTATTGCCTCCTGGCTCGTTCGGGTCGGCGTGCCTTCCCCCCGACACGCTCGGGAACGTGCCCCTGCTGGAGGGCCCGGCGTGTCGGGGCCACGGCCGCCGCCTGGGCCGCAGCGGTTAGTGGGCAACGGCGTGGTCCGGGCCTAGCTCGCCGGGAGAGGGTGGTTGCTGGTTTCGGTGAAAAGGGCCCTCTTCCCCCCACCGCGTGTTGGGGTGAGAGACGGTTTCTGGCCTAAACCTTCCTCGGGAAGCCCCCTCTTCCCACCCCGCCCCACGCTCCCCGTTTTGGTAGCGTTGCGATCGTCCCCATGTTGTAAATGTTTAATGGGCATATGTCATGGGCAGAAGAGTGCCCGGCGATGAGTTCACACCGACCACACGGATTCAGGATTTAAAAGTTAACAAGTTTTGTTCTCTGGTAGGTGATGTATTAGGCGATATTAGGCGGTCGAGTCCGGGTCGAGGGGTCGGTAACGAGGAGAATGGGGAGAAGAGGAAACCCAACGTGTCATTGAATTCGGTGGTTTCCCTCCCCGATCCTGGGGACCTTCCGCCTTGAGAGGGAACCGGATGGCGAGCGTGCGGGGCATCCAGTTAGGGGGTTGGCGGAAAATGTGAGGCGGGTGAGGGGGCCTGCGGCGACACGAGGGGCGTGTGGCGGCGGGGGAGGGAGTGGCCGGCTGGGCGGGCGGGTGACAGTTGGGCGCCATGCGCCGCGCCGCCGGTCCGCGGGCTGCTCGCGGCCGCTCGGCCTCTGCGTTCGGCGCCCGCCGCGCCGCCGGGGGTGGAAGGCGGGTGCGGGCCGGCGGCGCGGCGCGGCCGGGGGTGTGCGTGTGCGCGAGTGTGAGTGCGCGTGCCCCCTTCCCGGCATTCCTCCGCAGCCGGGACAACGTGGTGCCTCCCCGCGCGGGGAGCGGCATGTGACCGCCGGCCGGCTCTCCCCGGGCCCGCCCTCGGCTTTTTGGCTCTTTTGGACCCGGTCCCTTGGGGGAGGTGGGGTGCAGGAAGTCCCGGCGGAGCCGTGTCGGCGGAGGGGAGGCGGCGCAGAATATGGAGGCTTGTCTCGGCCTCCCCTCTCCGAGAATAGACCGGCGGCCTGGTGGGGGGCGCGTCCTCGCTCGTCCCTTGGCTGGCGCGCAGAGGCGCGGTGGGTCTGGATTGTTTGGTTTTGGATCTTTTTGAAGTGGACCCGCATCAAAACCTACTGGTAGCCGGGGGGACGGCCTCTGGCTTAGCCCTAATGCTTTTTCAGAATTCCTTCCCTTCTGCCGTCGCTGGTTGAGGCTGGCTGGTTTAAACCATCAAAATGGGGACAGTTGAAGGGGGAGCTTAGTGCCTTCACATTCAAGGGAGCAGAATCACTGGTAGTCCTGGGGAAACCAGAACAGCCGATTCTGTAAATGGCATGTTGCAATTTTTATTTCTTTTAAGGTTGCTTCATTTGGAGGAGGGGACATTTGGGGTTTACTAACAGTACCTCAAACCATGTTCTCTTCCTTCTGCTCTTCCCTCCTTTCTCTTCCAGAACCCTCTTATGCAAAGGGCAGTGCAGAAACCTCCATTTTCTTGCATATCCCTTCTGATCCACCCACAGAGGGAGGGAGAGCAACTTTAAGACACTCTTTGGTCCTTCCTCTCTCTTTAAACTCAAAAGGGGTATAATCATCCCCAGGAGAGAGCACTCCTCAGAAGTTTAAATGGGGCTACTCACCCTGGCTGCTGCTGCTGAGCTACTGGTGAACCTGCCTTGTGGGTTTTAGGTCAGCCATGACATCAGGTGGTATTGGGTGCCTGAGCTGGCATTTTGTGGAAGTTCAGGGGCCCTTGATAGGGTGCGTTATTGGGGTTATTGATCGTGGGAAGAAGACAGCTTGGCTGGCATCTCGCCTTTCCCTCTGAGTGGGGAAGCTAAGATTGCTTTAAGTGGCCAAGGCAAAATTCTGAGTCTGGTAGATTTGCTCTGTTCTTGTTTTTCTGGAATCTTACGGCAAGAAAGTGTCTTGTCTACTCATTGGTTTTGAACCTTTGGCGTAATCTTTGTCAGAGTAACTGAGTTAATCCGGTGGCTTTTCTGTTTAAGCCTGTTGTGAGGGCTTGGATGCTTTTTGAGGGAGAATTTCGTGATTGAATCGTCTGTCTGGTAAGGTTAGCTGGTGGCCCTTTCTTTGGAGTCTACGTGGATTGCCAAGGCGCTTTTCCAGCCCGGATTTTGTTTGCAGTTTGGACAAGCTTAAATGTGACACCAGTGGAGTGGCAGTGTGGTCTTGGGATTTTTGTGTACTGTGATGCACATGTTTTTGGGAGTCTGCAGAAATGAGTGCCTCATAAGCCAGCTAAAAGCTTTCCAAAGCTTGCTGCAAATGCCTATTTTTAGTCCTCCTTTTGGCTCAGATGCTAGTGTTTTAGTTCTTTAAGGCACACGTGCAGTAACTAGTAATAAAAGATGTTTTTTGACGTCCCCTCTTTCTTGTGGGGTTCTCTATCCTGGTTTAAGCTTCCACATCTCATGTTTGTAGATTTGTAGTCTTGGGATTTTTATTTTGGCTTTATGTTGTTTCCTTCCCTGAGAATATTTTGAAAATATTAAAATTTTTTTTCCTTATTCTAGCCACAACCCTTTAAGTGTGAGAGAGGCAAGACATCTTACTTTAAAGAAGAGATATATAGCAAAGGTCCTGGGGTCAAAACTGTGTGGGTTCAAATGCCAGCACTACCACTTGCTAGCTGTGCCTTCTTGGGCAAGTTACTTAACCATTCTGTGCCTCAGCTTCCCTGTTTGTATAATAGGAATTAAATTATGATTTACCTGCCTCATGGGGCTGTTGTGAGCGATCACTGTAATGATATGTGTAAAGTGTGTAGCCCAGTGCCTGGCATATGGTAGCTCTTATACCATGTCTGGGAGATTAAGTCTATGGGACTTTCTGGGACCCTTTCTGGGTCTCTGTGTTCTCCACTTGTAAATCAATGAAGTACTTGCCTTTTCTGGTATTGTCTCAGTACTCCATGAAATATGTAGGATCTATCTCCTTAAAAATGGACTTTTGCTTGTCCACAGATGTGAAGGGCATAGTATGGATAATCTCAAGGGTTGGTGACCTAAAGAATTGGCTGTTTTTGCTTTGGAATGTGCAGTGATTAATGTTTTAAAAATAGGTTTTTTATTTGTTCCTTTGCCTTTCCTTCACATTACCTGTGGGGAGAGCGCCTTTGTGCTCTCAGGGCTGTGGGGAGAGGCCGGTCTGACTGAACTGAAAGTTGGCCATGGCTCGTGATGTGCGGTGGGTTGAGACCTGAGGGTATCATAGCCACAAGGTTCCACCGCCAGCAGCGGGAATCGGTGGGTTGGTTGTGTGGCACCTCTGACTTCATGTAGTAAGAAGACTAACCAATGCTGTAGTCTTTTTCTTGATTCTCTTTCAAAGAAAGTCGGGGGCAGGGTCTGAGACTTGAGTGTTTGTGTTCTAGGCATCACTTTTTTCTGTGTCCTTTTGAAGTGCAGCTAACTGACGGCGTAAAATAAAGGGTTATTATGCCAGCTGACCCATGGCAACTGCAGGGTTCTTCCGCCTCCCTGAGCTGGCCCCAGATAAACCTTCCTTCTCCTCTGCTTTCCTTCCTGGGTTTGGACCCTTCCCCAGGTTCCGCCCAGTTGTACCAGCTGGGGCATCTGTGTGGATTTGGGGCATCAGGCTTCACTGTGTGAAGACCTCATAGCATCGAAGCTACTTTAGATCCTGGCCCCTTCCTGCCCCACCACAAGAAGCAGACTGGATGGAAGTGTTCTGCCCTGGAATCATATAGTCTGCACTTTTGAGTCTTAGCTTTGCTTCTTTTGCTGCCGCCCCTGCTGGGTTTTTTTTGAATTAAGGTTTACTTGACATAAAACATTATATTTCAGGTGTACAACATAATTATTCAATATTTGTACGTATCAAGCTTTGCATCTCACTTGCTGTGCAATTTTGGGCGAATTACTCAGCCTCTCTGAGCCACTATTACCTCATTCTCAAAATGAGAATGATAGTTACTATTTCAGAGGTCATAAGAGTTAAAGAAGATAATGTGTATAAAGCCTTTAGTGTAGTGCCAGGCACAGATCATCTAATAAGTGCTGCCTTTTTAATATTGCTATTTTAAAAATCTTATAGTAAATGATCACCATTATTAGGAGTGTTCATTTCACTTCTGATTCTGCTCATGGCCAGCTTTGTGATCATCAGCAACCCCCACTTCCTTTCTCTGTGTCTCTTGTTTCTTCATCCATAAAATGAGGGAATTGGATTAGATCTAATGTGTTAAGGTTTTTTAGTATCAAAAACACTTTTTTCAAGAAACCCCCTCCCCACAAAACAAAGAAACCAAAGCAGAGCTTCTTGTATGTGTGTGTTTATCTCTGCCACGGTGGTTAAGAATTCCAGCTTTGAATCCAAGCTCTGTGAGGGCTGCAGCGGCTCTTCTGGCTTCAGCAACCTAGACTGATGGTTTGGGGTGCGTGTCAGACCTTGTGGAGCAACCAGACAGTATGTGCCTTACCGTGCGGTAACAGGAAGTACATAGCACTGTCTGTGAACCCCCACCCCCAATACAAACTGAACCCAAACCTAAGAGAACCGTAGATCTGTGAGGATAGAGGAACAGACTGACCGTGGGGTAGCGGTTATCCAGTTTCTGAACGTGAGAAATTCTACAGGACAAATTATTTTATCAAAAAATAAATGGCGGTTTTTTAAAAAGGGAACTGTTATAGATGAAAAAGGTTGAGGCATCAATCAGATGCATTGCATGGATCTTATTTGGATCCTGATTTGAGCAAACCAGTTATAAGAAGACATACTGGTGACAGTTGAGGAAATCTGATCACTTTATATTAAGTTATTTGTCAGGGGTGATAATGGTGGTCTGATTGTTTTTTGTTTGTTTTAAACTCCGTGACTCTTTATATTGTGCATCTCTGGCTGAGAACTGCTAGGTTAGCTTCAATAGCTGAGGGCTTAAAGCTGTTTTCCTGTAGTTCAATCCAGTTTCTCCTCTTCTCAAAGAAGGCACGCAATTAGGGCACCCTCTGAAGGGGAGAGCGAGGGAGGCCTGCCCCTTACCTCCTGGGCCAGGAGTTTGAGTTTGACATTAACTGGGAAGTGAGTGCCTGCTTGGGAGGGAGAGGGGCTTAGGAGGTGGTTCCAGACCCATGCTGGCGGGGGTGGTCTCCCCGCAGTCTTGACCTCTGACCCTCCGGAGGAGCAGACTCTCTTGGCTGATCCACCCCCGGTCTGCAGTGGAACCTAGGCTAGATTAAACGTTTCAGAGCTGTTACTCAGCACTCATTCCCTCCCTTTGGGAGGTGGGAAGGGAGGGAGGAGGAGTGGGCCGAAAACCACAAGAACCTCTTTAAAATGGAGAGCTTGGCAGATGGGAGTGTCCCTGTTTACAAAGTCCAAGACAAGCTCACAGGGGGTAATTAGGGTGTTGGGGCCTTGAGAGGGCTCACAGGTGCCTCAGTCCAGGCTCACAAACCTCCCAGACTGGTCCAGAGTGATCTAAGGGAGTGGCCAGGAGAGAGGACAGCCGTACCTTGCTGGGGCTTCATGAAAGGAAGCAAGTTTTGATACCTGGCTAGTGAAATTATAGGAAACAGTGGGGTGAAGGAGCCAGGGGGTAGGTGATAGGGTTTAAATCAGAGCACGGGCAGAGTACTTCTCTCTGCTCTCCCTTTGTGATCTCAGACAGCTTGCCTAACCTTTGTTTTCTTATTCACAGAATGAGACTAACTTCTGTGCTGAGGTTGTTTTGAGGGTCAAATTGGTATCAAGTATGGGGTTGCTCAGTTCATGAGTTAAAATGTCCCACACGGATTAAGTGTTTTATATTCCATAAGATGCATTCCAAAGCCAAACATATGTAGTTTGAGGAAATTACCCATTCTGAGGGGTTACCGTACCTTTCCTAAGTGAGGGTGATAATCAGCACTTAGCTTCACTTTCAAGTAGTGCTATTTGTTATGGTTGTGAGGACCCACTAGCCACCGCAGATAGCCTAGGGTGTCTCCCGTCGTATTTTCCCACAGTCTGGACCTGCTACCTTTCTTTTGGCTGTGACTTCAGACTGGCAAAGCCCTAAGTGTTGGGGGTGAGGAGTATGGGCCTTTATTGATGAATTTTGTAAAGCCAGCCAGGTAAATCTGTTGTGTATGGTGAGGGCCTGCCCTGTCTGAGTGTTAGGAACTGTCAGTAAACCCAGATGACCCCTCCAGGAGAGGTTTTGTTTACAGGGCACTTTCTAATAACCCTCCAAACTTGTTGTGGTAACTTCCTTACCCTCCAGACATGCATTCCAGCAGCTCGAGGTATTCTTTTCTCTGCTTTAAAAAGAAGTTGCCAGCTTCGCAGGAACTGAAGTCCCACTGTGGCCGGGGGCCGTCTGCATGCATGGTCCACCCTGGGCTCTGTGGTCTTGCTCTTCTTTTCACAGACACTAGCTTACTGACGCTCCTGATAACCCCCAGGAAAGCAGTGGTGATAGCGGAGCTACCATGCGCTGGGTGCCTTACCTGGTCTGGCCCACGTGATCTGCTCGGCAGGTGCTCCTGTTATCCCCGCTTCACGGATGAGGAAAGTGAACCTCAGGAGGCATTAACAAGCAACTCTGCCCTCCTGATTGCTCAGACTAAAAACCTGAGGGTCATCCTGGCCACCTCTGTTTCTGTCACCATACTTCTAATTTACCAGTACATCCTTTTTGTTCCTGAAAACTTCCTCCAAAGCTAAATGCTTCTTACCGCCTCCTTTGTTACTCGCCTGGTCCACACACCATTGCTTCTCATCTGGACCGTTGGAGGAGCAGCTGCTAGCTGGTCTTCTATCACTCTTGCTGAAATCCTCTCACACGGCTTCTTGTAGCGGAGTTAAATCGGAGTCCTTAGAGTCTCCTCTAAGACGATGCTTGATATGGCCCCCCCCCCCCCCCCCCCGCCCCCCGCCAGGCACTGACTCATCTTTCACCGCTTTTCCCTTCCAGCAGCATTGGTCCTAGCCTTTCCTGGTGCACTCTCCTGCTTCAGGGCTTTTGTTCTGCAATGCTCTTCCCCAGATAGCCACTTGGCTCACACACTCACTTTCTTCAGGTTCCTGTTCACATATCACTGTGATGGAGAGGCATCCCAGATCACCCTGTATAAAATAGCAAGCCTCCACCCCTTACTCTATTCCCATCCCTCCTACCCTGCTTCATTTTCCTCCTTAGCCCATATCACCATCGGGTCAGGACTTCAGTTTTTGACTACTGCTGTATCCCCAACACCTACAACATGCCTGGCACATAGTAGGCAGCTTGGTGAACATTTAATTAATGAATGAATGCATGAATTTCATGCTTTAACAGCATCTTTCAGCACATTTTGAGTCCGGCATAGAGGATACCAGAGTGAATAATAAAAATCTGTGTTGGCAAGGAGCACATGCACTCACAGTCCAATATGGAAGGTGCTGTGTGAGAAAAGTGTGAGACTATTCGGGAGTGTAGCAGGGGCACCCAGTTCAGTCCAGGTCAGAGAAGTCTTTCCGTAGGAGGCAGTGGCAGTGCTGAAATGGCAAGGATGTGTTGGAGTTACCTGAGAAAAGTCCTGGAAAGAGAGCTCATTCTTGGTTTAGGATTGGCCCTGGGGTTTAGAAAACTGAGTAATTCCCTGTGGCTGTAGCATAGATGACTCGAAAGGTAAATTTGATTTTAACTGGAGGGCAGTAGGGAGCCATTGAAGATTTTAAGTGAGGGAGTGGCATGGTCAGATTTTTCCTTTTGAAAGATTACTCTGGCCACATGATAGAACCTCTTAGGTTAAGAATAGATGATTTGGGGTTTCCTATCTGATCCTTTGGAGCAAGGTTCCCAGATTACAAAAGAAAGCAGACTTCCAAGTCATTCCTGAAGTGTAGGTCTTGAGCAATTACCAGCTGTCGTTCTTTAGGGGTGGGGAGTGGTTCTGGTTTATGGGATTTCTCTGATCTTTCAGAAGGCCACATTAGCTGGAATGCATCTCACTTGCCCGAAGAAGCACACTTGCTGATGGGCTGGCCTAGGCTGAGCTCATGTTTGAGCTTACAGCCACCAGTCTGCTGGCCCCTGCTGCAGCTGGATAGGTGGGAAGAGGAGGCCCCAGAAGTAGTGGCAGGGGGACAGGCTTCCAGGTGGCATTCCCCAGCTCTACCAGGGGAGACACCCATGTGGCTGGGCTTCTAGGCTCTGCTTGCCACCGGCTGCTGCAGCTTGGCTCTCGACTTTTCCACACATAGCCAAGTGCACAAGATTTCCTTCCCATCAGAGCCACCTCCCCTCAGCTGAATTCAGCTGTTTTTACACCTGTATTGAGCACAGTGGGGTTTGCATTTGCCTGTAGAGAGGCTGCTGTAGTGACTTGCTGAGAATGCTGGGCTGTGGAGAGTCAGGCTTGCCCAGCCCAGTGCCCACTTGTCAACTCTCTTCCCATTGCTGTGCCCTCTTTTCAGGGAGGAAAGAGTGTTGAGAGCTGGAAGGGACCCCAGAGGTCACTGAGTCTTAAACCCTCATTTGCAGGTAAGATATTACAGGCCCAGAAAAGAAACAGGAGTTCCTGAAGATCACAGGGTCAAAGCAAGGCTGAGACTTGAAGCCAAGTCTCTTGGCTCCCCCTCCATTCTGTTTTCACTCCACCTCTGGAGGAAGAAGTAGAATGGGGTGGTTGAATGTGGACTTTGGAGTCAGTCAACCTACAGTTTCAGTTAGCCCAGCCACTTACCCGCCGGGTGCCCTTGGATGGCTTGGTGACTTCTGGGCTTCAGTAAATGGAGTTCTGTCTAGAGTAGCCATGTAGTGGGATCATTGCTGGAAGTGAGCTAGGCGAATGTGAATGCTCAGCCAGGGCCTGGCACATTAGAAGTGATCGTAAGAGTGTTGATGGTGCCTCTTTTGAGGCCTTGAATTTGACCTGGGTCTTCAGTTTGCTAACAGAGGATCGGTGCTGAAGCCAGCCTTTTTTTCTTCCTGAGTTCTCTGCCTTTTGATCCCTGCTGCTTGGTCCTGAGCATACACAGGAAGGCAGCGCATGCCCTTCTTAGAGCCAGCTCTTCCGACCCTGCCCCAGGCTGCCATGCGACTCCACAGTGGAGGCGAGTTGAAGGACTCACTGGAGGCTGAGAGGAGTCACAGCCGTGAGAAGCCCACATTGCGGCGGTTGGCAGTGCCATGGTGGGAGGACGGCAGTGAGAGACAGGCCCAGGTACTTTGCAGGGAAGCCCTCCCACTCCATCTTCGGTGTCTTTCTGCAGCTTTGGGTTTGTTTGGGAGAGCGGAGGTCTCTTTGCTTCTCCTATTTTGTGTACGTACTAACAGTAATGTGAGGGAGACCAGTTACGTGGATGAAACAGCCCGCTTTGGGTTTTGCCCAAAGTGGAGCTGAGTGTAAAGGTAGTTTGGACATGGTCAGAGCAGAGTTGGGTGTGGGAGGCTAGATGCTGCTTCTAGGGAATGTGGGAGGGAGACAGGAAATCAGGAGCACACAGAGCAGGCGGCCCACTGGGACGCCTCACCTTTCTGAGGAGGGAATGGTTGAAGGCACTAGGATTATTTTGCCCAGAGAATCAAAGCTTGCAGTGGGTGGAAATGCTGGTTGTTCTGAAATAGGGCATTGTATAGACCTGCTTTATTTGGCCCTGTGGGTAAAGCTCTGAGGGCAGGTGGGAGATGGAAGGTCAGTAGGATTTGGCTGCAGTCAAGTAAATTTCAGCAGTGCCCGCAGATGGATTCAGCTGTCACAGGAGGTACTGAGTTCCTTAACAGGGTGATAACATTTAAACAGTTTGGATTGTGATTTGCTCTGGGGCTCTGCAGCTGCAAATTGGCAAAGTACTTCCTAGATTTGTTCATTCAGAAGTTTTTGAGTACTTGTTAGGTGTCAGGCCCCAGAATTCTGGGATTAAGAAAACACATGGGGCTTATATCTTAAAAGGCAGAAGTCACAATTGGGCGCCCCCTCAACCTTACCTCTTCAGGCTCAGGGCAGTCTACTGACATGTTTTGATTTGCCTTGCTTTTAAAAACAATTTGTAGTAATCACCTATATTTTAAAATCAAGAAAATTTGTCTGGAAGCCTGGAGATTTGCAACTTCTCTTTAAAAAGTCAGACTCTTGAGTATACAAAAACCCCCAGTGAATTGTATACTTTAAATGGGTGAATAGCATGGTATGTGAATTACATCAGTAAAGCTGTTATGGGGAAAAAAATGAGAAGAACTGGCCACATTGTGCCTCTGTTCTTTTGTGACTGCTGTCCAGTGGCAGGACCTAGTCTCCTTTAGACGAGGGCGCCAGCATGAGGCCTGTGGGCCTACCCTTTGTGTGTTTTAGCAGTCTGTCCAGCCCACAAGCTGAGGAGCATCCTTATGGGCGATGAGGAGAGGAGAGGGTGGGGAAGACTTTAAGGCCTAGGAGAGGAATTGCGGTCCATAGAGGGGACTCCTTACCCACCTCTTTGAGGGAGAGTGGGTGTGATGTGGAGACAAGACACCACTGGACATTGTGGCCTGAGCAGCAGTAGAAAGCTGTCTGAGAGCTAAGGGATAAGCTTGCCAGGGAAGCTGAGTTCTGTTAGGCCCCAGTGAGCCTTTACTCTCCTCCCTTCATCTGTGAAATGGGTATACCATCTTTGATCTTAATCTCTAAGGCCACTTCCAGCTCAAACACCCTGTAGGTGTCAGAGCAGCTAAGGCAAATGTTATTACGTCTGAAGGTGGAGAGGGAAAACATCCTGGCTAGAGGCCTTGGGCAGCATGGTCCTGCTATTTGGGCAGTGGAACTGAGACTCATTGGAGCATTGGATTCTCTCTGGGGGCAACAGATACTGGAGAGAGGCTTCTCCAAGGCAGGCCTCTCCTCACAAAACTGTTGGTGTGAGCCCTGTAGGAGTAGGGTAGAGAACTCTGGGCAGGAAAACGAGACCAGCCTTCTAGTCCCAGCTGTTTGGCTCACTTGCTGAGACACCTTGGGCAACTTAGCAAACCTCTTCAGGCTTCTTAAATGAGGGTGGTTGGGTCAGAAGAGCTTTCAGGTTCCTTTCCCACAAAGACTGCAGTTTGTTGACAGCTTTCATTGAATGGGGTTGCTGCCCCTCCCGATTAGACTGGCTGCGGAGTGCCGTCCCCGAGAGTTTGGCCAAACCTGTGGGATTCTTCTACCTAGGCATGGGGGATTCTGTCCTAGGCTTCTGGGAAATGCTGGGCTAAAATGATCTGCCCCAGAAGGTTGTGAGTGCCCTCAGCAGTGTGCAGACAGTAGTGGCCCATCTCTTGGCAGGAATGTTATTGGGAAGAGTCTGACATCCTGTACCTGGTTAGATTGGGTGGTTGCTGAGACCCCGCCCTCTTCTGGCCTTAAGATTTAGAAGCTAGGTCTGGCGGAGGCCAGGATCACAGTCTCAGCCAGCTCAGTAGAAGGGAAGCTGAGCGTTCTCAAGAGACTAAGTCCTCAGAGTCCTCAGGCTTATCTAGAGAAGCAGGAGGGCTGGAGCCCATCTTTGGTGTGAAAGGAACTAAGTTGGCTGCCACCAAAGTGAAAATCATTCATGTAACACATTTATTTGAGTAACCTACTAAGTGTTAGACCATGGGAATATTGATGGAATCAAGACAGAAGGGACCTGCCCTCATAGTTTACCTTCTGATGGGGAGACACTGTAAGCCAACAAGGTAATTCTGGTTATCTCTTGCTGCCTAACAATTCACCCCAAAACTTCGTAGCGTAAAAAAAATAACTATTTTGGGGCCAGCCCGGTGGCACAGCGGTTAAGTTCGCACGTTCCGCTTCAGCGGCCCAGGGTTCGTGGGTTTGGATCCTGGGTGCGGACGTGGCACCGCTTGGCAAAAGTCATGCTGTGGTAGGCGTCCCACATATAAAGTAGAGGAAGATGGGCACAGATGTTAGCTCAGGGCCAGTCTTCCTCAGCACAAAGAGGAGGATTGGCAGCAGTAAGCTCAGGGCTAATCTTCCTCAAAAAAACAACCACCACCATTTTATTCACTGATTTGTGTATCAGGGTTTGCACAGGGCTCAACTGGGCGATTCTTTTCTTTATGACGATGATAGAGGTGATGGGTGCCCTGGTCTGGAGGGCCCACCACAGCTTTACTCCCATGTTTGGTACTTCACTCCCATGCTTGGCAGTGATGGATGGAAGACTGAGTTCAGCTGGAACTAGAGTGTCTTCAGGTGCCCTCTCCAGCTTGGTGGTTTCAGAGTAGTAGGACTTACTATATAGTGGCTTAGGACTCCCAGAGAGTGTCCCAAGAGACAGGAAGTAGATGCTGTCAGTATTCTACGATCCTGGGTCTGAACACAACATCACTTTTACCTTATTCATGTTGATAGAGGTCAGGGAATGCCTCTAAGGGTGAGCCAAGATGGAATCGATTAGGAGCCTGGTGGTGAGCATTCTAGCCTGTAGGAATAGCAAGTACTAGGTGGTGATAAGTTTAGAGTTCTCCAAGGAACTGACAGAGAGGCCTGTGTGAATGAGAGGTGAGGGGCTCAATAAATCAGAAGCAAGAGGCCTTTGGAGAGCACCTTAGGGAGTTTGGATCCTGTTCTGAAAACAATGACAGAGGTGGCATGATCTGATTTCTGTTTTAGGATTACTCTGTTCTGTGGTGAGTGGACTCGGGTAGGGGACAGGAAGAGACCAGGTTGGAAGCCGGAGACTTCCGCAGGAAAGAGATGGAAAGGAATGGATGATAGCATAGTGACTTGGGCTGATGTTTTAACTAACTTGCTGTTTTCCCCCAAGTCTAAACCACTTAGAGAGGAAGTTTTCTGATTGCTGTTTCTTACTTCCTTCTCTCTGCTCAGACTCTCTAGAAGCTGAATTAGTTGTACTGTGCCCATTAATCAGAACTGTGGCCTGAGGCAGGCCGAGATTTCAACCCTGGTTCTGGGTCTCTTGGCCCCACAACCAGGCCCTGCCTAGGCCAGCTTCCCCTGGCGTGTCCCAGGCTCCATGCCCCAGGGTGGAGTTGAGGGGGGTGTGGGTGATATAGTATGGGGGCACCAGCAGGAGCAAGGGCAGGGATGGTGGGGCCAGAGGGTGGGGAATGAGCCTGGCATGGGCTCTCTATGTCACAGATTTCTGTTCCTGACTTCTTGTTAGAAACTGCAGTGGCTTTTTTATTTCAGGTAAGATCTTCAGAGTGGGGTCAGAGCAAGCTCTCTGAGCTGAAAGTCTGGGGATTCAAGTTCTGATTTCAGTCCCACTCTCTCCTTTCTCCTGGCTGGACCTTCATTTCTCACAACTTGTGCGACGGGATTGGATGGTGACTGTGTTGCTCATCCATCACCAGTGTGCCTTTATCATGTCTGTGGGCTTACTCAGGTGTCCTAGAATCTGCCTTATGGAAGCTTGCCTCCTTGAGGACAGATGCCCCGGGGAGCCAAGCCAGACTGCCCCAGACCGTTTCCTTCTCATGTGATTATCAAACTTCTGAGCTACCACGCGCATCTCATTTGTTTTCACAACAACCGTATGGGTTCTAGCTACGGTTATGATCCTCATTTTACAGGTGAGAAAATGAGTTCAGAGAAGTTCAGTAGTTTTCTCAAGGCTACGCAGTACAGTTATGCGTTGCTTAATGACAGGGATGCATTCTGAGAAATGTTAGGGTATTTCATCGTTGCGGGAAGATCCTAGCGTGTGCTCACAAACCTAGATGGTGTAGCCTACTACACACGTGGGCTGTATGGTACTAATCTTATGGGACCACCATTGTATATGTGGCCCTTCACTGACTGAAATGTCATTATGCGGGGCATGACTATAGTTAGTAAGTAGTTGGATTCCAGCCAGTGGCGGACTGACTCCAGAGTTCCTGCCTTCTCATCTGGCTTTGCCTTCTCCCAGACCACAGAGGTATACATACCCAACCTGGAAAACTGTTTCTGAGAGAAGACCTGTACAAATCTTCAGACAGCATGAATCTGTACGAGGCCATGGTGGGCCAGCCTGCAGGTTCTAGCTCTGCCCCCGGCTATCCTGAGTGGGTGTGAGCCAGGCCCTGGAACTTCTGATCCTGCTGGTGAGCCCTGACCCCTCTTCCCCCAGAGATGTTCCTCTTCAGCTCTGTCAGGCCACGTGGAGCCTGCTGGAAAGAGCCGTGCTGACCTTGTGGTTTCTCAGGCGTGGCCTCGGGGCCAGTAGGAGGGGGTGGGGAGTGGCTCTCTACAGGCATTGAGAGGCTCCCGGCTCTTGGTTACTAGAGTGGATGGGAAATACTATTATGTGTTGGGCCTTTTAACTTCTTTTGAAGGGGAAATCTTTTCAGCTTACTCTAGCAACACTAATTCATTGTAGAAAAATGTCCAAATATGTTTTAGCAAAGAGAATATAAATCCCTTCATGGTCTGTCCCATCAACCACCATAATAAGTACTACTAAGATTCCATATTCTTTTAGACCAGCGTTGCCTAACAGAAATACAGTGCAAGCCAGCTATATAATTTTAAATTTTCTAGTAGCCATATTTAACAAAAGTAAAGATAGGTGAAGTAAATTTAAATAATATAACCCAAGATAATCAAGATACTACCATTTCAATATATAATCAATATAAAAAGTATATAATTGAATAAAATATTTTATATCCTTTGTACTAAGTCTTTGAAATCTGGTGTGTGTTTTACACTTAAAGCAGTTCTCAGTTCAGACTAGCCACATTATAAGTGCTCAGTATCCACATGTGGCTAATGTCTGCTGTATTGAACAGCACTTTCTAGACTTTCTTTGTGAGTGTATGCACACACATATATATGTATATATACACACACACACCTTTTAAAAAACATGGGATCGTAATATTTTGTGAGCCTTATGTTTTTCCCCACTTAGAAACACTGGTTTTCACAGGCACTTATCGTGTAGCCCTCAAAACAGCCTTGGTCGGTGAGGCAGCATTTTCCTGATGAGAAGGGTTAAGGAGCTGAACAGTGCTACCTTGCTGTGAGTGCAGGTGCACACAGCCTAGCTCTGCTGCCTGTGAGGCCTCCGTTCCTTCATTGCCCTCTGCAGGCACCTGGAGTGGATCTGAGACCACTGAGCCCGGTCCAGAATTTGCACACGTGCACACACACGCTGCTGAGGGAAGCAGGCCCACATAGGGGAAGCTGCTGACCCAGGCTGCCATAGAGGGATGCACCGTTTAAAACGCAAGCATTCCAAAGCCCATTTCAGTGCTCTTTCCGCCACACTCAGCTGCCTTCCAAGAGCTTGGATTTTCAACTAGCCAAAGTACAAAGAGGAAACCAATGCACCCCAGGACAAACCCAAGTGGAGGACTTCTCCCACCCCCCGCTGGTTTCCAGGCTCTTAACCATTGCACTGCCCTGCTGCTGGTGGTGAAGAAGGGTGATCCGGGCTGACCTTGGGGAAGTAGGCAGTTTTCCTAACTCTCAACCCAGTGCTCTTTGCACAGGGGCACCTGTTCCATAATTGTCACTTGTGTTTCTGCATTTTGTTCTTTCTGGGCGTTGCCTTAATCCCTCCGAAGAGTCCTGTCCTGAGGGTTGCAGGTCTTACCTGGGGTGAGGACAAAGTGGCCCCTGGGGGCCATTGAACCCACCATCACACATGTCAGCTCTCACGTGAACCATTAGTTTCATGGGCTGGCAATCTTACCCACTTCTGTATCCATAGTACATAGGATGGGCTAAATAGTTGTTGAGATGAAGAGCGTTTTTCGGTCATTGCAAATTGGAATTATAGATATGTTTGTGGTTGCTAACCCTTCTCCTGCCCACCGCAGATGGTACTAATTGATCCTAGACTTTTCCTGAGCCTGTTTACTGCCTAAGGATCTTCAGTACACTGTCCCAGGCGATTGAGATCAACCAGTTACAGGTGGAATTAAGATTAGCCCTTATATGAGTTGAGCCCTCAGAGGATGTCTTGTTCACCATTGCTTCCCCAGTGCCTGGCACACAGGCCCCTCAAAAGCCAGGTTACCAGTGGTCAAGGTTCACGGGAGAGTGGCAGGAGCCCAGGGCTGGCATCTCAAAAAAACAAGTTGATATTCTTGGGACAAGCCAGGAAGCCCACTGTGTCTCAGTTCTATGTTCTGTAATATGAGGAGAACCACATCCACCCTTCCTACCTCAAACTGTTATTGTGAGACTTAGGTGCAGTGATAGGTGAGGGGGGGAGTACCTTATGAGCTGAGTAGCCCTGGTCACCAAGGGTAAGGAAAGGTAATTTACCTGGATGGGTGGCTTAAGCTCCATTCAGCTCTCCCCTGTGCCCTACAGCAGGGCCTATACAAAACCCCTGCTTTTCCATCTCACATTCCCCTCTTCTGCCTGTCCTTTGCCCTGTAGGGTCTCTGCAGTTCCCTCCATCCTCCCCTTTCCGATCTCCTGGCGATGGCAAAATTCTCCTGGGCTTGGTGTGGGCCAGAGCCCAGGCCTTCCAGTTGCAGGTGGCCCTGGAGCATTGCCTTTGCAGTAAATAGTGCTTTGATTCCTGACTCTGCTTTTCCCTTCTTCCCCTGTGCTGAGTGGCATTATCCCCACTAGCAGGTGAGCAAATAGGCTTAGAGAAGTGGATCCTGGTGCTGGTGACCTCAGTCGCCTGTAGGGCCTGCAGGCTTGAGCTGGAGCACTTTGCGGACCTATGGAATCTGGTGTCTGTCTCCTGCAGTGCTGAGAGAGGCCTAGGGTAGCCCGGGAGTTCAGACCTTTTCATGTCAGCTGCCTTCTCACTGTGTGACCTTTGGCTAGCCATTTAGCCTCTGAGTTTCCTCTGAAACTGGGATGGTCCTTCAGCCATTGTGAGGATTAAAAAATATAATGCACAAAGGCCCACAGCAGAATGTCTGAGGTCAGTGCTTAGTAAGTGCTAGCCATGATTTAAGGGACCCAGACCTCAGGGCATTGGGTGAGCAAATGCAAAGCCTAGGGTAAAGCAGTGGAGGCTATTTGGCTGTAAGGAAGAGCCAGAGAGACAGCTCCCTTCAGAGCCTTCATTCTTCTGGCACAGCCTTAGTTTGGAGCTTGTGAAACTAAACCCCAAGCCCGGCCCAGCGTGATCCTTTGCGAGCTCAAGTCTGTGGAGACACTGAGCTTGTGGCTCTTGGCCTGACCAGTCTTGGTTCCTGATACTGAAGATTGGACTGGTGGGTAAATGGAGGGGATGAGCTCCTCATGCACCCCTCCTCTGGCTTCTGTTTGTGTAATTAAAACATGCTGCCTCTTGCTCTTGGGAGCTGGTTAATACCTGTCTGTAAGCATGAGACCCTGGACTGGGGGTTGAAGACCGAGGTCCCTTCCTGGCAGTCTCACCTATTGGCAGCTCAGTTCTCAGAAATTAATTGGCATCAGCATTGCACGTGAAATTTGTTAAATCTACAGATGGCCAAGCTCTGTTCCCCTCCCCAAACTGATTTCTGGAACTTGAGGGAAGGCAGGAATCTACATTTTTAACCAAGCCGGCCCCCACTTCCCACCCAGGTGTTCTTAGATTATGGAAGTGGTATTGCAAGCCTACTAGTTCACTGGGCCCCATTTCCACAGTTGTGAAGTGAGGGTTTTTCATACAGGCTTTCTGCTCAGGAACTCCGGCTGAGTTGGAGGTAAAGTGGGAGGGAGCTTGGGTCCCTTGTCCATCCTAACAGCTCTATCATTTACTTTTCTTTTCAAGGAACTGTTAAATATTTAATGCAAAAGAACATAAATATAGGGTCCAGCCCCATGGCCTACCGGTTAAGTTCATGCGCTCCACTTCAGCGGCCCAGCTTCACGGGTTTGGATCCTGGGTGCAGACCTACACTACTCCGTGGACAGTGACCCACATACAAAATAGAGGAAGGTTGGCACAGATGTTAGCTCAGGGTGAATCTTCCTCAGCAAAAAAATCAAAAACAAAAATGTGAAATAAAAAGAAAAATATTAAAACAAGAACCCATGTACCCACTACCAGTTTAAGAAGTGCAGGCATGATTTTAAAATATTAAATGTGGTGGTGTGGTTCTGGGTAACTCCTGTCAGAATTAAGTCGACACTCATTGGGTTAAATCAAAATAACTCCAAGTATGTCCAGAGAAAACCTACTTTAGAATTACCTAGCAGATTCCTGGCCCCACCATTCCTGAGCAAAAATCTCTGGAGGCAGGATCCAGGAATCCACATTTTGATAAGCTCCTCAGATGATGGAAAATTCTTCTGCACTGGTTTTGGAGGTAGCTTATCCACTGGAAAGCTGGCTTCCTCTAAAGTTGTGGTTAGGATGATCAATGAGTGTAAGGATAAAATCAAAGGATGTTGGGACTGGACGTACTGCAGATGACAAGATCCCCCTGCCCACAGGCCTCTGAATGGAGAAACTGAAGACCCCAGAGGGGAATTCTTGCCAGGCTCCCACAGCAGGGGCTGTAGTGCCTGTGCCAGGACTGGCATCTGGTCTTCTGCCTGCTAGCCCGGGGCTCTGGACACTACCCCATCGTCTTAGTACCTGGGGCAATGGTCCTTCCTTCCTGTGGTGGCCAGGTTTAGCAAATAAAAATATGGGGTGCCCAGTTTAATTTGAATTTCAGATAAACAGCAAATAATTGTTTCAGGAAAAAGTGTCCCAGATAGTGCATGGGACACACTTGTTCTAAACAATTACTTGCTATTTATTTGAAATGGAAATTTAATTAGGTGTCTTTAGCAGATTCAAGAATCGCCTCAAAGGTAAAAAAAGATGATTATGTATTTATGGTAGTTTTGTGTTTAATAACTATGACCTCATTTAAGCTGTTAAACAATCCTGTGAACTAGCAGCTATCATACAACAGAGGTCTAGGATCTTCCATGTAAGGTGCCTTTCTGCCTCCTCAAGAGCCTGCTTGCTTGGCCCTCGTTCCTGTGTGGCTGGTTAATGCCTGTTGAGTGAGAGGCTGCGTGAGAGATTGGTCAGATTTGCCCATCTCCTCTGGCCTTGTAAGTTACTTATTTGATGGCCGCTGGTGGTTAGAACATCCTCTTGTGGACTTCACTGTCTGTGCTGTCACCTGCTGCTCTGTCCTGCCTCATAGCCCAGTGGCCTAGTAAATTGTTGGTGGGGTGGGTTTTGGGTAGGGATCAGACCCCCTCTACATTTGCTGAAGGGGAAGGGAATGAAATAGGGTACCTGCTGGTGTCTCGAGGGCATCTGTGAGCAGGCGTGGGGAGTCTGCAGGTGGGGCCATCTCTGTCTCCACGTCCACGGCATCCTAGGGTTCTGCTCTTTTCCAGTGGGATGTAGTATGTAGTGCTGAAGGGGCCTCTAAGACTGGCCCAAACTCAGCAACAGAGGCAAATAAATCAGCTGCTTCTAGGGGGCAAAGCCAGCCAGCTGAACTAGGTTGGGGGAGCTAGTCTGTACCCAAGAACTCCTCAAGTTCCTAAGTCTGCTTTTGGGACACCTGGCAAGTCTGTTTCCTTTCTGTTGGAGTTTTCCGGTTACCAAGTGTCCCCAGTGTGCAGGGCTGGCGCTGTTAGGGCTCAGTCATTTCGGAGAGCAGGAAACCGAGGGTTAGTGAGAGTGTCTGACCTGCCGTGCTGGTAGCTAGCTGCTCAGGCCCTCCGGGGCCTGCCTGCCTACCCCGGGTCTCCCAGAGGGAGCTGAGAGGTTCTGCCTGCTCTGGAGGAGCGGGAAGATGTACTGTTAGAGGAGAAAGCAGGGCTTGGCTCCCAGACCCACTGCAGCCAGAGCACCCCTTCTTTTCTGTCATGTGTCCAGTTCCACGTGAGAAGTCATCTTCCTGAAAAACAGAGGGATGTTTCAGGACTCTGTTACAGGTGCCATCAGTAGTTGCGGGGAGCGGTTCCTGTAATGCTTGGGTCCCTGAGGTCCCACCCCCCACCCTGTGAGTGGGTGCCCCTGTGCATAGAGTATATTTTGTTGGGTGGGGAAATTGACTTCCCAACCTGAGGGAAAAGCTCTCGATCACGAGGCGGGACTTTGATGTTCAGTGCCAGCTCCACAACAATTCGCTGGTCACTTTGGGCACAGCCTGGTCCCTCCTGGACATCAGTTTTCCTGTCTGAACATTGGGGTGAGTTCTCAAGTCCCTTTCAACCTCTCCACTTCAATAACAAAGACAATCCAAAGTAATTTCTTAGGGATTCAGAAGCCTCTTGCAGCACAGAATGCCCTAGATTTAGAACCGTAAGGATGAGTTTGCATTACTTGAGGTGCTGGGTGACTACCAGGGACAGGGGAAAGCAGCTTTGAGATGAGCAGGCTCCTGCGTCGGGATAGCGGAGTCAGGCAGGCAGTGGAGCACGGCCTGTGCCTGCAGCTGCCTGGGAGGATTGGCTCCTGGACCCAGGGCCCAGCCACCGGGTGATTGGCCTGTCCATCATGGCCTAGGAAAGCACACCAGGGCCAACAAGCCAAATATGGCCCCAAGAAGGGTTTTAAAAATGTGAATTGATTAACAGTATTTAGAAAGCAGGAAATTTCTCTTTGCTATACACTTTACTTTTATGCTTTTCTTGAAAACTCAGAAGCTCTGGCAGCACTAAGCCTATGTTTGTGGGTGCAGCCTCGGCTGCTCTTGAGTGGGTGCTGCCCCCTTCCTTGGCTGGCGCCTGTGCTCCCCAGCTGGCGTGGTTGCCAGCCAGCCTTGTGATTTATGGTATAGCCTGGGGCCTCTGGGGAGTTCCTGTGCTGTTTTGTCTGCTGCATGCACCCTCTCTGTCCTCTGTTGCCCATAGCTGGCCCCTGGCATTTGGATTGAAGCGCACTGATTAGCATAGATGTAGACTCCAAAGGGGTTGGGACTACCAAACTGCACAGCTGTGCTGTTCGCTCGTAATGCAAAGAGGTAATTAACCTCTCTTCCCAGAAGAAAATGCTCTGGAAGTTTTTTGAGAAGCACCCATACCTATGTAAATTCCTATGTTTAGCAAATATTTACTGTGAATCTGCCATGTACAGGCTGCAGTCCTGGGTTCCAGGGACCAGTGAGCAAGGTGGAAAAGATCCCTACCTTCATGGAGCTCCCAGTAGTTTTCAACATAGGATGTCTTACAGACTGGTACAGCCCAGAGGTGGGGTCAGGCTGTACCTGGGTTTCAGTCCCAGCTCTGCTACCTAGTAGCCAGGTCACCTGGGGCAAGTTATTTAGCCTCTCTGAGCCTCAGTTTTCTCATCTTTAAACTGAGAATCATCATCACCTTACCTACAGTAGTTGTGAACAATAAATGAGCTGCTGCATTTAGGGAGCTGTGGCACCTTGCCAAGGACATGGTAGGTCTTGGTAATTAGTCAGTCTTGTGGGATTGAGATGCACACAAATGCAACCATTTCAGGGGGTGGTGAGTGCTCTGAAGAACCTAGATTGCAGACTGAATTAGAACTTGATCCAGAGTTGCTAGTTGGGCAGTCAGAGAAGGCTTCCTTGAAAAGAGTTTATGCTGAGATCTGTGAATAATGTCACACAGAATATATATTGTGTGACCTTGGGTGAGTCTCTTCACTCAGTTTCCTTTTCTGAACAACTGGAATAATGGTGTCTTCTTGAGGCAATTAAATGAAGTCACACATAGAAAGCAACTTAGATCAGTTTTTGGCACCTTGGCACCTCAGCACCCAGTAAAGGGTGGTTATTATTATTTCTGTTCTGTCTAGAGCCAAATGTGCTCTTCTGAAAGGCCGGGTTAAGGAACTAGCACTTGGAGGCTGGGGGCTTCACTGGTTGCTGATATGTTTCAGCTGTGATGACTATTAATTAGCTTTTGGGTAGGACTTTAGGGACTGGTACCAGCAGTCGGGGTGGCCACAGCCACCCCAGAGTAGCAAGGCCCATGTCTGGGCAGGGAGAATGGAGACATCAGGCTGCCTGGGTCACCACCGGCTAAAGATAGTTCACTGTGGCTGGGCCTGGGCCTGCGCCAGCATGGGCATCATGTGACCAGAGCCCAGTGGCTTCTGCCCCTCCTCTTGGGCTGGCCAGGCTGGGCTGGACTGGGCGGCATCATGTGACCGGAGCCCAGCAGCCCCTGCCCCTCCTCCCAGGTCAAGGGGCGCAGACTGTGCTCCTGGGCTGGCTGCTGGCTGGCGGTTTCCTTTGAGCAGAGCCAGAGCCTCAAGATGGTCTGACTTCTGAAGGTTTCCCTCTCTGCCTGCCCACTCCTCCCCACAAGAGCACCCTTCAGCCCCCTCCTAGGTTTCATCAATAGGTCTGGGGGAAACCAGGGAGGGAGGGGAGGGCTGGGCAGAGAGAGGCCTCTGAGAGGTGGCAGCAGCAGCAGCGGCAGCGGCGAGAACCGGGGAACAAGGTGAGGAGGGTTAACCTGGCATTCTTTTTACTCTGTAGAATGTTCCTGCCTAGGGAGTGTTAGGGGCAGTGGGGATGGGATGAAAGGCCTGTGGTCCCTAAGCTCCTCCTCTATGACTCCACCCTGTCCCCAGGCTGGGTAACAGCTGAGAATACACCAGGCTTTCCAGACTCTTTCCTGCCTGCCTAACCCTCCCCTTAGATGGTGTCAGGTCCGGGCTGCAGATCAGGCAAATGGTAGGTGGCCTTCCCTGTCTGGGGAGGCTGTGGGTGGGGGCAGCCTCCGACCTCTTTGGTGCAGAGGCAGGAGTGGAGGCACTGGGAGGTGGGCGTGGAAGCAATACCTCTTTCCTCACAGGGCTGCCAGGGTGTCAACTTCAGCTAGTCGTGCTTGGTGGCAGTGTCCCTTGCCTGTGTCTGGTAGGAGAGAGGGGGATTGTTAGGTTGCTGGCGTTCAGTACTAGGAGTGTCGCTTGCCCTGCTCTGTGGCCTTAGGTTTCCCTGCAGTGGGTCATGGTTTTCCTCAGCATGTAGAATGATGCCGCTGCAGCCCTGCTGTTCAGGGCCTGCCCTCTTGCACATAGTGAGGAGGTAACCTGGGCCCTCCTCCTGGTGGTTAAGAGCACAGGATTTAGAGTCATACTGCTTGGCTTCAAATGCTGTCCTACTTGCTGGCTGTGATTCTGGCCAATAACCTTTCACCATGTGCCTTGGTTTCCATTTGTAAAAAGAGAGCAGTTAGAGGAACTAATTCCGTGTTAGAACAGCACATGGCACCTAGTAAGTGCTCACTATGTATTACGTGCACTTGTTAGTATCATGACAACCACAGCTTGTTGCTGGCCTCCCCTGCTTTGACGAACAGTCTCGGTGGTTGAAATCTTGTCTTCTCTCCCCTCGTACCTCTAGACCTAATATTGCCACATGTTCAGTGGAGGAATGTGAGGCTTGGGGAGCGTGGTAGGTAGTGTCCCCAAGGTTCCACAACTGATGCAATCTGGACCAGGACCCAGCACTAATTTCAGGTAATCGATTGCCTCTGAATCAAGGCGGGGCTGGGTCATGGCTTCCTCTGGGAGTCAGCAGTGCCTAGGACACTTGTCTCTCCGCCAGAGGAAGGCTCTGGAGGAAGGCTGAGGCTTGAGGCTGTAGTCTCAGGAATTAGCGCTTGGAAAGCAAAGCCTCTCTTCTTCTCTGGTGTGAAATTATAGAGGAGATGGGTGTGTGGACTCGCCATTTTGTTAAACAAACGTCAGCTGTGTTCCAGGCCCTGCGCTAGACGCTGGGAGTACTGCTTTGAAAGCAGCCTGGTTCCTGCCTGCCAGGAGCGGAGAGTCTGGGTGGGGGCAGGTAGATAAGTAACCGGGCAGTTAACATGTGGGGCGCCGTGAGAGCACGCAGCAGGCGCGCTTCACCTGGGGTCTGGGAGGGCTACCTCAGGGAGGTCGACCTAATAGTGGCCAGGCATAGGGCAGCAGATGGGTGAATGTGGACTCAAGTAATGTACCTCCTAACCCAACAAATTACTTTGTTCTTGAAGGTAGAAGTTCTTTGCAATCAGAGTAAACTCAACCTTTTCAGATGCCAATCTCCAGGACATGGTGCCAGCCCCAAAATAAACATTTGGCCTTCCCCGTTCTCCTGGCACTAAGGCCTGAAATCTAGTAGTCATGTCTGGCCACCCACTCTCAGTCCTGCAGGCCTTCTCTCATCTAGGCCAGCCCCATCTCGCCTTTCACCCACTCTGGTCGCTTACTTTCAATTCTAGCTTCTCCCTTCCCCTTACCACTTCTTTTTACCATGACCTGATGAGTTTGACTCACCTATGTGCCTTTTCCCCCTAAAACCCTTCACTAGTTTCCCAGTGGTTGACCAAGTCCCTGCTTAGACTCTTAGATCTGGGTAGCTTGTATTTCAAAAGATCAGCAGCTTTAGGATCTTTCTGGAATAAGACAATATAGAAAATACTTTATCCTTGTATTTGGCTTTCTACTGGGTGCTTATTGGTTTGAGTTGATGGGTCTTGGCCTTTGTAGGCTGAGAGAGACTCCTTGAGGCCGGGCCCTCTTCCTCTTCCATGCTGAGTAAAAAACTGAGTGACTCAATGTTTTAAATTGAAAGGGAACTCCAGGCCTTTCCTCTGCTCTTCCTTCCTCTTTAGCCCGGCACAGGTTTGTGCCAAAGCCTTCCTGGGGCCGGTGGTAAATTACCCCTTCTTTCTTTCCTCTTTCTTGGGGAGACCTGCCTTGGAGGCCAGGCTCGGGGGAAGGGGAGGGAGGCTCATCTGAAGCAGTGAATTGAGCCAGTTGATCCCCAAGAGGTTTTTTTCTCATATGCTCTGCTGCTTTTCATTTGAGAGATTATTGATGGTTTCTTTTTCTCTTTAACCATGAGGATGGGGATTGCTTGGAAATACTAAGCTTCCTTTGTGGATGTGAATTGTAATATTTAGCATTTATTGAGCACTTACCTCGTGCTGGGCACTCTTCCTATGCTCTGTTTATTTGTGTCACTGCGGCCCTGTGAGGTGATTCTGACTTCAGTTTTACAGATGATGAAAACTGAGTTTAGAAGGGCTCTGCAAGGGGCAAGGTATGTAGGGACTCCAGCCCAAGTGCGTCAGGTAACAAAGTCCACGTGCTTAGTGATGGGCTGTTGTGCTTTCCTAGACAGTGCTCAGGTGAAGAAGGGGTGTCACAGACCTGAAAGTTGGGGTGCAGAGAATCTCAGGCGGTTAGACAGTCCAGGTGGTGTGGTCCTCCACTCCACTTGGCAGGGGAGCCGCCCTCTCTGCTCCTGCCACCCTGCTCGTTAATCCCTCTTTGCCCTGCCACCCGGTGGCCCTCATTCCCTGTCATCCGGCGCTGGCTGCAGTGGTTTAGCTCCCCGCTCCCCAGCACTTGCAGTAATCTTAAGTAAACATAGTTTGCCATGCAAATACAGCTTCATGAAAAGGCTCCTGGTGCCCCACCACAACCACCACAACTGCACTTGGAGATTCTAGTGTGCTTCATTCAATACACAAATGCATGTGTGTATTTAGGAAGCCCCTTGACCCCCTGGAATTAGAGTCAGTACTGGCTCCTGGCTGACTGTGGTCCCATGGGACAGAAAGTGGCTTTTCTCCTTTTCCAGATACACATTAGCCCCTATCTTGCTTAGTCCAAGAGGAACACATTCCGAGGGCCTCTGTGTGCCATCCTCGTCCCCTAGCATGCTGGGCCCCAGAGTCCTGTGGGCAGGTAGACTGCAACTCCTTCCTGCCTGGACCCCATGTAGGGCCTGCCTTGCCACACTTCTACTGCCCTCTCTCCCTGAGAACTTCTCTCTGCCATCAGTAACTCTGTTTACGAGGAAACACCAGGGAAGTTCTAAGATTGCACCCGGAAGGTTTTTCAACCCATTCTCCCACCAGTGGATGCATGAGATTTCTGGTGAGCTGGAAGGACCACTGGACAAAGAGAGTTGAGACTTCTAGCTCCCATCCTGGCTCTTCCTTGGGGAAGCCCCTACCCTTTGGGGACCTCAATTCCCTGTCTACAAATGGAGGGGATTGGAACCGTGGTCCTTTTTGCTGCTCTAACATTCTGTAACTTTTTCCTTGGGCAGGTGGAGGGTGGTGAGTTTAGTGTTTACTGAGCTTGGCTTGGGTCATTGGTGGCTGGCACAACTTTCAGAATGCAGAGGTGGGAGGAGGGGGCTTGTCGCCTGATTTGGCTGAAATGGTGCTGGATGTAGGGACTGGCAGCTGCACAAAGGATTGGTTTTCATGGGGAGCCATGTCAGATGCCAGGCCCCATATTTTGTGGAACCGTATCATATGTGCGTGTATGTGTGGTGGTTGCCTGGTGAAGGTGAGAGGCTGGGAGGGGACCCAGAAAGGGATATGTAATTGAAGCCAGAAATCCTAGTCTTCTCGCCTCCTGCAGGGTTAACAGCAGCTCCTCCGAGCCTCCCTGAGTTTCCCTAGGCCCCACAGATCCTAGATTTTAACAGATCAAGAAATTTTGCTTGAAGGCAAAAGTAGTTCTCTCTCCCCAGTGCACTTCTGTCTCTCCAGGGCACTTTGTCCTTCCTTGGGGCAGGGACAGCCTGAGGCCCTCTCTGGGAGCAGAGCAAGAGCAGGGCACTGTGGGTCCTAGGGATGGGGCTTTTTCAGCAAACCTCACACAGGACTAATTGAAGAATATTCCTGTGTATGCACAGACTAGCCACATTCCCTTGGTCAGTTTGGGATTGGGAGTCTGGGGGGGAATCAGTGGGGTGTTTTAGTGGCAGGAGGGCTCTTCTAGTAATTGGAGGCTGAACTTTCAGTACTTTACCGTGTCCCTTTGTGATCTTGGTGAACGAAATGTCAGGCAGGGTGATTGTAGGATCTGACTCTTCCCAATTTTGAGAGAGTTTTTATTAGAAGAAGTAGACAATGGCCTGGAAAACTTTGCCTCACCTTTTTGAGGAAACTTCAAGAACACCTCTCCCTCTGAACCTAATTCCCCTTTCCGACTTCTTGTTAATGAACTTGACGTTGCAGGCTCTTTGGCCTTCTCTTCTCCTGGTAGCACGCAGAGAGTGTTGTTGGGGGCTGGAGGATGGGTCCCTGGAGAAGTGATTATTGGCGTAGCGCAGGTGTAACGGAGGGAGATGATCCTGTAACAGCTGCCTCTGCCGGGGCCCTGTTGGAAGCAGCCTGGTCAGGGATCTAGGTGGTGTTAGGCTTCTCTAGGCCAGCCCAGGATTGCCAAGAAAATTGGGACAAAGTAGCTCCCGTGGCCTAGCAGCTCTATCCTCTTGGGACTGAGATTTTCTAGTTCTCTAGAACTAGTTCTTTAGAAATCTCCAGTTCATCCAGCACTGGGCATGGGGGATGCTATGGGCTGGGTTCCACAGCACCAGCTCTCAGAAGGTATGTGGGGTGTCTTGAGGGGGCAGTGTCTCCTGTAGGGAGTGGAAGCCAAGAATTCAGTGGCCTCATAGTTAGGAGCCAGGCAAGGACTCTTTCTACTCATTAAGAGAACATGGATCTGATCAAGGAGTAGAACATTCCTTTTGAGACCAGCTGGGCAAATTTCTCTACTGAGAGACTGGGGGCAGCTCTTGCTCTGGCATGGTTGGCCAAGAAGGGAGACACAATGATGGGAGAGAAGTGGGTGAGCAGAGCCGCAGCATGTGTCTTTTCCCATGGGGCTCTGGAGGAAGCCTTGGTCTTCAGAACCATATTGGGAAAATAAGTAGGTACAGAAGAGACTAGGCCTATTAGAGCCACTTCCCTAAAAACACACACATTTGTTTTCTTTTTAAAAAGCCCATCTTGGGGCCAGCCCGGTGGCCGAGTGGTTAAGTTCGCACTCCGCTTTGGCCACCCAGGGTTTCACCAGTTCGGATCCAGGGTGCGGACATGGCACTGCTCTTCAGGTCATGTTGAGGCAGCATCCCACATGCCACAACTAGAAGGACTCACAACTAAATAAAATACACAACTATGTACTGGGGGGATTGGGGGAGAAAAAGCAGAAAAAAAAAATTAAAAAGCCCGTGTCTGTCTTTGTTGAAACTACTGGAGAATTCCAAACAAAATCAAATCACTGTAAATATACTACTTAGCTCCCGATAATACTTATATATCCTTTCAGAGTTCCTGCTATGTATATGTACATATGTACATTTTTGACTTGTTTTATAAAAATAGGATTGTAACTTTTCTCATTTATTGTGTTTATCTTTTCACAGCAGTAGAGTTCACTGTCTTTTCAATGGATATAAAAATGGTTAAACTTTATTTAGCCAATTCCCTACAGTTGGACATGTAGGTGGTGTGGATTTTTTGAAGTTATACACAACACTTCGGTGGACATCTTTGTACATAACTCTAAACACTTGTCTCATTTGTATCATTAGGATAAATTCCTAAAGGTGGAACTATTGAGTCAAATGGGGTCTCACTTTTTCTTTGGAAACTTAGAAAGCAGACAAAATCTTTCCTGAGTGGCTGACCCTTCTCTTTTTTTTTTTTTGTTAAAGATTGGCACCTGTGCTAACAACTGTTGCCAATTTTTTTTTTCCTGCTTTATCTCCCCAACCCCTCCCTGTACATAGTTGTGTATCTTAGTTGCAGGTCCTGCTAGTTGTGGGATGTGGGACGCCGCCTCAACGTGGCCTGACAAGCGGTGCCGTGTCCGCGCCCAGGATCTGAACCCTGGGCTGCCACAGCGGAGTGTGCGGACTTAACCACTCGGCCACGGAGCCAGCCCCTGACCCTTCTCTTGACCACAGGTCATTGAGGACAGAGCTGGCCCTGGTGTGGGGGCTAGGAGGAGATCCCTGGACTTCTCGATTGCCCACTTAGGGTCTTTATCTTGCCTTCTGCATGGTCACTAGCCCAGGTCAGCTCACACACAGACTTCTTGAATGTGAGAGCCAGAGGCGATCTTTCAGACCCTTCCTTTGTAGACTCCGCCGTGATTCGGGAGCCCTCACTTACCGAGCTAGTTCTGGCGTGGACTCAGCTTCCATGGGCTTACCCTCTCCAGGCCTCGGGCCTGTTTTATAAGAGAATCTAGAGCTGTGGGAGCCCCCTCCTCAGCGTCGGGTTCCTGGAATTTTGGCTGCCAGTTGTTTGCATGATCTCACTTTCCATGATTTCTTCAGAAGAAGGCTGGTAAAATTGTTACTTGTGTTTGAGCACCTGTCCTTCCCCTCTCCACCGTGCCTTCCTCCTTTGGGGACTGGCAGGTTGCTTGGTGGAGTGGGGGTGGTGACGAGGGTCAGGAGCTGGTGGTGGCTTCTTCCCATGGGCTCTGCATAACCATCTCTCCCTTGTTCCCACAGAACATTCTGCTCCAGCCAAGGTGGTGAGGGCAGCCGTTCCTAAACAGCGCAAAGGCAGCAAGGTAAAGAATAGGAGTGGGCAACCTAAGGGGACTTCCTGGAGGTGGTGATCTCGTTCCTGTACTAGTGAGTGCTTCTTAGCTTTCAGGTAGTTCTGGATTCTCTCTGAATAGCAGGGGAGACCTTTCTGGGCTTCTGGTGTGGATGGTCCTACTAGACAGACTGATTTTGGCCTCTGATCTCTTGGTGAAGCTGTATTTTGGGGAGGAGCTGAATGGCAGAGGCAGGCTCACCCCAGGGCTCTCATAGAATGTGCCTTGCAGGTTGGTGACTTTGGAGATGCAATCAACTGGCCCACACCTGGAGAGATAGCCCACAAGAGTGTGCAGGTGAGTCTGGGGGAGGGATGGGCAGGTTTGACCTCTATCTATAATATGTACATTTGGCTTCTCAAGCTTTCAGAGCTTCAGGTCTTACTGTTTTCAGTTTTTTAAGAGGAATGTTTGGTGTAATGTGAGCAGCATTGAAATAGCGAAGAAGCACCATCATTTGAGCCCTTGCTGTGTGTCAGGGACTGCCAGGTGCTGTCTGTTCGTCACTTCATCTAACCCTCACAGTGTTGGAGATATGTCCTTTAATAATTCCCATTTTACGGATGAGGCCGCTGAGGCTGGGAGAGGTTAATCACTAGCCCTTGATGGCCAAGTGGGGCCAGAAGTCAGGTGTCAGGTGTGTTGTATTATTCCACAGCCTGTGTTCTGCATCACCACACTTGAACTGCCAGTGAGTGAAGCCGGAGAGTGGTCTTTAGGCCAGGTACCCACACCCAGACCACATGTCTTGGGGTGGCTTATATAGCTCTCCTTAGTCCCAGCAGAGGAGGGACTCCTGATCAGTCTTGTTCTTTC
The DNA here is from genome assembly GCF_021613505.1 of Equus quagga. Classification (NCBI taxonomy): domain Eukaryota; kingdom Metazoa; phylum Chordata; class Mammalia; order Perissodactyla; family Equidae; genus Equus; species Equus quagga. The sequence continues at coordinate 66,150,966 of NC_060273.1, read as the reverse complement.
CAGAACTTTTGTTCTGGGCTAACAGCCTAGGTTCCTCACTGGCTGAAGCCAGGGGCCGGCATCTCTTCCATCCCACAGACTACCTGGACAACGTGATCCTGTTGGAGAGTGTAAACATTTGGGCCCTGTAGGTCCCAGCCCCTCTGTCCAAGGGGTTGTTTGTGTCACTTAGACTCGAGGAAGCTGGAGAGACAGATTGTCTCCCACCTCCTGCCTGTTTGACCACGCTTCCCAGTGAAAGCATCTCAGGCGTGAAAACAGGACTTTTGCATACATCCAGTCTAACCTGCCGCCGCACACTCCAGCTCCTGCCCTGTCTTTCTAGTGACGGGGAGCTCCCTGCTGTCCCATCCCAAGAGGCGCTCAGACTCAACTCACCTCTCTGTTACTTTACTTTCTGCTGCAGCCACAGTCCCACAAGTCTCAGCCTGCCCGTAAGCTGCCACCCAAAAAGGACATGAAGGAACAGGAGAAAGGAGAGGGGAGCGATAGTAAGGAGAGCCCGAGAACCAAATCGGATGAATCAGGGGAAGAGAAGAATGGGGACGAGGATTGCCAGCGAGGAGGACAGAAGAAGAAAGGTGAGTGTCTTGGAGAAGGCCGCAGGGCAGGACTGTGAAATGTCAGGACTCGAGGGCTGCTGGAGGAATTTCAAGAGCCCCCGAGAAGTCGTTGGGAGTCTGATTGGTGTAGGCTGCTGGGCTGGCAGTCTTCACTTCAGCTGTGCATCCATCAGCTCCTCTTATTTAACAAGCATTTGGTAAGCTCCCTTCTCAGCAGCAGGGCTCTAGCAGTGCACAAGACAGATGAGGCCACACCTCAGAGTATTCTTTGTGTGTCGTGTTGTATTGCTGTCTCGTGTAACATTTTATTTAAAGACAAGAGTTCCCACTGCTCTGACTGAAATGGTTAGGGTGCAGGTTCGGCTGCTCTAATAGAGATCCGGAAGAACTGGTTCAAGCAAGATAGGGGGCTTTTTCTCTCTCCTGATAGCCTAGTGTAAGGAGGCAGGCCTAGAATGGCAAGCCTTTCATTCCTTTCTTCTTGCTGTGGTGTGTTGGCTCTTCTCATCAAAGATGGGTCACTCTTTCCTTCTCATTCCACCTAGCAGGAAGGGAAGAAGGGGAGAATAGCTCCCTTCCTTTTAGGGACTCAGCCTGGAGTTGTCACTCAGCTCTTGTAGCAGAACTTTGGCATGATCTAAAGGGAGCCTAGAAGTGCCGTCTTGATTCCGGGCAGCCATGTGTCTGGCTCTGGAAGGGGGTTCTCTGACCATGGAGAAATCGATATTGGGATTCGACCAGGAGTATCCGTCACACCGAGGTCCATGGCCTCCTTGTTTTAGGGATGAAAATGAGGTCCAGTGTGGAAAGGGAATTTGCCCAAGGTCACCAGATGGTGATTTAGGCCCAAAGCCCTGGATAGGGGAAGAAGGGCAGGGGGTAGGGATGGCTGGGAGGGACCTCTTGTTCAAGCGTTTCTCATGTGTCCACGCTGTCCTCCAGGGAACAAACACAAGTGGGTTCCGTTGCAAATAGACATGAAGCCTGAAGTACCCAGAGAGAAACTGGTGTCACGCCCTGCTCGCCCACCAGAGCCACGACACACATCTGCCATCCGCGGGGAGATCAAAGGTATGCACCACCCACTGTGGAGGGCTTGGGCATAGGGGTCATCTCAGGCCTGACCCGCTGCCCCCTCTCCCCATAGGGTCTGAGCCTCCCACCTACGTGTCCGTGCCTGTGGCCCCCCCCACCCCAGCCTGGCAACCAGAGACCAAACCGGAGCCTGCCTGGCATGACCAGGATGAGACATCGAGTGTGAAGAGTGATGGGGCTGGTGGGGCGCGGGCTTCCTTCCGTGGCCGTGGACGGGGGCGTGGTCGCGGCCGGGGACGCGGCCGGGGTGGCACTCGAAGTACGTGAGGCCCCTTTGGGCTCCGGGATGTCCGAGGGAGTGCGGCAGGGGTGGCGGGCAGGGATCTCCTTTCCCTCATAGCACCCGTTTCCCCCGTAGCCCATTTTGACTACCAGTTTGGCTACCGAAAGTTTGATGGTGCAGAGGGACCTCGCACCCCCAAGTACATGAACAACATCACCTACTACTTTGACAATGTCAGCAGCACTGAGCTTTACAGTGTGGACCAGGAGCTGCTCAAAGACTACATCAAGCGCCAGATGTGAGTGGACAGGAAGCTCCTTCCTGGAGAGGGGCGGGGGCTGGGCAGAGGAGGGCTGGGCGGCCCTTCTGGTGCTGGCAGCAGTCGCTGCCCCTGGTGGAGCTGACAGAGACAACTTTCTCTCATCTAGTAAGCTAATTTTCATAAAAGTAATGCTTGTTGCAGAAGTAATACCGTATTTACCTTAAGAAAATTAGAAATGACCGCTAACACAAAGGAGAGAAAATGTCTTGATTGCACCCCTTCTGTGCTTCTGTTTGTAATGGCAGCGCTGTCAGAATGCCAGCAGACATTTATTGAGTCCTCATTATTGGTGAAGCTCAGTGCGAAGTGTTTTACAGACATTCTGTTATTTAATCCTCCAGTCAACTATTTAATTCCTATGAGCTGAGTCTTATTCTCATTTTGTAGATGAGCAAACAGGCCCAGTAACTTGCCCAGAGTCTCACAGCCAGTAAATGACAAGCACAGATTTGAATCCTTTTCTGTCTGATTGAGAAACCCGAGCTCCTAACCACTCTGATATATTGTCTCAGTCCGGTGGGGGAGCCGTACAAGGAAGTAGATAATTGCAGTAGAGTGTGCTAAGTGTTTTAGGAGCGGAAGAAAGAGTGACCAACAGCATTGGAACTGGGCTTTAAAGGAGGATGAGGAAGCTTGTCAGGCATATGGAGATGGAAGAGCAGAGAGAATGGTTTGACCCAACGTTAGGGAGCCATGAAAGGATAACATTTTCTTCAGCCCTTAAGACTGTGTCCAGTAGGGACGGGGTAGGTCAGACGCTCTGTCAGTTGCTGGGGTGCACAGCAGAACAGGGAAGGCATGTTTGTAAAGGATGCAGCAGTCATACCTCTTCTCCCTTCCACCTAGTGAGTACTACTTCAGCGTGGACAATTTAGAGCGAGACTTCTTCCTGCGACGGAAAATGGATGCTGATGGTTTCCTTCCCATTACTCTTATTGCTTCCTTCCATCGAGTGCAGGCCCTTACCACTGACATTTCACTCATCTTCGCGGTATGTCTCCCTCCCTGGGGCTGGGGTGCAGGGGAAAGGAAGGTCCTTATTATGGAGCTGGAGTTTGGGCCAAGGCAGAAAACCCTGGAAGAGTCTCCATCTGATTACTTACGCTAAAATTCCAAGGCTTGGCCAGCGTCTTCCTCCCCCTCCCCTTTTATGGAAAATTTCAGACATTTACAAAAGTAGACAGAATGGTATAGTGGACCCATCACCCAGCCTCAGCAATTATCAGCTCATGGCCAGTCCTAGTGCATCTATCCTGCCATCTGTTTCCTCTCCCAGATGACTTTGAAGAACGTCTTAGGTAACCTGACATTTCATCCATGCTTCAGTACCTATCTGTAAAAGCTAAAGACCTGTTAAAAAACATGACATTGTCATTGTCACATGTAAAAATATTAGCAGTTCTTTAATGTCACCAAATGTTCAGTCAGTTGCAAACTCACCCCACTTGGCAAAAAAAATTTCTTGTGCTAGTTTCTGAGAGTCAGGCCCCAAACGAGGCCCGTATCGCCTTAGTCTCCCTCTCCCCTCTCTTTCCTTGCAATTTATTACTGGAATAAACTGGGTTGTGTATCTTGTAGAATTTCCCACAGCTCACAGTGGTGGTATTTAACCTATTGTTCTGTACTCCACATTTTTTGTAAATTGGTGATCTAGAGGCCTGATCAGGTTTTGGTCCCCCATCCCGTCCCCCTTTCCCCCCAATGAAGAATACTTTATAGGTAATAATATATTCTCTCAAGTGGCATATAGCATTTCGTTTGATTCTCTCTTGTGGTGTAAACTGCTGTGGATGATTATTGCCTGTTATTTCAGTAGGGATTGCAGATTGGTGATATTCTAATTCTATTATCTGTCTTCGTTTGTTAGCTAGAATACCTCTTTAAGGAGGAACTTGGCCTCATCAACTTTTCATTTACCAAGAGGTATAATTTGTACAGAAAGGGCAGATAAATGCTTAATCTTTTCCTTTGTTAACCATTTTTCAGAATTATGGGTTGATGCCGATTAAACTTCAAAGGTGCCCAGTGAGGTTTAGGGGTTTTTTTGTTTTAGTATCATTATAAACTTATGGATTCAAACATGTTATTTATTTCAATCCATTGCACTTATTCTGAATCAAATTGCCCTATCTTTAGCCAGTGGGACCCTGGTTCATCTTGTACATTTCCTGCCCCAGATCTGGAATTGACCATTTTTTTCAAGGAACTCTAGGTCTTATATTTTGGGGAAATGGTATTTAGATACTACAGTCTGAGTAATAGGAGTGTTTATTGCTACTTGATTAGTCGTTGTTTCTAGAGCTTTTTTTTTTTAAATACATCATGAGATTATACTGATATTTTCTATTGAAATTCAGGACTACAGGGTCCTTATTTAACCCCAGTGATCTTTTATTTGTAACTACTCCTTTTTCCCATGCCTAAAATCCTAATTGCCAATGACATCAACATAATTATTCATTTCCACGGTTTATACACACTATTATCATAATACCTCTACTACTACTAAAAACAGGGTTTTTCCTACTTCGACAGTCAAATGACTGTGTTTTCAAGTTACTTGAAATAATCTTTGTGTGGTTATGTCTTTAACTTGATGTATATTAGTTTCATTTTGCTCTCAAGTTTTAGGGTTTGCTTTCCCCCCCAATTTCTAATTTGTTTTATATTTATGTATGTAAAACATTTACATAGTTTTACTTCCGAAGTCAACATAGTATGTTCAGAGAATTACCATGACTTCAGAATTACTTCCGAAGTCAACATGGTATATTCAGAGAAGTCCAACTTAAAATTCTCTCACTTCCTCCTTTTTCCCTTTCTTCCCCTATAGGTAACCTTTTTTGAATCCTTCCGTTAAAAAGAATAAGCAAATACCTCTACATGTATGTGTATCCTTCCCGTTTCTTAGATAAATGGTGACATAGAACACATGTATTTCTTTACCTGTTTTTTGTTTTCACTTAATATATCTGGAAGTTAGCTGCGTAGTAGTATATAATGGAAAGATAGTCCTCATTCCTGTTGACGGTTGCATATGTATCTTTTCATCTTTTTGCCAGTGTTTCTTTCGTGGAGATTTCTAGAAGCGGGATGACTGAACTGAAGGGCATGGCATATGTTCTTTTGCTGGCTGTTGCTGAGTTCCCTTTCTCAGGGCTGTGTCTCTTGCATTCTCACCATCAGTATATGAGACTGCCTCTTTCCCCTCCTGCACCCAGAGGGTGCTGTCACATGTTGAGATGTTTTCCTCTTCCATTTGGAAGATTTTTAAAAGACAACTCCCCTCTCCACTCTTCACCCTTTTCCTCACAGATAAACACATAGCAGTTTACCTGTGAGTCCTAGAAAACTTTGTATGTTTTACTTAAAAAATCAAACCCCAATGGGACCTTCTACATGCTGACCCCGAGCTACTTGTTTGTGGCTCTTCCCCCTGCCCCCCCGTGCACTTGAAGCCTGACTAATGTTCCATCGAATGGATGTGCTAAGATTTATTTAAATTGCCTGTGTGGTGACAAGTTAGTTAGTTTCTGGTTTTTTTCCTGTTAGAGACACTGTGACTGTGAATGGCTTTTTATCCAGATCTTGTGCATATTGTCACCTGTTTGTGCAAGTATTTCTCTAGGGTAGGTTGCTGGAAGTAGAGTGGCAGGGTCAAAGGACAGGTGTATTTTTCATCTTGGCCCCCTCTTAGAAGTTTAAACATCTCACTTGTCTGCCGCTTGTGGAAGATGGTGAGAGTTTTCTTATACTTCTGCCGGTGCCAGACTCATACTTGAGTTCATGGGGCCCAGTCATCTACCAGCTTCCAAGATCTCAGTCTCAGTCTTTCCTCTGCATCCTCTCCCTCCTCCTCCCCTGCAGGCCCTAAAGGACAGCAAGGTGGTGGAGATGGTTGATGAGAAAGTCCGGAGGAGGGAGGAGCCAGAGAAGTGGCCTCTTCCTGGTCCCCCAATAGTGGATTATTCCCAGACCGATTTCTCCCAGCTTCTCAACTGCCCTGAGTTTGTGCCCCGCCAGCACTACCAGAAGGAGACAGGTAGGTACCCTCTTGGCAAGGGGATGCCTCCCTGTTGCCCTTGACCTCTGGCCAGCAGTCCTCCCCAGGGCTGGCAGCAGGAGGACGACTGGAGGGATGAGGAACTCACCTTTCCACCCTTCAGAGTCGGCGCCTGGCTCTCCCCGTGCAGTCACCCCAGTGCCAACCAAAACAGAGGAGGTCAGCAACCTAAAGACCCTGCCCAAGGGCCTGTCTGCCAGCCTGCCTGACCTGGATTCCGAGAACTGGATTGAAGTAAAGAAGAGGCCTCGGCCCTCCCCGTCACGACCCAAGGTGGGTGAGGCATGTACTCTCGCCCTGAGTTCTAGGGCTCTGGGCTGGAGCAGTTGGAGGGGATGTCGCACAGGCACAGAGCTCTGGGCTCTGAGGGGCTAGTAGGCAAGTCAAGTGGGTTCAGGGTGACTGCAGGAAAGCTCATGGGCCTGTGTCCATTTCTGGGGAGACTGCTGCTCAGGACAGCCCTAGCTGCATGAGTTCCTGAATAGCATTTTTCACAGGAGGAGATCATGTAGCCTTTAGCAGTAGTGTCCCATGTTTCTTGATGCTTCGCTCTTCTTTCTGCCTCATCTTTACCCCTAAGGCTGCATTTTAAGTGCCTTTCCCCTGAATGTATCCTTATTGTCCCCTACATAAGCCCCTCAGGCCCTCTGAAAAGGAAAGGGAGAGCGAACAGGTGCATGGCCTGGATGTAGAGTTAGAGTCTAGACTGGAACACAGGTCTGTCACTGATGGCTGGCGACCCCGCGAGGCTTGTTTAATATCTCAAGGCTTCAGTTTCTCTGTCTTCAGATGAAAGGAAGGAGAGGTTAGACTGCTCTAACCTACTTTACTCTACTTTACTCTAGAAAGAGTAAAGTAATATATGAATAGTACACATTGAGTCCATAGTTAGAGAAGTGCTTCAGTTTCACAGTAAAGTTACTGCCCCTCTTCCAGGAGCAGACTTTTGCTTCATCCTCCTCCTCCCTCACCCTCCCCTCTTGGGTGTGGGGCTTGTGAGGAGGCCTGGGAGATGACGCTGGACTTTGAGTCTGTGGAATTCTCTGCTCCCATTTCCGTTGCACCACTGTGACGGCCTCACTCATCTTCCGCTTCCCTGCCTGTTCATACCTCGACTTGCCCCTCTCTTCTGGCTGAGGTCCTTTGGGAAGTGTCAGAGATCAGGCCATGAAGAGAAAGACAGTAAGTGGCAGCGACCTTATGAGGTCCTGGCCTGCGGACTGAAGGCTTTGGAAACGCAGGAGCCAGGCCTAGCCCCCATTCCAGAATTAGAGTCCTCACTCCCACCTGGCCTATCATGGACCTTAAAAGAGAATAGGTTTGGAGTTTATAAGGGAAGCTCTTTGCCTAGCCCGGAATTGACTTGTGTGTATACACTGTGAGGTAGACAACTGCTTCTCCCCCAAAGTCTCAGATGAATTCAGCCTGCCAACCTTCTGAAATACTTCCTTTTTGCTGGAATCACCCTGTTTCCTCTTGCCTTTAGGACAAGCTGTTCTTTCTACCTAGTACACTCTTTGTACCCGCTCTCATCTGACTGACTTTTCCTCATGCCTTGGTAGTTACTTCTTCCAGGAAGCCTCCCCGACTGTCCCCACTCCCACCCCCTGTTGGTTAAGTGCCCCTCCCTATGTACTCCCACTAATTACATTTACAGTCTTCACCATACCCTATTGCAATTGGCTGGCTGGTTGGTTGACTTTTTCTCCTACTAGACTGTGAGCTCCTCAAGTGCGAGGACCTCGTCTTGTTAATTATTCCGCTTTTAGGTTCTTCATACGGGGCCTAGTACCAGTGGGTACTTGCTCATTCATCAAATAGTTGAACATCTGCTGTTGCTAGGTCCCAATCTAGGTACTGAGGATGTGATGGAGGGCAAGATAGTTGTGGTCCTTGCCTCATAAAGCTTCTGGTTTTTTGGGAGATGTTGGGTAGATGGATAAATGGATGGATCAACCTGTTGAATTTCTGCTGTGTGCCTACTCCCAGGCTAGTTGCTGTGTAGGATATAAAGGTAAATGAGAGCGCAGTTCCTACCTACAGCGAATGTGTCATCTCGTTGTTCTTGAATGACTGTCATGTGAGCTGTGAGTGGAGAAACCTGGAGTCCTATAGGACATCCTTTCCCCATGAAGCTGACTCCAGGTCTGACAGCTGTGACTTGCTGGTGTTATTGGGCCCTCTCTTGGGGAACAGCTACAGAGCCTAATCCAAGGGCCCCATGATGATTCTTTCTCCCCTCGGTGTGTCCCTGTTTTAGAAGTCAGAGGAGCCCAGGTTCCTCCACCCAGCCTCTCTTCCTCAGCAGCTGCCCTCTCAGCAGCTGCTGTCCAAGGATCAGGATGAGCAAGAGGAACTGGATTTCCTGTTTGACGAGGAGATGGAGCAGATGGATGGGCGGAAGAACACCTTCACCGCCTGGTCCGATGAGGACTCCGACTATGAGATTGACGACCGAGATGTCAACAAGATCCTCATTGTCACCCAGACACCACCTTACATGCGCCGGCACCCAGGGGGGGACCGTACAGGCAACCATACCTCACGTGCCAAGATGAGCGCCGAGCTGGCCAAGGTCATTAATGATGGGCTCTTCTACTATGAGCAGGACCTGTGGACTGAGAAGTTTGAGCCTGAATATTCCCAGATAAAGGTGAGGCTCGGGTACAGCAGTGGGAGTGGGGCTTGGGCTGCCTGTAACCTGGGGAAGAGCAAAGCTCAGTCATGGTGTGACCTCAGGGGCAGAGCCTCAGAATCCTTGTGTGTGAAGGAGGTGATAATCGACACCTTGCTGGGCATTGAGAGTGAGAAGAGATGTGTAAACACCTTGTAAACTGTGCGGTGTGAGGGGGGATTATTGTCCCGCCTGAGCATCCATGTTTAATGGCATAACAGTCAGCTAGACACTTTTTGGGGGAATAGAATAAGGATTAGATTGTCATTTTGATTCTTAAATATTTAGGCATATATAAAAGTTTAAAGCCAGCTAGACTGGTATCTAGTGGTTAAGATTTGGGGCTCTCACTGCCGCTGCCCAAGTTCATTTCCCAGTCCGGGACCACACCACCCATCTGTCTGTTGTCATACTGTGGCGGCTGCGTGTTGCTGTGATGCTGATTGCTGTGCCACTGGTATTTCAAATGCCAGCAGGGTCACCCTTCCTAGACAGACTAGGAAGAAGGACCTGGCCACCCACTTTTGAAAAAATTGGCCATGAAAACCCTGTGCATAGCAGTGGAGCATTGTCTGATAACAGCACTGGAAGGTGAGAGGATGGTGCAAAACAGACGGGGCAGGGATCCACTCTGCTATACACAGGGTCACTAGGAGTTGGAATCGACTCAACAGCATTAACTAAACAAAAAAGTTTAAAAGCCTTAATAAGGAGCTTGCTTTGAATGTGGAAGATGGAGAAAAGACAGGTCTTTTAAAAAATCACTGCTGTCTCGGGGCCAGCCCCATGGCCGAGTGGTTAAGGTTCTGCGTGCTCCACATCAGCGGCCCAGGTTCACAGATTCAGATCCCCAGCATGGACCTACTCCACTCATCAGCCGTGCTGTGGAGGCATCCAAGATACAAAAAAATAGAGGAAGATTTGGCAGAGATGTTAGCTCAGGGCTAATCTTCCTCAAGCCAAAAAGGAAAAATAAAAAAAAAAAAGAGGAAGATTGGCAACAGATGTTAGCTTAGGGCAAATCTTCCTCACCAAAAAAAAGAAAAAAACCCTTCTGTCTGGAAAGTCCAAACCTCTGTTGTAGATTTTTCCAGAGAGAATGTATGTGGTGGAGGGTGGACCTGTGTGGAAAGTAGCATTGTGTTTGGTGGAAGTGAGGAGAAAGTTGCATGGCCATTATGTGAGAAGACAGTGGCAGGAAGAGAGTTGGGGGGAGTCTGCTGTGAGTTCCTGGGGAGCTGGCATCCTGGTCTCAGTCTTGCTGCAGAGAGGGCTGGGCAAGTGCTAACCCCTCTGGGTTAAGCACACACATGCCTGGGTAACCGGGGTTGAGGAATGGCAATGGGCCACCTGAGGGCCTGGGGACCAGAATTCCACATATGTGGACGTGGGAGCTGCCCTCTCCAACTTCTTGCATGTCTTGATTCCTAAACAAGCTAGGGCAGTCTGCTTACTAACAGCTTTTCCCCACCCATTTTGTTTCCTCTGCAGCAAGAAGTTGAGAACTTCAAGAAAGTCAACATGATCAGCCGGGAGCAGTTTGACACACTAACTCCTGAGCCGCCTGTGGATCCCAACCAGGAGGTCCCTCCTGGGCCACCTCGCTTCCAGCAAGGTGAGAGGTGACGCCTAGAACCCTGGCTTGGGTGGGAGGGTCTGGAGCTCTCTGGGGGGGCCCTTCCGGGAACAGACAGCCATGGGCCTACCCCTGCTTACCGATGCTGCTCTGTCTCTGCAGTTCCCACTGATGCCCTGGCCAACAAGTTGTTTGGTGCTCCTGAGCCCTCTACCATCGCCCGCTCTCTACCAACCACTGTCCCAGAGTCACCAAACTACCGCAATGCCAGGACGCCCCGCACTCCCCGGACACCGCAGCTCAAAGACTCAAGCCAGACATCACGGTTTTACCCAGTGGTGAAGGAAGGACGGACGCTAGATGCCAAGGTGAGGCACTCCTGTTGGGCTGCTAGGAGTCTTGGGCCCACTTCACTGCATTCCAGTGCTTTACTTCCCTCCCTTGCTTTGTCTGAGTCGAGAAAGTGCCAAGTCCCGCAGCTGCTCTGTGTTCTTAGGCTGGTGGGCCCACCCGGGATTGAGTGATTCTGTCTACAAAATGGACTGGGTGTGGGAGTGGTGGCCCCATATAGCCGTGATAAGGCCTGAGGAAGACTGACCAGGTGTGGGTCCTTGGGCAAGCCACTTCATTTCCAAGCCTCAATTTCCTCACCTGTGAAATAGGCATACCAGCTCCTTGCTCACAGCCATGGACATCCAGTGAGAGAAGAGCAATGAAAATGCTTTGTAAATTATGACATAACTCCCACATGTGAGAGAATCTTAGTCCTACAAATGCTGGATGCTCCTCAGAGTCGTATGAGTATGATTAATAAAAAATCCTGGACTGACCTTTGCAGATGCCTCGGAAAAGGAAGACAAGACATAGCTCGAACCCGCCCCTAGAGAGTCATGTGGGCTGGGTGATGGATTCCCGCGAGCACAGGCCCCGGACTGCTTCCATCAGGTGCCGGGGCAGTGGGGAGGGGAGATCAGGCTGATGGCAGGGTGGGTGGGAGAGCCCTGAAATCCACGGGCCCAAGAAGAGTGAACCTCTGGTCTGTAAATTAAAAGAACCCTCATCTAAATCCAACAAACCTTAATCCAGGGTCTGAGAAGAGGAAGGCTTCTTTCTAAAGAAGTGGTGTCATAGCCGCACAGGACCAGATTTTCTCAGACAGTATATCTGTGAATTGATTTCAAACGTGGATGTCTGCTGCCTCTCTCAGGATAGCCAGGCCGTTGAATAAAAATACAGATTCCTGGGCCCCACCCTAGATCTGCGAGCTCAGTTTCTGACAGTAGGGCCCAGAATCCCTTATATTTATTTCTAGGAAAATTGCCCCAGTTTTCCCTGTTCCAAAGCAAGGTTTGGGAGCCACTGACCTATGCACTTTGTTCCCTGCAAAGATGGTACAGACTTAAAATATGCATGGTTTTCAGAAATATAGATGGATTAACCCATAACAGTTCATTAAGGAAAGTGAAATGTTAACTTGGAAATAAATGGTTAAAGGCACAGGTTTGGGCAGAAGTCAGACTCATGCATATAATCAGTTAAGGGCCGGGTATAGCACCTGGACCTCTTTTTTGTTGCCCTATGAAAGCCTGGATCTTGGTTGATGGAAGGGACCAGAGGGGCCCCTCCTAGCCCGATGACCAGCTGCTCCAGGGCTCCTGGTTGACACTGTCTCTTCTGTGGCCTCTGTAGCTCCAGCCCCTCCGAAGGGACGCCTGCAGTTGGCAGCTATGGGTGTACCCCTCAGTCGCTGCCCAAGTTCCAGCATCCTTCCCATGAGCTGCTCAAGGAAAATGGGTTCACACAGCACGTCTACCACAAGTATCGTAGGCGCTGCCTTAACGGTAAGAAGCACCTAGGGAGGAGGGCTGAGTCTCTGGGGCCACTCCTTGGATCCGGGGTGTAGGGGCTGGTGGAGCAGGTAACTGTTTTCTCTGACCTCAGACCAAGAAGTGTTGTGACATTACAGCAAGAAGGGTTAAAGTTAGACTCAGGCCAGGAAGTTTTGGAATACAGAGGCTAAAAGAATCTGGTGCTTAGAACATTCCTGTTCCTTGATCTTCTCTTGATATAAAAATCATCAGTTTTTCCTGTTTCTGGCAAGACTGCCAACTCAGCCGTTGTCCAGTGTGGTCCAGTGTCCATCACAAAAGGGTGTGCATGTGGCATGATATATTCTCTAGAACTGGGGTTGCCTAACCATGGCCTACAGGCTAAGAACAGTTTTCATGTTTTTAAGGAGTTGTAGGGGGAAAAAAGACGAATTTGTAAGAAGAGGTATGTGTCCTGCAAAGCCTAAAAGATTTACCCTGGCCATTTACAGAAAACAGTTTGCTCACCCCGCCCTAGAAGACAGTGTAGGGAAAGAACTCTCTAGATGCTCTCACGTGTTTCCTTTATCATAAAATCAGATGCCTTAACTAGGCTTCTGTCAGGTTGGCTGAAAAGATACACAGAACCAATCTTAATGTCACTTATGATTATAAACCCACCCCACCCTCTCTCGTTCAGCAAAACATGGCTGCTACATGCTTGACTCCTCTACCTTACTTCCCTCTCCCTAGGGGGTGTGTCCGCATGTGTAATAACAGCCTTACTGAGGTACAATTCACATCGCATACACTTCACCCATTTAAAGTATGCAGTCAGTGGCTGTTAGTGTATTCAAGAGTTGTGCATCCATCGCCACAATCAATTTTAGCACATTTCCATCACCGCAAAAAGAAACATGTGCCCCTCACCAGTCACCCCTATCCAACCCCTCCCAGGCCTGCACAACCACCAGTCTACTCTCTGTCTCTGGATTTGCCTATTCTGGACTTTTCATATAAGTGGAATCATATAATACGTAGCTCATCTATATTGTAGCACTTATCAGTACTTCATTACCAAATAACATTCCGTTATATGGATATGCCACATTTTGTTTATCCATTCATCCGTTGATGGACATTTGGGTTTCCACTTGTTGTCTGTTGTGAACAGTGCTGTTGTGAACATTCCTGTACAAGTTTTTGTGTGGGCTTAGGTTTTCATTTATCTTGGGTGGAAGAGAGGAATTGCTGGGTCACATGGTAACTCTGTGTTTAACTTTTTGGGGGCTGGGAGACTGTTTGACAAAGTGGCGGCACCATTTTATATTCCTGACAGCAGTGTGCGAGGATTCTGATTTCTCCCCACCCTCCCAGCAGTTGTTATTCTGTCTTTTTGATTATAGCCATCCTTGTGGGTGTGAAGTGATACTCCTTATGGTTTCGATTTGCCTTTCTCTGATAGCTAATGTTGAGCATTTTTTCTTGTGCTTCTTGGCCGTTTGTATATGTTCTTTGGTGAAATACTCAGATTCTTTGTCTGTTTTAACGGGATTATTTGTCTTCATTATTAAATTGTAAGAGTTCTTTATATAGTCTAGATGCAGGTCCCTTAGAAAATTGATGGTTTGCAAACATCTTTTCCATTCCATGGATTGTCTTTTCACTTTGCTGATAATGTCTTTAAAGCACAAAGATTTTTAATTTTTTAGTATCAAATTTATCTTGTTTTTTCTTATTACTTGTGCTTCGGTGTTGTGTATTTTTTTTAATGTTACCATTTTGTGCTTGTTGTAGGACTCCTGAAATAATTATTGGTAATGAGTAATGAAATGAAGACTATAATTTGTTGGAATGTACAAATTATGTGTTCATGCTTTTCCTTCTTCTAACTACACTTGAGAGCAGTCCCATTTGAGGTGAAGAGATAGACCAGGATCCCCTGGTTCAGAAGCTGATGCCACCTGCTTCTGGTGAGGCTCAGGCCCAGTGTCCAGCAGCAGGGCCTGACACAGAGTAGTTAGTGCTCAATAAATATCTCCCGAAAGACTAAAGGGGCAGATGAGGAGCAAGGGATTTGGGAGGTGCTGGAGAAGGCACCAAGGTCCTTGAGCCCCGGGCTCATTTGTCCCCTGTAGCACAGGCTGCCTGGCCTGACACATGTCTTCCCTCCTTCCTCTCCCATCAGAGCGGAAACGCTTGGGCATTGGCCAGTCTCAGGAGATGAACACTCTCTTCCGCTTCTGGTCCTTCTTCCTCCGAGATCACTTCAACAAAAAGATGTATGAGGAGTTCAAGCAACTGGCTCTGGAGGATGCCAAAGAAGGCTACAGGTGAGCGGGCTGAGGCTGGTGACAGGTCCCCAGTGGATCTGCTTCCAGGACTGTAACTGGAGATCTCGTGTGTGTGTACTTCATATACTTTATAAAAACTTTATTATTTTTGAATGAGTAATATATTCACATGGTTCAAAATTCAAAGAGGTCAAAGGTTATATAGTGAGTAGTCTCATCCCTGTTCCCCTGCCGTCTAGTTTCTTTCCCTACAGGCAACCAGTACTTTGAGAATCTTGTAGCCCCTTCTACAAATACTTTGCCTACGTGTAAGCAAGGACATTCCTATGTAGTCTCCCACACACACACCCCTTTTGTTTATACAAAAGATGACCTCTATTAGATACTATTTTGCACCTTGCTTTTTTAGTTAATGATCTGTTTTAGAGATCATTCCATATCCATATGTAAATAACCTTCTTGACTTTTTTATAGCCTGTAAGGTCTTACACTTCATGGATGTACCATAATTTATTAACCAGTCCCCTATTAATAGATACTTTGGTAGTTTTCAATATTTTGCTATTAAAAAAAAACAAGACATTTCCCCCCCAAGTAAAATGTTCTGTCTGTAATCAATGTGGAAAGTACAGAAATGTTTAAAGAAGTTGGGGGAAAACACTCTTGAGTCCAGAGACAACCAGTGTTAATGTTCTGCCATATTTGATGTATTTAGATCATCCTGTGAATGCATTTTTGTGTCTTATGTAAGCATGAGCATTTTTCTCTGTTGTTAAAATGTTTGACTTTTTGCCTTCTTACATAAATAACTTCTTACAAAAGCTATTACATGCTTTTTGCTGAAAGTTTAGAAAACATAGTTAATTTGAAAATTCCAACTGTCAAAGATAACCAGTGTTAATATATTTAAGTGTGTCTTTCTAGATTTTCTGTGCATGTATAGATGTAAAATTTACATCTTGGTTTTATAAAAATGGGCTCATCGTACATATAACAGTTTGAAATGTCGTTTCCATCTGATAATATATTGTAAGCATCTCAGTATCCATTAGTATATATTCTGTTGTACAGATTTACCATCATTTTTCTTAACCACTTCTCTAAGACATTTAAATTTTGTTTAATAATGCTGCTCTGAACAGTTTTGTATATCTGTAAAATCTATATCTACATTTTTGCTTATTACCCTTACGTATGTTCCTAGAAGTGAAATTTCTGAATCAGATCACAGAACAGAACTGCTCATTGGCGTGGTCAGGCTGCCTTGCAGAGTGCTCCTCCCTGGGATTGGCAAACTTGTTCTGTAAAGGGGCAGACGATAAATATTTTAGCCTTTGTGGAACATAAGGTCTCTGTCGCAGCTACTCAGGTCTGCTCTTCTAGCAGAAAGCAACCAGTGATACTCCGTAAACAAATGGGTGGTGTGGGTAGGGGGCTGTTCATTTGGCCACAGTTTCCCTGGCAAACTGGAAGCATTAATGTTGGAACTGGTCAGACTAGCATTAAATGTTAGCCGTCTTAAAGAATGTTTACCATTTTCTCAATAATCCAAGTGTTTGAACTGTTTTATAGTTGATCGTTATGCAGGTGCATTTTCCTGTTTTACAGATAAAGAAACTGTGTCCTGATTTCACTGACTTGTGTTCTCCCACAGATATGGTTTGGAGTGCCTTTTTCGATACTACAGTTACGGCCTGGAAAAGAAGTTCCGGCTGGACATCTTCAAGGATTTTCAGGAGGAGACCGTGAAGGACTATGAAGCTGGTGAGAGCTAGAGTTGGAGCCCTGGTCAGCCTGGCCTTCTCCCCGCTCACCCTCACACCTCCCTGTCCTCTGAACTGCTTTGTTCTCACCAGCCCAGCTTTTCTCTCCCGCTCTCTCTTCTTTCCCTACAGGCCAACTCTATGGGCTGGAGAAGTTCTGGGCCTTCTTGAAATATTCCAAAGCCAAAAATTTGGACATTAACCCCAAACTTCAAGAATACCTCGGCAAATTCCGACGTCTCGAAGACTTCCGAGTGGATGTGAGTGAAAGTCTGTTGTCTTTCTCACCCTAGTTGTCCTGGAAAGAAAACTCATCCCAGCTGTGCCGCTAGCCTAGAGACCCTTGCCCGCGTTTGGGCCTCAGTTTCTTCATCTATAAAACAGACAGTGAGCAGAGGACAGTGAAGGCCAATTAGAGGGGGTCGTGTGGTTGCCCCTCCTCCCCCTTCCCCTGGTAGATGTGGCTAAACCATTGGAGTGCTCTCTCTCTGATCTCACAGCCTTCCTGCTGCTGTGCCCTAGTTAGCCACTGCTAGTTGGTCAGGATGGGCCCAGGGTAAATCTCTTTGTTCTGTCTGGAAGAGGCCGGCTCTAAACCTAGATGTTCATAAATTATGTCCAATTCTTTCTCCCTTCTTCCCCCACATCGTCCTGGAGCAGTGACTCAAGAGTGACATCCAGTGGTGGGTCAGGGTTATTGCTGCTGAGTGTATCAAGGGACGTGGTAGTTGGAGTGATTGGACGTGTCTGTGCTGGGTGCTTCAGGGACTCCAGAGATGAGTGAGAGACTCTCTTTCCTTCGAAGAGTTTGTAATGTAGTAGGGGATATGCCAGTCATCTTACTCCCTTGAAACATTTTAGCAAAAAGGCAAAATAAGTAAAAAGCAGTAATAGTCCTCATATTTATTAAAAAGTGTATGTGCTGTGTGCTAAGCACTTTACATTGACCTCCTTTAGCCTTCACAGTGTGGTGAAGTAGGCAGGATTTATTAGCATTGCTGCAGCAGTGGATAAACTGAAACCCGGGGCCACCCAGTGAGATGGTGGCAGCACTGCTCAGGTCTCCCAACAGAGAGCCAAGTCTGTGGTCTTGCATCTTTAAGGGGTTGGAGCGGGGCCCATGTGCAGGGAAGCCTTGTAATAGGAAGACCTGTTGGGATGAAACAAGGGTTCAGCTCTGGCACCCAGAAAGGGCAGGAGATGTCCTTGAGGTTTCAGGACACTTGGTGTAGTGGTGAGGCCAGACTGGATCGTGGTCTGACTTTAGATCAGTGTCCTCTTTAGGGCCTTGAGGGGGTTGAGGCAGTCCCCAGGAGCTTCTGGGCCTTCTGAGCTGAGACATCTCAGCATCTTGCAGGCCACGTTCCATGTATTATCTCCTGAGCACTGATCCCTTCTGAAAAAGGGAGCAGAAACCTGTCTAGATAAAACCCTGGGCTTTAGGGGTAGATAGACCTGATCCAAATTTTGTCTTTGCCAGTTACAAGCTCTAGGACCCTGGGCAAATTATTTTTCTGTGCTTCTTTTTTCTCCTCTGTAAAATTAGATGATCATGTCTACATCAAAGAGTGGTGTGGACCCCATGAGTTTATGTGCTTAAAATAGCACGGGGCTTGGCATCTTGGCATGGAGATGTGCTTGATAAAACTGGTAATTAGATTTTAAGGTTAAACCTGTTATCTACATTTGGAGGTAGGGTGTCTCTAGACAGCACTGGCAAGGAAGTGGGTGTGGGTAGTGCTCCCTGGTCACCTATGACTCCCTTCTCTGTTACAGCCCCCGATGGGTGAAGAGGGCAACCACAAGCGACACCCAGTAGCAGCAGGAGGTGGCAGCGGTGAGGGCAGGAAGCGGTGCCCCTCCCAGTCTTCCAGCAGGCCTGCCACCATGATCAGCCAACCCCCCACACCACCCACTGGCCAGCCCATCCGGGAAGATGCCAAATGGACAAGCCAGCACTCGGACACACAGACTTTGGGAAAGTGAAAAGCCCCTTAGCCTTGGGGTTTGCAGTGGGGGGAGGGGGTGAGGGTGAGCGAGAGTCCATGGGGGTGCCCAGTCCCAGGAGAGGGGACAGAGAAGAGACAGGCCTTAGAGTCATTAGGATGGGCCTTTGTGCTGAGTAGCAATGTATACACCATTTGGGCTATCAGAGGTACCCCGGGCAGGAGCCTCCACACACCCCCTTCCCTCTTCCCTCTCCATGACTCTTCTTCACATCCTGGCTTCTTCTAAGGGGGGGAGGGAAAGGGGGGAGATTTTTTTATATATATATATATATATATATATATCAAGTTTTAAATTATTGATAGTTCGTCTGGATTACCAAAATCACTTCTGCAGCCCTGCCCGCGGCTGTTAGGCCGCAACCCTGGTCCCCACCTACAGCCTCCTCCTGCTCCCCCTCGAGCCAACTATGCAGCCCACAAGAAGGCCCTGTGGGCCCCATTGCCCAGCACTGTCCTGTTGAAGGCTCTGGCAGCGTCCCTGGGCCCCACAAACACCAGCCCCTTGACCATCTGGGGCTTGCCATCATGGTGTTCTCTCCCTGCTGTCCCCACCATGCCCTTCTGCCATCTTCCGGGAGAAGGAAACCAAAGGATGTAAAGTGGGGGTGGAGGAAGGTTTCAGCCTCTCCCTCCTCCCCTCTCCCCATGCCCCTGTCCTCCCCAGCCCAGAGAGACGCTGCTCATACCAGAAAAGACTATTGAAAGATGATTTATTTTATTTTTCTCTGATCTTTCCATCCTTGGAAAAATGGAAAAAAAAAAAAAAAGACAAAATTGACTATAAAAGACCAAAAAAAAAAAATCAAAAAACCCCCACCTAATCCACAGAAAGTGATGTCTTTCCCCTACTCTTGGAATTTCTTTTGTTTTGTTCTTGGAAATAATATTTTTTTAAAAGTTGCCTTATTGTGAAGTGGGATCTGAAATCCCCGAATGCCTGTTTTCCTCGGTGGAGTCGACTCGAAGAGCTCCCGCCTTCTCTGGATGTGCCTGGGCTGGAGTGGCAAGAATCTTTCTCTGGACTGAGTTGCATGTACAGTGCCTCCTGCCTGTGGGCAAGAGGGTTAGGGGCGGCTCAGATTAGAGCCATGCCCGAAATATCCCTGCTGTTGCATCGTTTGAAGCTGACGTCCTGTGTCGTGTCCTCGCTCTGCTTGTTGTTTCCTCACACTGGGCCCTGTCCTGCCGTGACACCCTTCCTCCTACCCTGGGAACCCCAAGGCCAAGTTTGCTTCAAACTGTTGGAGAACAGCGTTGGCCTGGATCTGGACACATTGTCCTCAGCTTGGCCGTCTCCCCGCCGCAGAGGGGAAAGGTGAACACCTGGCAGCTGAGGCTTGGACATGTTTCTTGTGTTGCCCTGAAAGACCTCTGAGACCTCAAGGAGGCTCTGTCTCACAAAAGGTGGAGAAAGATGCCATTCTCTTCCCTGGGTCTGGTGGGGTCTCCCCATCTTGCATCCCCCCTCTGCAAGCCATCTCTGCCCACCCTCCAGTTGCCCCGCCTGTGAACGAGGGATGAGGAGGATTTGGGGGCTGGGGGGAATCCTGCCAGTTGGAGAAGCCCCGCGGCAGGAAGGTATATGTGGACATAGAGTATACCTGACTTCTCTTCTCCAGCCACTGACTGCTTGGGCTGTGGATGACAACGCAATGGCTGGAGTCTACTCGCATCCAAAGCTAGGGAGGGCAACAAAGGACTGACCCACACAGACTGGGCTGTGTGTCAGGTGCAGGCGTGGTGACGCGTTCACCCTAGTGGGGACCAGGCAGCACAGAGAAGCTCATGGTGGTGTTGCTCAGTCGCTGACACTTCCTTGGCCCTCTTTTTCAACTGCTTCCTCTGTTGGGCCCAAAGGTGAGGAGTAGGATACAGAATCCCAGGCTGGCAAGGGCTTGCCCTCTGTCTTGGGCACCTCATTGCTTTTGGCCTGTGCCCTCCCACCCCCACCCGCTACCCTCCCAGTGGTTAGTATGTGGGAAGCCCATTTCAGTTCCTGTGAGCTGGTTGTCTCGAAATCCAAGGATGAGCGTCCTGTCTCTGCTCTGCTAATGGGATCTGAGGCTTTTCCCTGCCCAGTCTGGTGCCTGCCCCACACTGTACCAGACACTGGACTCCTGCACCCCCTCCTCCACCCCTTTATTCCTCCTTTATTTCCTTTGGGTCGCTCAGCCCTGTACTGTATCCAACACCACAGAAACCTCAGTGTTTGTCCTCTGCTGGGTTTGGGGGTACAAGGAAGCCTTGGGAGTGTGGGAAAAGGTGGTTCTTATCTAGAGTTTACTCCCAGGCCGGAGGGCTGCCATCCTCTCCCTGATCCTCCCCACAGACACCTCAGAAAGAGGGAGACCCCTTTGGGGTGGGGAGGTGAGGACTTCATCTCAACATAGGCTGAGGATGGGGGAGGGGGCTTTTTTCTCTTTCCTTTTTTTTTTTTTTTGTAACATGTTAGGAGTTAATGTTGCAAAGAGTAGTTTACATCTTCACTTTCTGAAGACACTTGAATTTAGGACCGATGTATCTGTGACAAGCATGCAAGGAGTGGTGGGCGGGGGGCCCTCGGCGCTTGCCACTTCACACCCACCATCCTCCCAGGGGGATCCAAGATCTGAGACACAAAGTGACAGCCTGTCCAAATCCTTCTGTTTGTCCTGCACCCTTCCAAGATTGGTCCATGCCCTCCCTGCTTTGGGCATCAAACAGGTCTGTGTGCCTCCGCCCTGCAAAGGGGCAGATTTCTCTTTCACCCTCTCCTGAGCCTGGGAGCAAATGCACTACCAGTAGAGAAGGGCTGCCGAGCCCTGCCCCAGCCTGGACCCCTGGGGCTCAGATTGAGAGCTGAGTCCCCATGTCAAAGTTGTTACGTTTTTGTTTTGTTCCGTTGTAGCTCTTTTCTCCTTTCCTGATGACTGATTTTACAAAAGAAAGTAAGCTGCTCAGAAGGCCCTGGAAGTGGGGAGGAGGGGCAAGGAAGACAACTAGCTAGGGGGTGGGGAAGTTTTTGCCAAAAGTCTGGGTAGTGGTCTGGATCGTCTGGCACCCTCCTGAGTGGAACCCCAGAGTATCTTGTGTGGAAGGGTCCCTAGGTTAGCCTCAGCCCCGCCCTCTCCTTCAGCTGTGTTGATGGCACAGGCGGAGAAGATCTGAACTTACAGCCCATTTCTCACTGGAGAGGAAAACTTGTCATCTGGCTTTGCGGAGAAGGTTCCACCTTATGCTCATAGTACATTATCTTTACCATGTGCTAGGATATCACATTTAAAAGGACAAAAAAAAAAAGAAATGTAAAATACTTGAATGAGCTTGTATTATAACATTAATATTATTGAGAGTATCTGCTTTCCAGGCTGAAGTGATTCATTCATTATTCTAGTCCTGCTTTAGTCCTTTGTAATTTGTGGTAATTATGCTTTTCTTTTTAATACAAAAAAATGTATAAAAATAAAAACTTGAAAAGGCAAAATACTGGCTGGTCTCCCATTGGGGGTGCATTTGTTGGGTGTTGAGGGATGGGGCCCAGTGCGGGTTCCCTTGGGTCCAGGGGAACCCTGCACTCCGGATGTGCCCCGGAAACCTCTGCAGGGTCTGCCCTGGGCTTCTGGGGAATCTCCCTATGGCAGTGGCGCCTCACAGAGCTAAGGCTGCTAGTGTATCCAGGTGAGTTCTGTCAGCCTTGAGTTCATGCCCACCTTGTGTCTTAAGTGAGACATGGGAGCTATGTCGAGTCAGAACAAAGAGACACCTAGTCCAACAGACAGAATTGCAGAATTTCAACCTTGAAATATTGCTCTGCTCCTAGGATTTCGTGCACTGGCTGTGACCTGGCCTTGTGTTAGGAGACAGCTGGGAAGATAGAGGTTGCTGTCGGGAAGGTAGGAGGGTTCGCACAGCCCCTCAGTTAACAGACTTCCTGCTGGGGTGTAAAGGAGTAACAGTTCAGCACTGTGGCCTTGGTGGAGTCCAGGTGTGAGGACTGACGCTAGGGAAGGATGGAACGATGAGCGTGCACACACACACACCACCCAAGACTGGCCCCTGGGCTGTTGGCTTTTTCCAGGCCGTGAGGCTGGGAGCTGGCAGTAATATTCTGAAGGCCAGTCTGGCTTAGATGTATAATTACAAACCTAACAATGAGGCATGGCCTTGTTTATTCATTCAACAACTGACAACTGTCTCACATGCCTGGCACCTGAGCATCCCATCAAAAACGGTTTTCTAGAGAATTCCACTGTCCCTCCGGTGGGCAGGAACTAATACTACCCATGGCCTCCACGGGCTGAAGGAGAGTTTAGGAGATAGTGGCCAGGGCTTCTGCAGACTGATTTGGGAACAGGAAGACAGTTCAGTCTCCTTCCACAACCTTTAGGCATGCCCAAGAACGAGGCCACTGATTAGTTGCCCTGCTGTGGCTCCCAGATGACGTGATCGTGAGTGTTGGAATGAGGCATGTAGTGGAGAGAAAAAACAAGCAGCTACTGGAAAGAAAGGAGGCCAGTTTATTTTCCATGCTTTCTCCTTTCACATTCACATCTTCAGCTGGGAATTTTGAGACCTCAGCCTTTTCTTGAGTCTTATTTGTTAACCAAGCTCAGGGCCATTCTGTTTGATGCAGAAAAGGTTAGAGCTGGGCCCCTCCGCCAGGGCCCACCACCTGCCTGCCAAAAGTGGTGGGAGAATGACAGCCTCTTGTCTCTCTAAGCCCCTACAGTACCTCAAAACCTAAAGACCTTAAAGGGGAAGAACACATCTGTTCCCTCTCTCTATCCACACTCCTTGTTCCCTACCCTTAAGTACACTGAAGATATTTTCCAAATAGCTATTTGTAGTAACAGGTTGTGGGTGCAGGCCAGCAGCTGTGAGAACTTAGAGCACTGATGCCCCAGAAGCTGTGCTTAAGCTGAGAGCACCAGCTGTCTTAGGGAGGAGCCAGGCCCACCAAGGCCAGAGGAGGGTGGGTATGGCTTTGGAAGGCCAGGGAGTTCGCTGCCTGTTAAGTGCCCAGTTGGTCTACTGGGCAGGTCCTTTGGGGTCCAGGGCTGTTAGGAAGAAGTCGTTTTTGGTAGTTCTGCCTGGAGATTTGGCCCTACCAGATAATACCAGAAATATTATGAAACTACAGTGGGTGGTTTTCTGGACAGAAGAGAACCAAAAGTTCAGAAATAGACCCAAATATACATAAGAATTCAGTAACTGATAATGACCTTTCAAACCAAAGAGTTCTTCCAGTTCTTGGGAGCCTCATGTTCCCGGCCATGTCAGTGGCTGCTAAGGGAAAGCCAGAGTGAGGACTGCTTCAACCTGAGCCTCCCTGTGGTTTTGTTCTAGATGATAAGGTTCCTGGTAAGGTTTCCCTTGAAAATGGCATCACTGATGAAATCATCTGGAATAAGTGGTGTTGAGACAGCTGGTTAATCATTTGGGGAAAAATGAAGGTTTTGCCCTTTGTTCAGCTATATTTTTCTTGCCTTCTCATTGGAGGAAGAGGGTTCTAGCCTCTTTGATCCTGCTTCAGAGAGGCTAATAAGGGGCCTCTGTTGGGTGTCCCCAAAAGTCAGCAACACTGACCCCTCCCTCTGTGGATAAAAGGGGCCCCAGCTTATCAAGTCCACAGGGCTTGGTTTCCATGCATGGCTGAAGGTACTGGGGCTTGCTCTGTGCCTCGCCGGTATCTCAGTTTTAATCCAGTGGGGAGCTCCCTGGATTGGGGTTTTTTTTTTCAGAGGGGGATGATGTTTGTTTGCAGTGGAACAGAGTTGAAGTGGGGCCTTTGTCACAGACTCAGTGTGTGTGTGTGTGTTGGCCCTGACCTGAGTAGGGTATGAGAAAAGCTTTGGGGACAGAAAGGAGCAAAACGATGTCTTCTGGTTCCCCCAACCCCTGGGACCAGAAGGAGCTGTCCCTGGAGCCATGTAGCCTCCAGTCTCACTGCCACCTCTGTCATTCTCTACATCTTGCTTAGGCCACAAAGGAGTCTCTGGGAGCTGTTTTTTCCCTTCCTTAAGCCAAGTCTTGGTCCCCTTGAGAGACAACAGTGGCAGCTGGGCGAGCCCTGATCCCATCCTTGGCCCTGCTTTGCTAGGAAGCTGACTTTCCCCCTGCCCTCATGGGGCCGTCATTAGAGAGAGCATGGCTGAAGGAGCAAGTTGTTAGTTCCGATCAGGAGGCCTCAGGCCACCTTAGCAGTCCACTGCTGAGGGGACAGCCAGGGTGGCATTCGGGCCCTCTCTCACTCTGTCTTCTTCGGGGGATCAGGGATGCTCTCAGACAGTGGAGTGAAGCCCAGTAGGAGGATATGTCTCTCGTAGGCCTTGGTCTGCTTAAACACGGTGTCAGTCCCATGGAGGTGGTCCAGCACCCCCAGCACGCCGTAGCACTGGTTGAACCTGAAGAAAGAGGAAGGTGCTGGAGGCCAGTGTGCTGACCTCCATTTCATTTGTGCCGGGCTCCCATGCATTTCTTTATTTTGTTTGTTTTTGAGGAAGATTAGCTCCGAGCTAACATCTGCTGCCAATCCTCATTTTTTTGAGGGAGATTGGCCCTGACCTAACGTCTGTACCCATCTTCCTCTATTTTATATGTGGGACGCCTGCCACAGCATTGTTTGATGAGTGCTGTGTAGGTCGACACCCAGGATCCGAACTGACGAACACACGAACTTAACTGCTATGCCACCAGCCCAGCCCCTCTCATGCATTTCTAAGCCCTCCTACCCCCAACCTGTCCCCACCATGCTGAGCACCTGCATCAGAATAACCTGGGGAGGTGTTGCACACATTCCTGGGGCCACTCCAGACTGAAAATCTGTGGTCTTCCTATGAAAGGCTCTCTGTGATTCTGAGGCACACAAGTCAAAACCTGTGACAGAGCTTGGCTTGTTCAGGTAGGTTCAGGGACACCTCCAGCAGAATCCCCTGGAACACGTATTAAAATGCAGATTTCCAGGCCCTGCTCCCCCAGCTAATTTGATTCAGTATGTTTGGAGTGGAACCCAAGAGCCTGCATTTGAAAAAAGCATCTCAGGGGATTGTGGTGCAGGAGGTTCATAGAGCACACTGGAAGAGGCCTGGAGACTTTCAGAGGGCACACAACTGCCCTTGAATTGCATGCAGGATTTTTATGCATATAGGCATTGTTCTGACAGTGTCCATAGCTTACATTAAATACTCAGTGTCCAGAACCTAAACAAAGGTTTAAAACCCACAGTTTATGGAAGACCTAGTGTCAGAAAGAAGGAAAAGGACAAGGTAGTCTGGGTCCAGTGTGGTCACTATTCTCCCCACCTCCAAACCTCTCCCTCCATTAGCACCCATGTCTAAACTGAGACACCAGTGTCATGTCTGCTATCAGAAACTCCAGGAGTAAAGGTGGAGGTTACTGCCCAGGGACCCACAATGGGGAGAGGGGCCTTACTTAAGATGGTGATAGTCATGGAATTCAGGCGAAGGCAGGAAAGGTAGGTGGTAGCCACAGTGAGAGATGGTGGTGGTGATGAGGGCCAAGGAATGCCACACGGTGATGGAAGACAAGTGGGAGCCCATTATTATGGGACCCACCATCGCTGGCAGCATGTTGGAGGCCTGCAAAGAAACGGCTGTTTGAAGGTGGGCCTCAGGGAGAGGGAGGGCACCCAGTTGGGTGTCCACTTTGCCCTAGAGTGGTACCAGGAAGACTTCCTTTACTCAGATCTGGAGAAGCTGAAAGAGTTTCAGGACCTCGATTTGCTGGAGTCATTCAGCTTTGTAACCTGAGACATTATTAACTGTTTGAACCTCAACCTCCTCATTAGCAAAATGAGGATTACAATTGTTGGGAAGATTAAACGAGGTAACATGTTGGGCATCTAGCATAGCCTGGCATGTGCTCGGTCAATAAGAAATGGTAGTTATTTAGTGGAAAGAGGAAAGAAAGGGCCAGTATAGTCTAATTCTTCAGGAAATCTAGGGAAGATGGTTGGGGCCCTCTGCCCTTTGCGTCTGGGGAGAGAGGAGCTCTACTCACCACATGCTCAATAGGGTGGGCATAGAGAGAAATCACGCCAATGGGAGCTGTCCACTCATGGTGCTTCTTGTGGATTTTCTTGTAGAATGTTGGGTGGTGAAGGAGACTGGGACAATAGTTGATAGTTAATAATCTGCCAATCTCCCTTTCTCCCTCCCCCAGCAGACCATGAGTAACCAAAGGTAGGAACTAGGGGTTACATCTATGGAGCAAAGTTGAAAACACACTGGACTGGTGCTCAGACAGACCTGCCTTCAAGTTCTAACCCCACTTCTCATGCTGCATAATTTGGGAGTGGGTTACTTTGCCTCTCTCTACCTCAATTATATCAGCTGTAAAATGGGGATGCTGCCCAGAAAGGATTCAATAAAGAAATGAATGGGAAACTGCCCTGCTGCACAGATGACTGGAGAAGGCTCTTTCTTTTCTGGACATTCCTCAGTGATCTTAAGTTGTCAATTATGGAACAAATAGTTGTCTAGTTAACTATTCAATTGGAGGCTTCTGAGGCCAAGTGATGTTGGTCCTACACCTACAATTCCAAGGCTCCAGTTTCCTTGTTTAATAGTGAGCCCTAGGGGCTGGGCCTGTGGCCAAGTGGTTGGGTTCACATGCTCCACTTCAGCAGCCTGGGGTTTTGCTGGTTCGGATCCTGGGCACAGACATGGCACTGCTCATCAAGCCATGCTGAGGCAGCAACGCATATGCCACAACTAGAAGGACCCACAACTAAAAATATACACCTATGTACTGAGGGGCTTTGGGGAGAAAAAGGAAAAATAAAATCTTGAAAAAAAAAGTGAGCCCTAAAAAAAGTCAAAAAACAAAACAAAACTGGAAAATAACAAGTGCTGGGAGGATGTGGAGAAACTGGAACCCTTGTGCTTTGCTGGTGGGAAGGTAAAATGGTGCAGCTGCTGTGGAAAACAGTTTGGTGGGTCCTCGAAAAGTTTAATGTACAATTACCATATGATAGAGCAATTCTACTCCTACGTATATCCTCAAAAGAATTGAAAGCAGGGATTCAGATACCTGTACACTCATGTTCATGGCAGCATTATTCACAATAGCCAAAAGGTGAAGCAACCCAATTGTCTAATTGACAGATGAATGGATAAACAAAATATGGCATATGCATACAATGGAATATTATTCAGCGTTAAAAAGGAATGAGAGAGTAACGTCAGCATCGTGGCAGAGTGAGCTCTTAGTCTCTCCCCTCTAAAATACAATGAAAAGGACATTCATACACCAACAGAGGACATTCACACAACACAACAGACATCTGAGAGATCCACTCAGCCATACGTCTGAAGGTGGGATACTGGAGTTCCCCAGGAGGCAGTGGAAGGAGGTAAGGAGATCTCCTCTCCCTCCTGAGCAGCAGTGATCCAGGGTGTGGGACCTTGCATGGCAGCCAGCACGCAACACTGAGAGGAGAAGGGGAAAAAGGAAGCGGTCCATGGGAATGCCTGCACTCTCAGAGTTGCCTCCCAGCCTGTGGGAATGAACACTCCACACTGAGACAGCTAAGCTCGTGGGGGTGTCCACACCAAGCCGAGCAGCCCAGGTGGACAGACAGTAGGATTGCGCACACAAAAGAAAATGCCCCTGCACCCCAAGCCTAGCACACCAGCTCAGCCAGTTGGCCAGAGCATGGAATCCCTGCCTGTGTGTAGGTGTATAAAGCAGCAGTGGCCAGCAGGCAGAGGCAGAGGGGCCCTGTTGGCACAGCTTCCAATGGACAGGCACATCCACAAGGGGTCACAGAGGCTCAGAAAGCTCAATCCTGCCCCACTCAGTGGTGGCAGGTGGAATCAGTGACCCGATACTACCACTATGCAATGGCAAAAGTCCACCCCATCACATAGCATGAAGAGGTATATTAACACTCCAGACTGGAAGGAAAATGACAAGTAACCAGAAATCAATCCTGAAGTCATGTAAATTTATAATCTAAATGACAGAGAATTCAAAATAGTTATAAAAACTCTTGAGTTACAAGAAAACTCATAAAGACAGTTTAAGGATCTCAGGAATAACATTAATAAACAGAGGGAATTCTTCACAAAAGAGATTGAAACTATGAAAAAAATCATAAATGTTGGAGATAAAAAACACAATGAATGTGATAAAGAAAAATTTGGAGTCCTTAAAAAATAGAGCTGATGTTATGGAGGACAGAATCGCTAGTTTATTTTTTTGTTTTTTTGTTTTTTTGAGGAAGATTAGCCCTCAGCTAACTACTGCCAGTCCTCCTCTTTTTGCTGAGGAAGCCTGGCTCTGAGCTAACATCCGTGCCCATCTTCCTCTACTTTATATGCGGGATGCCTACCACAGCATGGCTGCCAAGCAGTGCCATGTCTGCACCCAGGATCTGAACCAGCAAACCCCAGGTGCTGAGAAGTGGAACATGCGAACTTAACCGCTGTGCCACCGGGCCGGCCCCCAGAATCAGTAGTTTAGAGGACAGAAGTATAGAAAAGCTGCAGGTGTAGGAAAGAGAACTAAGACTAAAAAGAAATGAGGAAATTCTCTGAGAAATATCCGATTCAATTAGGAAACACAACATAAGGATTATAGGTATTCCAGAGGGAGAAGAGGGGGAGAAAGGAGAAGAGAGCTTGTTCAAAGAAATAATAGTTGAGAACTTCCCAAACCTGTGGCAGGAGCTGGAATTACATGTAAACAAAGTTAATAGAACTCCTAATTATGTCAATGTAAAAACACCTTCTCCATGGCATATATTAGTAAACTGGCAAAAGTAAATGACAAAGAAAAATTATTAAGGGCAGCAAGGCAAAAGAAAATAACCTGCAAAGGAATCCCTATCAGGCTTTCAGTGGATTTCTCAGCATAAACCATATAGGTTCAGAGAGAGTGGAATGACATATTAAAAATTCTGAAAGACAAAAACTTTCAGCCAAGAATATGCTATCCAGTGAAACTATCCTTTAGATATGATGGAGAAATTAAAAACTTTCCCAGATAAACAAAAGCTGAGGGAGTTCATCATCAAAAGACCCCCCCCCCTACACACACACACAAGAAATGATCAAGAAGGCCCTCATACCTGAAAATAAATAAATAAAGGGTTTACAAAGCCTTGAGCAAAGAGATAGACAGACAAAATCAGAAAATTTCAGCTATCAGAACAAGTTAGCAAACAATTATAACATTAAAAATAAAGGAAAGGAAAGCATAAAAAATAACTACAATCACTTCATTTTAATCACAAATTCACAACACAAAACAGAATAAGTTGTGACAACAATAACTTAGATGGGGAAGAGGAAAGGGATGGAACCTGCTTAGACTAAAAGAGGCTATCAGAAAATGGACTATCTCATCTATGAGATCTTTTATACAAACCTCACAGTAACCACTAAACAAAAAATCAGAACAGAGAAACAAATGATAAATAAAGATAAAACTGAGAAAACCATCATAAAGAAATACCAAACTGAACTGGCAGTTGGAAATATGTGGGATGAAAAACAAGGGAAATACAGAACAACTGGAAAATAAGTGACAAAATGGCATCATTAGGCCCTCATATATCAATGATCACTTCTAAATGTAAATGGATTGAATTCTCCAATTAAAAGAGAGTGGCGGGATGGATTAAAAAACAAGGCCCAACAATATGCTGCCTCCGGGAAACACATCTCAGCTCTAAAGGCAAACAGAGGCTCAGAGTGAAGGGATGGAAGATGATACTTCAAGCTAAAGGCAAACAAAAGAAAGCAGGTGTTGTCATACTTAGACAAAGAAGACTTCAAGATAAAAAAGACAATGAGAGACAAAGAGGGACAGTATATAATGACAAAAGGGACACTTAACCAAGAGGACGTAACACTTGTGAATATATATGCACCTAACACAGGAGCACCAAAGTACATAAAGGAACTATTAACAGACCTAAAAGGAGAAATTAACAGCAACACAATAATAATAGGTGACCTCAGCACCCCACTTACATCAATGGATAGATGATCTAGACAGAAAGTCAACAAGGAAATAGTGGAGTTAAATGAAAAACCAGACCAGATAGACTCAATAGATATATATAGAACACTCCATCTAAAATCAGCAGAATATACATTCTTCTTAAGTGCACATGGAATATTCTCAAAGATAGACCATGTGTTGGGAAATAAGGCAAGCCTCAATAATTGTAAGAAGATTGAAATCATATCAAGCATCTTTTCCAACAGTAATGCTATGAAACTAGAAATCAGCTATAGGAAAAAAGCTGGGAAAGTGACAAATATCTGGAGACTAAACAACATACTATTGAACAAATAATGGATCACTGAAGAAATTAAAGAAGAAATAAAAATCTAGAGACAAACGAAAATGAAAATACACCATACCAACTCATATGGGATGCAGCAAAAGCATTCCTAAGAGGGAAATTCATAGCACTACCAGCCCACTTTAACAAATAAGAAAAATCTCAAATAAGTAATCTTAAACTACACCTAACAGAACTAGAAAAAGAATAACAAACAAAGCCCAAAGTCAGCAGAAGGAGGGAAATAATAAAAATTAGGGCAGAAATAAATGAACTAGAAACCAAAAAAAAAAAAAAAAAAACCCAGTAGAGAGGATCAATGAAACTAAGTGCTGGTTCTTTGAGAAGATAAACAAAACTGACAAACCCTTAGCCAGACTCACTAAGAAAAAGAGAAGGCTCAAAGAAATAAAATTAGAAATGAAACAAGAGAAATTACAATGGATACCACTGAAATACAAAGGATTATAAGAGAATACTGTGAAAAACTGTATGCCAACAAATCGGACAATCTAGAAGAAATGGATAAGTTCTGATTCATACAACCTCCCCAAACTAAATCAAGAAGAAATAGAGAGTGTGAATAGACCAATCACAAGGAAAGAGATTCAAATAGTCATCAAAAACCTCTGAAAAAATAAAAGTCCAGGACCAGATGGCTTCTCAGGAGAATTCCATCAAACACTCAAAAAAGATTTAATACCTATCCTTCTCAAACTATTCCAAAAAATTGAAGAAGATGGAACACTTCCTAACTCATTCTACAAGGCCAAGATCACCCTGATCCCAAAGCCAGACAAGGACAACACAAAGAAGGAAAATTACAGGCCAATATGGCTGATGAACATAGATGCAAGAATCCTCAACAAAATATTGGCAAACCAAATATAGCAATACATTAAAAGGATCATACACCATGATCAAGTGGGATTTATACCAGGGACACAGGGATGGTTCAACATCTGCAAATAAATCAATGTGATACACCACATCAACAAAATGAGGAATAAAAACCACATGATCATCTCAATAGATGCAGAGAAAGTATTTGACAAGATCCAACATCCATTTATGATTAAAACTCTCAATAAAACAGATATAGAAGGAAAGTGCCTCAAGATAATAAAGGCCATATATGAGTAACCCACAGCCAATGTCATACTCAATGGTGAAAAATTGAAAGCCATCTCTCTGAAAACAGGGACAAGACAAGGCTACCCACTCACTACCCTTATTCAATGTAGTACTGGAGGTTTTGGCCAGAGCAATTAGGCAAGAAAAAGAAATAAAAGGTATCCAAATTGGCAATGAAGAAGTGAAACTCTTGCTGTTTCCAGATGACATGATTCTATATATGGAAACCCGTAAGGAATCCATCAGAAAACTATTAGAAATAATCAACAACTATGACAAAGTTGCAGGGTACAAAATCAACTTACAAAAATCAGTTGCATTTCTATACTCTTATAATGGACTAACAGAAAGAGAACTCAAGAATATAATCCCATTTATAATTGCAATAAAAAGAAGAAAATATCTAGGAATAAATTTAACCAAGGAAGTGAAAGACCTATACACGGAAAACTATTAGATATTATTGAAAGAAATTGATGATGACATAAAGAAATGGAAACAATATTCCATGTGCATGGATTAGAAGAATAAACATAGTTAAAATGTCCATACTACCTAGAGCAATCTACAAATTCAATGCAATCTCAATCCAGAATCCCAATGACATTCTTCATGGAAATAGAACAAAGAATCCTAAAATTAATATGGGGCAACAAAAGACCCAGAATAGCTAAAGCAATCCTGAGAAAGAAGAACAAAGCTGGAGGCATCAAACTCCCTGACTTCAAAATATACTACAAAGCTATAATAAACAAAACAGCATGGTACTGGTACAAAAACGGGCACACAGATCAATGGAACAGAACTGAGAGTCCAGAAATAAAACCACACACCTATAGACAGCTAATCCTCAACAAAGGAGCTAACAACACACAACGGAGAAAGTAAAGTCTCTTCAATAAATGGTGTTGGGAAAACTGGACGGCCACATGCAAAAGAATCCAAGTAGATCATTATCTTATGCTATACACAAAAATTAACTCAAAATGGATTAAAGACTTGAAGGTAAGATATGAAACCATAGCCTCCTAGAAGAGAATATAGGCAATACACTATAACATTGATCTTAGAAACATCTTTTCAAATACCATGTCTACTTGGACAAGGGAAACAAATGGAAGAATAAACAAATGGGACTATATCAGACTAAAAGCTTCTGCAAGGCAAAGGAAACCATGAAGAAAATACAAAGACAACACATCAACTGGGAGAAAATATTTGCAAATCATATATCTGACAAGGGGTTAATCTCCAAAATAAATAAAGAACTCACACAACTCAACCACAAGAAAAGAACTAACGCGATCAAAAAATGGGCAGAGGATATGAAAATTTTCTCAAAGAAGATATACAGATGGCCAATAAGCACATGAAAAGATGTTCAACATCACTAATCATTAGGGAAATGCAAATCAAAACTACAATGAGATATCACCATACAGCTGTTAGAATGGCTATAATCACCAAGACAAAAAATAGCAAATGTTGGAGAAGATGTGGAGAAAAGGGAGCTCTCATACACTGCTGGTGGGAATGTGAACTGGTGCAGTCACTATGGAAAACAGTATGGAATTCTCTCAAAAAATTAAATATAGAA
This sequence comes from Equus quagga, assembly GCF_021613505.1. Classification (NCBI taxonomy): domain Eukaryota; kingdom Metazoa; phylum Chordata; class Mammalia; order Perissodactyla; family Equidae; genus Equus; species Equus quagga. The sequence goes on along the minus strand of NC_060273.1, from coordinate 66,117,550 downwards.
ATAACATACAACTCAGTTATCCCACTACTGGGTATTTATCCAAAGAACTTGAAATCAACAATTCAAAGAGACTTATGCATCCCTATGTTCACTGCAGCATTATTCACAATAGCCAAGATATGGAAGCAACCCAAATGCCCATCAACTGATGAGTGGATAAAGAAGAAGACACACACACAATGGAGATATATATATATATATATGTATGTATGTATGTATATACACGATGGAATACTACTCAGTCATAAAAAAGACAAAATCATCCCATTTGCAACCACATGGATGGACCTTGAGGGTACTATGTTAAGTAAAATAAGCCAGACAGAGACAGACAAACACCATGTGATTTCACTCATATGTGAAGGATAAACAAACAAATGGACAAAAACAGATTACTGGTTACCAGAGGGGAAGCAGGTTAGGGGGTGGGCATAAAGGGTAAAGGAGCACATATATGTGGTGAGAGACAAATAATAATGTACACTTGAAATTTCACAATGTGATAAACTATTATGACCTCAACAAAACAAGAAAAAAATAAACATTTGGAAGTAGAGTCAAAAAGAAAAAAGGAAATGAAATTCTGATACATGCTACAACATGGATGAACCTTGAAAACATTAAGTTTAGGGAAACAAGCTAGACACAAAAGGCCACATATTGTATGATTCCACTTATACGAGGTACCTAGAATAGGCAAATTCATATAGACAGAAAGTTGAATAGAGGTTACCAGAGGTTGAGGGGGGAGAGGATGGGAAGTCATTGTTTAGTGGGTACAGCGTTTCTGTTCAGAATGATGAAAAAGTTTTAGAAGTGAATAATGGTAATGGTTGCACAACAAAGCGAATGTATTTAATACTGCTAAACTGTATGGATAGAAAGGTAAATTTTATGTATACATATTTTACCACAATATAAATAAAGAAATAAGATTAAAACAAAGAAAGTGAGCCCTAGGAGACCGAGGGGCTGCTCACCGGTGTGAGTAGTAGAACATGACTTCCTCAGTCAGAGTGAAGAATGCCAGCTCCAGGAGGAACCAGTGGAAGGTGGGTAGCTCTCGGCGGCAGGGGTCTCCCCACAATCTGAGGATGGGATAGAGGAAGACCAGCACAGGGCAAGTGATAAAGTGCTGGTTGAAGAGAACTGTGCGGATTGACTGGCGTAGTTTCACGGGGTCCACCTGCCCAAGGGAAGGAAGGAAGGAGATGGGCAAGAGTGAGAAACTTCTAGAAACTAGACTCCACTGTGACCCACTCACAGGAGGCCCTCACTCAGGGGTGGATGCTAGGAGTGATGTCTGGCTGTAGCCAGCAGCCCCTGACTGCTGCCCAACCCTGGGGTAGAACCATCTGGTAATGCCCCCGCCTTTCGAAACTCCCCTCCTGGCAGCCTTCAGTCTCGACCTGATCCTGCCTTCTCCTTCCTGGTTCTGCAACTGTCACCACTGTCCTCCCCATTTCTCTGGCCAGGCCTGACGTATTCCTGACAGGCACCCTGGGGAGCTGCAAGGGTGCTTGGAGAAGGTTGTCAACTCTCCTGCTGATATCCTTATTCACCCTTATAGCCCTTCATCCAGACAGGCCTGACCTTGATCAGGTGCAGAGATCAAAGTCATCTTGCTCCTCATGTGGTCCAGCCTCACTGGACTAGGTCCAGAGTGAAGAAGGTGAGCCAGGGAGCTGCCCATCTGGCCGCTTGACTAACTTCCTGTGACCTGTCTTCTTGGTTTTCACAGAGGAGCTGTCAGCCTGGGGCCTACCTGAGCATTCTCTCCAGGGTCACTGTGGAGAGCTGGCCCCAAATGCCCAGACCCTGTTGAGCCTCAATACTACAGCCAGCCTCTCCCCAAGAATCAGTAACCCCTTGACCCTTCCCTTCCTCAGAGCACTGGGCCTCCCGGGAACAGCCCCATCACCACAGGTCACTTCCTGGGTCCTGATAAACTGGTTTGGGATTGGTCAGAACAGGTTTCTCCCTAAGTTCACTCTGTAAAACTGGAAGGGTTTCTGCCCCTAGGTGAGGCTGTGTTCAAAGTTCCATCAGACTCCAGGCACTGCATGTATGACTGACTCTAGAATTCACTTTCTAAGCTTTTAGTTGCACTCAATGGTGAAGCCAGGTCTGGTCAGCCTGGTTTGAGAGCACCTGTAGATGAAGCCATACTCCTTTTCTGGAAACCTTGATCAACAGGAGGTGTCACACATGTTTATTCGTTCACTTATCGAGCATCTTCTATGTAGCATGCAGTGTTCCACGTGCTGGGAAGAAAGCAAGGAACAGATTCCTGCCCTCACTCAGTTTATATTCCTGGAACCAATAATTTTAAATAGAATGGTCAGTGTAGGCTCCACTGAGATGGTGAGATTTGAACAAGAAGATGAAGAAGGTGAGGGAAACAAACATATCTGGGGGAAGAGTCTACAGGCAAAGGAATAGCTGGTGAGAAGGCTCTAAGATAGACACCTTTCTGGCATACTTGGCTGGTGAAGAGTGAGTGGGTAAGGTGAGGGAGCCAGAGCATACAGGGTTTTGTAGGCCATTGTGGGGACTTTGGCTTTTACTCCAAGAGGAAAGGGGAGTCATTGCAGCGTTGCAAGCAGAGAAATGACAAAATCTTACAGGATTACTCTGGCTGCTGTGTTGAAAATAGACTGCAGGGGAGAAAGAACAGAAATAGAGAGACCAATAAAAATTGCAATAATATAAACAAGAGAGGATGGTGGCTAGACTAGGGTGGCAGCAAAGGAGGGAGTGAGAAGTGGTTGCATTCTGGATCTATTTTGGAAAGAGAGCCAATAGGGTTTCCTGCAAAACTGGATGTGGCGTATGCCAGAAAGAGAGTAATCAAGGATGACTCCAAGTCTTTTGGCCTAAGCAATTAAAGGGTACAATTGCCATCAACTCAGAATGCGGAGGCTGTGGGTGGCATCGGCTTTGCAAGGGAGATCAAAAACTCTCTTTGGGACGCGTTGGATTGGAGATGTCCATGAGACATCCATGTGGAGATGTCAAAGAGACAGTTGGGTATTTGAGCCTGGAATTCAGAAGAGAGTTCTGGGCTAGAGTTATAAACTTGTGAGCTGTCGTCATACAGATGGAATTTAAAGTCATGACACTGGAAGAGATAACTGAGGGAATGAAGAGAGGGAGAGGACCAATGTCTGAGCCCCAGGGTATTCAACATTAAGAGGTTGGGGAGAAGAGAAGGAAGCAAAAAGGAGACTGTGAAGGAGTGACCAGTGAGGCTGGAGGAGAACCAAGAGAGCGGGTGTCTTCGAAGCCAGCTATAAGAAGATACAACAGGGATGAAAGAATGAGCAGCCGTGAAAACGCTTCTGGTCAGTCTCATGAGACAAGCTTGAGACAGGAACACTGGTGACCTTGCCAAGAGCAATTCTGGTGGAGCAGTGAGAGTGAAGGCCTAATTGGAGGAGATTTATAGAGGAGGTGAGAGGATGGTTTTTTTCTGGAGGTGGGAGGAAGATGGGCCCTGAGCTAACATCTGTTGCCAATCTTCCTCTTTATACTGGAGGAAGATTGTTGCTGAGCTAGCATCTGTGGCAATCTTCCTCTATTTTGTATGTGGGACACTGCCACAGCATGTCTTTTTTTTTTTTTTTTTTTAAAGATTTTATTTTTTCCTTTTTCTCCCCAAAGCCCCCCGGTACATAGTTGTATATTCTTCATTGTGGTTCCTCTAGTTGTGGCATGTGGGACGCTGCCTCAGCGTGGTCTGACGAGCAGTGCCATGTCCGCGCCTAGGATTCGAACCGACGAAACACTGGGCCGCCTGCAGCGGAGCGCGCGAACTTAACCACTCGGCCACGGGGCCAGCCCCTGCCACAGCATGTCTTAATGAGTGATGTGATGTCCGCACCCTGGATCCGAACCTACAAACCCCGGTGCACCAAAGTGGAGCACGTGAACTTAAACACTATGCCACCGGCCTGGCCCCTGAGAGGATGGTTTTGTGATTATTTTAGGAGATGCAGGCTGAAGGTTTTAGGGTGAAGTTTTATGATGTCTGGAACTTACTTTCAAATGCCTAAGCAAAAAATTATAGATGCATAGACATTTATATTTTTACTTACAGATAAAGCAAATAGTGGAAAATGTTTAAAATTGGTGAATCTATGTGGCTTGTAAATGAGTGATCATTGTACTACTTTTTCAACTTCTGCATAGATGTTTACAATTTTTTGTAATTGCAAAATGTTGGGAAACAGAGAATGGACAGAGAGGAATTGAAAGCTGTATACTCTTTCAAAGAGCTTGGCTGCAAAGGGGAACAAAAATATGAGTGGAGTGAGCATGTGAGATGAAGTCAAGGGTTTTTTGTTTGGTTTGGTTTTAAGATGGGCAAAAAATTTTTTATAGCATGTTTGTAATAATCCAGAGAGGAATAATCTAGGGGAGGGCGGGAAAAAACATACAAAGAAGGAGAAGGGAGAACTGCTGGAGTAATCTCCTGGAGTAAACAAGCGCGTGTAGTGCACAGAGAGTGGAGGAACGGGCTGCAGACAGGAGCTGGGAGGGTTCACGTGCTGTCTCAGCGGGAAGGCAGAGCGTGTTTGTTGCAGGTGTCGCTGCTAGGCTCATGGGGTGGAAGTCTGTGCGAGCTCTCTTCTGCTTGCTCCAATTTACCTAGTGAGGTAGGAAGCAAGCCCCTCCTCTCGGAGGAGGTGAGGGGAGGAGGTGTATGGGATTTGTGGAGAGAGGAGAAGGTGGGAACCAGCTGGAAAGTGGGAGAGTAAATAGACCAATGGGAATGATCTTAAGTGGATCATTCAGGTCCCACTTAAGAATCTGTTTCTGATGTCTTAGGTCCAGGATCAGGCCTTCCTGAAATGGGTCAAAGGCTAAATGGCCTCTGGGGATTCGTTCTTACTTGTGGATCCACCTGAGGAGGCACGCAGTGTAGGAGCCTGGACCTGGACACAGACGAGACGAGCCCTGGCTCTGTTTCCCAGGCACAGTCGGACCTTGAGCTAGTCACTGCACCTTCCTGAACCTCAGCCTCTGCACAATGCAGTGAGGTCTTCCCTGTGTGGCTCTCCAATCACTGTAGACCCTGAAATGTTACCGTGTTAGGTGATTTCTTGAGAGCTGATGTGGCCTGGTGGGTAAGAGCATGAACCCTGGAGTTGGAAAACTTGAGTGGGAATCATGGTTCTACCCATGTCACATCTCAAAGCCTCTGTTTCCTCATGAGAACGATGAAGGTTATTACAGTACTTGGCCTTGAAGATGTAAGCATGTCGTCAATAGTGCCTGGTAAGGAGACCGCCACAGTCTGACAGATGAAGGGCTCTCAGCACCAAGCACTGGCTTTAACACTTAGGCTCCAGTCCATGACCTGCCAAGCTGGACCTGGAGGAAGCCCCCTGGCTGGCTGGCAGCTATTATCTCAATTGAGGGGGTCTGGGAGCCAGGCTAGCAGCTCTGATGCAGGAAGGGGCTGTTCCGAAAATGTGGGTCAAAGGCACTATTTGTCACCCATTCTGCTTTCCAGAGTGCTGGGCTGGGGCACAACGCCCTGAGAGCTGAGGTGATTCACCCAGGCACCTGGGCAGATAATTCAGAGGTGATAGTCTTGCCTGGAATGTGCCAGCATGTGATGTGGGTGGGGCTGGGGGAAGAATCTGGGCTTTAAGAATCAAATTCTTCCTTGTTGTGTTAAGCAAAGGCTCCTGGAGGTTATGAAATCACCCAGCAGGCAAGCCGGGCTCAGGGAGCAGTAGGGCTCCGTTCCTGGCGCTGTGGAAGTCGGCAATGTGCGTGCTGGCCTTCTCTCCCCTACTGGGCCAAGAGTTCCTCATAAGCAGGATCTGGGTCTTGTTTATCATGGATGAACTCTTGGTTGAACTGAATAACTGGGAAGGAGGCCTGCTCAAAAACAAGCACCACCCCGACATTCAGAATCCATACCATCCTTCTATTATAGTGGGTTAGTCATTGTTTCAGCAGCTGCCTCCCTCACTCACAACGACAGCTGTTACCCTGGTGTCAGCATCCAGCCATTGCTATCCCTGCTCCCATGGATAAGGAGGGAGCTGCCTGACATCTCTGGAACTCTGCCCGGTGCCAGGCTGAAACAATCATTTCTGTTCGTAAAACGCTGATCACAGTGCTGGGGAGGTTGGGGGGGTGGGCGGTGCACAGGCTGATACAGGGCCAGGCCTGGGAATCCGAAGACCAGAACATTAGTCTTGACTGACAGGCTCTGAGATTTGCGTAAATTACGTCCTCTCTCTAACCTTCTAAGTTGGGGGAACTTGCACACAATAACTTGGCTCCCACTGGCCGTGGTTTCTCCTGTGCCAGTGGTGAGAATTTTGAGAGTGTGGTTCGGCTCTTGCTTTCTGTGCACAGACCAGGAGAAGCTGCAGCAACACTTACTGGTTCATTCTTGCCGACCTGAATTCGGTAGCGGGAGATGAAGTTCGGTTTTCCGGTTGTGTCAACCACCAATAGAAGCCCATTGAAACTCCAGAAAAGCAGACTGGGCACTTGGGTGGCACCTAAGGTTGGGAAGCAGAGGAAACAATCAGGGCGACTTCAGGTTCTTCCACATGTGTTAAGTAAACACACACTTACTGGTGACAAAGACTGCACTGTAGACTGTCCTTTGCCAGGGAGCTCTTGGTACTGGGGGCCAGGGGGCCTACCTTTAGTTCTGGGGTGACAAACTAGCTGTGGGAACATGGACAGGTCATATAAGGAGTGTCTCTATTTATTTGCTTAGTTGTAAAATGGGGACAACCACTTTCTAGGTGATTGGAGACAAAAAAAAAATTATGTTAAGATGTATAATACATTCCAAAATATAAATAATTCAGGTTGACATTGGAGCATCTATGCCCACTGAACCATTTACGAACTGCCCAGGAAGGGAGAAGCGAAGGAAGTACTTGGTATGGTATGGTTCACAACGAGCGCTGGACTAGGAGTCTGACAAATAAATGGCAAGCAATAGGATATATTGGAGAATATGAGGAAGCCATTTGGTGTAAACCTAATTCAGCCTGACCTTGTTTTTCCAAAAGGGCCTGATGTGTTGAGCATGCATTGTGTATCTGCTTTAAGCATTTGCCATGTGCCAAAGACAGGAACAAACGGCCTTAAGATAAAGATGCAACTTCTCCACATTGGTATTTCCTTAAGGATAAGCGTCTCTCCCTAGGCTAGGAATTGATTGTTGTGTGCAGCCTGTGACCACCCAGCTTGGGACAACAAACCTGCTTCCTGCTGTGTCCACTGAGACAGCAGACCCACTACCTGCTGTGTCCGTCAATCGCTGTGCTGACAGCAATCTCGTGACTGTTGTAAAAGGGACATTTCAATCATATGTGAAACATGCTCTTTGAGGGTATATAACCACTCAGTACACCCTACTCCTTTGGCGTCCTTCCTTCCTTGGGCAAGGAAGACCCCGGGCTATATGGTCCTCACATTCGGCTCATAATAAACTCACCCCAATTTTCATTTTTAGGTTGGCTATGGATTATTTGTGTCGACAAGTGAGTGCAGCAGGGCGACTAAGCCCTATTACCCTGCTAACGGAGCAGTGGGACTTCAGGTGTCTAGTCAGCATTTCCCAAAGCGGAAAACTCATCTCTCAAGGGACTCTTCGGTTAAACAGTCTTCACGCCCTTCCCTCTTGGAGAGTCATGGCCCAGACTAGTGTGTTAACAGGCCTGACAATTCCTGCAGTGGAGAAACCTATTGACTTTGTTAAACTCAACCTTTCCCACGCTTTTTTTTTTTTTTTACCCTAGAACTCTGTTTTCTCAGAACACCTAAGAATAGGGTGGCCATGCATCCCTGTTTGCCCAGGACAATTTCAATTTACATCATCATTCCAGAATAACTATTAATAACACCTCATTTACTCTCACAAGTGTCCCTATTTGGGTGATAAATTCTATGGCCAGTCCACTTATTAACATCCCACAGCACTGATGTTCTGCAGGATATTTTAGAGAATGCTGATCAAGACTTAAAATTTAGGGGCTGGCCCAGTGGTACAGCAGTTAAGTTCGCACATTCCACTTTGGTGGCCCAGGGTTTGCCGGTTCAGATCCTGGGTGTGGGCCTATGCACTGCTTGTCAAGCCATGCTGTGGCAGGTGTCCCACATATAAAATAGAGGAAGATGGGCATGGATGTTAGCTCAGTGCCAGTCTTCCTCAGCAAAAAAGAGGAGGATTGGCAGCAGATGTTAGCACAGGGCTAATCTTCCTAAAAAAAAAAAAGACAAAATTTAGATATGGTTTTTGCTCCACATCCCACTCTTCCATGAAGTCATTCCAGGTATTTCTGATCTCCTGCTGTGAACAAACAAGCACTTTGTCCACCCCACTGGCAGTTATTCAAGTGACATTACAATGTTACCTAACTCTTGTACTATTAACTTTATTTGTCCATGTTTTGCCTCCTGCTCTAAATTCGGTATCCCAAGGGGCCAGGATGTTTTACTTAACTCTGTATCTCTGTATCCCTAATCCAGTATCCTTCTTGTTCCATCAACCACAGTGCCTTGTGACAATTGATACCTGAAAAATACTTGGCCAGCACTGTGGGGAAATATGATTGGCACAAACATCCTAGAGGGCAATTTGGCAGTATCTGAAGTGAAAAGAGAGAGAGAGATGGAGAGATAGACAGAGACAAAGAGACAAAGACAGAAAGAGAGACAGAGACAGAAAGAGAAAGAGAAAATGTCCATCACAGCATTAAAAAAAATCACAGTAGAACATTTAAGCAGCCTAAACGTCCATTAGTAGGAAATGGACCAAATAGATTAGAGTATTTCCATACAATGTAACAGAATGAGCAGCTTAAAATAATAAGTAAATCTATGTTAACTGACATGAAAGATGTCTATAATCCATTCAATGAAAAAAATAGTCTTATAAGTTCAACCATATATCCAATATATAAGAGATTTATACTAATACCTTAGTGGTTATTCCTTGGATATGGGATTCTTTATGCTTATTTGAATTGTCTGATTTTTATTTTTTTAATTTTTAAAAATTTTTTTTTCCTGCTTTTTCTCCCCAAATCCCCCCAGTACCTAGTTGCATATTTTAGTTGTGGGTCCTTCTAGTTGTGGCATGTGGGACGCTGCCTCAGCGTGGCCTGATGAGCGGTGCCATGTCCGCACCCAGAATTCGAACCGGTGAAACCCTGGGCCACTGAAGCGGAGCGCGCGAACTCAACCACTCGGCCACAGGGCCAGCCCCTGATTTTTATTTTTAACAATAAGCATGTATTTACTTTTATTCTCAGAAATAACAAACTTTTTTATTTTGGAAAAAAAAACATTAGGCTGGTAGTTGCATAGTGGGCCGTCCATCAAGGTGGCTGCTTACTTGGAAATCCAAGGACTCCTTGAAGAATACAGAAAGAAAACCACAGCAAGAGATGATCTTGAACTTTCCTCCAGCACTAACATTTAAAATTGCAAATATTTTATCTCTCTGGTATTTGTTTATCCCTCAGGTTATAGGTTAGTTTTCCTACCACTGTAACATATATAAATACATAAATATATGAAATGTTTTCCCACCCTTTTGTCCATATACGTTTGCCATCTGCATTGTTCTTTTCAGTGACTGCTTAAGATTCCATTGAACCTGTCATATGTAATGTTCAGCCCATTTTCAGAGTTCTCCTTCTAGCTGAAAACAATCAGCAGGGACATTTTATTTGTACTTTTGCTTTGTGACAACTGACACTTTTTTATCTCCCCTTCTAGACTGTGACATAGTTTTTTAATGAGGTAGACAAACACTTTACCTTAAATATCTCTTATGCTCCATACAACTTTGGCACAGAGTAACATTAATAAATGTTATTTGAGTGAATGAATGGATGAGGACTTTCACTATGGTGGGTCATGCTGTCATAAATATCTATATTGAAATGGCTTTTTTCTTCCACTCTGTTTCCGCAGGCTTGCTTCGAGCCATTCACACTATCAGTAAATATTTACTGAGCAACAGCTTGCTCTCTGGCCCCGGGAGCTAGATTGCACCAGGTGCAAGGACACAGCCTCACACGAGATAGAGCAGCTCTCTGTGCGTGTGAACATGACATCTATAAGCAGGATTATTGCTCTACATATGCATTTGTTTTCAAACAAATGATTTCTTTTTTCATTTTTAAATTTTTTGGGGGGGGTGTCAACTTCTCGAATTGTTTTCTTAGATATCCTTAGACATTCCTTCCAGTTTGCCCACAAGTTTAACACTCTTTGGGGTTACCACCGTCTTAAACTTTACGTCCTCATTCCTTGGAATAACAAGCTGAGAAGTCCCCAAGTAGAGAACTAAACAACAGGAAAAGAATGAATCTATAACCAACTAGCCAAACTCTCAGTGCGGGTGGTCCTGGAACCTCACCTATAATGTAGAGGATCCACTCCTTTCCTTCAAATGTAGACAGCAGCCTCTCCCACTGGGCTTGCCAAAAGTAGCCAGAAGCACCCCAAAATCTCTGAAGATGCCTTGGAAGAAAAATCATTCAGGTTTCTGGGTTAAGACTGGTGGGCAGACAGCTCCTTAATTCCATGTTCTGCTCTGAGACCACCATTACATTGCCCCCCGACCACCATACACTGCTCCCAGACCACCATACACTGCTCCCAGACCACCATACACCGCTCCCAGACCACCACCACACTGCTCCCAGACCACCACCACACTGCTCCCAGACCACCACCACACTGCTCCCAGATCACCACCGCACTGCTCCCAGATCACCACCGCACTGCTCCCAGACCACCATACACTGTTCCCAGGTCCTGAATTAAAGTTGGCTGAGCAGACTCACCATGTGACTGAATTCCAGAAGGCCACAAGCAAGAGAAGGCCAGAGCCCAGGATGAAAGCTGTCTTCCTCATGGAGCCCCAGATGTGTCCCTCCTAGGGGAGGACAAGAAAGTGTCAGGCCCCAGCTAGCCTCCTGCCTTCATATGCTGCTCACTGCTGAGGACTGACAGGAGTGACACCGGCACGGCACTCTGCTGACCTTTTCCCAGCTTCTATGGGAGGCTCTTTGTCAAGAACTTTCCATCTGCATACGGTTGTGTTTATGAAAATTAGAGCTCAAAGTTGAGGGAGGGAAGAGAACAAACCAGACTCCAGAGAAACTAGCAGGCAATTTCATCACTTTGAGGCCAGGTGAGCCCTCCAGCAGTCATGGTGATGAGGATTTTTAGGCTGCTTAATTTTAAAGCGGTTTATGATGAGGACTTTTAGGCTGGTTACTTTTAAAACTACAGATGAGAATTAGGCTCCAAGGAGTGGAATTTGCTTCCTTGTCCCTTTGTTGGGAAAGATTTACATTTCTAAGGGAAACCGCTATCTGTAAAGATGCCTCCCTCTCTGTGCCAGGAAGAAGGGGGACGGCCTTATCTCTAGAAACTCTTAATGCCAGAGGCAAGAACTTAAGTTGGTTGCTGTCTGGCAATCTCATGTAACTGATTTAGGGTGGTGGCTTCTAACCTTTCTAACCTTTACTTAATCCGATTTGATTCTTGTCTAAAAGTCATGGGATCACCCAACGACCAGACCCCACCTGCACTGATACCATTTTAACTTTTTTCATGTTCTTTCCTTTGTCTTCGTAAAGAGATGACTCACATACCTATGCCTTAAATTTAGCCCTAACCCTCAACTTGGGGAAGCAGCAGGAGCTCTGCCTGCCCATGGGTCCTGTCCCCATGCTATTCCACACTATTCTCTAAATAAAAGAGCACTACTGCCAGATCTTGAGAGCTCAAGAAATCTTTCTTTTGACTCCTCAGCTCACCGACCCCGCATCAATGGGATTACATCACCAGTGACACCCATTATCTACACCCTGAAATCACCGGAGAGCTTTGAAAAATCCTGATGCCCAGGCCCCTCCCTGACCCCAGCACATAAGATCCTCTGAGGTGGGCCTGGGTCTCCATATTTTGTAAAGTTCCCCAGCTAATTCCAGTGGGCAGGCAAGCTGAGACGGCCATCACAGAAGGATCTGCAGAACCCTTGATGAGGCTGTAGGAACGTCATTGTGTTTGTGGGCCTGGCCCGTTTTCCCATCCCCATCACCCTCTTGCCCTTGAAGGAAAGAGTGAATGAACACACATTCTGACTTTCAATAATTCTTCTGCCTTCCAGGGAGATTAGTCTGGGCTGCGAGCTGCACAGGACGTTGAGTGGTTCTAGGGTCAAAGAACAGACTGTTACCAAAACCAAAGGGGGTTCCCTCCTGGCGAGTCAAATCAGACTCTCCACCACAAGTAATCGTCTCACAAAGTCAAGTATATTCGCGACAAATAGGAGACCATGAGGCATCATTTCCAAAGTCATGGTGTCCCCGAACAAAGGCAAGCTGGGACTTTTATTTCAGGTGGGGAATGAAGATTCAAAAGGGAGAGGTGGGTATTCGCTTGTGCAGGCTCAGCTGGAAAACATGCTTCCAAATACACTGCAGGTTATGGTAATAAGGCCTAAGCGCCTCCTGCAGAGAGCTTAGCATAAGAAATAAGGCAAAGGTCACAGGCGTAGCTCTTGTGCTAAGGCTTGGTCTGGTTCAGGGTGGTTGGTGACTGCATCTCCTTAACATAACAAAAGGAAAAAGAACAACTTGGAAAAACAACTAAAATACCCAAACCCACCCTTGAGATCCTCCAGGTAGCAGTTGGTGACAAGGTCACTGGCAATCACTGGGAGGTCCTTATATGTGAGCCTCCAAAAGCCTAAAGCAGAGATTATTGCAAGCTTGATGGTCAAAAAAGAAGGTCCCAGATTTGGAGAAGGAAAACCCTGGCTGCCAGGTGTGTCACCAATTTCTACTGTACCACGGACAGGAATTACAAACGTCCCTTACGTTCTGTTTCTAAGCCCAGATAGAGTCTGCTCATGTTCTTTCATAGGAAAGAACTGGAGATGGTGGTCCTTACAGGTGTGTGCTGGGGCTAACCTGCAGTTAGTGACTCCGGCCCTGTAGGGGGTAGAGGGGTGGGTGTTGTGGGGGAGGCTGATCTAGTAGGATGCTACATTTTAATCCAGACCTTTGGGATCTGAAGGAGCAGATTGTTTTAATTGATCAATTCAGAGCAACCTGAATCTGCAATGAATCATTTCTTCTCAGCTTATCCCGTCCTGTCCCACTTTTGATCAAAAGACCAAAAAGAAATGTCATTTTCCACAGTCAGTGAAAAGTTTTTGAAGGGCTAGCGCTCGCTGGGGTCCTGAGCTCTGGAAATGAGCTCCTCTCTCTCTCTCCCTCTCTCTCTCTCTCTCTCTCTCTCTGAGGGCTGAATCGGCAGGACCAGACGAACTTGTTCTCCTACACAGGCCACTCAAAGGCCACCCCCAAGTTTTCCAGACAGGTTATTTTAGGCTATTCCAATTATTCCTTTTTTAGGATTAAGAAGACCCTCTTCAGGAAATTTTCCAGACTCACTAGTAATTTTTCATTTCAATTTAATCAAATCAGGCTAAGTCAATTTAAAACCTCAATTTTATGTGTAGGATTAGATATTTTTTCAGGGATTATCATGTTTTCTCTCTCTCCAGCAGCCCAAGTGAAGAGAATATAGACAGGACAAAGGGCTCTGTGCAGTGCAGGAGCAGGCAGCGCAGAAGTTAGCTGGGGCCAAGAGCTGGTTCCCAGCCCCAATTTCCAGCCCTCAGTAGGCCTCTCTCTCTTCCCCAGAGCAGTTATAGGAAGGGGTGGTTCCAGAGGCCCGAGGCATGGGGCATTCTAAGGCCCAAGAGACGATGGTAAAACAGCTACTGGGCTTTTCAACTACCCTTATGCAGGCGTGCTCCCTCCTGTAGGCAGAGTGGCTTTGGTTATAAGGCATATTGGAGTCAAGTGGTCTCTGCTCAGCTATTAAAATGAGCACATCACCAGTGTGTCAGCTGCCCCTAAGCCTTGGTCCCCCAGCAGGTGCAGATATGGAAAGAATGACTGGCTGCATTCTCACCAATTTGGTGGGTGGGTGGGTGCTGGTGTTTACCTGCTTTTGCTTCTCATGTAGCATACTTCCAGCTTTTCCCTTCATCTGGAATAAGAAAACACAGGTGAGTCTGGATTGCATTTTCACATGCAACCAAGGAAATAGGGAATGGAGAAAGTCAAGGTGAATGGCTAGGAGTGATTTTTAATGCCGGCTACTCATTAAAATCACCTGGGGAGTTAAAAAAATACCACCTCTGTCTGGGTCCCACCTCCAGAGATTGAATTGGTCTGGGCATCTGTAATATGAAACCGGAGGTTGGCAATGGGACCTTGTCTGCCTGGAATTGGCTATCTAGGAGATGGGCTGTGGCGAATCCTTCTTTTGAATAGCCTCACTCTCTGCTTCAGTATGACCCTGTCTCATTCAGAAGAAATGTGCCCTCTGAGCCCACATCACCCTAAATGCCGATGGCCTAGGGCCCCGAGGAGCTACGGCTGCAGCCAAGACTCGGCCCCTGACTTTCTGGGACAGCTTCCTTAACCTCTGTGGAGTCAGAGGTCGGGTTACCACACATGGGCTGGATTTGTCTTCCTGACTGAAATTGAAGCATTATGCAAACTGTCCAACGTGATTCAACCAATACGTGTAGTTATACAGAGAAATCATCAAGACAGTGGGCTTTGGAAACTGACACCTTTGGCACGATCATATCTGCATTATGACTCTTACTTACTAGTTTTGTGACCTTGGTCAAATTGTCCTCTCTGAGCCTGTTTCCTCAGCTGTAAAATGGGACTAACAATAGTGTCTCCCACTCTTGCGACCTCCGCTGGGAGGTGGTAAGTGCCACAAGGACAGGCTGTGTATCTTTCCCTGAGCCTTCACACAGTAGGTGCTTCGCATATGTGCAGAGGATGAATCAAGCAGAGGACTCGGTTTGTTGAGCCAGTGTTTCCTCAGATGTGCCTCAGGAATCCTTACATCAGGGTCACCTCAGGGTTTGCTGACACCCAGATATCCAGGCTACACTCCAAATCAGCATCTCTGAGTGTGGAGCCTAGGAAACTGCATTTTAGACTCATTGCTGAGGTGGTTCTGAGGGACTTTACTGCCAACCCAGGCTACATATGCTCTGTGTTATGAGTCGGTAACGGTGACAGTAGGAGAGTGAGATGGAAACTGGCAATCATCTGAGGTATAGGAGGCAGAGCCTGGCTCTAGAAAATATCCTTCTAACCCACTCCCAACTCCCATCCCGTCTTCTTGGCAGAAAATGGAAACTGGAAGATTGAATTGCTTCGGGATAGCACTTCCCTAAGTCTCTGAAACTGGAAGAGATTGCGCCGACACAATGAAATTCACCTCACCTAATTTAATCAGCCAAGTGTGGTTTGTTGGGGACCTACTCTGTGCAAGGCCCTTGGGACTTGGGTAGATGCTGTGGGGCACACAGGGAAGTATACAACCAGGCCACTGCCCTCAGATTGCTTATAGTCCAGTGGGGACAAAACCTAGCAATATAGGATGGTAGAAGAAGCCCAGTGGCTGGGAAGGGAATGGCTAGGAGAGGCTTCAGGGTGGGGACAGAGAGGAACTGGGCTTGGAATTGGGGTTAGCATTTAAGGTAGCATATGCCTATTAAAGTCCAGAACAAGAGAATTATGTTCACTATCACCACATTAAATGGGGTGTTCGTCAATGCAATTAGACGAGAGAAAATGGGCAGAGGTAAAGAATTGGGAAGGAAGACATCAAATTATCACTATTTTTAGATAATATGATGGTATACCTGGAAAAGACAGTCAATTGCAAAACTATCACAAACAATAATAGAATTGAATAAGTTAGTAGGATATAAAATTAAGGTTCAGAAATCAATAGCCTTCATATATACATATAAACAACTAGTTGGAAGAAATGATGGATGAGGCAACAACAAAAAAGATAAAATACCTAGTAACTTTAATAAGAAACGTAGAAAATCTAGATGAGGAAATTTTAAAATACTCCTGAAGGGCAACGCAAGTGGACTTGAAGAAATGGGAAGACCCAGCATGTGGGTGGGTGGGAGACCCAGCATTATAAAAGCAAGAGTTCCCCCTAAATTAATTTTTTTTTTTTTTTTAAGATTGGCACCTGAGCTAACAACTGTTGCCAATCTTTTTTTTTTTTTCTTTTCTGCTTTATCTTCCCATACCCACCCCTGAACATAGTTGTATACTTTTAGTTGCAGGTCCTTCTAGCTGTAAATTAATTTTTAAAATCAAACTTATCTCAGTACAAATGCCAACAGCTTTGTTTGTTTGTTATTGTTGTTCCTGGAATCAGATGAACAGATTCTAAAATTTATATGGAGAAATAAGCAAGAATAGCCAGGAAAACACCAGAAAGGAAGAGTAGCAGAGGGGAGGGGCAAGAGATATGTGGTCCAGGGGCCGGCCTAGTGGCGCAGCGGTTAAGTTCGCGCATTCCACTTTAGTGGCCCAGGGTTTGCTCGTTCGGATCCTGGGCATGGACCTATGCACCGCTTATCAAGCCATGCTGTGGCAGGCGTCCCACATATAAAGTAGAGGAAGATGGGCATGGATGTTAGCTCAGCGCCAGCCTTCCTCAGCAAAAAGAGGAGGACTGGCAGCAGGTGTTAGCACAGGGCTAATCTTCCTCAAAAAAAAAAAAAATAGAGATATGAGGTCCAGCAACTACAAAAATATGTTATGAAGCTTTTTAAAAACTTATTTATTATTTCTCCGTTTCTTCAATTTACTAAAGAGTTGTTGCTGTAAGATAAAAGAATGATTTAACCAGGACTTAAAGAGTAGTTCTAAGTTGACTTGGTTCAATTTTGTATTCTTTGTTATTATTTGTTGGTTGGTTTAAAAACAAGGACCAAGATTTTTCTGAAACCAGTCAACAGTTCTGTGGGAGAAGTAAATGGATATGAATGCCATGCAATAACCTCCTTTTAAAATTTACAGCCTAACAAGAATTGTCTAGAAGGAGAATCGTTAGGAATGTGTGTGAGATCTCTATTTGAAAGGATGACAGGATAAATTATTCTGGGAGTCTTAATAACGGGAATACTTAAAAAATGGAGAAAATAAGATTTGCTCATTTTTATTTTCTAATGTGATGTTGCAGAATTTTCCTAGTTATATAAAAAGAAAATGATCAAACAAAAAGGATATTGTTTAAGGAACCCAAACAGTAGTCATTAGACTACTAGAAAAAATTCCAATGTTAAAAGGTGATGAACACTGATTAAAAACCAATTGCATCTCTACTTAGATAGCAAAATAAATAAACAAAAAACAGACAAAAATGGCATTGTCCATTACTTATGCCAAATGAGATGTTTTGGGCCATATGAACATAATAAGTGTGCTTTTCCCTGCTTTTATTTTTACGCACCACAAGTCAATGCATACAGAGATAAACTACTTTGAATCGAAAAATAAAAACCTTAATTCTAAGTAGATTACATAGTACTTTGGTACTAGATTTTTGATCTAAGTTTTAAGGATTTGTAAGTTTCATTTACAACAAGCTAATTCTATTACTGTCAAAGACACTTACAAAAATATGTCCCCACACTTATGCACAGACTGTACAGGACTATAAAATCTGGTAATCTGGACTTTAAAATTGTACTTGTTCTTATTCTTTCTTTTTAAAAGTATTTTTATTGATGTATAATTTGCATACCATACAATTTGCCCATTTAAAGTCTACGTTTTTATGGCATTTAGTATATTCACAGAGTTGTGCATTCATCACCACAATTGATTTTAGAATATTTTCAACAGCCCAAAGAGAAAGCCTGCATCCCATAGCCATCAATGTCCGGTGCCTCTACTCTCCCCCTTCTACTCTAGTCCTAGGCAACCATTAATCCACTTTCTATTTCTATGGAATTTCCTATTCTGGACATTTCGTATAAATCGAATCATACAACATGGGGTCCTTTGTGACTGGCTTCTTTCACTTAGCATAATGTTTTCGACGTTTGTTCATTTTGTAGCATGTATCTATACTTCAGTCTTTTTTATTGCCAAATAACATACCATTATATGCACATATCATATTTTGTTTATCCATTCTTCCATTGACGGACATTTGAGGCATTGCCACTTTATGGCTATTATGAATAATGTATGAACATTCATGCACAAGTTTTTGCGTGGACATATGTTTTTATTTATCTTGGATAAGGAGTGAAATTGCTGGCTCCTAGAGTAACTCTATTTAACCTTTTGCCAAACTGTTTTCTTTTTCTTTTTTTTTAAAGATTGGCACCTAGGCTAACAACTGTTGCCAATCTTCTTTTTTTTTTCTTTTTAAGGATTGGCACCTGGGCTAATAACTGTTGCCAACCTTTTTTTTTTTCTGCTTTATTTCCCAAACCCCGCCCCGGCCCCGTACATAGTTGTATATCTTAGTTGCAGGTCATTCTAGTTGTGGGATGTGGGACGCCGCCTCAACGTGGCCTGACAAGCGGTGCCATGTCCGCGCCCGGGATCCGAACCCTGGGCCGCCGCAGCGGAGCGCGCGAACTTAACCACTCGGCCACGGAGCCGGCCCCTGCCAAACTGTTTTCTATGTGGTTGCGCCATTTACATCCCCAACAACAATGTATGAGGGTTCCAATTTCTCTACATCCTCACCAACACTTATTACTGTCCCTACTGAACAGTGTCATAATCTGGCTGATGAGGAACACTACAAGTCACCTGGTCCTGCCATGTGACAAGGATGAAGAAACCTAGACAAAGGGGGCCAGGTGACCCCCCCCGGAGTTTACAGATGGCAGCACCAGAATCAGGGCCCAGCTTCCAAAATCTGTAAGGATATTTTATTTTTTGTCTATGATTGTACTTGGTTTTATTATTCTGGATGCATGTTTACCAGCTATGACCTTAGGAAATACTGCTTCCCTTTGATCCATGTTTCTTATAGATTACTTAGGCTGGAGAAAGGAAGAGAGAATGGTGACCTAGAAAGTACCTTCAAGGGTTTGAGGAGTTGGGACATTAGAAGGAGGTGTAAGCAAGCGGCTCACCATCCCCGCTGTGAACTACAGTACAGCAGAAGGTACGCAGTCAGCTCAGAGGAAAAGCTTCTCAGGGAGAAATACTGGGACATTTGATACCCAGCCAGGGCAATAGCATCTGATTTAGGAAAAGGCACCAGAATGTTTGGTGCGCTGTCAGCCTAACCCCCACCTGGAGGCAGGGGAATGGATTTCAGCCACTCTGTAGCCCTGTGATCTGATCCTTTGCCAGGACTGCTTCCTCCTCCAGCTCCCTCTATTGCCTGGCCACCAGCAGGGGAACCTGTTGTGGCTTGTAGCTGTGGGGTTCTACCTCACTGTGAGTTCTCATGAAAACCTAGGAAAGAAGTAACAGAGGGGAGCTGTAAGCATTACTCCTTATTCTGATACAGGATGGCAGCAGGGTCCCTTTGCTTTCTGGAGTCTTAGGGGGCCTCCACAGTCACATTCTGTACCATCTGAGGCTTCCAGAAAAAGAGTTGAGTGAATACTTCAGGACGGGAAGTCTCAGTCCAACCTCTGGCAAACACCCTGCCCCACATCCAGGACAGCAAATGTTACTTAATGATCTGAGCTTATAAGGATTACAAAGAGTTCTCTTTTAAATAATGATTTTCTCCACCTGCATCGTCCTGAGCAATTTCTGTTGGTCCTATCTCAGTTCGGCCCACATCCTCAAGATGAATGAGAACTCACCCTCACAAGGTGAAAGATTCTGGCACGAGGCAGAGTCATTCTCGATCCTGCAGTTTGCCTGCTGCCGGGAGACCCCCAAAGCCCAGATCATTATGAGAAAGGCAGTGGTGCTAGGTATCTTTGGGGCTAGGTCTATCAAGTGTCTCAATGACAAGGAACCGAAAGTCAAAGAAAACACCTCAAGTTGGGAAAGACTTGGAGAATGTGTGCATATCTGAACATGTGCAGACCACTCGCAGAGGGTGGAACCTTCACGTCACCATGGGTTCCCTCCTCAGTGCTTGTTAGGAAGTGTGAGAGGCTCTGTTGACCCTGTTGAGATAACCATTCTGTTTGGGGAGGAAGCTGAGGGGAGTTTTGGTTGGTTTGTTTTTTTAAGCTTCCAGGACTCTTTTTGCTATGTCCTACCATAGGAACTTCACTTACAAATCAAAATCTCAACCTAGGCTTATCATCACCATTCTCTTTGCCAAGAGCTTGTGAAGCTAATGAGATGTGGTCTTTGATTCCTTCCAGGAACATTTATGAAAAACTTACTATGGGCAAGGAGCCCTGGAGATGCAAAGATGAAGGAGAAACTCTCAGTCTAGATACATAAACCCATCATTCCAAAATCCGTATTGAAAGTTCTGGGCTACAGGTCTGGGCCACAGCTAAGAAAATGCTGAGTGGGGCAGGATATACCCAAGAAATCTTTAAAGGAGATCAATGCCTGGGCCTTCTCTCTGCTCTTGGATACATGGTTTTCAACCTCAGAACTGAAACTTGTCCTCCCAGATCTATTTTAGCTGACTCAAGGAACACTGGGTTTTAGTCAGACCATACTTTTAAAAAAAATCAAGATAGATATGAGCATCTGCTTCACGAATATTAAAACTACCATTAAAGATATTTCTTACTCCATTATTTAGTTCTTCAAAAAAAGCAGTGTACTTTTTATGAGGATACAGATGATAAATTCCTATAAGGACATTAGTGCACAGAAGTTTTCCTCCTTGGAAGAAGTGGTATGCTTTCTTGCAGAATGCAAAAAAATTAGACAACCATTTTGGTGTCCTCCTCCCCCCCACCCCTTTTTGCTTTGGCTGCCAGTAAGCTCAGAGTTAAATTTAATGCTCAGTTACACTTCTTGGGATTTTTTTCTTCTATTATATAATTCTGTATATAAAAAATGATGTGTACGAGGATGTTCATTGTGATATTGTCTTTAATGGCTAAAGTATGGAAACAACTTAAATTTCATCAATAGAGGATTGGTTTAATAAATTATAGTACATCCACTAATGAAACATTCTGCAGGCATTATAGGAATAAGGCAGCTTTGTGTGTACTCTCCAGAAAGAGTAAGTGAAAAAACAATGTGTGGAACATATGCAAGTGTGCGTGTGTGTATATGTGTATGAGTGTGTGTGTGCTGCTTATGTATGCATAGAATAATGCATAGAATATTCGGCTATCACTGGAAGGTTAGCTAAGAAACTGGTTAAGATGGTGGCTTCTGGTGAGGTAAACTGGCCGGCTGGGGACCAGGGTAGAAGGGAGGCTATCTTTTTACCATATGTCTTTTTTTTTTTTTTTTTGCCTTTTGAATTTTGTACCATGAGTAAATGTTATGTATTCAGAAAATTGCAGACACATTAAAAATTTTTTTAATGTATTCAATGCCCATTCATAGGAAACATTTGATTGAAAATTGGTAATTAGCTCTCCCTTTACTCTAATTTGCTTTCCCTTTACTCTAAATCAGATTAATTTCAATTCCTGAAGGGCTTTGAGAAATCTTTGTCTTCCCTGAAATTGTATGCCAGTTTTTCATGTTCATTTTTCAGTGTAGAAAGATCCATAGCCTTCATCAGATTATTAAAGATAACTATGATTAAGAACGAGTGCTCTGCCTTGTCTTTTTTTGTTAATTTTTCATAGTCCAAAAGCAAAGCCATAGCAATAAAGCACCTGGTTCTTTTCTCTACAGGTCATCGCCACCCTCCACACCCATCAAAACAGTACAAAAGGTATTTATTGAGTGCCTGGTTTCTTATCAGTTTTTACTTATTTGCAGCTGTTCTATTGTATATATCCTTTTATTGGAAACTATCTCAAACTCTTCTGAGATGCAGGTTGGGGATAGAGTATAAGTAAACAGAACCAGATATTAAAAGTAAAAACAAAAACTAAACGAGACTACGATGGCTGTGGTTGATGCCACATGGCAGGGTGCTGACAGCCGCTGTGTCCATGTTATAGAAACTGAGTGTTGCTGAGACTGAGTGATTAGAGGCTGATATGTAATTTTGACCTTGGAACAAGGTCATGTAAACCTGGTCAAAGGGAAAGTGACTGTTTATCTTCCAGTGGTGGGAAAGCCCTTTTGACTGCAGGAGTCACAGAATTTATCTGTTGACGTCCGATTTCACTGGAAGCAATGAAGAACTTTCTAACATGCCATTTGTTCTTTTGGCTAGGTCAGTAGGCCCTGATGCTATCTCCCAAGATATTTATCTAGGTAGCTGACTCCTCTAAGCCGCACAAACTATCATTCTGTTGAATATTTTATGCCAAAGCAGCTTGTTTTCTGTGCTTCTCTACCTGCCTGCAGACATGTTTTAGGTTTAAGTGAGCAGAGGGAGTCAGAAAGGCTCCAGAGGAGACCTCAAACATGTGGGCAGATGTGTCCTTACCCAAAGAAGTTCCTGGACATTGTTTGCCAATGGTAGCACTCAAGTTAGAAATTTTGGCAAACAAAATCAACAATTACTAAAAATTTAATATAAGTACTATAATCATTACATTTTTATTGTGCTTCCTCTCTCTGATTTTTCTCTTATCTTTTGAAGGCTCTCATCTAAGAACAGGAAGTTGTCGTAAGCTCATCTATTCTGATGCCCCCATTTTCCATATGAAGAAATGGAGGCACAGAGATATTCAGTATTCAGTTTCAAATTACACAGCAATTTGGTGGCCGAACTTGAATTCAGTGCTTATTTACCAACTGAGTCTGCAAAAAAGTCTAGAATGTGCTTATGCTGATGAATGCAGCGTGGGCATCAGGATTCTAAAGGGACACAAAGGAATGCGATGGGTCTCTATTAGCCATGAATAATGGATTAGATATTGTGTGTGTATTTTTTTTTAATACTAAAGGAAAAATAGAATATTTTTTCTCTAAAATATTAACCATTCTTTTAAAAAACGTTTATTGTGTGCCAGATACAATGCTAGTCACAGAGGATACAAAGATGAATAAGACATGACCTATTTAATAAAGTGATACTATACAACTTTGATTTTCCAAAGGAGAAAGTATGTAGGAAGAGAATATGAAGTAGTATTTATGATGGTAATGCATTTGGGAAAGAAATGAAATGCACTAAAAGTAAATATTCAAGTACAACAATGAATTGATTCTCCCTTAAAGGGAATTTGATATATATTGTGAGATTATCCAAATTAGATACCTGTTAATGTGGTTTTTTTTTTTTCTTTCTTCTTCTCCCCAAAGCCCCCAGTACATAGTTGTATATTCTAGTGGTAGGTCCCTCTGGTTGTGCTATGTGTGATGCCACCTCAGCATGGCCTGATGAGTGGTGCCATGTCCACACCCAGGATCTGAACCAGTGAAACCCTGGGCCAGCTAAGCAGAGCGTGCAAACTTAACCACTCGGCCACAGGGCCGGCCCCAATGTGGTTCTTTTGAAAGCAGATGATTCTGAATGTGCAATGTTTTTATTGCAAAATCCTCAATGTAGGTAAATGGCTACACTGTAGGTAATGAGGCTACATCTGATGTTCATGACCTCATGAATCTGAATACGGGGACAGAAGAATGGGTTGAGGGTGGGAGGAGTAGAGATAGTTTAAGTTTTACTTGTCTACAGCCTGATTCTTTCAGATTTTCTTTCAGATTCCAGGTTCCTGAATGTTCTGCATGGTTGATGAATGTTTTTACAGGTATAGGTATCTTATAGGCATAAGATATATCATCTTTACATGAATGTGCATTGTTTCTTCATAAACATCTTGTGAAATTATTGGAATCATTTACTTTTAGAGGAGATTAAAAAATAACAACAACAAAAACGCTTACGGATCATCTGGTCTCCCCCTTCTGTTTCATAGCTAAGGAGATAAGCCTAGATAGCAGAACTGACTTGTTCCAAACTCACAGGCTTCCCAACACTGCCTGGTGCTACGTGTGCTTTTGGAACAGCAGATATTCTACTCCATAAGTGGGCAATGACACAGGGAGAGGGCCACAGACATGAGGACTGGAATCCGGTTACTCCAGCTTCTGCTCTCAAGCGGTCTGTGTTCTTGGAAAAAGCTGAGCAGTCTGTCTCCAGGGCTGCGGAAACTGACCTGAAACGTAATTACACAGCTTAAAGCCTCTGGTAAGAGGGTGTGGAGGAGCTGCTATGACCAAGGTCTGTACGTAAGTGATGCTTTTATTTATTCATTTTTAAATTTTTTATTCTTTTTTTTAAAGATTGGCACCTGAGCTAACAACTGTTGCCAATCTTCTTTTTTTTTTCTACTTTTTCTCCCCAAATCCCCCCAGTACATAGTTGTATATTTTAGTTGTGGGTCCTTCTAGTTGTGACATGTGAGACACCACCTCAGCATGGCCTGATGAGCAGTGCCGTGTCCGCGCCCAGGATCCGAACTGGCAAAATCCTGGGCTGCCGAAGTGGAGCAGTTGAACTTAATCACTTGGCCATGATGCTTTTATTATGGAGGGAAAAAATACTCATTCAAGAAGAGGAAATGCATGAAGGAAAAGGTTAAACTCTGAGAGTAACATGGCTCTCTCTGGACAGTTTGAGCAATGCCCCCTGCACTGCTTTTGCTGCGGGGCACTTGCATCCTTTAAGAGTTTACTTGCCCTACTTGATTGCATGCCTGTGAGAAGGAGCCTGCCCGTCTCATTTACTAAGATTTGCAGAACCAAACATAAGCCTGGCATGAAGCAGATACTCAGGAAGTATTTGCTGAATAAATGAAAGAAGGGATAAATGAATAAAAAGCATTGTTTTTTGCTCTCAGGATGCGTCCAACATTTGCTATTGAACATTTCAGCTCCTCTCCCTTGCACTAACAACTTTCCTTTCTAACGTCAGAAGGTGATGCTCAGAGCATTTCTGTTTTACCAAATTGAATTGAATCTTTATATCCCAATCAGAAAAATTTAGTTGGAATTGCACACGAAACTGAAGCAACCCACAAGTCTGTATCCTGTCTTGCTTGCCTTAAGCCCCAAAGGGCCTGTGTAAGCACCCTGAAAACCACTGGCTGATGGTTCACCTCCATCCGTACACGCTATATTCTTACCCTTCCATAGGTATCACCAGGCCACCAGCAATTCTAAACCAGAGCCACTGTGGATAAATCTCAGTACATGGCATCAGAACCAGCTCGTAGCCCACCCATTTATCTTAGGACTTTAAGATTGTTGTAATTGGTCCCATTCCTTACAGGTGACCCTGGCAGGTTAGAGAGGAGAAGCATTTTGACCACAGTACCTTCCCAACAGTCTTTTCCAGTTAAATTTTCCTCTTTTGAGTTCTGATTTGGGAGTTTCTCCCTCACATAGTTCGAAGCCAAAACCAGTCCATTTGACAGAATGATCCATTAATTGCCAGAAGAACAAGACTACAGAAGCAGTAGATGGTACAAACACAGGCAGAAGAGGCAGACATTAGCAAGAGACTTGGAGGGGACTCTGCACACTAAGAAAACACCCCAGGACACTGTTGAGAGGCAAATCTCACCTGTACTGTAAGTGGAGAGGACAGAGTGGCGGCAGAAGTAAGAACACCCTTTGCCCTTCTTCACGTGAACTTTGATGTATCCTGACCTTGGCAAACAGCTCTCCTTCCCCTGCAGCTCAGCTCTGCAGTGGGCCGGTTCCCAGCTCCTCCAAGGTCCCAGCCAGCTTCCTCTTCCCCTTCAGCCCCTGCCTCGGTGGCTGCTGTCGCTGTGCTGCTGCCTAATCCTGTTGTTACTCGGGTGGGTCAGGAGGCTGGCCAGCGTGATCGTGTTACAGAGCACCCGACTGGCTCAGTCGGGCACGTGATGAGAGAAAAAGTTTGGGTCTGTGTGGACTGGAGACAAAAACACCCTTCTTGCTGAAAGGCATTTCCTTCAGGCTGAGAGGAAATACGCAGTTCAAGCAGGAGCTTGAAAGAGCACATTTGGCCAAACTCTGGGCTTTTTTTTCTTCTTTTTTAAAACTTCCTTCATCTTCCTCAACTTAAGAAAATGTCACTGCCCCGTAGGAGGTGGGTTCAGTAAGAGACAGGGGAATCAGATAATGTAGAAGGCAGGCAGCCCTCGTAGATAAAAAGTTTACAGGGACCAGAGGACCTCATTTTCTCATGTTTTCTTGCTTCTGTTGTTGCTGAGGCAGCCAGGAGTAGAGAAAAGCATCAACTATGACTAGTGAGTCTAGATGCAGGAAAGGTACACTTGTAGAGGTTAAGTTCACACTTTGATTGAAACAGGTGAAATTAGGATACGGGATCCATGACATGAAATGGTGAGCATCTTTGAAAAAGAACTGAGTTTTTGTTTTAGATTTCCAAAAGTTGTTTTTGAATAGGCAACATGTGCATCTGATAGAAAATACAAAAGGGTCACAAGAAAATATGGTGAAAAGCCAGTCCTTTTTCATTCCTCCCCAGTCCCCTACTTCTCCTAAGAGGGAACCCTTGTGACCAGTGTTGTGTGTATCCATCCAGAGCCCATCTATGTTCTTTAGAAACAGCGCACCAGATAAGCTTGTTTTGCTTCTTGCTTTTTTCATTTAACACTCACGTGAAGACTGTTCCATATACCTTTAAGAGGTATACCTTTATACCATATACCTTTAAGGGATACGTTCTTTTTAATGTCCGAATGCCGTCTCCTTTTTCAGAGGTGTCATAGTTGATTTGGCCAATAACCGACCATGTCTTAAATCTTTCGCTGCCTAATTCCTTGCACAACGCAAGGGCTCAGTTAAGCTTCACTGCTTGCTCACAACTGCTTTACAATTTGTTCATGTATTTCCTCTCTCTCCTTTTAGAGGTACCAAAATTTTTTCAGTATTCCAGATGTTGATATAATGTGTCTATTCCCT
Source organism: Equus quagga (assembly GCF_021613505.1). NCBI lineage: Eukaryota > Metazoa > Chordata > Mammalia > Perissodactyla > Equidae > Equus > Equus quagga. The sequence goes on along the minus strand of NC_060273.1, from coordinate 66,090,722 downwards.
GGCTGACCAAGTCTGTCTTGTGCCCTGATGAAACCTTGCTACCTGACTTCCAAAGCTCACCTTAATCCAGCTCCTCTCATCAAACATTATCCCCCACTACTGCTATTTCCTAACGCTCTAAGCATGTCATGTGTAACCATTTATTGATCACTTAATATGTGCAGAAGCTTTTTTTCTATTTTCTAATATCCCTATGTGCATGTCATTGCTCATACTGATGCTCCCACCCAGAATTTCCTTTCTGGTCCTGTCCACTATTCTGCCTCTGGTTCTTTTCTTTTTGAACGTTTTCAGCTTATGTGGTCAACACTCCTTACAGTAGCAGGTAATTTTTTCAATAATCATTTCAAATAGGAGATTTCTGTATCTCCATGGCACTAATACCTCTGACTCATAATAGGCCCTCAGTAGGACCAGCATAAATGAGAATCTCTCTCTGGTCCTCCTGGGTTTTCTCTCCATCCTATCTTTGAGGAATTGCTCAGCTTTCTTGTTATTTCAAGGTTGTGTAAGATGGCCCCCTCCTAGCTGATCTTTTTTAAATGCTCTTGAGGAGGACCTGATGTTAGCTCAGGGCTAATCTTCCTCAAAAAAAAAAAAATCACAGAAGATTTTGAGATGTGGCTGTAACACCAGAGGTGATGGGTTTGTCGCATGCAAGTACAGGGAGAGGGAGAGATGGTGGGAGAAGAGAGCTTTAGAACTGACCAGAGAGTCCCAAAGGATAAGTTTTACTCTTACCTACATTAATGTGCTTACCTGCTCTCTTTCCATTGGCCTATATTTCTTTCTTTCTTTTTTTTTCTGAGGAAGACTGGCCCTGAGCTAACATCCGTGACCATCTTCCTCTCCTTTTTTTTTTATATGTGGGATGCCTAACAAAGCATGGCTTGCCATGCGGTGCCATGTCTGCACCCGGGATCTGAACCAGCGAACCCCAGGCCGCCGAAGCCGAACGTGTGCACTTAACCGCTGTGCCCCCGGGCTGGCCCCTCTTTTTTTTTTTTTGAGGAAGATTAGCCCTGAGCTAAAATCCACTGCCAATCCTCCTCTTTTTGCTGAGGAAGATTGGCCCTGATCTAACATGCATGCCCATCTTCCTCTATTTTATATGTGGGATGCCTGCCACAGCATGGCATTATAAGCAGTGCTAGGTCTGCGCCCAGGATCTGAATCGGTGAACCCCAGACCACCAAAGCAGAGCGTGCAAACTTAATCGCTGCACCACTGGGCCATTGGCCTCCATTGGCCTATATTTCTATTTGCCTAGTTCTATATTGGCAAAGATCAACTTTCTTCTCTGTAAAGTACTGCATACTCTGCAGTCTTGAAGAGTTTCACAATAACAATAATTGAAAGGATGTAGTGGCAACTAATTCTCAATTAGAATCACCTAGTAAAATGACCTAAGTTGTTGCCTAATATTTCCATAGACAACATATTTACCATGCCTGGGAGAAGCTAGCTTTCTTTTCTTACCAAATTTAGTGTGACTCCAATAAGAAAATTAATATGTCTCTGCCTTTACTACTTTTACTGTCCATAGACATCAAAGTAATCTTTAAGAACATAAATCAGAGCCAGCCCTGATGGCCTAGTGGTTAAAGTTTGGCGCTCACCACTTCAGTGGCCTGGGTTTGCTTCCCGGTCTTGGAACCACACCATCCGTCTGTCAGTTGCCATGCTGTGGCTTTGGGGAGGGAAAAAAAAAAGAGGAAGATTGGCAACAGATGTTAGCTCAGGGCGAATCTTTCCCTGCAAAAAATCCCCCAAAACATAAACTGGATCAGGTCATTCCTGTGAGTAAAATCCTCTGGTTTCCTGATGCACTTTGGAGGAGCGCAGTTGTAATGCCTCCCAGACCTCGGCTCATCTGCCTCTGCCTCCTTTTCAGCCTCTTGGTCACCGCAGCTGCCCTGGCCTCCTCTCACTGCCTCGAACATGCAAAACTCATTCCTGAACCTCTGCCTGAGACTGACTGCTCTCAACTCCTCATGGCGCTCTCTCTCTCTTTGGTTGAGTCCTTCCTGCTCTTCTCATCTTTGCCTAAATGCCACCTTCTCAGAGAGGCCTTCTTTGACCCTAAGTAATTTCCTCTATCTTCCCCCAATCCAGTTATGCTCTGTTACTTTACCCTGTTAGTTTCCTTCATGATAACTATCAAAGTTTCCCATTATCTTCTTATTTCTTACTTGAATGTTTGTTTGCTTGCTTTATTGTCAGTCCCTGTCACCAAATGTTAAGCTCCACCAGGCCAGGAATCACGTCTGTTTCATTTACCAGTGCATCCTCCAGTGGCAACATGGGGTCCTGCCCATAGCAAATGGACCATGAAAAAAACTGACTGGATGAACCCCTAATCCCATACTGGCCTGGGAATCAGAAGACTCAAGTCCAGGAGCTGACCCAGTGGCACAGCAGTTAAGTGCGTGCTGCGCTTCAGCGGCCCAGGGATCCCAGGCGTGGACCTACGGACGCTTATCAAGCCATGCTGTGGCAGGCGTCCCACATGAAAAAATAGAGGAAGATGGGCACAGATGTTAGCTCAGGGCCATTATTCCTCAGCAAAAAGAGGAGGATTGGCAGCAGATGTTAGCTCAGGGCTAATCTTCCCCCACCCCTACCCCCCAAAAAAATAAAAGACTCAAATTCTGATCCTATCTCTAGGAGCTGGGTGACCTTAAATTATTTAATTGCTTTCTGTGAAATTAGGGGAATGTATTAGTTAGAACATCTTTATGTTCTCAGCTTTGGAAATTTAAAGGTCTATGATTATTATCAGTAGATTTTGAAATTTTTTACTTTAGTAGACTCTAAAGGAGAAGGAAAATCAAGCGAGATAAGAATAAAATAGATTTGATATCTATTTCTGTATTCTGAAAAAACAAACTCTGATCTCTGATCTTCCCAGAAATCAGAAGATTTTTCAGGTTGCAATCAAAAGATCAAAATACTCAAATGCTTAGTCATGAAACTTGATCTTTGCTTCATATTTAGGGGAAGTTTGATGATCTGTTGATAATTTTTGAGTCAGAAGAAGGTTTTTCTATTGCGTAGGAAAAGCAGGGACAACACACTTCAAAGGCAGGAAGTTAACCACAACTATACCAAAGAAAACAGCCAGCTGGATGCATTCTTCAGCTGAACTTAAATATATAATCTAGTAAAGACAACATTACAAAAAATGACAGGTCTTGGCTAAGCTCGAGGAGGGCCCTTTAACAACGGAATTCATCAGGTAACAAGCATCTAGGTGTGTCAGCACTCTAAGGAATATAAGGGTTTTTGAGACTTGGGCTCAGAGGGTGATTTATAGTGGTACTACATTCCTGGAGGCATTTACCTTCTTGTCCATTTTCAAAATATTCAAAACCCAAATATATATTTTAGATTTTATCTTCCTACATATATTATACTTTAAGAATGCATCCTGTGAGATTTACTTAGAATTGGGAATAACAGAAAGGCTTGGCTGGCCAAAGATATCACTCTGTCTGGTTCTTAAGGAGACTCATTTTACAACCAGGGTTTCTCAATTTTTTTAACCTATACCCTCCCAGTTGAGAAGATATGTTCAAGCCTTACTTTGTATAGTTGGTAGTTCAAAAATAATTGTTCTTTTTTCAAATGTGAAATTATGTTAGTGAATATATTCTTCTCCAACTCTCTTTTCTTTCATTTCAGGCCTCCTTTCCATTGGGAATTGGTGATTTACACAATTGTTCTCATTTTGCAATAGCATAGGTGCAGCATAAAATCTATTGTTTACAACAAACACTCCAATGCCTCCTGAAATACAAGCCACCTGTGTATTTGTTTTACATTTATCTTCAATAACCTGAGAAATGAATACCCAGTTCTGCAGGGAGAGGGAAGGGTGGGTGCGGGGTGTTGAAAGGATGGAGATGGCGTGTTTCCTGTTTGTTTCAGTGCACACCAGGCCCCGTGCTGCAGGAAAAAAAGATTCTAAGAAAGGATTGTGGAGGCTGCTCTTTATGTGACTAGCTCCTGACAGGGTTATCCTCTCCTGAACCTAATTACAAGTGGGTGAAAGGATATTAGAAACGTATAGGATAGAGGGCTGGGGAAGTGTCTCCTGCCTTCTCCATCACAATACTGCTCACCAGAAAGAGGTGAGTCTGCAGCCGAGCTAACAAACATTGAGTATCTCGGGATAACAAACTGAGACAGGCCAGGAACAACTATTTATTGAATACACTTATATATCTTCCTCAGTGCGGGGTGCTTTTTCCATTTATTAACACAACCACCTATGTTACAGATAAAGAGACAGACACTCCTTTGGAGGGGAGAAGAGGAGTGCAGTTCACCTCTAGGGGCTGGGAGTGGGAGTTCACCTCCCTGGACAATAGCTTTTGGGAATCCAGTTTGAAATTGGCGCTGAAGGGCTGCTCTGCATGCAGCCACGGAAATGAAAGAAGGATTTGGGAGAATCCCCTAGGCGGAAATGTTTAGTAGGAAGACCTAGTGACGGGGGTAAATTTGCTATACACTTACCGACAGCCCCCTTCAAGTGAAAGCATCTAGGGCTACGACTAGAGGCATGCTTTGGGCCGTCTGCTCCTTCTCTCAGGGACAGGGTGGGGCTCTTGCAGGAGTGACGGAGGGCGGTCCGGAACTGACAGCCGTGCGCAGGAAGGCAGTGCTTTGTCTTCTCTCCCACGTTTGGGGAACACGAGGCAGCGCTGCCTCCGAGCCTGGTCTAACGCTGCCAAGGACAGGCGTTGGCAAAGAGCCCTCTTTGCAAACAGGATTCACAGAGAATTAAGGGGCGGGTGGGGGACTCAGGGACCTCCTAGGCTAGGCCTGGGCCCCAGCGCTCTCGCAACGAAAATCTGGCTAGCTGGCTTAGAGTCCGCCGGGTCTGGGAGCTCCGCCTGCGCCGGCCCGGCGCTGCCCCCGCGGGAGGCCGCGTCTTCTTTGTAACTCGAGCGGGCCCGGGCGGGCCGGTTGCTATGGGAACGCTGCTCGCCCGGCTCTGGGAGGAGCGAGGCGGGCCTTGGCGGACATTACCCAGACTCCGTGTGGGGTGCTGCCCCACCCCCAACTAATTACTTGCCAGAAAGGAAGTCGCAAGGTAGATGTCTTGTAAGTGAAGGCTCCAGGGGCCGCATTAGTATAGAAGGAAGGGGTCAGGATCTCCCCCCACCAGCCTCCCTCTAAGTCCGCTCCTGCCAACGATTTTAACGGTCCTTCCAAGTAGGGAGGACAGAGCGTTGTAATTTGGCAGATTCGGTCAGACGGGCCACGCCCATCCCGAGGGGGACTAGCTCTAGACCACGCCCCTTCCCCGGGCGCGCGGAAGGAGGACCGAAATGGAAGGGTGGGGATCTTGGTTGAACTGAGCCAGCGCAACTAATCGCGCGAAAGCCTAGGAGGGGCAGTGTTCCGCAGGCGTCCTCCGAGGCCGCCCCGCCCCGCTGTTTTCGCTTGGCTTTGCGCCTGCGCACTTGCTCCCGCCAGCTCAACTGCCGGGAGAACACGAACGGAATCGCCGGGGCGCGCAGAAGGGGAGGAGCGGGCGTGATCAGGCGCGCGCGCGTCTGGAGTGACGCGAAGGGAGCCGGCGAGCTGGGCGGATCGGGTGGGTAGAGAGGTAGGGCCAGATTGTTTGGTGGGCTGTGCGTAAGGCCGCTCTGGGCACGAGGGCACCCATCTCGTTGGGCCCGCTTGGTGCTAGGAGCAGATCCGGGGCAGAGGGAGGGGGGCGCTGGGTCAGGGGCCGCTGCTGCCGCTGCTGGGGAGTTCGCCCGCCAGCCCGCACGCCCGCGGTTCGCGGGCCCTGCTGGTCACGGTAAGCGGGCTCGCGCTTAGCAGAGAGAGGAGCGGGAGCTGGGAGAGTGTGGGAGGCCATCGGGGCCTGTGGGAGGAAGGGGAGTGGGAGCGTGCGTGAGGGGCAGGCTGTGTGGGAAGAGAAAGAGGCCCATCGAGTAGTACAAACCAGCGCCACTCTATAATAATAATCTAGTGATATGTGCCAGGGCTTTACAAAGCACCTTATATGCTGCATTCTCTTCGATCTCCTCTGCAATCCTCCGAAGTGTATACTGTTATTAAACCCACTTTTCAGGATAGGAAAACTGAGGTCCGAGACAAGTTAAGTAACTTATGCAAAGCCACACAGCTAGTCGGTGGCTTGACTTGGAACTTACGTCTGTCTGGCCCTGAGACCCGATATTTTAATATCTTTGCTTTACAAAGAAAGAAAGAAAGAAGGGTGGTTAGGAGGAGGCGGGGAGTGAGTGTGGTTTGAAGTGGGAGGGTGATCCAGAACGGGAACAGAGTGATGACGGGAGACTGTAAGGGAGAGGACCTGAGTTCGGAACCTTGTGGGCCTCCCCCTCCTTCTTGGTTATTTTGGCCCCACAACTTTTCCTTGCTGTTCTGTGGCTTTATAAACAACACCGTTGCTCTGGAGGAGCCAACTCACAAGGCTGGGCCGCGTGGGTGGCTTTAAGAACTGGCTGAACTGACTGTCTTCGGACGCTGTGTTTTGGGGGGGAGGGGAGGAGCGCCGCGGCGGCCCCCGCGGCTCTGTAGAGAGGGGCGGGCCTTTCAAGCTGCTGCCGTTTCTTCTAACGTGCTGCTGCTTCCTTTTTCGTGATTTCCCTGCGCAGCAAAGCCTTTGTTCAGTCCTCTAGAATGGGGAAGTGGTGTTTATTGTGTCCTTGCACACTTAGCCTTGCCCAAAGCAAACCCAGAAAAACAAAACATTCTTTTCCCATGCCGGGCCTGGTACCCTGGATTGCTTGCAGAGAGCGCTTTCGAGTGGTTTTAGCATTAGTTGCTCTTCAGAGCTTTCCTGGGTAAATCAGGAGCTTTGTTTTGAGGAAGTTTATAGGTCATCAGGAGCGATCTGAACAGATTGTACTACAGATCAGCACGGGGCAGGGACCTCAGTAGTTCGTACGGGCTGGTGTGTGTGTGTATGAGAGAGAGAGAGACCGACCTCTCCTTCTTGCACAGTTTAGTTCTACTAAGAGACAAGAAGTGTCGGTTAGTGCTTGTGTTTTGGTTTCGTATGGAGTGGAGTATCTTCTATGGGAGTCAGGGTCTCATGGTGTGGAGTAGCTCGTGTGGAGTCGTTTTAAAGTCAGCCCGTGAGGCACACATTGCATGTGATCAAAGTTATTCTTAAACATTCCTTAGGTGGAAGGCGGAAGGTTGAGGATGGCCCATCTCTTTCTCAGTAAATCCAGCAGTTTTTCCTCCAGCTTTGAAACTTATTACTGTTTCTTTGGTTGTAACCCAGATAGAGTAATTGGTTACCTTTAGGGGCTGTGTTGAAGAAATAAACGTATTCGAATAGAGTCGAGTCATTCTGCACAGTGAGGTGCACTGTGAGATGCTGGCACTGAGAGGCTGAAAAGGAGGAAGACTAGCCAAGCGGAACAGTATGTTTTTGGTTCCCAACTAAGGCTTGTTCTGGAGCATGTGTTCACTGAGTGGAAAGTGGCAGGCAGAATTGCCAGCATTATTCTTATTATCATTTCTCTCTCTTTTTTGGTTAGCATATCCAGTAATTTATGGTACATTAAATGTGCATAATATGTGTTTCCTCTTTAGTTTTTGGGTGGCACTACATTTAGTGGCTTGCAAGCTATTGTTTATTTCCTTACAATTTTCCTAGATAAGGGTTTGGTGCAAGAACGTCTTACATATTTTTACCTATGGTCTGCTTTTGCATCCCCCATTTGTCAAATATGTATAACAGTGGTTAGCTTGTAAAAAAATTCTCTTGAAAATGGAAGTCATGATACTGCCTTTTTAAATTAGTGTCTCTGAATTTCAGTTTTCTTCTCTGTAAAATGTGGAGGAAGATAACACTGTATAAAGTTGTGAAGAGTTTTGTCTACTTTTAAAGCAAAACCCTGCATTTCATATCATATTACCTATAAATATTTTGCATTATCTCTAAAAGATAAGGAGTCTCTTTGAAAACCCATAACTCAATATAATACCAAGAAAAACGCAAAAAAACAAAACAGAAACCTAAAACCAGCTAGTCATTGTTCAGGCTTCTACTTGTCTCAAAAATGTCGTAGTTCTTTTTTTTCTAACTGTTTAAAGCAGGATCCAACTGTGGTCTAACGAAGGTCTATGCATTTTGATTGGTTATGATGTCTCCTGAGAGTCTCTTATTTCTTGTAACTTGTTTGTTGAAGAAGCTGGGTTCTGTAGTTTCCCACAGTAGTTTCTAGATTTTGCTGATTGCATTTCTGTGATGTCATTTAACATGTTCTTCTGTCCTCTTTACTTATTGTACATTGTTAGTTAAATCTAGAGGCATGGTCAGATTCAAGTTAAGTTTTTTAACAAGACTGTTTCATAGTGGTGATGTGTTCTGTCAAGAGTCAGGTAATACCTACATGTCTCTTTTTGTGGTAATAGCCATTGTGATTATTTTAACAACTTTACTGAGGTATAATTTATGTACTATAAAACTCAGCTTTTTTTTTTCTTTTTGAGAGGAAGATTGGCCCTGAGCTAACATCTGTTGCCAATCTTCCTCTTTTCTTTTGCTTGAGGAAGATTGTCCCTTAGCTAACGTCTGTGCTATTTTGTATGTGGGATGCTGCCACAGCATGACTGATGAGCAGTGTGTAGGTCTGTGCCCAGGATCCAAACCCGTGAACCCTGGGATGCTGAAGTGGAGCACGTGAACTTAACCACTACAGCACTGGGCTGGCCCCAAAACTCACCCTTTTTAATGTAGAATTCAATGATTCTTAGCAAATTTACTGAGTTCAGTTGTCACTGTAATTGAGTTTGGGAACATTTTCATCACCTTGCTAAGATAGCTCATGCCCATTTACACTTAATCCCCATCGCACCTTTGTAGTGTACTTTCTGTCTTTATAAATTTGCCTTTTCTGGATACTCCATATAAATGCCGTTATAGATTAGTGCCCAAATCTGTAAAGTCATTAGGAGTTGCAAAATGGTGATATTCTGTCATTCTGTATTCATCTTTGAGTTGTATTACTTCTATAAAGAGCAACTCTTCCCTCAGCCATTTGGTTACTTCAAGGTACAGTTTATATAGGAAAGACAAGATAAGTATTTTAAAAAATAAGTTGATTTGCTAGCATTCTCCAGTGGTGCCAATTAAGTTTATTTTCCTAGTTCATTATGAACTCATGGATTTAAACCTATCTGAGAAGTTTTAATACATTGTAGCAATTATCCATAATGATGTTCATATTGTTTTTCCTTTGACCAGAGGGAGCCTCTTCAGTTTGTTTCCTGAGTTTTTTTTTTTTTTTTTTGAGGAAGATTAGCTGTGAGCTAACTGCTGCCAATCCTCCTCTTTTTTGCTGAGGAAGCCTGGCCCTGAGCTAACATCTGTGCCCATCTTCCTCTACTTTATATGTGGGACACCTGCCACAGTATGGCTGGACAAGTGGTGCCATGTCCACACCTGGGATCCGAACGCGCGCACTTGACCGCTGTGCCACTGGCCAGCCCCTCCTGAGTTTTTTTGATACAACTTAAGAGCTTCTTAGCTGAGGAGCCTGGTTCTAAGGGTTTAGTGTAAATACCTAATTGTCCTCTTTTTAACCTGTTTTTGCTGCTTGGAGGCCAAAGGCATTTTTTCCTTGGGTCTCCTTTGTTGGTTTTGCTTTTATGGAAATGTCTCCATCTCCATGAGTGATACCCACTTCCCCTAAAGTAGTTTATAGTTGTGTTTGAAAGGACACCAGAAAGGAAGTGCGTTGTTTCAGTTAGGGAAATAAGGAAGCAAGGCGGCACCTGTTTAACATTAATGTACATAGAAATGGTTTTAAGCCCTTTTGCAGGGGAAAACCTTAAGCATGGTTTAGAATCTAAAATTCTGAGTCCTAACATTTTCTTACTTATGGTCAGAGTGGAATTTACTTCACATTCAGTCTGAACTTCTGCCCATTTCTGATGACTTATTTGTTCATTTGCAAGCCTTTAATTCATGCCATTGTGTACAGAACGAAAATGAAAAGAAATGGATTCTGCCTTTAAGAGGTGTCCATCCATATTTGTTAGGAAGATACCACAGTCTCCTTAAGTTTCACGGTAATTGTAGTAAGTCTGCTATAATTTCAGAGAAACATCTGTTGAAGTGTAGGGTGTCTTGAATAAATGGAATCTTCAAGCGTTGCTGACAAACCAACAGATTAGTTTCTCAGAGAAATGATGACACTTGAGAATACCAGTTTTCTGTTCCAGATTCTTATTGTTGCACCTGCCTATCTTGAAAGTAGAAAGCAAAGATTTTCCTTGCTGTCTCCTTTGGAAATCACTCATGTTCATTTTACCGTTTCCAGGAATTTCCCCCTGGATCTGTACACTGGAGCCCACTCTTAGGTTGTGTTGAGGATCCATGTGGTGGGGTTGCCTTTTAAATAAATGCCTTTATGATAAGTTCCTTTTATAACTAAGCATCTCATGTTGAGTGTGCTGTGATAACAGCGTTACTCTGAGACTGAACCATGTTGAGTTTTATCTTGCAAAATACTGTCCCCTCCCCGGTTTTCTCCCAGAATACACACCATGAGTCATTCTGTTTTTGGTTGAATTTCTTATCCCTGCCATCTTCTTTATCTTTATTGTTGAATTGCTGCTTGGTTTCTTTACAATATTATGTGTTTAAATGTAGACATTAATAACTCAAATCCAGATTTTCGCTGTGGTTATTAAAGGTTGAAATTGGCAAGTGGGATTAGTTTTTACCACTTAAATTCCTCACTTCTGGATCTATCTGCACAAATCTAAAGAGGCCCTATGTTAAGTTAGTTAATTGCTTCTAGTTGTATTTGACTTTTGGATTTGGGGGATAAAAAGAATTTCCTTTTTTGGGGTTAAAGGGAGGAATCCCATGCCCACATTCATACACATTCTTTCAGGCTTTCAGAGATCCCAGATACATTTAAACTGGCTAAAGTGGTTACCTTAGAAATGTTTCTGTCATTTGGTCTCTGTGCACAGTGATGGGAAAGGCAGAGAAAAGGGCATGTTTGTGGTCACAGGGACTCCTTTAGTTTGTAGGTATTCTGGAGAAGGCTGAAAATGATTTAGGGTAGTGGTTTTACTTCTGTGCCTAAAGGGCAGCCTGGACAAAAGATTCTTCAGGTTTCTCAAGTAATTTCAGTTTCTTCATGTTAAAAAACTGTGAGAGAGAGAGTGTGCGTGTGTGTATGGCTTGACAAAAGCTGGTTTCCCCATTATGTAAAATGGAGGATAAATATAATAGTCTTAATGTTTTAGCTTAAACTGGTAAAGTGATGGTAAAATATTGTTTTGTTGACATCTTATGCCAGGGTGTAAATTTATGTGATTTCAAATGTGTTTTTGCCTCTAGATCATATCAGCCATTGGCTTGCCCTTGAACGTAGTCAACTGAAAGCGACTTGGAAAGTTTCTTCAGGATGCCTGCAGCACTGGTGGAGAATAGCCAGGTTATCTGTGAAGTCTGGGCCAGCAATCTAGAAGAAGAGATGAGGAAGATCCGAGAGATTGTGCTCAGTTACAGTTACATTGCCATGGTAAAGCGCTCGGCTCTGTTTGAGTCACCTTCTGTATGGACTTAGGGAATATTTAATGTGAGATTTTGAAAGACATGATTACACCAAAGCCAGGGTAAATTAAACATGGAAAATTGTGTTGCTTTTATGAAACATCAAGGTAGCGAGTGTGTCCGAGAAGGATGTAACTTCTGGTATCTTAGGTTTTTTTGTAACGTTACTCTGTTTGAAAGCTTTTAAAGCAGAAGTTCTGTCAGCCCATAGGGCACATCTGTCCCACAGATCTGGTGGACTGGGCAGTGTTTAAAACAGTTTTTTAAAATGAGTTGCCAGCATTTAAAAGTCAAAAGACCTCACTTAAATTCCAGATTTCTGGCGTCTGTGGAAAGAAGAGGAAGATCTGGCAATATAGGGTCCACGTTCCTGCCTGACATGGAGTGGCTCGAGGGAGGTGCACAGCAAGGGCCTCTTTTAGTTCTCGTTGCTCTAGTTTTGGTTCTAGTTTGCTCCAGCGCCCATTACTCGTAACCGTTTTCATACCCGGTCTGCTTTACTCTTTTACATGAACTGCCTGGAGTTTGTGACTCTTGCTGTAGAGATTATGCGATTAAGTCTTTAGCTTGTATTTAGTACTCTCTATGATCTTGTTCTAGTCTTTTTACTCAAGCTAAACATGGCTATTTATTGGGTTTTTTGAATGGGTGTTTCACTTCCCTCTGTTTGTATTTTTATTCATATATTATTCTCAACTTAGAATGTTCTTAATTGACTGTGTATCTACCTACAGTTCATCAGCTACTTCTATTTACATCCTGCTTAGGATCTCCAAGTTGTGCAAAGCTTCATGATTTTAGTGCTCCTGTAGATGTCCACAAGATCAGTATTTTAAGATAGACTTTTGTGCTCAGGCCTGAGGCTTGTCACATACTTTTATAAATTGAGGTAAAAATTTTATTTATGAATGATCAATTCGCTATCCACTGTTTTGTGAAACCTTTGATGGGAAACTTTTTCCCTTTCCAGGACACAGAATTTCCAGGTGTTGTGGTGCGACCAATTGGTGAATTTCGTAGTTCCATAGATTACCAGTATCAGCTTTTACGGTGCAATGTTGACCTTTTAAAAATTATCCAACTGGGCCTTACATTCACGAATGAGAAGGGAGAATATCCTTCTGGAATCAACACTTGGCAGTTCAACTTCAAATTCAACCTTACGTAAGTGTCTGAGACACTTCTCAGTGTTCTTCTTAGATCTGCTACATTTATGCAGACTGTGATTTCTAGCTGATTTTATTAATTTCGAGTTTTGTTTCCACTGAATTCAGGTAAGGGGTGGATGGAGCAGTGAAGCAGAGGCTGGGATAAGGAATCTCAGAAAATGAAGTCCCTCTTAAAGAACTCTTACAAGTCAACAATAAAAAGACAATCCAGTCAAAATTGGGCAAAAGATCTGAATAGACATTTTTCCAAAGAAGATACATAAATGGCTAATAAGCCTGTGAACAGATGCTCACCATCATGTCATTAGGGAGATGCAAATCAAAACCACAGTGAGGTACTACTTCACACCCAGTAGGTGGCTGTAATCAAAAAGATATAATATAACAAATGTTGGCAAGGATGTGGAGGAATTAGAGCCCTCATAAATTCTATTGGAAATGTAAAATCATGCAACGTCTTTGGAAAACAGTTTGGCAATTCCTCAAAAGGTTAAACGTACCATGTGAACCAGCAGTTCCTCTCCTAGGCTCATACCCAAGAGAAATAAAAACAGACATCCATGCAAAAACTTGTACGTGAATGTTCATGGCAGCATTATTTGTAAAGGCCTCAAAGTAGAACCAACCCAAATGTTCAAGAACTGACAAATGGATAAATTAAATGTGGTAGAGCCGTGGAGTGGAGTGTTATTGGGCAATAAAAAGGAATGAATTACTGATTATGCTATACATGGATGAGTTTTGAAAACATTATGCTAAGGGAAAGAAGCCAGACACAAAAGGCCACATACTGTTTGATTCTATTTATATGGAATGTCTAAAATAAGCAAATCTATAGAGTAGGGGGAGGAGAAGTTATGGAGTAATGGGGAATGATTGCTTAATGGGTATGGGTTTCTTTTTGAGGCGATGAAATAATTTATAATCGATTGTGGTGGTGGTTACAACTCTGTGAATATACTAAAAGCTATATACTTTAAATGTTTGAATTGTTTAGTATGTTAATTGTATCTAAGGCTGTTTAAAATGGAAAAAAAAAGGAGTTAGTTATTTCCCTATTTTGGGTTATGTGGTATTATAAATATTTCTCTGTTTAAATTAATGGATCTGTCTTTACAGTGGAAGATTATGCCAGAGTTCAAAAGGATGTGGTCTATCTATCGGTATTGATTTTGAAAGATGGTCTATGAAATCTAGAGGTGGGGTGGAGGTGTATACGTGTTGGTAGAGAAGATAGTCTGCAAGGATATATAAACCGAGTTGTTAACAGTTATTATTTCCATGGAGTAGCAGTATAAGAAAATGAATTTTTTTTCATTTTCTGCTATTTTAAATATTTTTGGATTGGTTGATTCCTTTTTTCTTTAAACAATGAGAAAATGTCAATCTTATAATTAGGAAATTTTTTTTGTGAGGGAAAATTCCATTTTTCTGTCTGTCATAGAGATAAGATTATATACTTTGTATGCTTGGTGGAATACTGGAAAGAATGAATTGGTCTATTCTTAAATTATGAAGCATTTTAAGAATACTTGTTCTATAATTATAAGGTGATGGTAATATTGTTGCCCATTACTTCTGTTACATTCTCCACCACCAGCTAAGAAGTGAATGCCTTCTTTTTTAGAGAGGACATGTACTCCCAGGATTCCATAGATCTCCTTGCTAACTCAGGACTGCAATTTCAGAAGCATGAAGAGGAAGGGATCGACACATTGCACTTTGCAGAGCTGCTTATGACATCAGGGGTAGTTCTCTGTGACAACGTCAAATGGCTTTCGTTTCACAGGTCAGTCCCAGAGAATGTGTACCTCTCTTGCTTTGGGAACAAGAGAGATTCTTGTGTTATTTTTGCAGTCCTGTTGGCTCCCTTTTCTTGGTCAGTAGCAGTTAGGAAGTTGAATTGGTAACTCTTGATTGTGTTTCAGTTTTTTAAAAAACACTTCGGGGCTCATAGTGGTTTGGTTCACACAGTATTGGGCTCTAGCATGTGGCTGTCCACGGGTATATTCCAAGTGAAAGGATGGAAGATGGGGAGGATTGAAGCACATGGTTGTCTTTTTCTTGCCTTTTTTTTTTAAAGATTGGCACCTGCACTAACATCTGTTGCAATCTTTTTTTTCTTTTTCTCTCCAAAGCCCCCCAGTACATGGTTGTATATTCTAGTTGTATGTAGGTCCTTCTGGTTGTGCTATGTGGGACGCCGCCTCAGCATGGCCTGATGAGTAGTGCCATGTCCATGCCCAGGATGTGAACCAGTGAAACCCTGGGCTGCTGAAGTGGAGTGCGTGAACTTAACCACTCGGCCATGGGGCCGGCCCCTTTTTCTTGTCTTTTAAATAACTGGCCTGGTGTTGCCCAGGTACTTGAAAGCCAGATTTATCTTAGGAGATGTTATTTTACCTTTTCAGTACTTTTGGAACTTTTGATGAATAAAACTGACATTTATAAACCTTTGGGCTCTCTTATATATCTTCCACATTGGTCTGTTATGTTGTTATTTAATGGAGAATTCAGATTTCAGTAGGATAAACGACTTTGGAAGACTAAAAGTTCCTAACACAAGGTAGCATCATAGGCTTTGAGAAATAATGCGATTGAACGCTGGGGCCTGATAGCTGCTGCTTTTTTACCCCAGTGCCCCTCATTCTCTCTTGTAGTGGCTATGATTTTGGCTACATGGTAAAGTTACTTACAGATTCTCGTTTGCCAGAAGAGGAGCATGAATTCTTTCATATTCTGAACCTTTTCTTCCCATCCATTTATGATGTGAAATACCTGATGAAGAGTTGCAAAAATCTTAAGGTACACAACATTTTTTTTTAATATTAGTAACAAGAAAAAAAGAGAAAAAAGCAGACTTGTTATTTTGCTTTATTGCTGTTTTTTCAGTATGTGTTCTTGAGTGCCTGCTAGGTGCCAACATTGTGTTAGGCAAGGTATATATGGGGCTCATTGGCACAGGGATTTGTGTGGTAACTGTCTTTAAACTTGGCATGAAGGGAACCCTCTGCTTCTCTCATCTTAAGTCAGGCATTCTTCACTTAGGGCCCATGAACCCCAGTTGACAACATGAGGTGTATGTACAATTTGTTAGGGATGGGGTCTGTAGTGTACCAGACTCTCAGAGGGGTTCTTCATCCTAGACAGTTTAAGAACTCTCCACCCTATTCAACTGTTGACATAAGAGGTTTGCTGTTTAGAATTGGATTGGCATTTCTTATTTCCTCAACCTTGTTTTACAGCAGTTAGGACTTTAACCGGCAGGGATCTGACAAAATGAATGATAAAGAAAAGAAAGGAGTGAAAAGTGGAATATAACAGTGTATCATTTGGAAGGCTAAGAGGAGGATACTGCTGGGATAAGGCCTGTTAAATAAATGACCTGTTCCCATTTCTCGTCACCAAAAGTAGACTCAAGAATGGATTGAGTTGAGTCCAGTAGAGGAGTGTTGGGTTTGTAATGTTATCTTTGTTTTTCTTACGTCTTCAGGGAGGTCTTCAGGAAGTTGCTGATCAGTTGGATTTGCAGAGAATTGGAAGGCAGCACCAGGCAGGCTCAGACTCACTGCTGACGGGAATGGCATTCTTCAGGATGAAAGAGGTAGGGCTAAGGAGGTGGGTGATCTTTGTAGGCTGAGGGTTGTTGAAAATTTACAGTTTCTGTTGGAAGTTGTTGACCACCTTGAAAGCACTTGGTTTTGTTTGTTTGTTATGATGTTCAATATATTAATGTAGTTTGAGAGACAAAGAAGCATTCCAAAATGGAGGCATGTGCAAGTCTCTAAGTGTACTTGGTGTTCCTAGCAGCTCTAATCCTTGCAATTATTTGCTTTTCTTCTGATTTCTATAATATGAACACGTTTGTTAGATCACCCAGTTATTTTATGCTAAGTCCTGCTAATTATCAAATATTCCTCAGCTAACATACTCAAAGGTGAAAAGCTGAAAGCTTTTCCTATAAGCTCAGCAACAAGACAGAGATTCCCACTCTGACCACTTCTATTCAACACAATATCAGAAGTCCTAGCCACAGCAATTAGGCAAGAAAAAGAAAAGGCATCCAAATCAGAAAGCAGGAAGTAAAACTCACTATTTGCATGTGATATGATATTATATATGGAAAACCCAAAAGAATCCACTAGAAACTGTTAGAATTAATAAATGAATTCAGTAAAGTGGCAGGATACAAAATCAATATACAAAACTCTGATGTGTTTCTATATACTAATAACAAACCATGAGAAAGAGAAATTGAGAAAATCCCATCTATAATTGCATCAAAAAGAATAAAATACCTAGGGATAAAGTTAACCAAGGAGATAAAAGACCTATACACTGAAAAGTATATGACATGGATGAAAGAAATGGAAGAAGACACAAATAAATGGGAAAATATTCTGTGCTCATGGATTGGAAGAATTAATATTGTTAAAGTGTCCATGTTCCCCAAAGCAATCTGTAGATTCAGTGAAATCCCTATCAAAATTCCAATGGCATTTTTCACAGAAGTAGAACAGACAATCCTAAAATGTCTATGAAACCACAAAAGACCCTGAATAGGCAAAGCAGTCTTGAGAAAGAACAACAAAGCTGCTGGCATCCTGTTTCCTGATTTTGCCCCCAGAGGTACTTTTGGCAGTGTCTGCAGACATTATTGGTTGTCACAACCTGGGAGAAGCGGGGTTGTGCTACTGGCCAGGGATGCTATTAAACGTCCCAGAGTACTACAATACACTGGACAACCCCCCACCTCCCCAGCAAAGAATTTATTCTTCCCAGTCGCGCCCAGGGTTGAGATACCCTGCTGTAAGTGCTTAATGTCCATTGTCTCACTCATAATAACCTATTACTACTCCATTTTATACATAGGGAACCATGGCTTGAGGAGAGTTGAAGTGACTTTCCTAAGGTCACCCAGTGAGCCCGTCTGAGTCTAGAGCCCAAGCTCTTTGTACTGCTTATTAAAGAGAAGGGAAGAGATGAGAGCAGTTGTATAAGCAGCAGGAGCAGCAGCACAGGGATCCTGGCAGCAAAAGAACTCATGCAAAGTAGAAGTCTGTTCAGAAAAGGGAGCCTATATTTAGAGAAAGGAGCATGAAAAGACTGTATAAGAACGGTTTGGACCTTTCTTTATGGAGTTAGTTTCTAGTTGGCTAGATTCTCAGAGCTTTGAGAGATCTGGTAGGTGCTGATGTGGTGGTGTTGAGACTTGGCATGACTGGATGCGATTCTCACCATGGGCTCTCTGTCCTATTCTGCAGTTGTTTTTTGAGGACAGTATTGATGATGCCAAGTACTGTGGGCGGCTCTATGGCCTAGGAACAGGAGTGGCTCAGAAGCAGAATGAGGATGTGGACTCTGCCCAGGAGAAGATGAGCATCCTGGCGATCATCAACAACATGCAGCAGTGATGGCGACAAGGCTCTGTGGGATGGGCCCGATCCCAGAGTGGTGCTTATTGTGCTGACTGTGTATATTTATCTTCCTCCCCAAGAGAAAACGCTTCTTTTGAGCAAACTGTACCTACCATCTGCATTGAGCAGAAAGACTTTTGTTTTACTGAAGACAAAAGATGTCTTTATTTTAGATCCAGAAGAGGGGAGTTTGCTCTGAATTTGTAAACAAGTCTTCCCTATTCCTCATCCCCAAGCCTCTCCTCTCCAGTTGCCTCCTTCCTGCCACCAGCATCCAGGGCGCATTTGACATCTTTTTAAATATCCAGGACCAGTGAGAAACAAACTAGTAAAATGTATATAACTCTTACCTGTTGTCATTCTTTTTCTTTTAAATTTTTTGCTAATCTCTGAGGATGAAGACTTCTTGCTATGATTCTCAGCCGAGCTGAGGGCTTCCAGGGAAAGTGGAACAAAATGATGTTTGTGTGAAGTGGCTTATAGATGTTGAATCTTTCCCTCCCTTCCTTGCCTTTTCCTGACCTTTCTTGAGGGCATTTGCTTTCCTCACACTTTGTTAGTCTTTCTTTATGTACTGTTATATGGAAATGAATTACTCAGTGCTGAAATTTGAAGACCAGATAATGAAAATTTTCCTTAAAAACAAAATACTGATCTGTCTTCCCTTCATTCACGAGGCACTCCAGAATGGCTATTAAGTTAAACATTTAAATATCTTTAAGTCTGTGTTCCGTTGTGCTGCTGAGATTTGCTGTCACATGTGCATCATTTGAAATCATTTTAAGTTTTCATATAATAAAATATCCTGGATTTGATCCTGAAGGAAATTAGTAAAATCAGATTTTTGGATCCTAAGTCTGTTGTGTTTTCAGATGGTCATCTGTATTTTCCCACCTCTCTTCCCTGTTTTCCCTGCTTTTCCTTTCAGCAAACTTGAGGAGAAGTTAGGGAGATGGATTAGTGTGAGTTCCAGGAATGTCTTTAAAAAGTTATAGTGGTTACATGTAAACAGGGCAGGAAGGAATTTGGTTTATAGAGTTTTCTTGTAGTAATATCCCACAACTAGGGTAGGAAGCTCAGGACTATGATTCCCTTTTTGTTTTTTTTAACTAGTCATTTAAAAAATACACCCTTTCCTTTTTTTGAATGAATATAATGTGGATAATTTCAAAAAAACCAAAAACCCCTTTGGAATAGTGGAAATGAAACTGGTTAACTCACTGAAGTGGATGAATAGCCTTGCATTTTAAAAGCTTATGGAAAACTCACTTTGAAATCATTAAAAAATGTCAAGTATTATAAGCTGGTATTTAAAATGCTTGTAAATAATATTTATGTTTTTAATTTTGTAAAATAAAGATTTCTTTTTAACCACTGGCATGAAGGTTTAGTCTTTCCTAGCTATTGATCACTAACTAGCTCTAGAAGATTGCTGTTTGCCGTCTGTGACATGGAAGCATCTTGTTTTTCTCTAAACTCTTGCCTCCATTTTCCACCAAGTTGGCTTGCATACAAAATGTGTCACTCTGTAGGAAGCTTTTAATGAACAACTTTGTAAGTGGAGTTGTTTCTTCGCTTTTACTCCCCGCTGATTGTCAGGCCTTATAGGAAATCAGTTTTGATTATATCCCCTGGGGCCACTCCATTATATATGGTACATTAGCCTGTTAATTAGTGGAATTCTTCTAGACAAATTGAACTGATATCCTAGACTTGGCTCAGGACTTTGTTTCCAATCCTTTTGTATTTTTTTGAGGAAGATTAGCCCTGAGCTAACATCTGCTGCCAATCCTTTTTTTTTTTGCTGAGGAAGACTGGCCCTGAGCTAAGATCTGTGCCCAACTTCCTCTACTTTATATGTGGGACACCTACCACAGCATGGCTTACCAAGCAGTGTCATGTCCACACCCAGGATCCGAACCTGGTGAACCCTGGGCCACTGAAGTGGAAGGTACGCATTTAACTGCTGTGCCACTGGGCCAGCCCCTCTAATCCTTTCTATTGGCACAAAAACATGGGGTTGTAAGAAGTCAGATACAGGAGCAGATCTAGGATGTTGACTGGGATGTTCACATGTAGGAAGAGAGATAATTATCACTAAGATTTGTGGTAAACGCAGCGTAGTTCAGGGGTTCTCAACCAAGATGCTTCGGCATGCTGGTGACTCAGCTCTACACAGATGTCTTTCCAAAAATGAGTTAAAATAGGGCATTTATCTGTGCCACAATTGAGGACAGACTTAGAGGAGAAATGTTGAGATGAAGGTTGGAGGAATTCAGTGTTGAGTGGCGGTCTGGTCATTGCATGGGAAAGCTAAGAGAGCTTATGAAAGTGGTGCTAAAGAAAGGACTAGTAGAACTGGCAAGAACTTGTGCATATATGAATGTGTGCAGGGCTGTGTGAGTGGTTATCCTCAGAAAGGGATGGTCTGGAGGAGTCACCGAGAGAATGCAAACAGTGTGATTCAACCCCTCTACATACTGCCAAACATTCTTGAATCCTAGTGTTCTGCTAACCCAATAAGGTTGATTACCAATGCCAAGTCTTGTGGTCAGCCAGGGCTGATACAAATGAGCTCAGCTGAGTCCTTTCAGTCCATGCTATTAATGAGTATTCTTTCAATTTCCTAATTTATTCAGTCAGTAAGTTACCATTATGCACCTACTGGACAGTAAGTAGGTGTTAGAGAGAAAACAGCACATGGAAGACATCATCTCTACCCTCATAGGAGTTTACAATCTACCTGTGTTGCTAGACAGTAAATAATTCACAAAAATACAATCTGTGAACTATAAAGCACAGGACATATATGTCCTTGAAGTTGAGGTTCAGGGACAGTCTTTTTAGAGAAAGGACATTTATGCTGAGATCTAAGAGATGAATAAGTGTGGGCCAGGCAGAGGAACAACATGGGCAAAACCCGAGATGACAAGAGAAACTTGGTGGGTTCCAGCAGCTTAGAGACCAGTGTGGCTGGAATCTAGAAGCAAGGATGAGAGGGTCTGGATAGGACACCAAGAGGTAAAGGCTGGGATCAGGCAGGGCCTTATAAGCCACATTCAAGAGTATCCTTTTTCCAATAGCAATGGGAAACTACTGAAAGATCTTTTTAACAGGGAATTCACAAGATTTGATTTGCAATTTAAAATACTCATTGATGGATGAAGAATGGAGAATTACTAATAAGAGCAGATTCAGAGAGACATACTGGGAGAGGAGCGCAGTCATCTGGGTGAGGGGATGGTGGTGTGTATTAGAGATACAGTTACCGGTTAGAGAGAAAGCTACC
Organism: Equus quagga; assembly: GCF_021613505.1. NCBI lineage: Eukaryota > Metazoa > Chordata > Mammalia > Perissodactyla > Equidae > Equus > Equus quagga. The sequence goes on along the minus strand of NC_060273.1, from coordinate 66,069,275 downwards.
TTGGATGAGGTAAAGGACGAAAACTAATTCTTCTGTTGCTTAGAGATATACCCTATCCACTCAGAAAGCCCGAGTCAACTCCACAGTGCTTTGGCTCCTTGTGGTCGTGATAATTAGGGAGATAGAAATGAAAACTATTCAAGTTAGAAAAGCTTGAGTACATAGTATTGGAAAAAGGAGTTCGAGAGGAAATGGAGTTGTCATTTCTGTCATCTTCTGCTATCATGTACTTTTATTGCTTAGTTGTCCAAGTAGTGATTCTTGTTCTTACCAAAGCAGTAACTGAGGAGTGTGCAGGATTCCTCCATCCAAAGGTGATGGTTGTGGTCAATTACAAAGAAGTTTAGAATTTCTAGTTTAATAATACTCCTCTTTACTCAAAGTGGAAAGGAATAAATATTTTTTCCATCTCTGCAAGTGAAGCATTTGTTCATTTTGGCAAAGACTGTAGAACTGATACACTTCTCAACTGAGCCATGCCCATTGAAATCTCTGCAACCAAGAAGACTGTCTAACCTTTAGTAAGAATGCATCTTCTTCCTTGAGTTCACTTAACTGTGTAAGGAACTATCAGGATATAAATTCTACAGTTATTTCCTTTTTTGGGTTTAGCATTTTAAAATTCCAAAGCTAAGTCTAATAAAACAAACCACCCAGTAAGTCAGATCTTTGAAAACTGCCTCTTAAAGTTTTTCCTTCCTAGAGAGTTCCTGTTAATGAATTTCATCATTGCTGCCCACGACAACCCCAACCCTAGTAAGTAACTGAAAAATAAACTGGACACTCAGCAGAAAGGCCTTCATAATGAACTTCGCAATGAATCCCAAAAGAAAACAGTTCAATTATTGGCGAAGAGTGTTCTCTCCCAACCCCACCCCAGACTGTCTGATTTTTATGTTCTAGCAACTGGGACATTACAGAAACATCTGTTCCTGACATTGTTCAACTATTTAAATAACCAAAGAGAAGAACAGACCTCAAGAGAATAATAGCTGGAGGGGTGTCTGGGGGTGGGGTGCGGGAAGAAGAGAATAAGGATTTATAATAGTATATAGCATCCCATCATGCAATGACCCAAAAGCTACATATGCAAAATTAGGACTATGCATTTTTCTTCAAAGATCATCTGTGGCTTTAATCTAATTTTCAAAGGGCCCTGTGATCCAAAAAAGATTAAGAACGACTGAAACAATAATTTCTTCCTGAACTATTTTGATCATCATTAATCATTTCTTATAAAACTGAAGGGATAAGATACGTTTGAGTTAGTTATTTGTTCTTCTAAAGCTTAGTGATTTGTCCAAATAAGCAATTACACGAAACAGTAAAACCAAACTTTTGACCTAACGTTCAGGCAGAGGGTAAAGAGTCCACATGATGGGTTGGGTGAGGCCTATTTCACATTCAAGCTCCAGTCGTTGAAAGAGTAGAGGGGGAGAGCACAAGTTAACAAAAACAATTTTAAAAAAAGATACCAATAGCCATAAAATGCAGCAGCTCTATCTTGAACAAGAACGACATGTTTATGATCAGGTGAAGCGTTTATAAAGGTAGCTTGTGTTTAAGAGCATAACACTTTGGGTGATTAAAAAAGCTTCTCCTCTTTGGGTGAAACCTGGCATAAGGCTTTAGAGATGACCTACATCACTCTGCAGGGGTTACTTCTGAATAACTGCTGCTGGCTTTTCATGATCTTTCCTCCAGAGGGAAACCACACGTCCAAAGTCAGATTCCACCGTGTCTAGGGGTAGAGTTGATTCAAACTTGAACTAGATTTGTATTATTTGGATCACTGCAAAACCTCTAGGGATCAGAGTGAATGTCTGGCGAGGTGTAACTGCAGAGACGAAAGGTGTCAAACAGTTTGAATTTGGCACAATTTCTTGAAGGTCCTTGAAAGTTCACGTGCAGAAGGCCTGGCAGTGTCTCTTGTAAACTTTAGTGCTGCCGTATTTCTGAAGGAGCGCTTGGGCCTGTTGCTGCACTTCCTGGGGGACACGGCCAGGACGCTGGGACCCGATGTGAAGCAGGACGAGGCAGCACTCCAGCACGTCTGGGAAGGGCCAGGTCTGAAAGATGACATGAGGATGAACATGGAAGCATTTCCAAAAGAGCCACAAACCCCTGCACAGAAGGTACCAGTGACTCAAGTCTCATCTACTGACACTTCTCAGGCAGGGCTGAGCCATTTCCCTCATAAGGCAATGACCTGCTCTTCATCAGTTACTCTAAGGAGAGATGACACACAAAACTGGGATGGCTGGGCCGGCCTGGTGGCTGAGTGGTTAAAGTTCTGAGCATTCTGCTTCAGTGGCCCAGGTTTGTGGGTTCGTATCTCAGGCATGGACCTGCTCCACTCATCAGCCATGTTGTGGAGGCATCCCACATACAAAATAGAGGAAGACTGGCACAGATGTTAGCTCAGGGCCAGTCTTCCTAAGCAAAAAGAGGAGGATTGGCAGCAGATGTTAGCTCAGGGCTAATCTTCCTCAAAAAAAAAAAAAAACAAAAACAAAACCCAAAAAACCATAACTGGGATGTCCTTCTCAAATGATACAATCTTTTTCTAGAGGTTTACTCAAATTAATTCAAAACATGATGCTTCTATTACTACTAGGGCCACATCCAAATTCACCTATTCATATGTAAGCTATCAAATACATGGTACTTTACCTCTCAATTACAAAATGTGTTAGATTTCTCTGAAGACTGAGGTATAAAATTGGTTGTGTTAATAATTCTACTCACACAGAACATTGTAGCTAACAAAGGCAATTGGATCCTAAATGGTTAAGCACATACAAATGTGCAAAGATTTCAGAAACTGAACAGAGAAGTAGATGACCTTAATCAATGTGGTTTAATCAACTGATAATACAAAAAGTAATGTTTCTCCAAATGAACTGCTATAAATCTTACCTTAATGCTCTCAGGAAACTTAGCTATTCTCTCATTCGCCTCTGTAAGCCTTCTGGTTAATTCAGGCAGAGAAACTTGCTCATTTTTTTCTTCTTTACTAGTAATAATAATAGTGAAAAAAGTACAAGTCATATGTCTTGCCTGGGTAACTTTTAACTTTATTATCTATAAATAAACTTCCTTTGTCACCTAGATCTCTCTCTCCCATCATTAAATACAAAGGTCAAGAGAAGGCCATTTAACGTGATGTGATATAAAGTTTTCAAGATGCAGTATTACTCCTCTCCATTTTCCAAATCCCCACTTCTTGGACCCACAGCTCTAATGAAAACTGTGGAGCTTTACGGGACTCAACCTGCAGCTCAGGACAGGAGGGGCTGGCTTTGTCTGGGCAACGGGTGGACAGAGGTGGGGCTCCTAACCATGGGGGTCTGGATACACATTTTCCTGGCGAGTGTCTTTAGCTTCTCCAAAGGGTCCTGTGATCCAAAGGTTAAGAGCTGCTGGGTTTCAGAAATTTTTAGTATTTTTCTTGTTACTAAAATTCTGACTCAAGATTTCAATGGGAATATTTCTAGAGTACAAATATAAGGGCTTCAAAGCGTCTTAATTTTAATTTTTAGACTTAGTAATAATAGCTGTAAGTTTATTGACTGTACTAGTTACTACATTTTAGGCCCTGTGCTGGGGGACATAACCAAGGTAAAAGGCACTCAACACAGTAACCAATCAGTAATGTTAATCACCGCGAATGCCCACAGCAGAGCGCCCTGTAATAACTCGAGGGGCGCAGTGATTGGCTCCTGTTAGCCAGTGAGTCCCTATTTTCAATGGAAGTGATCAGGATGCTACAGCATTCCGATCATCTGAGATTTTTCTCAGTTTAGTGTACAGTTTTGTACACTACCCCTTTGTGTATTTTCTGTGATAGTACAGAAAAATGAAAAAAACAATGGTTTTCATTAATGATGCAATAATGCAACTCCCCATTTTATATAATTGAGTTTTTGGAAAATTACTTATTGCCCAATGGCAGGGTTTTATTGTACTGTTGTTATTAACAATATTTGTGATTTCACTCCCAATTACAGATGAGGGAACTAAAGCTCAGAGACATTAAGAATCTTGCCTGAGGTTGCTCAGCAGAGGCAGGATTAGAACCCACGTCTGATTCCAAACCCTGTGCCCACATTCTGCTCTTTCCAAGTGACCTGAGCACATGAGAATCCAGCAGGGTATTTTTAATTCCGTCTTGTGTTGAGTGACTCAGTACTCACCACTGGCTCTGAGGACTGGAGAGGGACTGTTCTGCTTCTTGTCCGGGTTCATTCTTATCAGGACCATTCGCTGTGGATTTACCAAGTTGACTCTTCTGGTGTTGGCGGATCAGTTCTGCCAAGGTCTCCTGGACTTCTGCAACGGTTCTCTGTGCGTTTTGGAAACTGGCGTGCTTTTCTGAAAAGAGCTCCTTACAAGCGTTCAGTATTTGCTCATTTTCTTCTGTGAGTTCCACATCTGGTGCTGGGGGCCTGCTTGGCTCTGCCTGAGCTTTCGGGTCAGTTTCTTTAGGGTTGGCATCAGCCAACTGCTGGCTTTGCTCAACAGAGGCCATCCTTCCGTCAGCAGCCCTGACCCAGACACTGGGTTTGGGGCAGGGCCTGGAGAGAGACCACCAGAATTCATACAGACGTCCATAAATAAAAAAGGCCTCCAAGCTTTTGAAAGCTGGTGTGGCGGCGGACTGACAGTCACTCAGTTTGTCTCTTAGGGGGTCACAGCCTAGAAGAAAAAGAAAAGGATTTAGGGTTGTGTATTTCTTTATCTGCCAGAAAGCTAGCTTCCTGTCTACCTGTTGTTTCCTATCACCCGAGAGCCAGACCCCAAGAAAAAGGAGAGCAGTGATCCATGGGACCACATGCTTCCCACCAACAGTCAACCAGAGCTAAACATTTCCTGGTTTAGGACAATGTTCTTGTTCCTACAGGCTACGAGTCCTTCCAAGCATGACAGAAAAAGTATTCCATCTGTCCCACTCAAGGCTCTTGGGTAAGATCCCACTGTGCCTCTGAAAAATCAGTGACTCATTATGCAGCTCAAGAAACGTCGCTCTTTTTGCTGTGCTTCTGTTCTTCTAACTTGTGAACACACTGCTGTTTCTCTTTCTTTAACTGTGTGTAGAAAAGCTATATCCGAGGTGGGAAGGCAGGCAGGGCCAGGTGAAGGAGAAGAGCTCAGTCATTCTGGCTGCCTCTTAGGAGCCTGGGTAAGAGAATTCAAACTTTCTACTAAATGGCGCAACTGGCCCATTCCTGTCTTTCGATAACCTGTGCACCGCTGGTGCCACACCGTCGGTGGTAGTTCTGTCATCCCTTAGTGTGCGTGTCCCAGCAGAGGTGGGGGTCATTTACCCTCGGGAAGAAAGGCTGCGTGCACTTCTTGCATGATGGTGAAGTTTCCCGAGTCGTAGCTCCGGACCACAGCCCGAAGCAGCGCTTCCACTGCCGCGTCCCAGGAGGCCATCTGCTGGCTCAGCACAGCCAAGGTCAGGTCATGGCACATGTGAAGCAGGAGCTGGAGGGAGGAGCCAGAGTCTCAGTTAAACATCCTCCCACACCAAGCACTGGGATGACACCAGAACTGTTCCTAACTGCACTTGGAAAGTAGACGCAGTCCACACTTAAGAAAGTCCTCCTACCTCCACCGCCATGTTTGCTTCCCCATCCAGAACTTTCCTACCTAGTTGCTCAGCAACATATACTGTCTGGTGTTAGTCTGTCCATGCTAAGACACAGAACATTTCCATTGTCAAATAGTCCTGTGCGCCCCTTGGCAGTCACTCCCTTCTCCCCGCCCCCTAGCAACCACTGATCTGTTTTGTGCCAATATAATTTTGTTTTTTCTAGAATTCATATAAATGGAACCCTAGAGTACACAGTCTTTTGTGTCTTAGTTCTTTCACTTAACATAATGCTTTTGAGATTCCCTGATTTTATTTGTGCATCAGTAATGGGTTCCTTTTTATTGCTGCATAGTATAGTATTCCACCGTATGGATACACCTGTTTGTATATTCATTCACCAACTAATGGACATTTGGGTTATTTACAGTTTTTGGCTATCGTGAACCAAGCCGCTATGAACATTGTGTACAAGTCTGTGTGAACACTTAATTTCATTTCTTTTAGTGAAAAATCTAGGCAGTGGGATTTCTGGGTCATGGGGCATGTGTATGTTTAACTACAAGACACTACCAAACTGTTTTCCAAAGGGCTTTACCATTTGAAGACATCTTGTTCCTCAAAAATATAATAATAACGTCTCCCCATTTGCAAAAGACAGAGTAGATAAATTGAGGTGTATTCACAAGATGGCTGTAGCAGCTGTAATGTCTCTGCATCAACATGCTTAGATTTTATCAACAGTGGTCACTGAAATGAGCAAGTCAAAAAATAAAAGATATGGTCTCACAGAGAGGCTGCCTCTAGTGAGCGAGGGAAGGGCAAGGGGTCTGAGGAAGGGAACATGAAGGACGTCAACTTAACTGTATTTCTTTTACCAAAAACCAAAAGAATACACAAAACCAAAAAACTCTACGAAGCAAAAACGACAAAATGTGAACATCTGTTAATTCTGGTTGATGGATATTTATAATTCTCTGTGCCTTTCTCTATTTTTAGACTTTTTTCTTTTAAAAGGGAATATTGATCTAAGACCAACTTCAAAGCTAAAGGGCTTTAATTAGTCTGAAGGGATCCTTCCAGCTTGGGGGCCTGCCTTAGTCTTTTCTGAAATGCAAACTGGCATTCTATTTGTTTCCTTATTATACTAGATGTGGATTAAGGAAGTCTTAATACTGAGGAATTAATACCAAAAGCTTACGAAGGGGGTACCTGTTTGGAGGGAGTGTTATTTGTAGCAGACGGGTACTTGATATTTTGCAGCTGCTGGAACGCTGTCTGATACTGCTGCGGGGTGTCCAGGCTGAAGGCGCTCTTCCACACCGCAGTCACCCTCTCCACGAAGGGCCCTTCGATGCTCGTGGCCCACGCATTGTGAGAGGGGGGGCTTCTGCCCTCTGGAAGCTGCTTTTCCTCCAGGTGCTGGGACAGTAGCTCAAGAAGGCAAAACACCAGCCTCTGACCCTGGAACCCAACAACACAGGAGAGGAACCGTCATGCAGGGGAAGTGCTGGAATATCTAGAGCTTTCCCCAGTTTCTCAGAGTAGCCGCCCTTTGCATCTGCAGCAAACCCCTCCAGTGGGCTGCCTGCCCAGTGTGAGTCATATGCGAGGGGGAAAAAGAGGTGACTTAATCGACAGTTTCTCTCTTTTGGGGGAATTCCTACCCATAGCCCTGGGAGCCCAAGCAACCATTTTAATACAACAGCCCTACTATTGCAACCCCAACTATAGCCCTATCGATTGCAATTTAAGCCACATACAGGTCAGCCACCTGAGACTTGTGGCCCAGTTAGAGAAAAGACAGGTTGGGCTCATCCAGTTCTTTCCCCAGTCCAAACTTTAGATTAAGGAATACAAAAGTAAAGCGTAATGGGCAGAAGGTGCTGGAGCAGACAAGCTGTGTAGATCTAAGGTTTGGGGCAGTGGTTAGGGGATATGTCCAAGTAGGTTTCACAGATAAGTCAGTTGGAAGAGAAGAGAACAGAGGCACAGAGAAGAAGCCTTGAAAAATCTTTGTTTTTGCTAGATTTTCTTTTGCCATGAGATTCCTTGTGTACCATAGAATAATATTTTCTCCACTAAGCCTGTGAAGGTCTCTTTTCCATACAGCCAAAACAGCCTTATCAGAACAACATTTAGCATAAACTTTTGGGTTTTCTTGCTCTGTGTAGGATGGTGTTTAAGAGAAAAAAAGAAATGCTAAACAGCCATTCTGGCAAGTTTTTGGTTGCGAATAAACAAAAAAATTTCTAGATTCGGTCATTTTATAAATAATATACCAAGTGACACTGTCTTTGAGGGTGTACTACTGTGTCTCCATTTTTATTTTGCAGTGCCCAGAAAGCTCCCTCCTGACCTAGCACTTTTCTTGGGATCTGAATATTCACCTAGGAACTGTCTTTGGGCCCAGTTACTCCACCAGGAAAAGAGGAACTGAAAAAAAGTTCATGTTAGTATCTCACCAGCCAAAGTGGTCTAAAATGGACCAAATGTTTACGTGTTTTGGAAACTAGATGGGAGTTTTTAAAGTAATCTCAATTTTGATGTGTCAAAAAAGGCAGTGGTAAGTTACTCATTTTTGAACAAATGGGAACAAAACATTTACCAAACATTTTGATTTCACCACACTTCTTTATGGCTTACAGCTGCAGAGGGGTGCCAGAGGCAGAGCACCGTGATTTCTGATAGGGGCCACTCCATCTCCCTTTTCACTGATGTGCTGATGGCATCAGTGAAGAAACACTACACTGCCAGCCCTGGGGCTGAGCTGACTGAAGTCTATTCAAAGATGTTGTATAACAGACTGATCAGCAATGGGAATTACTGTGAATGACCACATTCTCTCACTCTGAATACGGCAACTGACAAGCCAGGGTACCTCAGTGGGCTCGTAGGGCTGGACACTTGTAAGGATACCTCCCGAATTGGTACAGGTTGTGCAGCTAGGTTACTCACTTGGAATTTGACTAGAAGAAGATTTGGGGCCCTTCCCCTTAAATACCAGGAGATACACCAATAGACTGACCTTTAGACTTGCATGGAGTTGCAGGGCTTCCTGGGCCCCCACCCAGTTCCTGGCCAGAAGCAGCTCCTGGGCACATCTGAGAGCCAGGGAAGAAGACAACTCATTCTCGCCTACGATCGAAGCCAACTCTGCAGCCGTTCTAAGTGATGCTGTATCTCCCTTTTTGGCCAAAACTTTGGCGGCATCGTAAGCAGAAGTGGCCCCTAAATAGCTACAATACAAAAGAAAACTCAAACAAAGTGTCATAAACAGACCCCTACTCCCACTCCCCAGAGGGCTGGATCACTTCTTTCTGTCCGCTTTGCCTCACGTGCCTTCCTGTGGTCCCAGGTGTGTCACTGCCTCTGGCTGTTCCTGTAAAGGCTGAGGCCATCGCAGCACAGAGAAGGAGTGACAACACCAGACTAGGTAAGGACACAAAGGATCCTCAACATGTGCTGAACTGAACCCAAGCAGAGGATTCATTCCCTCCCATTTTCCTTAGTTGATGATACATCATTAGAAAAAGGTGTCATTTCTGAGTCTGCTACTGAGGTTTCTTGAATAGTTATGGTGATTTATATAATGACCAAGGAGGTAGGTCCTGCTGAGTCTTAGGAAGCTGGGTTTAATAAACACATGCTTTCTAACTTTCTAGTCACTTTACTTCCACCTCTGAACTTACTACTTTTATTCTTGTCCTGCTCTTCTGTTTGCGTGCACTCCTGTTCCCCTCAGGCTTACCATTTGGCTGCTACGGCATAATGGCCATCTTTTTCGAGGATGGCTCCCCAGCTGAGGTACAGGTCCTTCAGGATCGGGTCCTCTGGGCGCAGCCGGGCCTTGGCAACCGCAATGGCCTCCCTACAGGCAAGAACAGATAATTAGCTGATCTGAAAAGACTCCTCTCTAAGAGGCCCTAGGAGGGGCTGCAAGATAGGATAACTTGGGCCAGCCTGGTGGCACAACGGTTAAGTTCGCACATTTTGCTTTGGTGGCCCGGGGTTTGCCGGTTCGGATCCCGGGTGCGGACATGGCACCGCTTGGCACACCATGCTGTGGTAGGCGTCCCACATATAAAGTAGAGGAAGATGGGCACGGATGTTAGCTCAGGGCCAGTCTTCCTCAGCAAAAAGAGGAGGATTGGCAGCAGTTAGCTCAGCGTTAATCTTCCTCAAAAAAAAAAATGGTAGAACAACTTGTCCCTTCTGTGCTGTTTATGTTGTTCCCACTTCCTATAAAAAACTGTATTCTTGCATTACATGGGAAGTTAAAATTGCATGCTGAACTCAATTCTTCACCTAGGACAGCAGTTCTTAAAGTGTGGTCTGTGGATTCCCAGGGGGCTCATGAGGTCAAAACTGTTTTCATAATAAAACTAAGAGGTTATTTGCCTTTTCTTAGTGGGTTGACATTTGCCCTCATTGTGCAGAAGCAATGCTGGGTGACTGCTAGCACCTGTGCAAAAGCAGGTGGCGGCCCTTGTAGTTAAAAAAAAGAAGGCAAATGCCCTTAATGAAACAATAAAAATGATCCATTTTACTAAATCCCTCAAGTGCATGTCTTTAATACCCTTGTGACAGAATGGGAAGAACATTTTGTGTTCTCTGCTGCACTCCCAAGTACTATGGTCATCTCTAGGAAAAACCTGTACAAACGAACCGCAAGCTGAACTAGCTGCCTTTTTTTTCTTGGAACCTCATTACTTCTTCAAAGGATAACAAACAACAAATGATAGTTATTCAGTGTTGGCAGATGTTTTCTCAAAAATAAACAAAGTGAGGCTGTTATTTCACAGAAACCAACCAACAGTATTGTTGCCCATGATAAAATTTAAGTTTTCAAGTGAAAATTAGAATTTTAGAAACCCTGTGCCTGCCACTGTGAGCTTGACAGCGTCCCCAAAGCTAAAGACTTTTCTGATGAGACTGACAGTGCTACTAAAGAAAATTCTTTTTGGGGGGCGGGGGGAAGATTGGCCCTGAGCTAACATCTGCTGCCAATCCTCCTCTGTTTGCTGAGGAAGACTGGCCCTGAGCTAACATCTGTGCCCATCTTCCTCTACTTTATATGTGGGATGCCTGCCACAGCATGGCTTGATAAGCTGCACATAGGTCCATGACCAGGATCTGAACCGGTGAACCCCAGACTGCCGAAGTGGAGCGTGCAAACTTAACCACTATGCCATTGGGCCAGCCCCAGAAAGTGATATTTTTTGATATTTTATAATGAAATGTGTTAACATTTGGAGGACTTGTATAATTCTGTGAACTAATATTTTCGAAATGACATACAACTTCTGACTACAGCCAACATAAAGTTGTAGGTGGAATAAAAGTGTTTTAGAATAAGGTGATCTAGGTAGAGCAATAGTTAAGAAGTATTTTGAGGGATGGCCCCGTGGCCGAGTGGTTAAGTTTGCGTGCTCCGCTGCAGGCGGCCCAGTGCTTCGTTGGTTCGAATCCTGGGCGTGGACATGGCACTGCTCATCAAACCACGCTGAGGCAGTGTCCCACATGCCACAACTAGAATGACCCACAACGAAGAATATACAACTATGTACCGGGGGGCTTTGGGGAGAAAAAGGAAAAAAAATACAATCTTAAAAAAAAAAAAGATTTAAAAAAGAAGTTATTTTGAGACCTCAGCTTCCAGCCATGACGGAGTAATAGGGACCAGACTTACTCTCCTGCCAGAAAACTAAAGAACTGGACAAAATATGTCTGAAACAACTGTTTTCAGACACTGGACACCACGGAGCACAGGACGGTGATCTTGGAGAGAAGGGAACCAATGATGTGAGCTCTCTCACGGCGTTCCTAAAGCCATTTTCCTATGGGAAACCCCAGCAGAGCCTCAGCAGTCTCACTGAGCTGAGAGACAACACAATTAGAATTTGAGCGGCAGGATGCTAGGAAGGAAGCAGCTGTCCAGAGAAAGATCTCCAGAACTCTGCTTGGAGAGCCTGTTGAGTCTTTGGCTAAACGCAAAGCCATGCGTGTGTAGGAAACTCTTTAAGGCTGGACAAACAACAGTCAGGGAACTATCAGCTGAATAATTCTCAGAGCTCACTCAGTGCTTGGGGACTTTTGAGTTTTGTCCAGCCAGACATTTGAATTCTCATTTGTTGAATATGTGAGGCATTCAGTAAAGACACCAGAAAGTAGGAGGGCAAACTAATTCTAGAATATCGACTTCTCTAACCCTGCCCTAAGAAAGCTTAAAAATAAGCCATGAAAATATCTAGCTGGTCCACAAGTAACTTCACTGACTGTCAAAACTGAGTCCAACACTCTGTAAAGGAAGACAACCCAAAACAGGACAAACCAAAAGAAAGGCTCACCAAAGCCATCACATCAAATGGCTGAAAATCAGTGGAGAAAGTCCTAAAACAGGCAGAGAAAGACACAGTTCCCATGTAACAAAGATAAGAATAAATGCAGTGGTCAAGTCAAAAACAATGTAAGCCAAGAGAAAATGGAATGACATCTTTGAGGCGATAAAAGACAAGAACGTCCCATCTAGAATTCTCCCCTCAGTGAAAGAAGCTTTAAAACCAAGGCAAAATTAGGGACTTATAAACAAACAAAAGTTGGTAGAATTTGTCACTACAAGAACCACACTAAAAAAATGTTGAAGTTCTTCAGGTGAAGAAGAAACGGATAGCAACCAGAAACTTGGATCTACATAAGAGAATGAAAAGTGCTGGAAATAAGACGAATGTGGGCAAATATAAAAAATGTTTAAAAATTATTTTAAACATTTTTTAAGAAGATGATTGTTTAAAGCAAAAATTGTGATAGTGTAATGTGGGGTTATAACATGTCAAATATATGGCAACAAAAGCAGAAAGGATAGGAGGAAGGAAAGAAGTAAGATGGGATATACAAGAAGTGGTACAATATTATTATTTTTTCCTCTTCTTCTCCTCAAAGCCCCCCAGTACATAGTTGTATATTCTAGTTGTGGGTCCTTCTGGTTGTGCTATGTGGGACACCACCTCAGCATGGCTTGATGAGTGGTGCCGTGTCTGTACCCAGGATATGAACCGGCGAAACCTTTGGCTCCCAAAGCAGAGTGTGTGAACTTAACCACTTGGTCTTGGGGCTGGCCCTGATACAGTATTATTTGAAGATAAATTGTGATAAATTAAAAATGCTCATAATAAACCCTACAGTAACCATAAAAAAAAAACCTACAGAGGAATATAGCTCATAGGCCGGTATTAGAGATAAAGAAAATATTCAGTTGATCCAAAAGAAAGCATGAAAAAAAGAAATGAACAATTACAGATAGGACAAATAGCAAGATGGTAGATTTAAATCAATCATACCAACATATACATTAAATATAAATGGTCTAAACACTCCAACTAAAAGGCAGAAACTGGGGCTGGCCCCATGTGGTTAAAAGTTCTGTGTGCTCCACTTTGGTGGCCCAGGTTTGCAGGTTCTGATCCTGGGCGTGGACCTACTCCACTGATCAGCCATGCTGTGGAGGCATTCCACACACAAAATAGAGGAAGACTGACACACATGTTATCTCAGGGCGAATCTTTCTCACCAAAAAAAAAAACCCCCAAAAGCCATATAAAAGGTAGAGACTGTCAGCCTGGATAAAACAAGACCAAACTGTATGCTGTCTCCAAGAAACAGTCAGCTCCCTTTGTTTGTCAGTACTTAGGTATGTATCATAGTGAAAGAATAATAACTTGGATAGGAAGGATTCACACCAATCTCAGGAGAGTGGTTACTTCTAGAGAACGTATGAAGACAGAATTGGGGAAAGGCAATTCAACTAAATCTGGAATAATGTTATTTTTAAAATAACTGGGGGCACACAGCTTTTGGGGTGGCTGGCAAGATTCTGTCTCTTTGTCTTATGCTGTTTTCTCTATTTGTGTTAGTATTTAAAACACAAGTTTCAAAAAAGATCAGTGGCAAATACTGATAAAAGTTCACATTTGTTAAGTATAGGTGGTGGGTGCATTGATGTTTGTTAAGCTAGTATATATACGTTTCTGTATGTTTGAGATGTTTAATTATAATAAAAGTTTTATGCTGGGCCAGCCCCAGTTGCCTAGTTTGGTGTGCTCTACTTCAGCGGCCCAGGTTTGGTTCCTGTGCGCAGACCTACACCTCTCCTCTGTCAGTGGCCATGCTGTGGTGGTGGCTCACATACAAAAAGAGGAAGATTGGCAGTGGATGTTAGCTCAGGGCAAATCTTCCTCAGCAGAAAAAAAAAAGTTTTATGCCTGTTATCAGGAAGCAGAGCTGTTAAGTACATTATTTTCATGTTATATCCAACTGTTGGTTCAACTGTAGGGTCATACAGACCTGTAGAAATGGTTTGACTTGAGCAGCTCCACAGCTTCATACACTTTGTGGATAGAAAGCAGATGAGAAGCAGCCTTAACATACTGATCCTGAAAACAGAGCTGTTTGGCAAAAGCTTCCACAGCCCACACCCACACGTGGTAGCCAGCTAAATAAAAGAAACAAAAGATTGCAGTTAAATAAGAAACAGGTTTAAGCAGAAAAATAAGCATGTACGTTTACACTTGGGATGAAAAGGTCTTGTTTTTTGTCACAGCATTAAGAAGAACATTTAGGTATCAATTCAATTGCCATTACAGATCATCTGGTTCGTCTATCTACCTCTTCCTATACTCATATTTTGAAACATACACTGTCTGATTATGTAATACATATGAAATCGTATAAAATCCAAAAGGTACAAAAGAGTATGGAAGTCGGGATAGTGGTTACTCTTGGCTGGGGTGTTGGGAGACAGTGAGTGAAGGCAGCATGAGAGAAGCTTCCAGGGTGCTGGTGATGTTACGTTTCCTGTTATTACCAGTTTCTTTTGAAACCTTTGGAAATAAGTCTATGGATACATAACCACACATGTGCAAACATAAATGACAATATTAATATTCTGTTGTGCATTTATACTTTGATTCTTTTCACTTACTATCCTTTGGAGTTTATTCCATATCGGAATGCACAGATCTGCCTCATTCTTGTGCTGTCTGTGGGAGTTTCTACTGTATAGATGTACAAAATTTAACCAGTCTCTTACTGATGGACATAGAAGTTCTTGTGATCTTTTGCTGTTACAAATACTGCTACAATGATAGTCCATATATATTTGTCATTTTGCATGTGTGAGTAGTTAAATTTCTACTATTAGAATTGCTGAATCAAAGGGTATGTGCATTTAAAATTTTACTGGACATGGCCAAAGTGTCCTTCAAAACAACGTCCGTCTTTAGTGGATGTGTCCTAGAAACGATAGAGCTTTTGTTGAATAGAACATACCGACTGGCGCCATAGCCACGAGATTGTCGGTCAGCTCCCCTCTTTCTGCTGCAGTCTGGAGAACACCTTTTAGATCTCCTTTCCAAAGCATTAGCTGGTGAAATAACTCAGGGTGGCCATTCTCCAAGTGACCTTTTCCTGTTTAGAGGAGAGATTATGTTAGCAAGATGTTTCAGGAACATCTGTCTGCACTGACTTCTAGAAAAAGAAAGGCAGGATGAAGGAGAGGAACGAACTCCTAGAACATGTTGTGACTTGCTGATGGTTAAGTCACTTCCTAGAGTGCTCGTGACGGGGCTCCATGTCACTTGTCCATCCACCCACCTTCACTTGCATTCAGTCACTCAGAGTGAACACTGTATGTTTAGGGTCCTCTGACAGATGCAAAGGGTCTATGTGAACACGCAAACCGGGGAGCTCAAAACCCAGTTAGTTTACAGGTAAAACCAACCATTACCATGCCACAGGGTGGCAGCCATAAAGGAGGTAGGTACAAAGCACTGGGGAAGCATAAAGGTGGACAGGATTTTGTTGACTGGGCTTGCCTCACCTTCAACCTCAATCATTCTGTAGAGGGTAGTCCTGTCTGTGAAAAGCCCCAGGTGAAATCTTTCCTCAAGATCAGCAGACACATCCTCATTTAGCTCTGCTAATTCAAAAAGACAAAAAATCAGATGGAGTGATTACAGAGGTTACTGTTTTCTGTCCAATTACTTCCCAACGTATGTCCAGAACCACTTCAGACAGTAAGAGTCCTCTGCTCCTGTTTACACAGGTAGCACAATAAGAAAATACTTCCCGTTTGTTAAGCTCAGCCTTGGCAAAATCCAATGAGACAATTTAGTTTGCAGTTTGCTCAAAGAAAGGCTTAGGAAAAAAAGAATACGAAAAGCCAACCCCAAATTCAACATGTATTTAAATGCAGTAAAAAAACCAACACAAAACAAAACCAAAAAAACTAACAAGTAAAACAATGTCTGAATGTTCACTAGGATCTACTACACGGGGATTCAATGGTCATTTTGTTTTTTAAATGTCAACTGAGTAATTTTCCAATAAAGGAAATAATGCAAAACTATATGGTTAATTTTCTAAAGTCATAGGAAGTCATCATAAAATTCCAAAAAGAGTGCTATATATACGAAAGGAGCAGAAAATGCCTCTGGAGAGAGTAGAAACTGGTGACAGTGTGGCCTCAGGGGAGAAATGGAGGAGTAGGTGTGAGGGGTGAAAGGAGATTTACTTTCTTTTCATACTGTTTGAATTTTATTTTATTGTGTGTGTCCCTTTTCAACACATAAAATTCAAAATTAAAAAAAATTGCTCAAATATCAAAATAATGCACATTAGATGAGGGCTTTGAAAAATTAAAGCCAAAAACCTTCTATAAACAAAAACTTCCATCAAATTTTTTTTAAAGGAACTGCCATATTATGGGTATATTTCCAATAAGCAAGTATTTTTTTTTTCTACACGAAGATACTGTTTACTGGGGAAGAATAGTTGAAGGAGAAGATTCATGCTGAGATACTCAATTTATACCAATAAAAGGAGAGCATTACATCTCAAAGGCATTGTGGAGTGCTGACAGTGGGTCACAATGGGCAACTTGGCAGTGGGGTGTGGGGAGAGGGAAGGTTGGAAAAGAAAGAAGACAGACAGACTAATTTTGGACATTTGTTTGCTCATTCATTCAACAAATAAACAAGCACGTCTTATGTGCCAGTTCCCGGAAAACTACGGATGGGCCACGGAGCGTCTTTTTGTACCTGTGGAGTGTTTTGCAGTTGCTAATACCAAACAGTCCCGGTGAAGCTCCTCTTTGGACCTGTGGTCCAGGCTTGTACTCAGCGGAAGCATGGAGCGAGCTTTTCGCTTCTTGATAAAAGCTTCTGAAATGTAATAAAAGTACAAACTGTCTGAAGAAGAGCTGATCAGAAACACAAAACTGAATGCCCACCATGTGGATGTGACCTCCTGGAGGGGTACTGCTGGGCACAGAACGTTCCCACTCACAAAGAGGCTTTATGAATTGCATCAGCTGGGGGCAATGTTCCCAACACACACCAACATGTCCCTGCGAACACTCGTGAAGAGCGTCAACAATTGCAAACGACACTTCAGCAAGTCCTAAAAACATATTTCCACACATGACCCCAAACTGAAACATAATCAAAACATTTAAAAATATTTAAAACCTAAAAAAACCAAAAGCCATGCACTTTTGAGTTTGCAGTTGCATGTAATATTTGAGGATGCTTGAACAAAATATTTTAATGATTAGATACCAACCTGGCTTCTCTTTAGGTGTCTCCTTTTTTGGTAAAGTGACTTTGTTATTAGCGGTGACTTTTGACTTTTCAAAACCTAAGGAAACTGGAGTGCAGATAACTGATTCTCTAGAAACTACATCATGGAGGAAAAAGAAAAAAATGTTTGGATAAGAACAATGTAGAATGTAATTCTTTTTAAAAATTAAGAGCTATGCTGGCCCCGTGGCTGAGTGGGTAAGTTCGTGTGCTCCCTTCGGCAGCCTGGGGTTTCACCAGTTTGGATCCTGGGCGCAGACATGGCAGCGCTCGTCAGGCTATGCTGGGGTGGCGTCCCACATGCCACAACCAGAGGCACTCACAACTAGAATATACAACTATGTACTGGGGGGCTTTGGGAAGAAGAAGAAGAAGGAAAAAAAAGAAGACTGGCAACAGATGTTAGCTCAGGTGCCAATCTTTAAAAAAAAAAAAAGAAAAATTAAGAGCTGTGCAAGGCTTAACGCTGTGATTTATCGACTACTCGAAATATGAGAGAAACACTTTGGAAAGGAGGCGGGGGCGGCCTCCCTCTCCCCACGGCACACACTGTGTTCTAGGAATCTGTAAGTTTACTACTCAGAACTTTGACTAACTGATCTAAAGAAAAGTTAGAAGCTTCTAGCCGCTGCAACTTTATATCACAAGCCCAGGGATTCTTAAACTTGGCTCAGGTGACAAAGGACTTCTTACATATTTAGGTGACAAAGTACTAACTGTATATTTAATTACACAAACAAGGAACAACTTGACCAATAGAAAATATTAAGCGAATGTGATATGGAGTCACAATCCTGAGCATATACAACCATGAATTAAAAAAAAACCCAGCTGTTGATCTATTGGGTAAAGGACATTTTGTGCAGCTATTTTGTGATAAAAAGGTATTTTGATGAGCCTAAAAACTAAATCCATAAGCTTTTAGCGTTTTTTTTTTTTTTTGAGGAAGATTAGCCCTGAGCTAACATCTGCCGCCAATCTTCTTTTTGCTGAGGAAGACTGGCCCTGAGCTAACATCTGTGCCATCTTCCTCTACTTTATATGCGGGATGCCTGCCACAGCATGGCTTCACAAGTGGTGCGTAGGTCCACCCCAGGATCCGAACCAGCGAACCCAGGGCTGCTGAAGTGGAATATGTGAACTTAACTGCCGTGCTACCAGGCTGGCCCCAAATTTTAGCTATTTACCCAAACTATGGGTCCAACAGCTATCTCTTGCGATGGAGAGGGTCAGGGATCCCTCTGTACCATATATTTTGGCCATTTTAATTCTGTCAAATCAAAATATTCTGTTTTAGAATTAAACATGAATCACTGCTTCTATTTACATTGTTTACGATTTAATCATTCATTTTAACAGGTAACAGGCACCAGTGCTTTAAGGTAAAAGCTTAAAAAAGATTTAAAGTGCTAAAATTTTATCCAGTGACAATTTTTTCTCTTCAAACTAGAAACAGACTGCATTTTTAGAAATTAGTGACGGAACCCTGAAAAACTGTTTTGTGAGAAATCTGAGAACTGCCACTATAGCTTAAAAGACCTGAAGAACCTCATCACCATTCATACATTTTTTCCAGGAAAAAAACCAGGTACAAACTCAAGTGGGAAGGGTGAGAGCCTGCAAGTTCCCAGAGCGGTGGTGGCTTCTAGGTCAGACCTTGGTAAGGGACGGCAGTTTCTTTCCATAAACAAGGCTGATGATGTCATATTGTTAAACTCCTCCCATGTAAGTGTGTATGTATATACTACCCCAGCTTCACTCTGTCCCATGTCTTACCTGCCCAAGCTGGTAAGAAGCTTTCTCTACAGAACTTCCCTATCTCCATCCCAATCATCCACTAGATCCCCTTTAACACTTTGAAGGTGTTTAAAATATTTTAGAGTCTTAAAAAACTCTTTTAAAAAAACGCAGTTTCTAAGGGCATCAAAGATACAACCTAAGTTAAAGAGTTGGGAAAACAGGTCAGGGGCAGAGCAGTGTTGCAATGAATAAGGACCTGGCTTAGTTTCCTGGTCACGACTATGAAGTCCTAGAGAGTAGGTGAATCACGGCTTTCGACCACATACCCGCTGAGGCGACCTCACAGGGCAACTCCGGCTCCCGGGCTTCCTCCTCAGCCTCCTGGTCAGACACGCCATTCTCAACGGGCCCTGAGCTCTCCCTCGTGCTCTCCTCTTCGTTCCCGTCACACAATTCCTGCTTTACGGGCACTCTTGAGGTGAGTTTTTTCTTCTTTTTGGGCTTTGGCTTAGGTTGAGAGAGCCTTTTTTTCTCTAATTCAATACTTTTTTTACCTACAGGAATTGCAATTAAGAAAAGCATAAACTATATATAGTCTTGGTTAAAAGCACTTTAGGAGATAATCTCCGAAACCTCATCACTCTTTCTGATAGCACTCTTTCCTTTCCTTTCCTTCCCAATGAATTTTTAGAGTTACGTTACCAAAATGTTAACCAAACCAAACCAAACCCTTTTGGGATTTCATTAAATCATAAATAGGATGCCCAATTACCCCTGCATAATTTAGTGTGTATCCTACAAACAAGGACATTCTCCTACATTACTGCAGCACAACCATTACATCAGGAAATTGACATCAATATGTTACTACTGTTTACTCCGCACACTCATTCAAGTTCCGCCAAGTGTACCAACAATGTCTTGAACAGCAAAAGGAATCAATCCAAGATTACACGTTACACTTGCTTGTTAGGTCTCTACAGTTTCCTTCAGCCTGGAACAGGCTCAGTTTTCCTTTGATTTCCATGACTTGAAACTTTTTAAGATTACAGACAGTTATTTTGTTGATTTCCCCTCAATTTGGGTTTGCCTGATGTTCTTCATGATTAGATTTAGGTTGTGCATTTTTTGGTTGGAATACACAGAAGCAATGCTGTGTTCATCTTGGTGCAATCTATGATGTAGCACATAATTTCCATTCGTTTCATGATTTACTTGTTTACTTTGATCACGTGATTAAGGGGTGCCTTGCAGGTTTCTCTCTGAAAAACTTTCTCTTTGTATCTACTAAGTATATGCAACCACTAGTTTAATATCCATTGACGTTTCTTTTTCTTTAATAGAATTTTTTGTGTGTGTGGGGAAGGATTTGCCCTAAGCTAACAATCTGTGGGCAATCTTTCTCTTTTTCTTTTTTTCTTCTCCTCAAAGCCTCAGTGCACGGTTGTATGTCGTAGTTGTAAGTTCTTCTATGTGAGCTCCCACCACAGCATGGCAACTGACAGATGGCTGGTGTGGTCCCTCAACTGGGAAGCGAACCTGGGGCACTGACGCAGACAGCTTGGAACTTTAACCACTAGACCATCAGGGTGGGCTCCACTTACGCTTCTTGACTAAAGATTGCTACGATGACTGGTAATTGTCTAATTCCATTGTTCATTCTACATTTATTAGTTGGCATTCTACTGCAAAGAAGAGCTTTTGCTTCTCCCCATTTATTTAGACATTGATTTATTCTTATCAGTATGGACTCATGGATTCCTGTTTTATGTTTTAATCTATTACGGTTACTTATTTACTTTTTTAAAGTTTTTATCCTTTGTTTTTTTTTAAGTCACTTTTGAGGTATAATTTAATGCAAATAAAATATACCCACTTTTTAATACTTTGATGAGTTTTGACAGATGTATAGTCATTTATCAGTCACAAATAAAATATAAAGTATTTCCATTATCTCAAAACATTCCCTCATCCCTCCTCTTTGTAGTAAGATGCAACCCCTCCTAAGCCCCAGGCCACCTGCTCTCACTGTAGTTTTAGTTTTGCTTGTTTTAGAATTCCTGATTATATACTGTATAGTAGAACTATGTGCCCAGATTTTTTGCTCAGCATGTTTTTTAAGATCATCCTGTGTTTATCAGTACTTACTTTCCTTGTATTGAGCAGAACTCCACGGTAGGGATGGAGCACAGTTTATTTACCAGCTGATGGACATCTGGGTTGTTCCCAGTTTGTGGTGATACAGATAAAGCTGCTATGAGCATTCTTTTATAAGCCTTTCTGTGGATCTATCATTTCATTTCTTTGGGTACATTTCTAGTTGTTTAATATATTCTGTCTAGTTTTCTAGCTGTTCATGCCAGGTAGGCAAGTCTGGCATGAATTAATTTTTCATAGCTAGAAATAGAATTCTCCTGTTAATTATTTTCTAGTTCAGATTGTCCCGGATTGGTTAGTGGGAGCCAGTACAAGCTGGCTTCTCTGTCCTTTCGATCTATCTCAGTTCTTTGATGACTTTCCTTGTTTGTGGCATAAGATGATGTGTCACGTGGCCAGCCCCATGGCCAAGTGATTAAGCTCATGTGCTCTGCTTTGGTGGCCTAGGGTTTCACCAGTTTGGATCCTGGGCACGGACATGGTACTGCTTGTCAAGCTGTGCTGCGGCAGCGTCCCACAAGCCACAACTAGAAGGACCCACAACTATGTACTGGGGGCCTTTGGGGAGAAAAAGGGAAAAATAAAATCTTTAAAAAAAAAAAAAAAATGATGTGTCACGCTAATTTTGTATTTTTCCTGTCCCAACCTGGAATTAGCCATTTCTCTAAGAAGCCCTCGTTGGTCCCTTTTAACAGAGAATGATATTTAGAAATGAAGATCTGGGTGCTAGGTATACTTGTTTACTATTTGGGTATTGTCCTCAGGCCCCTCATGGCTGCCTTCCTCGTTTAGGTTCTAAACCCCCATCATACTGTCGGTGCCACCCTGCGTGAATATCTTTCTTGCTTAACCCTGATCAACACAATTACTATGGAAGGGAGAAAGGGAATTAGGCAAGTAAGGGCTCTAGGTTCTAACTGACCTTGAGGAGGCCGGGAATGTTCTTGCATGGAAGTGAGCCATTTATACACACAGAAGTCATCTGCCCCCGAGTAGATGCAGTCTGGATCCAGTGGTGACCATGCCACACAAAATAGTCGACCCCGATGTCCTCGGAAATTGCACACAGGCTCTTCTTGGAGAGCATCCCATACCTAAAACCAAAAATCACATGACAGAATAGACAAATTTCTAGTTACAGTTCATGCACCACATAACGACATTTCGGTAAACAGATCACATATATGCTAGTGGTCCCCTAAGATTAGTACCATCTAGCCTAGGTGTATAGTAGGTTGTATCATCTACATTTGTGTAAGTATACTCTATGATGTTCACACAATGACAGAATCACCTAATGATGCATTTCTCAGAATGTATGACTGTATTCTATTGTTTTGGGGGTATAAGTTAAAAAAAATTTTTTTTCATCTGTGTACTCTTATTTCTCTTGTGATTTGTAATTATCTCTTAGGAGTTCAATTTCAGAGAGTGCTATTTGCTGTGGGGGAGGCTTATGTTCTCTGGGATGTAGAGACATTCCCATGGGGATAATTTTGAGTGAGCTTCTAAAGGTGCCCTGTGGATTTCACTGTCCTAAACCAGTGTTGTATGTTATTTTTTGGGCTGGGGATTCTGGTATCATGAAGAGAATTCTAATTCAGAGCCCACACCTGCATGTGTGGTGTATGGTTAGGGTTCTAATTCTCACAGGTGATTCTTTTGTTCCCAAGTCTCTGGGCAAATAATCAATTTCCTTGCTGTTTCCTGAACTACTCCAGCCTCCACTTCACAGGAGGCAGCCCTTCATAGCTCTCAGCTTTGTGCAGACAGCTCCATTACAGCTCAAGACTGAGAGACATCCATCACAGATGTTAGATCCCCATTTCCTAACTTCTATTCTGGTTCTGATATCTGAAACTCCTATCTCATAGCTATAGCTTGGCATCTCATCTTTACTTTTTAGAGCTTGAAAATTTCTGACTTACCAATTTATTATTAAAAATTCTGTTCATGATTTATAGCCACCATTTCTGTGTTTGAACAGGAGCGAGTACTTGTCACGTCAGTTTAGTCCATCATACTGACAATAAGTCAACATAAAATCTTAAAAATATATTTTAAAATATATAGAAAAAACCCCCAATCTTAGCCTGCCAAGGGCCCAGATACGTGGAATGAAACTAAAATGTCCTCTAGAGCTCAGAAAATCCCTTTCTGTAGAAGATCATGATGAGGGAAGGGAAACACACACGACTGGGGGAAAAGAGGAAAGAGTTTAAGTTAGAGGACACAGTGAAGAACTCACAGAATCAAGGACACAATAGTACCTGAGCTGTTCCATCGTAGGAAGCAGATACCAGCCTTCCATCGTGATGTGGGCTCCACACCAGACTGGTAATCCTGGCTGTGTGCCCAGAGAGGGTCCGGTAGGGTTCTGTAATGGTCACTGGAGATTCAGGATTGCTCTCTACAAGACAAGGGGAAGACGTCATTTCTACCAACAACAAAAAAAGGACAGAGAAGTGAGTATTACTGGGGCAAGAGTCAAGACTTTGCCATCTAGGTGATTTTCAGCAGGCAATGCTGCTCAGTGGTTAAGAGCGTGGCACATCCGCAGGGCCTGGAACAGGGGCTTACTGCAGGAAGTGTGAGCTGTCAGTTTTTCTTTCTAAAAGCTATCCAAATGAAAATTACACCTTCCAGATGTGACACTAAGGAAGACATATCATCACTTACATGGTATTCTGGCTAAAAATGTGTCGTATGAATCTAATTGTGAGAAAACACCAGACCAACCCCAACTGAGGGGACATCTACGAAACAACTGGCCAGCATGCTTCAAAAACATCATGTAAGATTTAAAAAAAGGCTGAGAAACCGTTCCAGATATAAAGGACATTATTGGATCAACTGACACAACTAGAATATGGATGGTAGACGAAATAATTGTATGTTGTTAACTGAATTTGATAGTGGAAATGTAGTTACGTAAGGGAACATCATTATTCTTACAAAATACGCAAATATTAAGGGATATGGGGGCATGATGGATGCAATACAGTTTAGAAAAAAAAAAATCTATACAAACACAAAACAAAGCAAATGTGACAAAATGTTAAAAGTTGTTGAATCTATGAAAAAGTATATGGGAGTTCTTTGTATTATTCTTGCAACTTTCTTTTAAATCTGAATTATTTAAGAATAAGAAGGTAAAAATAAAATGAAATTGAGTCAAACCAACCAGGATGGTGAGGTCATAGAAGATGAAGATCTGCATTGCTCTTCAGAACTAAGCTAATGCCCTTTGCCAAAGTGGATGTTTAATTTGGAATCCCAGTAATAATAAGGACTGGGATAAGCTTTCTAACTATGCTCATTAGTCACGCACTGCCTACTCTGTTCTTAGAAAAATCTGTGTACATTTTAATACTTCTTCTGTATTGCTTTTAACTTGGGAGAGCCATTGTTAGAATCAATTTTTTTGTTGTTACAAATAAGGATTCTCAGCAAACCGGTGGAAATCAGGTCTAGAGAAACTGAAAAGGTCAGCGATTCCCACTGTGGCCGACGGCGCTGACCCTGCAGCACCCTGGAAACAGCTGAGTGTCGGACTATACTTCCTTCCTATTAGAGAAGAGCAATCCCGCTTCCTTCATATGGAAAAAAGGGCTCTTCTGACCACTTACTGTGGTTCTTCTGGGTGCTGAAGGGGGTTCAGAGAAGTCTGACACTCTTTAAGGAAGAAGTCACACACCTGGAAAAGATCAACCTGCTAGGAAGGGTAGAGCACTCGCCAGAACACAGGCGGGCTCTGCAGCGGGCCAGCGTGGGCTTGAAGCTAGGCTCAGTCATACACTAGCTGTGGGATTTAAGGAAATTAGTAACCTCTCTAGGCCTCAATTTAATCACCAGGAAAATGAGGATAACAAAACCTACCTCACAGGATTGTGGGAATTAGACGCAATCAAACATGGGAATGGAGTGTGTGGTGTGTTTGTAAAATACTCAAACGCTACAGGAGGGAATATAAACTGGCACAGTCTTTTCGGAGAGCCACTTAGCAATAACTATAATTAACTATACATTTTTTTTTTAAAGATTTTATTTTTCCTTTTTCTCCCCAAAGCCCCCTCGTACATAGCTGCATATTTTTAGTTGTGGGTCCTTCTAGTTGTGGCATGTGGGATGCCACCTCAGCATGGTTAGATGAGCGGTGCCATGTCCATGCCCGGGATCCAAACAGGTGAAACCCTGGGCCGCCACAGTGGAGCGTGAACTTAACCACTCAGCCACAGGGCCAGCCCCTAACTATACATTTTTAATGTCCATGTCACCTAGCAATTCCACTTCCAGAAATTTTATTTAAGAAAAGTCCTCATTCAAGTTCATGAAGATATACACACAAGGGTATTCACTGTAGTATTACTTAAACTGTAAAAACTGTAAATAATTTAAATATCAATGAGGGAATAGATAAATACGGTATGTCCATATAACGGAATGAACAGGTATCTGTTAATAGCAGTAAGACAGATCTTCATGTACTGACATAAAACGATGGCAAGACAGATTTTGTAAATTTAGAGAAGAAAAATTTCAAACAATATTATATGGGGATTTCTTTTTAGCTAGGTATAGAAGATTCTCTCACACAAGTATATGGAAGTGCAAACCTATATATTAACATATACACATACGTAGGTAAATAAATACTTTAAAAATCTGGAGAAAACATGCAGTAAACTACTAACACTGGTTATTATGAAGGATGGGATTACAGGAGGAACTTCACGTTCTAAGTTAACATTTTTGTCATGTTTGAAAGAATATTTTAAATAAGATGAATATATTACTTTTGAAAGCAGAAAAAAATAAGAATAACATTTATTTTAATACCAAGAAGAAAGCAAACAGGTACAAAGATTGGAATGGAAAGCAGCTGAACACATCTCACCCTCAGTATGGAGAAACCAAAGTTACCTATGACAGTCTTCAGGTTGTGCACATAAATAACGGCATTGTTGGACCCAGAGGCCATCAGATAGCTCAGCTCTGGCTGGCTGCCATGCTCATGATGCCAACTAATGGTATTCACAAGCTTGTGGTGCTGCTGAATGGTGCAGATCAGTTTCAAGTTAGGAACCTGAAATATTTCTATTGATCTGGAATAAGAAACACACCAAGACAAGAAAGATGGGTGATCAAATTAGTTCCATACAAACAGAGATCTCATTTCTTCAGTCAAGGAAAGGTGAAACGGAATAGGAGAACCGTATCTATCACTGCAAAGGTCACTCTCTCACAAAGAACAAGGTACAAAAGGCTGTTCTCTCAAACAAGTATATTCAGCTTAAAAAAATCCCAACAATCCCTGGAAAGTTGTATTTCATCAAGCTTTTGTAATAAACAGTGCTGGGGAGAAGCTAACAGAAGAACTCATGAACAAATGGCTGAATTAGGACTATGTCACTATGTTCAACGTTGGAAAGGGCATGGTGAGGCCTAAAAAGCATTTCTGCCTGGGCTTAGTTTAAAAAAAATGAGGGGAGCGGGGCTGGCCCGGTGGCGTACCAGTTAAGTTCACATGCTCTGCTTCACTGGCCTGGGGTTCACAGGTTTGGATCCTGGGCACTGACCCAGCAGTGCTTGTCAAGCCATGCTGTGGTGGCATCCCACATGAAATAGAGGATGACTGGCACAAATATTAGCTCAGGAACAATCTTCCTCAAGCAAAAAGAGGAAGACTGGCAACAGATGTTAGCTCAGGACCAATCTTCCTTACAAAAATAAATAAATAAATAAAAGATGAAGGGAGATTTAGACAGTTCCACGTAGAAAACGAGCATTTTGTCAAGCATAAACAGTCAAAACACAGAGTAGGCAAATATCCTCCTTGGACTGAAAATATCCAAATTATTTTGCAGTTCTCAAAGATGCAGAGAGCTCCTGGATCATTCAAGGATACCAAGGATAAAGTAGAATATCAAATACAACTGGGCTTACTCAACTGATATTACAGATGGCATTAACCAGCTTGTGATCAAATATACGTACAATTACAAAGCTGTTTTTTTTAAAGAAACAAACACATACCCATCTTCATTGCCAAGAGCCATGATTTTGCCATCTGCTTTCCAGCTGATCTCTGTGTGTACAGGCAATTTGTACTAGAAAGAAAACAAACCAATCTTGACTAAAAACATTGTTCTTCTTTCCACATACTTACAAATCAATCACGACAGCTTGAGAAAAAAAAATCCCTAGAGTTTCAAAATGTTCTAATTATACAACAGCCATTCTTGTAAATAATCTACATAATTAGCCAAAGAGTTACTAAGACCAGTATTCTAATTATAATTTCCTAATTGGGACAAAAAGAGGCCAGTAAATACTAAATGTCTACAGTGTCTAGTCTTGTGAAATGAACCTTATTAAAATGATTTTGTTTTTTCGGGTAAGGAAGATTCATCCTAAGCTAACATCTGTTGCCAATCTTTTTTTTTCTTGAAGATTAGTCCTGAGTTAATATCGGTGCCAATCTTGTTTTACTTTTTGTATGTGGGATGCCTCCACAGCATGGCTGACAAGTGGAGTAGGTCCGCACCCAGGATCCAAACCCGTGAACCTGGGCCACTGAAGTGGAGCACACAGAATTTTAACTACTTGGCCATGGGGCTGGCTCCTTAAAATGATTTTTATCCCACAATAAAGAATGAAACATGTCCATCGGCTTTGACATGAGGGTCATGGTCTCCTGAACAAAAACCATACACACTGTCCTTGTTTTCTTCTTATCCCTTCTGTTCCCTTTCCAGAATCATGTTTCTTTTATTTTTTGATTTGACATTTGTAGATACCGTGAAATGATCACCACAATACGTCAAGTTAACATTCATCACCACACATAGCTACAAATCTTTTTTTCACGTATACATCATTATATTTCGATTTCTTTGTAGATTATCATTTTTCTTCTAACTCCGTATGTTGGTGTTCCCCAAGGCTGCCTGGGCCCTCTTTCTTTCTTACTTGTCTCTTTAGACCACCTCATACATGTCCACAGCTTCTTCAGCTGCCATTTATGTGAAGGGATTCCAAATTTCTAGTTCCAGCCCAAACTCTTTGTATGAGCTTCTGATCCATATATTCAACTGCCACAAAACTAAAAACTCGTTAGGAAAAGGAATTTTGTCTCTTTTATTCATTGCTGACTGTAATGTTCAGATAACATTTAAGACAATGAAGGAATCTATCAATAAAAATAATTAAACTTATGATTAAATGTTATTTTTATGCTAGCCATACAAAAATAATGAGCAGCATTAAAAACTGCTCATTTGAAAGAGTAAGGAAATCTCAACATTTATGGTTTCACTTCAAAAGACAGTTCTGGCAGACAAATAGACTGATAGAATGGTAAAGCAAATGTGACTAAATGTGGGAATCTGGGGCAAGAATATAAGGGAATTGTTTGTATTATTTTTGGAGCTTTTGTGTAAAATCTATAATTATTTCACTAAAAAAAATTAAAAACAAGATGATAATCTGTCTTGAACAAAGTAACTTGCAGCCGTACTTGGACACCATTATAGAAAGTTATTTTTACTAAGGCCTCACACTGGAGGAGGTGCTTGGTCTAAAAAGGTGCTTTATATCCAAGATCTGAAAGTTTCTAATAAATCACCATTGCAATTGAGACAAAACTTTTTGTTTTAGTACCTTGCTTTACTCAAGGATAAAGACTTCTAAGATACGTCATAACTCAAGAATTCACTGAGCCTTTTAAGAACATCTAAGAAACCTGACTGAGCATCAAGAATATCTCTAATAATGACATTTATTATGTGAGATGGGAAATCAAGAAGACATACACATCAAGAGGAGACTTTAGACCACAAGAACTTACTTTGATTGAATTGGTGTCCTTGATGAGCTTGTTGATGTCAAAGGCCTCTCCACTAAGCTTCCAGGGGTTATGCTGTAAGACAATCCCTTCCCCTCCACAGCTGTACAAAGTGAGGGAAGGTCTGTCTCCTTCTCCTCCTATATGAGATAAGCAAAGACAGCTTATCAGTTTTGCACTTCATCAGTTTAACTATTTGTTGCTATGGTACAATCATATCATATTATGAGTTGTTTTAAAAGATATTAATACATTGAAATAAAATCAGTGTTCTTTGCATCTGTGCACAGTTGGGAGCAGAAATAAAAAAGGCACACTAATTCTACATTAATATTTATAATGCAACATATTTGCTTTAAACAGTCTTCTGCCATTCAAAATAGTAGGGGTGCCAAAGCTGGGCTCAGAAAACATCTCACAGTTTCTGAGAATTTACTTTTTCTTCTAGAAATAAGGACTCCTCGGGCACTTAAATCTATGGAGCTGCAGGACTTCCTATGACTGACTATAAGGAGCTGTCCTTTTGCTTTCTTTAGTATAACAGTAATCCTCGTTGATTTTTAAGAAGGAAACAGTGGTTCTGGAGGGTTTCTCTAAAGGCAAGTTTTGTTTTCACCACTGTTAGAACAAATCAAGGATGCATGGCACAAATCAAGGATCCAATAAACGTTTCTTTTTTTTTTAAAAGATTTTATTTTTTATTTTTCCTTCTTCTCCCCAAAGCCCCCCAGTACATAGTTGTATATTTTAGTTGTGGGTCCTTCTGGTTGTGGCATGTGGGATGACGCCTCAGCATGGCCTGAAGAGTGGTGCTAGGTCCACGCCCAGGATCCGGACCAGTGAAACCCTGGGCTGCCGAAGTGGAGCATGTGAACTTAACCACTCCACCATGGGGCCAGCCCACCAATAAACATTTTTAAATGAATGAACTACAATTGCAATGCTGCTTGAGTTCTGAGGACTTACACTTCTCTATGTAATGCACTTACTATGGAAATTTACAGATGGTTCATTCATTATAGATGGTTAAGAAAAGTTTACTAAAGACTTTTGCTGTACATACTCATTTTAAAAGATACTCTGAAAGACCTATCACTTTAGGAATAAGAAAGAGAAAGACAAGGCTGAGGGGCTAGAAGAGAGAAAGGGTAAGAATACAGTTAAAGGCAAGAAGAGATCATTTGAGAAATTCTAAGTTTGCTTTAACTGTAGGAGAAAACATGATCATTATTCCATTAATAGAGTTGAAATAACACTGTAATTCTGATAAAATTAATAAGCGACAGCAAATTTTAGTGAAAACAATTAGATTGGGTATCAGGACTCAGCACAAGATAACTATACACACCATGAAAAATTCAGCTCAAAGAGACCACCTAATGCTTTAGTTAGAGTTTGGGAGGCTTATTATGGGTGAATGGTATCAATCTAGACAGTAAACCACGAGTGCCCTCATGGATCCCTGGGGACAGAGCAGCCCACATAAGCAGTCACTTCTCTGGAATATTCATGACTCTTTCCAGTGTGAATATTCTAGGATTAAACTGAAAGAAAGAGAATACTCTCACGTTCGCTAGAGAATGGCTCAGACACTTACCGAGTGACAAGGGGGGTACTGGTGGCCCCCAGGCTAAAGTGTACACAGTCTTCTTATGATATGTGCTAGAAATTTGTGGAGGTCTAGGGGGAAAGGGGATTACAAACAGAAAGATTTAAACAAAAAGGCATAATGGAAAACAGACCATCTTTTTCTAAAAGGTTCCTATAATAAACTTAGTTGCTGATATTAGAGAATAACAATTTAACAGTACCCTTCTCGAAATAGCTGATTATAAAGAAGCAAACATTTAGATAACATACCATGTAATGATATCTACTAACAAAATGATTAAGTCTCAAACATGCATTACCCAGAAAAAAATGTTATCCCCTTGTGCCAACCCATCTGGCCAGTTTGGGATCATTTTCCCCATCTCTCCCACCGAGTTGCCCACTTCACTCAAATGTCAAATATTACTGTAGTTATACAGCAGTGTAAAGGCTATCACAACTAGAGAAAAATAAGATAATACAGAAAATACACACTGTTCAGCAAAGAACTAAAGTTATGCTAAGCATATATTATCGCAGTGCAAATATATCTGCCTCATATTCAAGTAAAAGACTCGAAGTCATTTTAGGCTTACTCTGTCATTTGCATCACATTCTTAAACTAAGACAAGATGTTAGAGTAGATAGATTTTAAAGTCTCTGATTGTCTGGTGATTAATGGTATGTGATGTGTCAGTAAAGGGCAGTGTAGCTATTTCCTGTAGTTTATACTACATTCTTTGTATGGTTTTAGAATGCCAGGATTCCAGAACCTATGACAGAACTGGCTGTTGATTTATTTACTTCCATGTATCTGACACAATTATCGTTATCATTCTAGACAATAAACCAAAATTTGCTTGGCTAAAAGAAACAGAATAAGCAGCTCTGGCTGAATGCCTAACAACGTATCTACCACAAACCCCCTCCTCCTGCTACATACCTCTTCTAGGGTTAGTTTGAACATTCAGCTTATCATAACCAGAATATATTAATTTAATAGAACTAGCAATTTGGTGATGACACAGCTATTTAAATTAATATATAGCTTTATTTTCTTAAATATCTCTTGGAAATAGTGTAGCCTTTTTTTTCTTTTGAGAATTAAAAATGGAGAAAAATAGTTAACTGCATGTAGTTTATATATAAGTACGTAAAGAATCACATATAAAAAGTTAGCTCTGCAGGGGCTGGCCCCGTGGCCGAGTGGTTGAGTTCGCGCGCTCCGCTGCAGGCGGCCCAGTGTTTTGTTGGTTCGAATCCTGGGCGCGGACATGGCACTGCTCATCAGACCACGCTGAGGCAGCGTCCCACATGCCACAACTAGAAGAACCCACAACGAAGAATATACAGCTATGTACCGGGGGGCTTTGGGGAGAAAAAGGGAAAAATAAAAAAATCTTTAAAAAAAAAAGTTAGCTCTGCAGTATAATAAATGATTCTCACTTAGAAGCAAACCATCTAGAACAGGGGTAGGCAAACTTATCCTAACAAGGGCCAGACAGTACAGGCTTTGTGAGCCATGTGGTTTCTTGTCACAACTACTCCACTCTGCTCTGTAGTATGTAAGCAGCCTCAGACAAGATATAAACAAATGCCTGTGGCTGGGTGCCAATAAAACTTTATTTATGGACACTAATATCTGAATTTTACTTAATTTTCATAAGTCATGAAGTACTCTTTTGATTTTTCAATTATTTATAAAGGCAAAACCATTCCTAACGCATGGCCCATAGCTCTCCAATCCCTGGTCTCAAACAGTGCTGTCCAAGAAGGCAGCCCTTAGCCACATATGGCCTTGTACACTTGAAATGCGGCTCGTGCGACTGAGGAACTGAATTCCTAATTTTATTTAATTTTGATTTCTTTAAGTATAAATAGCCACAAGTGGCTAGTGACGACCAACAGCACACAGCACAGGTCTGGAATCTAATCAAGCTAAAATAGCTGTGTCCAACTGATTTATAATGTGAGCCATAAATATAGGCCACATATGCCACTTAAAGCTTCCTAGTGATCACATTAACAGAAGTAAAAGAAACAAGTGAAATTCAATTTTAATAATATATTTTATTTAACTCAGTAATAAAAAGTCTTACCTTTTAAAATATAATCAAAATAAAATAATTATTGAAATATCTTACATTCTTTTTTTGGGACTAAGTCTTTGAACTCTGGAGTGTATTTTACACTTACAGCACATCTCAGCAGTCATTTGTGGATAAAGACTACTGTAATGGACAGTGTAGCTCTAAACATAACTTCTAGTTTATAGGAAAGAGAGGGAATATTGAAACGAATTAGAAGTCAGCACAAAGAAATAACTAGACAAGTCCACAGTGTAGAATATTATACAAAACAACTTATCTGGAACCTTCCAATTAAAAAGGCAATGTTATGGAAAGAAGTGGGGGCACTATTCTAGAATAACAGACACTACAGAGACGTAATAAAATGCAATGTGTGAACCCTAATTGAAAACTGATTTGAAAAACAAATAGCTAGGAAAAACATTCTTGGCTCAACTGAGGAAATCTGTATATGGACTGGATATTAGATCATATTATGGAATTACTGTTAATTTTCTTAAGTGCACACAGATAAAGCAAGTATGGCAAAATGTCAACAACCGGTGAATCCAGATGGAAGGCACAGAGATGTTTTTTGTGCTAGGCTTTCAATGTTCAAGGATGCTTGAAAACTTTTGTAAAAAAAAAGCTGAGGAAAACAAAAGGAATGGTTTATTTGAGTGGTTCCCATAGGTCAGATGGGCTAAAAAAAAATTTTTTAAAATAAAATTCCAAGTTGTAAGCCTCAGTCTCAGAGCCAGAATCTTAAAGATGCTTTCCAGGCCAATTCTGATGTACATCCAGGTTTAGGAACTCAAAATGAACTCCATCATTAACCTTTTGGTCAATGGGTTAAATAAGAATGATTTATTTCTTACTTGTTGGAGTAGGTGTCATACAATCCCACTTTTCCATCATCAGTTCCAAAAGCTAAGCAGCCTTCCTTGGTTGGGTGCCAGCACAGCTACAAAACATGAGAAGGGGGCACACTGTTAAGGGAATCCTTAGGTAATCCTTCGAGAATTCGAATGGAAAGCGTTTTGCTCTTGGTGTCTTCTAATTTAAAATAACAAATTCTCATTATTTAAAAGAGAGAAGCAAAGAAATATTAAAAACAAAGTAAAAGTCACCTGTAATGTCACCATCCAAAACACTCCATTGCCAATTTTGTCTCTTTCCAGGCATTTTTTGTGAATAAACTTAGGGTATACACAATTAAAAAAAAAAAAAGGCTCAAACATTTAAATGCTGTGCATGATACACTGCCGAGTGGTAATAAAAGATTCCTGGATAATTCAGAAAATATGATTCTATTAATAATTTAAAAAATTTGGAAAGATACAAACTGTCAATGGATTATGGAAGTGGGAGAATGGAGTGGAGGGTAGAGTAGGAAAAATTTTTTGCTTTTGACACTTCTGTACTATTTGGTTTTCTTTTTAAACCACAAACATTTATTGCTTTTAGAC
The DNA here is from genome assembly GCF_021613505.1 of Equus quagga. Lineage (NCBI taxonomy): Eukaryota > Metazoa > Chordata > Mammalia > Perissodactyla > Equidae > Equus > Equus quagga. The sequence goes on along the minus strand of NC_060273.1, from coordinate 66,035,172 downwards.
TAAATAACCATAACAGAAGTATCACTTCGGAGAAAAACAGAAAAATTATATTGTTTTGTAATCTGTGTTTCCTGTTTTGTAATTTGCACTTTTCACAAATCATTAACATCTTTCCACATCAGAAAAAGATCTACATTATTTTTAATAGTTTGATACCATTCCAACATGTGGTTATATTATAACTTAAGGTACCTTCTATGAACGCACATCCAGGTTATTTCTAATTCTTACTATTAGAGAACATGGTGACTTGAACAAAGTTTTAATTTTAAATTCGGAATTTGGAGATAATGGGTTTGGTTAGAGAGCATCCTTCTGCTTTCCTAGTTTCAAACATCACTGGAAATACCCTTGAACAACCTTTGATTCCCAATAGAGTCCATTTAAGTGAACAGATATTCTCTAAAAGAGAATTACATAATTTGAAAAAAAGTTCATTGCAAGTAAAACAAAGTTCAAAGAAAGCACCCTCACCGCAGTAACCTTGGACTTGACACCTTGCCAAAAGTTTTTCACATCATAGTTGTTCTTTATGGAGAGTGTATTCCATACACGGATCATGCCATCCCCAACGCCGATGGCCAAAGAGCCTGTGTCCACAGGAGAGAAAGCCAGACTGTAGGCAAAGCCCCCAAGGGAAGGCAGGGTCCAGCAGCACTCCAGGGTGGCCATGTCCCAACATTTTACCTGAAAAGATTAAGGGTTAGGGCCTAAATATCAAAAAGATCAGAGAAACAGGAAAAAGAATCAACATTCAAATAGGATGGGCTCAGAGAGTGGGTAAGGACAATGTAATTTAACGATTCCAGTAGGAAATGGAAAGTGTCTCTTAGAAAAAAAAGAAGTAATAAATCGTAGAGCTCAAAGGGATCTTACAATACATTTATTTCCAGGGATGTCGAGTGAATTCGGGGTCACGCAATTGATAAACCAGAGCCCAGGCCTCCCATTTCTCAGGTTCAGTTGCCTTACAACTCTATTGTATTACAGCATTGGTAATGTCCTCATTTGGCAAACTCTAAATAAGAATGAATTTGGCCTCAGGACAGTGGAAAAATCAGAGTTGCTATCTCAAAAAGCAAAACATATTATACCCAGCGTAAGAGGAGTGATAAGTTCTTAATGGTCACTTGTTTATCAGAGGGGCTTGGGAGAAAACAAACTCTAACAAATAAGCCTAGATTAAATGCAAAACAGTAAGGTCACAGACTCTGAAATAAAGTCAGTTCTCTCCCAGAGAGGTTTTACCAGGAGCAGATGATTCTGCTACTTAAACTATAGACAAAGATATTTCGAAGGCAAAGCAAGATGATTTCACACATCCTTCCCAGACATATCTACTGTTCTTTAGCAGATCTGCTTTGAAAAAGGCATCTGGATGGTTCCTCACCTTTACCCTACCTCTCTGCTGCTAATGTATTTGGTGTCGATCTGTAACAATGACTGAGATTGGAAGCAGGGGCAAGGTGGGGTGTGAGAACTGATGGATGGTTTGAGAAAGCAAAGCGCTCTAGTCCCATCCAAGTCATGAATCGCTGCTCCACCATGCTGAAGAAAAATAAGCAGTTCTTACATCTCTGTCCATTGAGGTGGAAAGCAGCAGCTGTTTGTCATCCTCAGTGTGTAAAGGACATAAATTAAACACAATTCTTGAATGGTTCTGCCCTTCTGATGAAGCACTAAAGACAGTAAATTTCCGCCTCCAAGACTGAGTGAGATCCCACAGCAGCAGTTCGCCTCTGTGAAGGAAACACAAGCACTAGTTCTCTTTCACGAGCAATCTAAAAACAAGTGATTGTGGGCCAGAGTGTGGGCCCTCAGTTGCAAAATAATTTCTGTTAATTGTTCCTTTAAGGAGAGAAAAACTGCACATTCTGAAATACACACAACATATCTCTGGAAAAACATACACAAAAAGAAGGAGTCACTGCTCATGGGGAGGGGAACCAAGAAGCTGGAGAAGGCAGAGGTGGGAAGGGTACTTTATTCTATACTTTCCTTCCTTTTGAACCACATGAGTGTACTGGACTACCTTTTGAACACATTTTCCTAACAACTTTAATTATACAATGGCACCATAATTTGCATAGCACCAAAGGCTTTAAGATCTCTCTCTTTTGTGTGGCAGTTGGGGGGAGTAGGGCCATCACTAACGTTTTGGGGGATTTTTATATGCTTTACCTGTATCACTTCATTTAAACGCAGGGAGCTTGTCTGTTAAATTCACTTATTATCTCAAGCAATTAGAAGCTGGTGCTCAATAAATTTTGTTTAATGAATAGCTATAATCATCCTAAAAGACAGGAAATGCTATAACCTCCCTTTTTTACAGGTCAAGTAATCAAAGCTCAGAAAGTGAAGGGTCTTGCTCATGAACACAGAGCAGGTACGTAACAGACTGATTCTGAAACTCAGCTCTGCCTGACTTCAGAGTCTATACTCTTAACCGCCAGGCTCTACTTATTTGATCTTTTCACAAGTCTCTTATTAGTGAAAGCACAAGTATTAGTCCTATGATTTTTCTGTTACAAATGGCCCACCATAATACAAGCCTCAGCCATTGCTTTCTCTATCTTCTGTGCCCAGAAAGAGAAGCCTAGGAATTGCTGAGGCTAGAGAGGAAAACAAAATATGTCAAAGAGCATGACCAGAGACTTACCCCAAACAGCTGGATACCAGCTGTGTTGGCTGATTCTTGGGCCAATGGAGTGTCAACCAAAGGCGCTCTTTCACAGTGGGGTCTATACCCCCTCCTCTTCTCTTCAGAACAGGCAACTTCAAAATCATCACCCCTACAGAATAAGAGAAGGTCCATGGGCTCTCAAGAAATGAAACTACCTGCATGAAGTCCCAGCAGTCCACAGCATGGTGTGTGGTTTAAAGTTTGTTAGTTTGGTTACTTAGAATTCAGACCTCATTTTTCTTATGGAAACATTATGGGAAGCAACTTTCTGGATAGAAAAGTAAAGAACTGCTTTCTGACAGATGACACAGCCTCAGGATAACAAGACAGAATAAAAAAGCTTCTACTTCCACCAGATCAATATAGGTTGCATCGTAAAAGAGATGTTGAACATCGATCCTACCTCGGCCTCTAGAGCAGCTCCAGATTCGAATAGTCTGATCTTTGCTTCCAGTGGCTAAGTAGCAGCCTTTTGTTACTGGAGTTTGTGCTATAACTTTCCCATTGGGAATTTCAGGTTCTTCTAGGATAGAGATGGTAATTTTATTTTTAATTTGCATTAAACACGCACTTATCAAAGAAAAACTAGTTTGCAAAGGTCCTGAAACTTAGCTATGGCTTTCATAGATCTGATCTGTAAAACCTAAAATTTTAAATATAATTCAAATGATATAATTCTACCCACTTTGTTCCTTAGGTCTCAAGAGTACTAAACCCTCTTAAATCATCTCTACCTGAATTTTCCTCTTGATTTATGGATAAACAATCTTCACCAGGCAGAGGACACCAGGCTATGGAGTGGATCTCATCATCGTGGCCTCGAAGCCTGTGAATAACTTCTCCTTTCTTACTGATGTCAATTATAACCACTATGCCATCCTTGTAGCTAAAAAATAAGAGTTAGAAATATTACAGAAAAATGAAGACAGAACAGTGTCTCTAGCAAACATTTTGGTTTAGGAGTTATCATCGTGCATTTCTAAAAATTAAGCGTATTTAGGGTGGGGGAGAAGGGAAGAGAGCAAGAAATAATTGTTCTGTCCTTTTTCCAAAGTGCTCATTTCAGGTTTCCTGTTTTTTTTTAAAACCTGCCCCCATGATCAAACTCTTGGCGCTAAGTAATACTGTGCATGTTGCCTGGCACAGGGCTCACAGTGGAGCATGCTTATGTTCAAAGGGAACTTACAGAAGAACAGTTATTACAGGGGCCCAGCAATTCCTCTAATTAGAGATGAATTTGTCCTAATACACTAAAAAACCCTCCTTTTTACAAGTGATCCTCCTTTTCTAACTGTGAACTTAACAAAAGCTGCAGAATTCCAACTTCTAGATCTGGATATTCCAAGGCTATCATTTTTTAGTTCAGAAGAAACTGAGAAATTCTAACAGCTTTTTAAAAAAGAGAGGAAGTATTTCAGACACATAAAGAAGTATCTACCACCAAGCTTTAGAAAAAAATAACTACCAATACCATTGAAGTCCTCGGCATCACCCACCCAGTCAAACCTCTCTCCTCTTCCTCAGAGGTAAGCTGCTATTTGTGAATTTTGTGTTATCTTATTCCCAGCCTTTCTTTGTATATGCTCCTAAATAAGATGCACAATTAGTTCGTAAATTTAAAACCTTCAGATAAATGGTATCATGCGGTGGATCTGCCTGCAGCTTGCTTTTTTCACTGATTCTGTTTGTGAGTCATCCCTGTTGACACACGTAACTCTAGTTACTGGTCTGTCATTTACACTCCTGTATAGTACTCCACTGTGTGAATATACTACAAGTTCATTTATTCATTTTCCCTGAAGGGCTTCCATTTCTTGCCATTACAAACAAAAAATGCTGCTATTAATGTTCTCATACACACATAAGACAATTTCAGGTTTGATGCCCCGTAATGGAACTACCAGGATGTAAGATATGCACATCTTTTCTTTACTACAAAGTGCAAAACTGCTCTCCAAAGTAGGTGTATCTATCTCCATTTCCTACATACTAGAAAATTCTACAGGGAAAAATATCATTACAGCTTTATTTATTTTTCTCCTTTCATTGAAATTTTTTTTATGATTACAGCTTTATTAAAAATGAAATCATAGACTATATCAATCTTTGAAGACCTGGACTTTGTGCAGTTCCTTCTACTTGAAGGACTCTTCTCCTCTTGTGAATTCCTGCTCGTCTTTCAAGGTCAGTTTGATTCAACATTCTCTGACCCCTGCCTACCACCCTCTCTGCTCCCTCTCTCTAGTAGCCCCACTGCAATAATGCTTGCAGCTCCCAGAGACCACCGCCAATCCACAGACCCCTTCCTTCCATTTTCACTATTACTCATCCTCACCTGTCTTCCTATCCTTCCTCCCATGCAGCACAGATTTCACGATCCATCATTACAATCACTCCTTTAAAAACACCCTTATCTCCTCTGTCCCCTTTCTCTCAGGTGTATTACTCCACAACACCCCAAACCCGGCTGAATCCAATCATCTCCTTTCTCAGTCAATTTGAGTTTACTCTAAAGTCATGACCGTGATCCTTAGCTTGGCACTCAACAGGGACCAGTGGACCTACCACTTCCCTCAGTAAGTTCATCTTCCTGTTCTCTGAGATGACTGTTTTCATACCTTCTTCCTGCATCCACCTCCATCGTCACCCTGAACTTGACTCCACCTCTCTGACTTAAGCCTCACTGAGAAAATCAGAAGCCAACAGAAACACTTCTCTTCTAACCAGATCTACAAACCTACCTGCACTGATTTCCATATTCTCAGCTGTTCTTTCTACTTGTGATCTGGATCTAATCCCCTCATGACTTCTTAACATCACTCTTGTATTTATATTTATCACCATTTATCCTTGCACCAAGCTCCCCCTCATCGGCCTCATTTCCAACAGCACAAAAACATGCCCTTGTCATCTTCCATTTAATACTCCTTGAGCCCCATATACCTCCTTTGGGTTCATGTCTATGCACATTTTTACAACAAACTTTGTGAAAAAGCTGTCTCCATGTATAACTTTTCTACCTTACCCCCTAGTCTCTTGAATCCACTCCAGTCAGACTTTCTCCTCCAACATTCTAGTGCTTATGTCAGGTCTTCAAACTACATTGAACAGACATCTTTGGGAGAGAAGTGGATGGAGCGGTGAGGGAAAGGGGATGCCTACACAGGGAGCTCATGTCAATTAACCTTTGTGATCAATGAGGAGACAGATTCAATGCCAGATCACTTTCCCAATCTAGAGGGAGAGCTCAAGACCAGAGACAGGGCTGAGTAGTCTGACACTCTGGGAGTAAGTGTTATATCCAAGGACAAGTATGGAGGGAGAAAAAGGTGAAAGAGGGTATTTCGTACATTTGGAGGCTGACTAAAGAAATCAGATATGAAGAATGAGGAAAGTACAGTATCATGGAAACCAAGGAAACAAAAACAGAAAAAGCGGGAGAGATAGTAAGGATGTGGAAGTCACATTAACAAATGATATTAAGGGCTCAGAGAGAGTGGTTAAAATCTGCAAATGGTTTTCTCTGAGGAATAAAGGGACAGGAGAAGGTAAAGCAAATAGAAAATAGGATCATAAACAAAAACTATCAATACAGAGGGTACAGTACTTACCCAATGGCTACTAAATCTTCATCATGAGGTGAGCAAGTAAGACAGAAAATTGTCCTGGGTTCTACAGAGAGCTGCTGGCTGTCATTTCTGTTAAGCCAGTAACAGAAAACTACTCCTTTTTCATCTCCAGATACGATTAAATCCTTTACTCGAGGAGACCAATGCAATGCTGATATGGTATGCTTTAAAACAAAACAAAAATATATTTGCTTCTCATTTGTCAGTGCTGAATTTTTAGTTTTTAGCCTGTACAACACTAAGCACATTATAGGTATTTAACAAATACTCTTAGTACCACTTGTATAGCGAGACTACATTAACCAAATGAGAGGAGAATTAAGGCTACTGGGGATCAAAGAAGTATTTAAAAAATTTCTTCATTTAATAGCTTAATGCAAGGTCTTACTAAGATTGAATCTTTTCCTTTCCAACATTATCTCAAAAGGCAGGTATATCAATTAATCATCTGGTTTAGAAACAAGTTTCATTCGCTCATATATAGTTTACATTAAAAGTCTTTTTCATGTAAAGAGCTGGACAGTAAATATTTTAGACGTTGTGGGCCATACTGAATCTGTTGCAGCTACTCAACTCTGCCATTGTAGGATGCAAGCAGCTAATACTGAAATGAACGACTGCAGTTGTATTCCAGTAAAACAATTTGCAAAAGCAGGCAGCAGTGCAGTTTGCTGACCCTTGGTTTATATATACCTCCTTTCAAAAAAGTTACAATACAGAGCTGCTTCTCTAATTAATTAACACAATTATAAAAGTTACTTGCACAGACGAGCTAGTAAAACTGTACTTAAAACAAAACAACCCTCAGCCCAAATAATAACGTTCTGAGAAACCAGTAAGGCATGGTACCTGATGGAGTGCATGTTCTGTCACAACTGTTTTTGTCTCCACATCCCAGATTTTCACAGTCCCATCATCCGAGCTGGTGGCACAGAGGTTGTATTGACCCGGGTGATGAGAAAACGTGAAGCCAGAGACCCTTTCGGTGTGTCCCACCAACTCCCCTATGACTTCAAAGCAAAAACCAGATTCTAGGTTAAAGTGCTACCTAAGATTCCTGGCAGAATCATACTGTTGTTGGATGATGAGTGGGATCTCACTTCTCCCATGGTATAACAAAAATATCCAGGGACTCACAATCAGAAACCCCAAGTGCTGGTATTGGCTCTGCCACGTGACTTCAGACAAGTCATTTAATCTCCTTGAACCTCAGTCTTCCCAACTGCAAAATGCTATTAACATCATGAGCCTAGTTTTCAGGCTGAGGAGCAGCTCAAACGAAGAATGTAAAACTGATTTTTATTCAGACCTGGCCAGCGGTCGTTTGGAAAAGAATATCTGGCATTTCATATCCCAAAGCATAATCAAAACCTAGTTTGGAGCCTGAAAGCATCTGGCTCAATTCATTCATCTTACAGAAATGAGCGTAAGATATTTGCAGGATCTTGCTTAGGGCCTGGAGGTGTAGGCAGCCCCCAACCCCAGGAAGGCCCCAAGGGGCCGGCGGCACTGGGTGGGGAGGGAGGCCAGAGAGGTTATAAACGCCTGAGATTAGACAAGGATAACTTTTCAGAAAGGGAGCGGTCCCACGTGAGAGCTCCAGGAGGCAGGACCGCTCGGCCAGTGTGGTGTAGCTCACAATCTTGGAGACGCGGACGCCACTGAGCTTAGCGACTGTGAGCAGACCCTTCTCCCCGCCCGAGCCTCAGTTTTCCCACCTGTAGAGAGAGGTGGCTGGAGATGCCCACTCAGCACCCCCCAGGAAACTCAAGAAATGCAGGAGGACTGGGGCCCAGAGGTGGGGGATTACCTCGAAATGGGGGCGTCCCAGGGATCGCGCCCGCGCCCGGGCCCACGCGGACAAGGAAAACGGAGGTCCGCGCCGCGAAGCCGAAGAGGCCCCCGGGCACGGCATCGCTGCATCGGGCGCAGTACCAGTTAGGGGACGGCGGCAGCGTGCGCGGTTCCTGGCCCATGATCACCAGTCACCAGGGAAGAGGGAAGGAGGCACTGGGACACACCGTTCGCAGCCCCACGCCGTAGCCGGGAAGGGGGCGGGGATGGCTCGGAGCCCCGCCTCCTCGGGCCTGCCGCTACGGCGCGCTCGGAGGCCCAGGCCGCACCGCGCGCTCGGTTCCCGCCGCCGCAGGGCGGGGCCACGCGCGCCGCGCTCGGCCTCCACCCCCGCCCGTGACCGAAGGCTCTCGGGGCTCCCGAGTCAGGCCCTGGGGTTAGGCATTCTCACTTCTTACGGCTAGGAGCGTAATGAAAGGGTTAGACTGGTGGAGTCACGTCCCGCGCTGCCGGTTTATTCTTTGGACCTGTTCAACCGCTATCCCATCAAGTATTTTTTTTAACGCTGTGCGCCAAGTCACTTTGCTATCTCTGGAGATGTTTTAAAAATATCTACAAGAAGCCAATTAACAAAAGATAAAAGTTCAAATCAGAAATCAAAAACAGAAGGAAGAGTTTCTGCAACTGAGTGGAAATTCTGGCTCTGGGTTCTTGGTACTCAAGGAGAAGCAGAATGAGTGACTTTTGATTTAATTGAGTGCCATCTCTGTGAAGGGAACTGTATGCGGTAAATGCTGTGGAAGAAAGAGAATGGAAGTTTCCTTCCAGCGCAAACATGCTAAGATGCTCAGATTCTGCACTTACACTCTTCTTCTGTATTACTTGTTTGCAGTGGGTATCTAGCCCTCCTACATATCTAGCACACGAAACCTGAGATAGCTCTACTAATATAGCGAGGTCAAACAGTTATTTGGATGTGGATGGGGGCACAAACTTTGGAGGTTCCCAACCCTAGATTGACCACTGGTTTTGCCAGTTATCTGGGAGACTTTAACGTATCCTAAATCTGTTTCCTAATTTGAAGAGAGATGATAATCTGTGTCTTGTTGGATTGCTGTGAGGGGTACATGAGATTTAGTGAAATGGCTTGTGGACATATACGGTAGCAAGCGCCCGATGAATATTAACTCATCTTTTGGAGGGCAACCTGGAGCATAGCAGGGATTAGGACATTATACTTCGTATTTGAACTAAATACGTATTTGAACTAAAAGAGCTTTCCCACGATCTCTAGTGATCTTTACAACAAGCCTGTGCCTTAGGGATACTTATTTCTGACTGTTTTACCTACAAGAAAACTGAGGCCCACCCAGGATAGGTGGCTTGTTCTCGCTCTGTTTTCCTAATACTTTAAATCATTTGTCAGGTGAGGTTTCGCGGTTTTTCTAGATCTCGATGAACTTCCGGAAACTCACTCGTTTTCGGCCTTTACTAAGTCATTTATTCTCAAGCGAGTCTGGCCCGACCACACTTTAAAGCGCCGGCCACGTGCTCACGGTCTCCATGACAACACTGCGGGCGTAGGTGCTTCTGGGTCTCTGGATGGGGAGGAAATCCGGAGAATTGCGCATGCGTCTTGCCCAGGTGGCGTGTGAACTCGGAGGCTTCCGTAGAGGGAGGGATAAAGATGGCGGCGGCAATACTGGAACGTTTGGGTAAGAGTTTCTTAGTGGTAAGGGGTGGAAGAAGGGAGGAGGGGTGGGAGTCTGAAGTGACGGCTTGTGTTGATATTGCAGGTGCATTATGGATGCAGAATTTGAGGGGGAAGCTCACTTTGGGGTAAGTCTCTCGCCTCGGAGTTGCAGAAGCGACCAAGGCTTTCTTATTATTCTGTGAGTCAGTTGCTGAGAGCCTGTGTGCCAAGCTCTGCTTTAGGCTCTGGGGCTGGCGAACAAGACAGCCAGTCTCTGCTTTGCCAACTCGTTTTTTCTCCGCCGTGTTGCATAGCCCTGCGGGGATCAGGATTACCCATTATCCAAGGGACGTTGTAAATGTTTTTTCTGAACAGTCTCCTCTGATCTTTCTGGACTTGGTTAGACTCTCCAGCCAAGTTGGAAATGTCATGAATTAGCAGTTTGATGGAAGAGTGATGACAGCAGTGTGATATATTTGAGTAAACACTGGGCTGCAGGAGATAAAGCTGGATTTCGGGTCTCTGCCAAGGACAAACGTCGCGACCTTGGGCCATTTGTTTAACTTCTCTGAAGCTCAGTTTCCTCATCTCAAAAAACGAGGATAATATTTGCCTTAGAGGGTAGTTATGAGAAGTGAGAGACTAAAATATAAAGTGTCTGTTAAAGTGCCTGGCACTGTGAAGGTGTGGTGATGAGGATGATAGATCACCATGAAGTTCTTTCAAAGGGATCGGATTTTATGCTGGAACCAGTCAGTAGCCACTCAACGCTCTTAGTTGAGATACATATTTCATTCATCAGCCCTACTTTTATAAAACAATTGGCAAGAAGATTAGAAACTAAAACATAAGTTAGCCTGCTAGGCATTTAGTCAAATCACTCTTGAAAGACTTTTCCAAAGCAAAGGTTAGAAATTATCTCTGGTTTTTGTTCATCTATGCTCTCGCTGTTCGAAATTGCCCCTGCTAGCAGGATTTGACAACACGTTGATGTTGTGCTCTCTTAATTAAACCTTACCCTGTGACCTGAGGGGCTGTGATTCCTTGCCTTTTAGCAATGGTTCTTAAATTTGACTCACAGACTCCTTTGAGAGTATGAGGAAAGCCACAAAACATCTTCCCAGAAAAATGCATATTGCTTTCATACTTTTGCTTGTAGTTTCATAATCCTCAGCCTAGGAATCTTTGCATTGGACATCACAATTAAACACAAGCATCTGTTTGTGATGCGTGAGGTACTGTAATGCTCGCCATGCAGCGAGTATACAGTAATGATGTAAAGTACATTGGGAAGCATGTTGAGCAGTGGCCCTTGCATTAATGGGTGAAATAACATCTACCTCAGTTTATTTTGAAAAATTTCAATCCTACAGGAAAGTTGGAAGAATATTACAGTATCCTTCAGCTGGATTCACCAGTTGTTAACATGGCTTTAGCTTTCTTTCTGAATACACGTGCTTTTTTTCCTGAATCTTTTGGAAATGGGTTGTACACATTATGGTAATTTACTCCTAATCACTTCAGATTGTATTTCCTAAAAGTGAAGACAGTTTCCAAGAACCACAAACCATGATCAAAATGGGTGGTATAATTTAAAGATCTTTTATTTTAAGGTTTTAATTAAAAAATGCAAATAGAAATCAAGTGTATGCTTTTTTTTTTTTTGGCTGAGGAAGATTAGCCCTGAGGTAGTATCTGTGCCAGTCTTCCTCTGCTTTACATGTGGGTCGCTGCCACAGCATGGCTGACAAGTGATATAGGTCTGTGCCTGGGATCCGAAACTGCAAACCTGGGCTGCTGAAGCAGGGCTTGCCGAACTCAACCACAACTCCATGGGGCCAGCCCCCTGATGCGTTTTTGAAAGAAGAAAAATTGACAGTTCTTTGCAGCTTGACAGTAAGCCCTAAAATGATCATGCACTAAAACAAGGAGACCTTATAGATGGACACGATCAATTCCATAATGTGTGTATTCATTTAGTAAGTCTCTTGTTTATGTGACACTTTATTCCTTTCAAAGGACTCTCAAGCCAGTTCTGTATCTGGTTGAAGTCTAACTTAGATCTGAAAGGTCTCTCTATTAGTTTCCTAGGGCTGCTGTAACAAATTACCGTAAATTGGGTGGCTTTAGACAACAGAAGTTTATTCTCTCACAGGTCTGAAGTCCAGAAGTCCAAAATCAAGGTGTCAGCAGGGTTGTACTCCTTCTGGAGTCTCTAGGGGAGAATTTATTCCTTGCTGCTTCCAGCTTCTGGCTCTGTCTTCACCACACCTTTGCCTCTGTGTGTCTGTCTCAAAACTCCCTCTGCCTCTCTCTCATTAAAATACATGGGATGGCATTTAGGGCTGAACAAGATGATCCAGGATAAGCTCCTCCTCTCAACATCCCTAACAATCACAGCTTTTGCCATATAAGGTGTTATTCACAGATTCTGGGAATAAGGATGTAGGCATATCTTTGGGGCCACCATTCAGCCCACTACATTCTCTTTCAAAAGAGGTCTTTGTAGATTGTCTTTAGGTGTTTTTTTCAGAAAGATACCCTGTAAGTCACACCTTTACTTCTGCTGCTCCTTCAGCCTGGAGTGCTGGTTTACCTGGTTTCTGAATGTGGAAGTCTACTTTCTTCAACACTCAGCTCAAGTCGCATCTCCTTAAAGCCGTCCTGATGACCGCAGCACTCCTGTTGCTGCTTCTGTCATTTTAATGCCTATTGCAAATTTATAGTTAATTCTCTGTCTCTCTAACTGAATTTTAAATCACTTAAGGGCTGGAATTATGTTTTATGTCTCTTTGCATCCCCATCACCTAGAATAGTACTTGCAGTATAATAAGAAATATATTTGGTGTTTGTCCTCGGTTCCTGGCACAGAGCCCCTAAAATCCTTGGAGTTTCCTGAGTGATAAGAGTGTCTGTTGTTATAATGAGCTTTTTTGGAACAAAGGGAATGAAAGGAGGGCTGGTGATTAGGTTACAAAAAGTAGAACGAGGGGCTGGTGCCGGGGCTGAGTGGTTAAGTTCGTGTGCTCTGCTTCAGCAGCCCAGGATTTTGATGGTTCGGATCTTGGGCGCGGACGTGGCACTGCTCATCTAAGCCATGCTGAGGCGGCATCCCACATGCCACATCTAGAAGGACCCACAACTAAAAATATACAACAATGTACTGGGGGTGGGAGCGAGCTTTGGGGAGAAAAAGGAAAAATAAAATCTTAAAAAAAAAAAAACGTAGAACAAGGAACAGGTTCTGAGAGCTGCTGTGTTGGTGAACACATTGATGTGCTTGGAAGGTGGTATGCCTGGAGAGGGCATGGAACCTCAGTGCCCTCCCCCTTTACCTTGCCCTATGCATTTCTTCCATTTGGCTCTTACTGAGTTGAATTCTTTATCATAAACGTAAGTATTTTTTTGAGTTCTGTGAGCTGTTTATCCTAGCGAATTATTGAACTTGAGGGGGATTCATGGGAACCCCCAAATTTGTAGTCAACAGGCAGAAGTGTGGGTAGTCTGGACATTCCTTTGCAGCTGACTTCTAAAGTAGGGGCAGTCTTATGGGACTGAGCCCTTTAATTTGTGGATCTGGTGCTAACTCCAGGTAGGTAGTGTCAGAATTGAATTCAATTGTTGGGCACCCAGTTGGTGTTGGAAAAATTGGTTATTGGTTTGGAAAAACCCTACACATTTGGTGTCGGAAGTAGTGTCAGAAAAAAGACACCAGAGTACCCTATCTTTATTAGTTGGCCAGTAAATGTAAGTTGATGAAATATGTCAACTGAAACAGATGCAAGTTGTAGTCTGAAAGATGGCCAGGAATTGGGATTCCTGTTTTTCCACTCAAGTGCCAAGAAGATGTGTGAGCTTAATTGCAAATTAAGCATGAGTACACGTTTCCAACTTTATGTAATAGAATAGCTTGTGCTGATTATTCAAATTCTTTTAACTATTCCTTAGGACAGAATGAGGCCTTTAAAAGCTCTGTGTACCCATGCAATAAGTTATTGATTAACATATGCCTCTTATTTCTCTGAATGATATAATAGTGATCTGAAAGGGTTAATACCTTGTTTTCAAATGATTATTGACACCAAAGGCTACCACTAGTTTTTCTGAGGGAAGACTTAAGGCTTGTGAAATAGGAAGTTGATAAAGATTATAAACTTTTTGATTTATTCCCAGATTGTTTTAAAAAATTGTTCTCAGACTTGTGACTTTTAATTTGTTCTCATCCCTCCTATAGTGGGCCAAACCCCTCATACATATATAAGTATATATATAAGCCATATCATGGCAGAGAAGAGTAACATGGGGACAGGGAAGAATGAGACTTTTTCTTTTTAAAGATTTTATTTTTCCTTTTTCTCCCCAAAGCCCCCCAGTACATAGTTGTGTATTTTCAGTTGTGGGTCCTTCTAGTTGTGGCATGTGGGGTGCCGCCTCAGCATGGCCTGATGAGCGATGCCATGTCCGCGCCCAGGATTCCAACCGGCAAAACCCTGGGCCGCTGAAGTGGACCGTGTGAACTTAACCACTCGGCCATGGGGCCGGCCCCCGAGACTTCTTTTAAATAGTTGCTTTGGGGCACTGCTGGCTTACCCCCAGAGGTTATAGACTGTGTGATGAATTATACCTGTGGATATATTTTGTTTGGACTACCCCGTGTTTAAAAACTTCTTTTTAAATCAGCATTTGAAAACTGGTGGCTTTCTTATAAAAATCTAGGTTTCTAGATTGTCTTGTACATTCATTGCAAGGCATGGCAGCAGTTTTCTAGAGCTAGAGTATTGCACTCTTTAGATGGGGCATACACTCTTCAATTTTCCTTAGTTTCCAACCACATGTACAATGATGCTGGGAAAACTGGACCACTATCTTACACTATACACAAAAATTAACTCAAAATAAATTAAAGTCTTGAATGTAAGACCTGAAACCATAAAACTCCTAGAAGAAAACATAGGTGGTAAGCTCCTTGACATCAGTCCTGGCGATGATTTTTTGGATTTGACACCAAAAGCAAAGGCAACAAAAGCAAAAATAAACAAGTAGGACTACATCAAACTAAAAAGCTTCTGAACAGCAAAGGAAACCATCATCAAGATGAAAAGACAATCTACGGAATGGGAGAAAATATTTGCACATTGTCTGATAAGGGGTTAATATTCAAAATATGTAAAGAACTCGTACAACTCAGTATCCAAAAAACAAACAATCCAATTAAAAAATGGGCAGAGGATCTGAATAGACATTTTTTCCGAAGAAGATATACAGATGGTCAACAGATACATGAAAAGGTATTCAGCATCACTAATCACCAGAGAAATGCAAATCAAAACCACAATGAGATATCACCTCACACCTGTTAGAATGGCTGTTCTCAAAAAGACAAGAAGTAAACAAGTGTTGGCAAGGATGTAGAGAAAAGCAAACCCTTGTGCAGTGTTGGTAGGAGTACAAATTGGTGCAGCCACTGTGGAAAACAGTATGGAGGTTTCTCAGAAAATTAAAAAGAGAACTACCATATGATCTAGCAATTCCACTTCCGTGCATTTATTTGAAGAAAATGAAAACACTAACTCAAAAAGATATAAACACACCCATGTTCATTGCAGCATTATTTACGATAGCCAAGATGTGGATGCACCCTAAGTGTCCATTGATGTGTAAGTGGATGGATAAAGAAGATGTGGTCTATATATACAATGGAATATCATTCAACCATAAAAAAGAAGGAAATCTTGCCATTTGCACAACATGGATGGACCTTGAAGACATTATGCTAATAAAATAAGTCAGATAGAGAAAGACAAACATAGTATGATTTCATTTATATGTAGAATCTTTAAAAAGGAAAAACAAAAAAAGGTGAACTCACAGATGCAGAAAACATATTGATGGTTGCCAGAGGTGGGGTGGGGGCTGGGTGAAATGGGCGAAGGTGGTCAAAATGTACAACTTCCAGTCATAAAACAAATAAATCATGGGGATGTAATGTACAACATTATGACTATCTGTATTGCATATGTGAAAGTTGCTAAGAGAATAAATCTTAAAAGTTCTCATCACAAGAAAAATATTTTGTAACTATGTATGGTGATGGATGTTAACTAGACTTGTGGTTATCATTTCACAATATATACAGATATTGAATCATGTTGTACACTTGAAACTAATATAGTGTTATATGTTAATTATATCTCAAATTTTTTTTGCATAGTTACTTATACCCAGCTCTCTTACATTTTTGATATTACCTGGCTGTCCCCTGTATTCTTTTTTCTTTTTTTTTTAAAGATTTTATTTTTTTCCTTTTTCTTCCCAAAGCGCCCCGGTACATAGTTGTATATTCTTCGTTGTGGGTCCTTCTAGTTGTGGCATGTGGGACGCTGCCTCAGCGTGGTTTGATGAGCAGTGCCATGTCCGTGCCCAGGATTCGAACCAACGAAACAGTGGGTCGCCTGCAGTGGAGCGCACAAACTTAACCACTTGGCCACGGGGCCAGCCCCATCCCCTGTATTCTTTAATTCCTTCTACAAATAGGTATTCGTTGCCTTATGTGTGCCAGCCACTGTTTTACTAGCACTGGGGATTTTGTAGTGAACAAAAACACAGTAATCCCTGCCATCATGGAGTGTATAATCTAGTGAGGGAGGCAAATAATAAGCAAAATAAGTAAAATACAAAGTATATTAGATAGTGATAACTGCTTAGGAAAAAATGAAAGCAGAGAATGAGTGTGGGAAGTATATGTATATGGGAGGGGGGTTGCAGTTTTGGATAGGGAAGGGCTCACCAAGAAGGTAACATTTGAGTAAAGATTTGAAGGAAATGAGGGAGCAGTCTACCAAGCTGCGCCAACATCTGAGCGAACACCATTCTAGACGGATGAAAGAGGCCCTGAGCAGGGAACATACCTATTGTGGTCAAAAATAGTGAGTGAAAGGAGGGAAATAGTAGTAGGAGGTGAGATCAGAGAGGAAGAGGGAGTAGGAGATCATGTAGGCCTCATGGGTCACTGTAAGTACTTTGGCTTCTGTTCTGAGTGAGATGGAAAACCATTGATGGGTTTTAAGTATAGAAGTAATATGATTTGTCTTATGGTTATGAGTGATTCTTTCTGGCTGCTATGTTGCAAATAGACCAGAGTGGGGATGGGGAACAAGGATGGAAGCAGATACCGTTGGATGTTTCAGGCAAGCGAGTATGGTGGCTTGGATTTGGGTGGCTGTGAAAGTGGGTAAATGGTTGGATTCTGGCAGTATATTAACGACAGCTGACAGGACTTGCTGACGGATTGGATATGAGTTGTGAGAAAGAAGTGTGACACCGGGGATTATGACCTGAGCAACTAGAAGGATGGAGTTGCCGTTTAATGGGATAGGAAGACTTCCAGAGGAGCAGCTTTTGGGGAGGATATCAGAAGTTCAGTCTGAGGCTTGTTAAGTTTAGGATGTCCAGTAAGCTTCCAGGTGGAGATGTGAGCAGGCAATTGGATGTATGAGTTTGGGGTTCAGGAAGGCATGTATGGGAGTCATCGGTGTATAAAGAGTATTTAAAGCCTTGAGACCATGAGAGTGACTGTAGATAAGAAACACAAGAGTACATTTACAGATCAAGGTGATGAAGAAACAACAGAGTCTGTAAAGAAGTGTCCGGATTGTGTGGTGTCCTGGAACCCAAGTAAAGAAGTCATCTTAAGGAAGAGTGAGTGACTAGATGTGATAATGTGATTTATAAGAAATATATTTTTGGTCATTCAGATGATCAAAATATATTTCTTACGTATATTTGGTCTTTGTCTGCAGTTCCTGGCTCACAGCTCCCAAAACCGGTGGAATTCCCTGAGTAATAAGCACAATGGGAACATCTTTTGTCATATTTGGTCTCTTGTCCTCAGTTCCTGAAATTGCTTCAGAGCCATAAGGGTGAAATGGGTTTCTTGTTATTCATAACAAGCCCCTCTACCACAACTGGGTTTCTGTTACTGAGGTGACTTTTGGAAAGCACCTAAAGATGGGGGCTGGTTGCCAGAGCAACCAACCGTGACTGGGGGGGTTGGAGCTTTCAGTCCCACCCCCTGATTTTCAGAGTGGGGAGAAAGGCTGTAGGTTGAATCAGTCACCAGTGGTCAGTTTTTTAACCAGCCGTGCCTATGTAATGAGGCCTCCATAAAACCCAAAAAGAGGTGATTCAGAGAGCTTCCAGGTTGGGGAACCAGAACGCTTCCTTGTGTCACCATGCCAGGGCTCCAAGCTCGACGAGGACAGAAGCTCCTTGTTCATAGCCTTGCCTTGTGTATTTCTTCATCTGGCTGTTGATTCCTATTCTTTGTAATAAATTGGTAAGCTAGTGAGTAAATGGGTTTCCTGAGTTCTGTGAGCCACTCTGGCAAATTAATTGAACCCAAGGAGGGGGTCTGGGTCATAGGAACCTCTAACTTATAGCCAGTCAGTCTCTAAGCACAGGTAACAACCTGGGCTTGCGATTGGCATCTGAAGCAGAAGACAGTCTTGTGGGACTGAGCCGTTAACCTCTGGAATCTGATGCTGTCTCTGAGTCGAGCCAGAATTAAGTAGAATTGTAGGACACCAGCTAGCGTCAGAGCACTGCTTGGTGGTGTTGTGAGGAACCCTCCCTCAACACTGGAATTGTTGGGTGGTCGTGTTACCGAACGAGGTTCATTTTGCCCATTGCCTGGAAAGCCAAATACTGAGACAACGAGATTGCGGCAGAGAAAGGGTTTTAATCACAAGGCAGCCAAGTGAGGAAGTGGGAGAACGAATCTCAAATCTGCCTTCCTGAAAATAGGAGCTCAGGGATCTTTATGGGGAAGGGGGCAAGGTGGTTTGAAGTGTGGAGACAGATGATTGGAGGTGAGGAGAGGTGAGGTAGTAGATCTTTGCAAGTATAGTCGAACTTGATGCCTCTTCGTAGGACTCATGTTCACAAAATGGCAGTGTTAGCGTGATCTGAGGGTGGAGTTTTTAGCCTCTTGACGTCAAAAGGTCACTTATCGGGCATCTGCAGGGGCCTGGTTGATGAGTTGGTGGTCTCAGTTGACCTGAGCTGGATAAGGGGGTCCTAATTCCTGAAAAACAGCTCAAACACCCAGTACCATGGTGACCCAGGTGCCAGCGAGATGTTGTCTGTAGGAATCTAGTGGGAGTCAGATAGCATATTGCCTAAACAGCACAGTTAACAGTGGGCGAGTGAACAACTAAAAGCTATAATCAGTAATTAGAAAAAGGAAAAAAACCTTTAGTTATTGGCTACCTCATCTTCAATGGCTAATTCTTTATGGGTTTCAGTCAGACCCTTTTACCAGAGATACTTAGATCATTCTCAGATGAGGACTGAGAATTGACCGTTAAAGTTTACAACACAGATACTTTCAATGACCTTGATAAAGCAGTTTTGTTGGGGTGATGCAGGCAAAAACCGGAAGGGAAGGGGTTAAGGGTGAAGGGGAGGACTGGAATTAGAGATGGGGAGTTTAGGCAACTCATTCAAGAAGTTTTGCGGCAGTAGCTAGAGGGACTTAGTGAGGGGATGGTTTGTCTGTTTTAAGTTGGGAGATATATTTTTTTGCGGATGGGAGTGATCCAATAGAGAGGAAAAAATTGGTGATGGAAAGAAGGCAGGAAGAATTGCTGGAGCAATGCCCTTGAGTAGATGGGAAGGAATGGAATTTTGGGAGCAGGGATGAGATTGGTCCTAGCTAGGCCATAGAAGTTCATTTGTAATAGAGAGAGTAGGTAGTAAGTATGTATGGATGTGGATGCAGGTGGGTATATAGATTCGATGGTGGGAGCTTGTGGAAGTTCTTTTCTGATTGTTCTAGTTTCTGAGTGAAATAAGCACAGTTATCAGCTGAGACTGAGGATGAGGGAGGAGATGTGGGAGGTTCAACCAAAAATAAAACGAGGTATGAAGTTTGTCTGTAGGGGCTAGGAGAGTAAACGGACTAGGAAAATACAGTAGCAATGCCAGGCAGCCTTAAGGGCCCACTGGGGGTTCATGAATAAGAATGTAAAATTTAGGCATTTAGTCATCCTTGGCTTACGTAGTGAGAAAATCTGGTTTATTAACCATCCGCTTGTGTATGGCATGATAATAGGAACCTTTTGGAGCAGAGAGGTCATGCTCCGTAGTCTGCAAAAATTAGCACTGTTTTTCTGTTTTTTGTTTTTTGTTTTAACTATCACTTTAGCTAAAAATGACTTTCAACTGGGAGCAATTTTGCTCCCCCGTGTCCCCCAGGGGACATTTGGCAATATCTGGAGAGAAGACATTTTTGGTTGTCACAATCTGGGCAGGGAGTGCTACTGGCATTTAGTGGGTAGAGGTGAGGGATGCCACTAAACATCCTACAAGGCACAGGACAATCCCCTCAACAAAGAATGATCTGGCCCAAAATGTCAGTAGTGCAGAAGTTGAGAAACTCTGAGCTTATCATGGTCCAAAGTTGCTGGAATTTCACTTTTTTTGTTTGCGAAACTCTTGTTTCCTTGTTTATTGTCCTTGACTTTCACAGAATAAAATTATATTGAGTTATGAGAATATACATTATCGCTTCAGCCCTTTTAGATTTTAACTGAGGCAAGAGGGAGGATGTTCTTTTATTCAGTCTCAAGTGTGAGATGAATGTTAACATCAGTAAATTTGGAACAAAGAAGTTTTTACCTTGATGCATGTAATAACGTGATATTCTCAAGATTGAGCCTGAGGCCAGTATTATCTTCACTTGGGACTTGGGTATACCTTGTACTAAATTTCAAAATGAACTTTGACTGATAAATAGAAAGTATTAGTTCTTTCAAATTCTGACTTTAGAAAGTTTCAGATATTCTATCTTATCTGAATCGACTCAATCCTAAAATTTGGCTTATATCTGCTACTCTTCAATGCCTAATGACTATGGGCAGAATTTGAAAAGTGATACTTAAACTTAACCCTCAAGTATTGGTAGATCGAAAACTCCAGAATAATGAAAGTAAGGAAGTTCCTATGCTAGTTCCACTATACCAGTCTCTTTCTGCTTGAGCTCTGACTGTCTCACCGTGTTGTGGGTACCTGTGTATGTGTTTTGTGTACAAGCGCCCTGGAGAGTTGGTTCATGCCTACCTTCCTTTACCCAATTTACAGAGATAACAGTGAAGCTAAAGGGATTTGGGATTCCTGGTAAATGAAAGGATATAGTAAATATCAATAATGATATTGAATTTCAAAATGATAAAAGTTGATCCTGGATGTCTTTCAGTGTTTTGTTTTTTTTTAAGATTTTAACTTATTTTGATTCTTTAAAATACTCACAGTAAACTAGAGCTCTAGGCAGACGAAAATTTAATATTTGTTGGAAAACAACTTTATAGAAGGAAATGGATCCTAGCAATAAACTCATGCTATCATTTGTTAATTCCACCAACTTGCTTTTCTTGAGTTTGTTTTCTCTAGTGACTCTTCACAGGCTTTCTTACACAAAAAGTTCTCATAAAAACCTTAAGTTTATGATTGCTTCATTTTCTGCTTTAGTTCAGTGTTATTCCAGTAGTTGGGCAGAAGAGGGCACATAAGAACTTTCGATTTAATATACTTCTGAATTAAGTACCCCGTTTGGAATAATATTTTAATTTAATTTGATTACAGTTATTTAGTATTTGCTTGATACTTAATTTTATGAACCATTTGAGCCCTGAAAGTGTTGTAGGTATTCAGAAAGCTTTGTCATTGTTAATTCATAATGTGTTTAATTTATTAAGCATCATATTTAATTCACTGAATGTGTATTGAGGATTTGAGGAGTGTAAGACACTGTCCTAGATGTGGGGGATACAAAAGGCATGGGTCTCACCCTGTAGCAGTCTTTTAGACTAGTTAGTAAGTGGTTTCATTGAAGAAGAATGAAATAGAAGCCAAAGGGTTCGTGTTTCTGTAATCATGCTGTGCACAATGAGATTAGAGATAGAATTAAGGTCAGAAAGACCCTAGAGGTGACATGCTTCAGTTCCTCTTTTCATAAATAAATAAAGTGAAGCCCAAAGAAGTGACAAACTTAGTACACTCACTAATTACAACTTCATAGAAACAAATGATCATGGTTATAAACATGAGAAGAAGGTTTAAAATTGTGTAGTGTAAAGTTTACAGTTCACAGTGTTTATTTCTTTTGGAGAACAGGAGAGATGGACTGTTCAGAGGGCCTAATTTGAAATTAATACTAGCCATCAGTGTTTATCATGTATTAGACACTGTACATTAATTATTAATTCACCAGCAACAGAGTGAAGTAGGTATTATTCTCCTCATCCTAAAAGTAATATTGTCTAAAATTTATTGAGCCCAAAGTGTCAGGTTAAGTATTTTCCTTACATTACCTCGTTTGAGCTCCTTAAGAAGCCTATGAGGTAATTACTATCATTACTCCATTTACTGGTGAGAAAACTGGGATTTAGAGAGTTATGTGACTTCCCCAAGGCCATTTATGTAGTATTAGAGTTAGAAGTTAGAACCGGGTCTACTTGACTCCATAGTCTCTGCCCTCAGGACCTGGCTTATAGTTTTATTAGGAAATTCTGCCCTCTAACATCATGTATGCTGGTTTTGTGCTTTTCGGTTAAAATATTGGAGCCTGAATGTGGATGGCAAAGGTACAGATTTTGTCAGGTGTTTTGATGGCACTGGTCTTAGTATCAGGATGTAAGATGGTACACTTGAGGTAGAGTAGGAGAAATGAGCTACTAGGAAAAGAATCGATTTTTAAAGTTCTTTAGCCTGAATGGTTTGAGGACTAAAAACAAAGGCTTTGGCATGTCTCTCATCCAGTTGCATATATTGTGTGAGAATCTGCCATATAACAAGTTGGAATATTTAAGCCTGGGTTAAATATTTACTCAGTATCCATGTGCCACATATTGTCCTTGGGGCTAGCATATAGAGGAGGTCATACTTGCCCTCAGTATGCTCAAATCTATATGCTTGCTACAGTAACTCATTCTTCTACAGCCAATGTATTGTAGTACAAGTAGTCCAACTCATTGCTCTGTGGCTCGCAAGAGCAAAGGACTAAGACAGTGGGGGAATGGTTTTCTGGGAGGAGGGATCAGGTGATGCCTCACAGTGAGGTGACATTTAAGCTGGAACTTAAAACAGGACAAGCGTATCATGCAGGAGATAATGAGGGAGGAGAAAACAATATGAGCTAAAGTGTAAAGATATGAAAGTATGTGGCTTGTTCAGGGAACAACAGATGTCTGTGTGGCTAGGCCATAAGGTGAATAAGCAGAGATGTCTGGGTTGGGGTTAGGTTATAAAAGACCTTCCCTGTATTTAGCTAGGAGTTTGGACTCTATATTCTGGGCAGTGGGGACACACTAAAGTTTGTTGTGTTAGTTGGGTATATCCAGACATATACAGAAGTAGACAGTGTGATGAACCCATGACCCAGCTTCAGCATTTATTAACTCATGGCCATTCTTGTTTTATCTGTAGCCCCTACTACCCCCCATCATATTTTGAAACAATCTCTGACACTATTTTCATCCATAAATATTTCACTCTGTATCTCATTAAAAAGTATCAAATATCAGGTTAATGTTCAAATTTCTGATGGTTAAATAACTGTCATACTTTTAAAATTATAATAGTCGACACATTGAAATTGACATTTCTCTTAAGTCTCTTAATCTTTAGGTCCTTCGTTCAGCACCTCCCCCCCTTGTAATTTATTTGTTGAAGAAAATGAGCTGTTTGTCTTGTAGAGTTTTGTACAGCCTGGATTTGGCTAAATGTGTCCCCCTCATGTTGTTTAACATGTTACCCTATTTCCTGGGTTGAATCTAGAGGCTTGATCAATTCAGGTTCGTTTTTTGTGGAAAAACTCATGGATGGTGGGTGGTGTGTTCTTTCATCAGGAGGCACATAATGCCACTTTTATCCATTAATTTCTTAGCGATTAGAAAATGGTGCTGTTTGTCTTGCTTAGTTAACAAAGTTGAAGAATTATGCAGGTCAGATCAGGGATCCATTGTGTCTTATTTAAATCTGTTTTAGGACGGAGCTCACTTATAGTAGAGTCAATATTTATTGGCCAGTCAGAGCAAGAGATCTTGGGTTAATGTTAGTTTATTATTTGACTTACATGAGTTATTAACTTTTCACTCTTCTTAGTCTTCAGTAAACTAGCTCTTTGTGGTATTTTATGTAAAAGCAGTCTCTATTAATACATACATCTAGAGTGTTTTCACTTGTGATCGTTAAATAGTTTCCATCAAAATGGAGCTGATGTGGCTCAGAAGATACATAAGCTTTGGAAAAGATTCTGAGTGTCTCTTGTTTTACAGGCTTCTTTCGTCTCACAGTGTACCCCAATCACAAATCCACACAAGTGCTTCTCTTGACATTTCTCGAAAATGGGAGAAGAAGAATAAAATTGTTTATCCTCCACAACTACCTGGAGAACCTCGGAGACCAGCAGTAAGTTTGTGGGTAGAACTAATCTCTTAATTTTGTTAAAGAGCTCTTGCTCTTACGTGGCTAGCAATGAGGATTTATTCCATGTTAAGAAAAGGAAAAAATGTACAGCAATTTGCATGATCCTTTAATTGATACAGAAAATGTTCTAGACTTACCCCTTTGGTAGTTTAAAAAGATTGTCTTTGTTTTACTTACTTGTTTGCCTTGAGTTAACCTCCTGGGTAGGGACCTTAACTCTGAGAATAAGCTAATAGCTTGAGACATACTGACTGATTTTTGACTCCAAGAGGCTTGCTAGTGGATTCTTGTTAATGGAGCTCGAAAAGTTGGCAAGAATGACTTGAGCCATTGTCCAATATTTAAATCGTATATATGGTTTTCCAATGTTTTGTATTTGAATATAGACATATTTGGTTGTAGGTTTTTTTTTCCTTAACTCACAAACCTTTGAACCTAAGGTTTAAATTTAATCATTGGAGTCCTTCCCGAGTTGAGTTTTATCTTATCTTTAGCTGCTCTGCTGAGATTGCTCCAGTCTGAGATATAAGACTAATTGCCAGCTTAACATGAATTTGCTTGGAATACATCCACATCTGGTAAAGAGTTTATGCAAGTAATAATAGCATAGACAAGATGGGAACAGTTGAATCCTTAAGAACATAAACTGCAATAAGTACTTTCGAAATAGAATCACTGTTGTTAATTATAAATCATTCACTTCAGCAAACATCTTTTAAAGGCTTTTGGGATTTAAGGCTACTAGATAATCAATATCATCTAAATAATGTCATTTGCTTAGTTTTTATGTGAATTGACAACATGCATTTCATTAAGATTCAATTGCTGTGTAAGTATTGGTCTGAATTAGTAGTTTTATGGGTTTTTTCCTATTTACTGGAGTTAATTTATTGATTTAAAGAGCTCCCACCTAATTGGGAAATAAGAGGAAAGAGAGATGTTAATAGTTTAAACAAATAACTTTTTAACTTTCATATTTTATCATGCAATCAGAACTTAAAAGTTAGATTTGTCACAGAATCTGTGCTGTGAAGTATTGACTTCATTTTGTAATTAACCAAAATTTAGAAAAAGTTATACATTTGTACAAATATCATAAATAAAATACTTCCTATAATTAATGAGCTTTCTTTAATTCTCCCATCCAAGTACTAACCAGGCCCGACCCTGCTTAGCTTCCGAGATCAGATGAGATCAGGCTCGTTCAGGGTGGTATGGCCGTAGACAGAGCTTTCTCTAATTCTTATCTGAGCTCTTTGAACTTAGATATTAGTTGGAAATAAAGAAATCACAACAGTATTTGTCAGGTCCAGAATATAAAAGCAAAATTTTATAATACGTAGTACCAGCCTTTTTGGATATAAAACAAATGTACTTCAGGATTTATCCCAAATGGCAGTTCAAATACTTAACAGTCGATCATCCCTTAACTCTAGCAAATGAAGAACAATGTAGTCTAGTCATTGGTTGCATATTGTATTTACTGAAACTATTTTGATTAACTTTTTTGCATCATAAATACTCCTTATACAAGTGTCTGTGTGAGGACATTTGGTTTGATTTTATATAGGCACTTTATAAATTCTCTATTTTGCACAGATTTTGTTTGAATGGGTAATCCTTTTGGGGACAAATTATGACTTTTGGAAAATACCTTAACATTTTCTGACTTTAAATAGTATTTGGGGGAACAGCCCAGTGGCACAGCGGTTAAGTGCCTACATTCCGCTTTGGCGGCCCGGGGTTCCCCGGTTCGGATCCTGGGTGCGGACGTGGTGCCGCTTGGCAAGCCATGATGTGGTAGGCAGCCCACATATAAAGTAGAGGAAGATGGGCATGGACGTGAGCTCAGGGTCAGTCTTCCTCAATAAAAAGAGGAGGATTGGCAGCAGATGTTAGCTCAGGGCCAATCTTCCTCAAAAAGAAAAAAAAGAAAGAAAGAAATAGTATTTGGTAAATTGACATTAATGAATCAGTTATACCTGTTATGAATGAAATATTAATGTCCTTCATAAATCTGTAGCTTACTAACAGGGAATACTTTGCTCATCTGGCCACGTAGTTCATACACTGTGCCATTATGTGCAGTGTCCCTTAAACTTGCTGATCTGCTAGCTACAAACATTTAAAAAATTAGTTGTATCTCTAGTTTAAAAGAGGGCCAGACAATATTTACCATTCTACCTCATTCTTATCTTTAGTATTAGAATATGTAGTTAAACAAATGATAGTGGGTGGGGTAGTGAATAATTCCTATAGTATAAGTTAAAATGAATGTCACCAATTTAGGCATGTCTTAGGCCACTCCTAATACGTATTTTTTAGACTACCTTCCTAATTTAGCTTGCACCAATTTCCAAACAATATCGATTCCTGTGCAGACTTTATCTTACATATGCCTTCACCATGGTAAAGAAAATAAGTCAGAGAGAAATTAAATGGCTTTCTTCATAATAGTTATACCTTGTTAATTTGGGCTTGAGTTTACTTTTGCAATATTGTTGAAGAAAGCTATGTTAAATAAATTAAAATTTTAGTGAGACTATATCAAAACTGTTTGAACAACCATTTGTATAAGAGGCATGTTGTTAAATTATAGATTAATTGACATACTGATAATATGTCATGCTTATAAGTCGTTAATGTAGACCACAGAAGGCTCTAGTAAGGACTTTTATTAGGTGATACTTTCTTGTCATTTGAGTTATGTGCACTTAAAAATAAATTAACTTCTTTGAAAGTTACTGGTTAAGACATTTCATAATTGAGACTAACTTTTACTTCATTTGAATAACTGTTTTGCTCGTTATATCCTAACGTAACTTTACCTAATTTGCTCTATAGGTTAGTTAATGGCAGTGATATTTAACCAGACCTTCTGACTTCTGGCCTTCCCACTCTGTTTGCCATGATGGGTTTATTTACTGAGATTTTTGTTTGATTTATCTTTAAGAAGTGCCCTTAGACATTGCACCTACCTCAAGTAAATCTTGAGCTTCTTAGTTTTAGGAGAGGATGATTGAAGAACTTTCCCCCTTTTCCAGTAAATACTTGATTCCTTTTTTCCCATGCTCTTGCCAGGATTACAGTATCTTTTTTACAAAATTTGAAGATAATCCTATACAATTCAGGCTTAAGATAGCCCACCAGGGGAAACCAAGAATTGAAAGGTTTCTATATAAAAGATTTTATTGACTGTATTAATTTTTGCAGATTAATATTATCAGTCATGACAGTTCTTCTTTCCTCTCCTGCACTCCCTAGGACATTTTATTGCTGAAAATGTAATTAGGCTATTGCTACAGTTTTCAGCCTGTCAGCTTCTATTGCAAGTGAAATGAAATCTGCTACATATTAAAAGATGGCCACTTTAGAAAACTGTTGTTTCTAAGGCATTTGAAAATTTCCAGCGAGAGTCAGAATGTTAGGAAGTTCTAAGTTCTCCTTGCTATTGTTTTCCTTGACAAATGTTCTCTAATTTTTTTAAAGTGGCGATATGATGTAGCAGTGAAAGAAGGTGGGTTTTAGAATCGTAAGGGGAAGTTTGAAGCTACACCTGCCAGACGTTGTATCAGGCACTTGCTCGGTATGGCACTTTGTGTTCTAACTTTGTCTCTTAGAAGCTGTTCAATCTTGGACAAGTCACTTGATTTCTCTGATTTTCACTTTGTAAAAGGATTATAAAATGTCTCCTCTCCCAACTCTTAGAGTTAGATCAAATGAAACAATGGGCTTGAAAAGTGCTTTGTGAACTATAAATTGTTTAATGGATGATTGATTAAAAAACTTAAATAAGGGGCTGGCTCCGTGGCCGAGTGGTTAAGTTCCCGTGCTCCGCTGCAGGCGGCCCAGTGTTTCGTTGGTTCGAATCCTGGGCATGGACATGGCACTGCTCATCAAACCATGCTGAGGCAGCGTCCCATATGCCACAACTAGAAGGACCCACAGTGAAGAATATACAACTATGTACCAGGGGGCTTTGGGGAGAAAAAGGAAAAAAATAAAATCTTAAAAAAAAAAAAAACTTAAATAGGCTATGCCTAATACTATAAATAGGAGATAATGCAAGCTAACATTTATTAAGATCTTACCATGTGCTAGGCACTGTAAACTGCTTTCTTTACATAGGTTATTTTATTTAATCTTTATTATAGTTTCATGAGGTAGGTACTATTATCTTCATTTTAAAGAAGAGGACACTTGGGCAGAGAGAGTTTAAGTACCTTGGGTTCTGTAGTTAATAAATGGTAGAGCTGGGGTTCAGACCCGAGCAGTCTGATTCTAGAATCTGTGCTCTTAACCAAATACTAGAATATTGGCTTTCCTATGAAAACAGTTATTTTGTCCATTTCATCATTGTTAGCTGACGAGAAACTTTTGTTGTTGTTGTTGTAGTACCTTTTCTTTAGTTCTTTTAGCCAGCTAAATGTTCTCAAAATACTTTCATTTAAACCTTTTGCTGTTCCTCTGGATAGAAATATTGTAATTATTGGCACAAACTAGCCATTTTATAGTTCCTGTTTCTCCCTTAGTAATCTTTTTACGTAGTGGGACTTTGGAATAATACAACTTTCTGTAGGGAAAAAGAATCTGCAAATTCTTTATAATGTTTTTACTTCTCGTGTCAGCATTTTCATTAAGCATAGAAAGTAAAAACTTTATTAGCAGTATATTACTATCATTTTGACAAACTTGCTAAAGTTTTTTTTCCTCCTTATTTCTAAGGAAATCTACCATTGTCGAAGGCAAATAAAATACAGCAAAGACAAGATGTGGTATTTGGCAAAACTGGTAAGCTAAAGTGACTGTTACCGTATAATACTCAGGAAGAGGAGCTATGAGGTTCCCTCCAGGACCTGAAAAATCAAAAAAATTTGCTCTGATTTCTTCAAAAGTGAGGAGTATGATTATGTGTTCAGATAGTTGGTAAGGGATCAAAAAATAATTGCTCAGAGATGAGTGATTTTGCTTAATTTTTCCCTTTCTTCTGAGAAACTAAATCACATTGGATACATAGATATTTAAAACAAAGGCATCAGGAATCTGTCTACAACCAGAGAATCCAGGAAGCAAGCTTACTTATCTGTAAAATTTGATTCAACCTATTTCAAAACTGTTGCTTTTTAAGTTTTTTTCCCTGGAAAATGAAATTTATATATGAGAGGAGGCAAAAGCAGCAAATATACAGGTAATTCATTTATCCTGTAGCAGAAGGTGCCTTTGATGCCTGGTGCGGTCCTTGCCTGTCTGTGATTTCTCTCTGTCGTGTCTGCTCTCTCTTTTAATATTACTGAAACTGTTAGGATCTAGGTTTTATGGTTAAAGTCTTTGTTTGATTGTGACTTAAAGAGGGTGGTACCCTTTCTCAAACTTGTTTTCTTCTCTTTTGCCTGCATTTAGTTAGCTATTTTTATTTTTAATTTTTAAAAAACTTCCTCCTAGTTTTATTGAGTTATAATTGACATATAACAGTTAGCTATTTTCAGAAGTTGTTTGGAACATGTAAAGCTTTTACTTTTCATTGAAAAGGCAACATTGAACTTGTAAACTACTTTGTCTGTTTTCTCTTGTCTGTTACCTTTTAATTCTAGATACGAGGAATGTCCATTGACCAGGCTTTGGCTCAGTTGGAATTCAGTGACAAAAAAGGGGCCCAAATAATTAAAGAGGTAAACTAATGGGGGGAGGGATCACATAGCTGTCTTGCAGTTAGTAAGCTCGGCTACCTCTTGAATTCCCTGAATTTCCTGGTGTAAATACATAGTTTACATAATACAGGTTTAGGGCACTCACTTTTGCTAATGTTCTTATATCTTAGAGACATTGTTTGCTTTAAGTATTTTTTTCCTGAGATGCTTTTGTTTGCACCAGACATTTATTTATTTTTTACTGTCTGTCTGTGAAGTGATAAATCTTATTTTTCATGATTTGGGGCTTGATATATTTTTTAGAAGATTTTTGTTTTGGGCAATTCCGAAACTGAGAGCTTGTGATTTGATAACAGTTGAGTGGAAAGAGCACTGGACTGGGACTCAGGAGACTTGGGATCTAGTTTTTTCTCTGACAGTTTCTGTTGTGACTATGGGCACCACATCCTGGCTGGTTCCGTTTTTCTCGTTTGTAAACTAGGTGGGATTGGGTTAGATGTTCTCTTAAGACCCTTTTAGCTCTAGATGTAGCTGACTTCACTACATACTAATGAGCCAGTGGTATTTGTGCTGACTCATTCTAGGCACATGAGTGTTTTTGTCTCCAAAAGCTGGGTTAAGGACATCTGGGGGTATCAGCATTGTTTTTTTATTTTGGAGGAAGATTAGCCCTGAGCCAACTGCTGCCAATCCTCCTCTTTTTGCTGAGGAGGACTGGCCCTGAGCTAATATCCATGCCCATCTTCTTCTACTTTATATGTGGGACGCCTACCACAGCATGGTGTGCCAAGTGGTGCCATGTCTGCACCCGGGATCCGAACCGGCAAACTCCGGGCCGCTGAAGCAGAATGTGGGCACTTAGCCGCTGTGCCACTGGGCTGGCCCCCAGCATTATTTTTTATATTCCGGTTAATTTGCACCTCAAGTCAGATCTTATCTTTTTAGTTTAGCAGTTGAATCATTAAGAGTTGAATTGAATTGTTAAGATTGTTGGATTGAGACTTCTAAAAGTTTCCATTGTAATACCTCTATTTAATTCAATTCAGAATGCAGTTACTAAGTATCTATTATGTACCCGGCTTTGTACTATGTTCTTTATCTTTAAAGGAGTGAAAGATCTAGTTTCTTTTGTTTCTGACTACAATTGTCCTACTCTAAAAAATGTGATCTGGAGGAAGTTAACTTAATTCAAAATATGTATAGAGTATAAATTTAATAATTCTTAAAGGAAATTTTGGAGTATGATTTTTCTCTACTTGTCTGTTGCTAATGGTTATTTTGGATCCAATGTTTAAGAAATTTCAGTAAGATTTTGCTCTTGAGCTTCTTGAACTTTTTGACAAGTCTCTGACTCAAAGATATTACGTTCATTACCAAGGGTACTGTCGCAAGTGCTGCTATCTCCTTTACAGCCTACACCTTCCATTGTAAACTTAGGGGGATGGGCTGTGTTCCTGGTGTTTGCAATGCTTGTCTGAGGAAGGAAAGCTCACTGTATCCCTTGTCCTTAGTGCTGTTATCATTTGATGTTCTCTTTTTAAGATTGACTGTAAAATGGAGGCATGTGATTAGCAGTCATATTATAGAGATAACAACAAGAAATGAGAAATTTTAATTCTGTTTTAATTCAAGTTTAGCCATATGAGTGCCTTTCTTTTCCTTGTTTAAGGTTCTCTTAGAAGCACAAGATATGGCAGTGAGAGACCACAATGTGGAATTCAGATCCAATTTATATATAGGTAAGATCTGTAATATTCTTAGCATTGGAAAATGTCTTCCAACAGCGATGCCAAGTTCTTTATCTAACAGCAGTCTTTGATATCTAATTCCTTAGGACTGGGTTTGCCAGTGAAAATCGCCGGCAATAGCTTATTCTTCAGCCTTCAGCATGCTAATGTTAGTTTGTTGTAAATGGTAGTAACCTTCCTACTTTATTGTTACCTGTTCTGTCATGAGACTGAGATCATGAAACCTACTACCACTAATGGATACCAAGATGGTATATAGAGTGGTCCTTTAATCATGATAAAACTAAGAAAGAACGGAACTGATTTTTTTTTTAATGAATTCTTTGTCAACCTGAAGGAAGTAAATAAAGGATGACAAGTAGGCTTAAAAACCCTTTATAATGTGCCAAGCCAGGTGCCTAATCCATAAAGGTCCTATAATTTAACCTTCCAATTACCAGAATGGAACATCTGTTGAATTGTAAGAGCCAAGGAGCCTTGGAATGCTCAGATGACCCAGATGTGTTTGTTCCCCTTTGTTATTACATCCGGAAGCATATCTCCCGTTTTGTATGCTTGTTCCACATCAAATTAAATTAATGTGAGTGAAAATGCTTTGGGAAGCATGATGCACTGTACAAATGTAAGGGATTTTTTTTTGTAGCCTGTGTTCACACAGCTCTTTTTCTAGAAAGAGATCGACGTTTAGTACAAAGCTCTCTTGCCCCCTCCAACTCTACAGTGAAGTGGAGCAGTAGTTAGTAATGTTTTCTTCTCACTTCAGCAACAATTGCTCCTAACCTAAGCAGTTTTTTAATCAAACAAAGATGTTGATGTTGAAGCAAAATTTTCTCAGTGCCAAACCTACGTATAAGGACTATTTTATCTAAAGATATTTTAAATTTAAGATATGGAGAACTGCTGCTCTCCAAATGGAGGAAAAAAAGGCTTAATCATTGTGGAGGAAATTAGTTCTGTCTTATAATTTTTCAACAATTAGATTAAAAAAAAATCATCTCAATTCCACTCTGACACATCACCTCTGCCCTACTGGAGATATTTATTCTGGTTAAGTTAAACTCTCCCCTCAGTTCACCTGAGATTGATGCTGGCAACACCACCTACTTCTGAAATTCAAATGAGTTATGGTTTTCAATTGAAATATCTTATTTTAAAGCTGAATCTTGAATAACTAATTATATTCTGATACACAGGTAGGTGCAGAGAGAAATCAAAATGGCAACTCAGAAGATGCAGGGCCACAGTAGTTAATCATAAGAATTTTCTTCTGGGAGCTGCATGAATAAATAATGCTGGGAGGGCCCAGAATTGTTGGAAGAGATGAAATGGATGAAGAGCAAGGCCATTTGCTTGAAACCTCTTGGTGACCTTTCCTGCTCTATGACTGAATATCAAGTCAAATTTAATTAACTTTATTCAGTTTCTTAGGAATATGGCTTCTTAGCTGATAGACAACACATTAGAATGGAATTCAGATACAAATGAAATAGAGTTTGTCTTTAAATCCTTTTCAATAACTGTGGTAAAGAGAGATAGGGTGAGGAGCTTAATCCTATCTTCCCACATGAAGGAGCAAAGTCCAGTATTGCTAGTGAGCAAAAATAAACTTAACCAGTGCTACATGAATGGGCCTTTAATTCATTGGTCTCCTTAGCACATTTCTCCTAAAACATCTCTGCCCTACCTGCACCTTCTTTCATCTAGTTCTATGTAAAATCTCCTTTCTTAAGTAGGGCTGATAAGTTTGCATTTGTCTTATGATTTTAAAAACTCATTTGCGAAGTATATTGCTACCTAATTCCATTATGGAGGGAAAGAGATGAGTACCCTTAGGAAGAAGTCTCTCACCATGACATGGTAGACGTTTTATCCCTATTTTGGCCGTACTTCCCTGATAAGAATCATCTGAGGTTCTTATTAAAAATACGGATTCCCAGGCCTCACCACAGAGCTGCTGGGTCTGAAGCCCCAGGGGAGAGGCCTGGGAAGCTATTTGTTTAATAAGTACTCTAGTGATGTTTACTTATAAAATGTGGGAGACTGATTTATCCTATTGTATTCTTAGAAAAGGCCTAGACATTTCATTCCATAGACTAGATTTCCATTGAAAGACTAGTTACTTGTTGGGTACCATTTTGGCTCAGGAATGGCTCTTTCAGCCCCCTGAAATAAAGAAGTATAGGCATTTTAAGGGAAGTGCTTTTTTGGTAGCATATGTTCTCATTATATGGTAATTCCTTCAAATACCTATCATCAGTCTAAAGCTAATACCTGGTGTTGCATGACCAAAGATTTTGAAAGTTCATTTCCTTTTCAAACTTATAATGATGAGTAATGACACTGTGAATAGGCCTTAACAAGTGGACATGGACTAATAAAACGTCACTGCTTAGTGATTCATGGTGTCTAAAATGATTCCCTTTAGGGAAAGTGATTGAGTCACTTTTGTAAATCAGTCTTCGGGCTTATAATGATGAAGCGGGGAGGAGAGGATTTCTAATCTTAAAATGTCAAGATTCACATTTACCTAAATACTAGTAATTTACCTACATTGGCACTATCTTAAGTAAGATATTAAGAGTGTCGAAGAGAAAAGATTTTCAAAGTGAGGTAACCACATAAGCAAAGGCATGTGGGTTGGAATGAACAGTAATTGTGTGGTACGGGAGTAGAATAGTGTGAAGGAAGTAGAGGGTTGAGGTAGAGCAGATAAAATTGAAGGGGTGGGTTGGGCTAGATTCCAGAGGGCTGAACATGGCAGGCTGTGGCATTTGGTTCAAACTGTATGGAAGAGAACCCAGGGGAAGCTTTTGGGTAAGAGATATATGTTATTAAGGTAGGGTTTTAAGACTGTTAACTGTAAGCATTGGTTTTGAAATTGTGCTGTGAGGCCTCCAGGAGTGGGGCCTGGGGCAAACAGAAGGGCTCTTGATATCTTGATCACTGCTGTATCCTTGGAGCCCAGGATAGAGCCTGGCACCCTCTTGGAACTCAGAAACAATTGTTGGGTGAATGAATGGCACAGTTTTGGATCTCTCCCCACCATGTTTCAGTCGGGACAGATTCACACTACAGACAGCTTCTACATGTTGTTTCATTGTAATGAAATGGTTCCATACAAAAGCAGTTTGAAACTCCCAATGTATGGAATTAGTGGAGGAGAGACTGGAGGAGGGGAGACCAGAAACCAATTTGGAATCTATGCTCTTAAATGCTGATTTCATTCAGACCTCAGAGTAGCTGTGTAGTGTATTAAAGAATACTGGTGTTTCAGAAGAATTAATGTTTTTGTTTTGACAAAAAATGATGGCGTTATGTGCCATAACGTGATACTTTATGGCTGGCCATTAGCAGGTATTGAGTGTCTGCTCCTAGGTGTTTGGGGGATGTTGGAAGGAAAATGGTGGTTAACAGACACTGGTAGGGTTGGTCGTTGTGTTTTGGTAGGGTGTATAGTGCTGCACAGTCAGCTGGTTTTGATACTTTGCTCACTGAGTAGTGTTCCTTATGCTCAGAGTATTTGGAAATTGGTGCTCAAGTTGGGTAGAGTTGTAATTTTGGATAGCAGCCATCGTGTTTGTAAAATGCTTTTTAGAGTTTTCTACACTCTAGAGTTTTTTACACTCTTCCTAGGTGTCACTATTCTTGTTTGTAGGTTTCCTCCTGACGGGTGCATCTAGAAACCTGGTGGTACTTCACTATAAAGTGATTTGTGTAATGCTGCTTTCTCTTTGGAAAGTCTTAAACGCGTTCTTTAGTGCCCAGTAGATGAAGTTGGTATAAGGCTGTAGCTCTTTCCTTAACTCACTGAGACCCTAAGCAGTTTTCTTAATCACTTCATCCTTGGCTTTCTCTTTGGCGAAGCTAGGATGCTTCTGCTGAAACCCATTTCAGGATTGTAGTTAGATGGTTGTCAAGTGTGTGATTTGATGTAGTCCCTATATCAAAAAGTTATGTCACAGTAAGCATACAAAAATGGTGAGTATTGAAGTGGATTAATTTGGAATGTGTTCTATACGTTTTGCCTTTTTAAAAGACTTATTAAATGAACTCAAAAAGTAACTGACTAAATAAATTCAGAAAATAGTAGAAGGTGGTTATTACTCTGATGTATTACGGGTAAACAGATTTCTTCTTATACACTCTTTAAAAGGTTTCTTCAAATTTTACAAGGTCAGACTTTGACATGCAGCGTGGGGGAGGGGAGATGAGGGGCAATTATAATGCTGAACTTCCTAAAACTGGCTGCGAATCAGAATTACTAGGGGGAGTTGGGGTGGGGGTGGTGTTTGCTCAGAATGTAGTTTCCAAGGCCTCTCCCAAATATACTAAATTAGAACTGCAGAGATGTGGTCTCAGCATCTGCGTTTTAAGTATGTTTCCTAGGTTGGTCTCATGTAGCTAGCCCGAGGACCAGCTTTTGGGAACCCTTGGTTCCAGTGGCTTCTCATCACAATTAGAATAAAATCAAAACTCCTCACCTCAGCCTACAGGGCTCATCGTCATCTTGCCTTCATCTCTGGTCTCTTTCCTTTGTTCGTGTCACCCTTCTGGCTTACCACACTTCAGCAGGCTGGTCCTTCTATTCCTAAAACAAGCCAAGCACATTCGCACCGTTGGGTCTTTGCCCTTCCTGTTCCCTCTGCTTGGAATACCTTGCCCCTAGATATTTGCGTGGATGATTCATTCTGGTCTTAGATCAAATGTCTCTTCCTCAAGAATGCCTCGTGACACCCCCCAATCTGAAGTTGCCCCAACACCCTATCACTCTCTGTCACATCACTGTTTTACTTTATTCATAGCGCTTGTCACTAACTGAAATGATGATGTGTATTTTTTATCTTTTTCCTCTAGAATGTACACTGCATGGCGGTAGGACCCTTGCTAGTCTCCTTCACTCTTCTTTCTCCAACACCTAGAACAGAGCCTGGTCCTTGATAAACTCGGGATACTTATTTTGAGACAAGCCTGCCCTAGCCAGCCAGTGAGCTCATATAGTCATAGAATCCAGTCAAGGAAAGGGCAGAAATTGCTCAGCTGATTGAGCTGTAGTCTTATGGATATAGTCATTTGCTATAATTCTCTTTTTCTTCCCTATCTAGCTGAGTCCACCTCAGGGCGAGGCCAGTACCTGAAACGCATCCGATACCACGGCAGAGGTCACTTTGGGATCATGGAGAAGGTTTATTGCCATTATTTTGTGAAGTTGGTGGAAGGCCCCCCACCTCCACATGAAGCACCCAAGACAGCACTTACCCACGCCAAAGAGTATATTCAGGAGCTCCAGAACCGGACCATCATTCACACTCTATGATGGGGGAATTCAGACTCCACAGTGTATATATTTGCCATTTATTTCCTAAAAACAAACAAAAATTAAAGACAAATGCTTTTTATGATTTGTCATCAAATTATTGCAATGTGAAGTATAACTGTCGGTTTTATGCGAGTATTTATAAGGCTTTGCCCATCCCTCTTGAGCCTTTGGATTTATTTATGCATTTGCAACTTGAAAGGGGAAATCAGCTTTAAACATGGTAAAAGACTATAATTCAGAAGGCTTTTTTGAGGGCCTTTTGAAGGGAATGTTTACTTTCCAACTAGTGTCCTGCAGGTGGCAGTTTTGATGCTGGACTCGAGTAGAAGGTTATAGGAGAAGAAAGCTTGTCCTTCTTTCACTTAATTTTCTCTTGGGCCCGGGGAAGGGGTGGTGGAGGTGAGCGATGCTACATGTTGTTTATTGCAGTATTTTAGGGCATTTCGTGCTTTTGTTTTTCCTTTCACTGTTGTCATAGGCCAATGGGTGAGGGATTGTATTTTCCTTTACTGTTTTAGCAGTAACTTGAAATTACAGGAGTTCGTTAGATATATTAAACTAAAACTCCAAAAGCCTTTTAACTTAGAAGTTTTCTTCTACTTAAATACTTTTCACGTTTCCTTCCAACAGTGCTTTCTGTTGCTTGGATATCTTGTTTAGGATTAGTTAATTTTTTGGAGTGAATTCAATTACTGAGAGAGGAATTGAACCAGTCTTAGCACTGCATTCTAAAATAAGGCAGTAGATGGCACTCACTCACCTCTTGTTAGCAGAAAATTGTTCCTGTTGGAGAGTTCAGCACTCCCTGGCTCTCACTGATACATGTCTTTTCTTTGACAAGAAGCACCCTGTCCACAGCCCTCATCCAGTGTTGCTCGAACTTTTGTATGCAGAGAAAGAACTGGGGGTGCTTGCTTGTTAATGCAGACTTCTGGGTCTCGCCCCAAGGATTCTGATTCACTGGGTCTTCTGAGGGGCTAGTTCCAGAAATCTGTTTTCCACAAGCACTTCTAGGTGATTCTATTGTAGGGGCCACACTTTGAGAACACTCCTGTAATCAAACGAAGAGTATAGTTTTACCGCCATGTTTTAAGATGCATTAATCATAGCTACTGTTTACTGAGGGCTCATTATTTGCCAAGCTCTATGCTAGTATTTTACATAACTTTTCAGAACATCCTGCCACTATCAGTCTTGTTTTGCCACTTTGTAGAGGAAGAAACCAAAGCACACAAAATTTGATTAACTAGGGGCTGGCCCTGTGGCCGAGTGGTTAAGTTCGCGTGCTCCGCTGCAGGTGGCCCAGTGTTTTGTTGGTTCGAATCCTGGGCGCGGACATGGCACTGCTCATCAAACCACGCTGAGGCAGCTTCCCACATGCCACAACTAGAAGGACCCACAACAAAGAATATACAACTATGTACCGGGGGGCTTTGGGGAGAAAAAGGAAAAAAATAAAATCTTTAAAAAAAAATTTGATTAACTATCTCAGGGTCACACAGCTTGTAAATAGTGGAGCTATGATTTAAACTAGGTTCTAAAGTGCTGCTTCTGCATAGCTAATATACAGATGGGTTTTTGTGCCTCTCCACTTAACCTAATGCTTGGGTGAAAAGGCAAAGGGCTCAGTGGAATAAGCTGCTGAGGTTTAGGACAGATTCATTCTGGGTCCTCAGCTGTTGTAGCGTGGAATCATGCAAACAACACTGGAGCGGTGAAGGCGACCTTCATTCTAGTCCTGGCTTACTCACTAACCGGAAAGAAGAGGTGGGGCAGGTCCCTTCCCTCCTGGCCTCCGTTTCCTTCATCTGTAAAACAAGAAGCTCTGTGTTCTCTGTAGACTGCCTTCTTCAGAATCTCTTGAAGAACTTGTTTAAAAATGCAAATTCCTGGGCCCTACTCTCAGACTAAGTGAACCGGAATCTGGTGTGGGAGACCAGGGGACTTGCACTTTTAGCAAATGCCCTGGTGACGTGTGTGCTGGAGACTCACTGGACCAGAAGGTCTCTGTGCTCTCTTTCAGTGCAGGTGCTCCGTGATTCTTAGCCTCGGAGTTTTGACTTCCTTGGGTTTCACTAAAACAAGCCAGGTGGTGATGTGGACTCCATAACTGTAAATTATATAAATGAAGGTACTGCCTCAATCAGGCTGTTAAGACTATTTTGAAAGAATTAAGGACAAAACAGACCTTGGATTCTAATAAAGAAAGTTTGCTTGTGATCTAAGATTAAGCCTTCATTTGGGACTGCTTCTGGTGTGTTAGAAAGTGTAATAATAGCTTACACATAACACTAGCACTATTCTAAGCACTTTATACAGTAGTCCCCGTTTATCTGTGGTTTCACTTTATGCTGTTTCAGTTACCTGTGGTCAACCATGGTCTAAAAATATTAAATGGAAAAATTCAAGAAATTAACAATTTGTAAGTTTTAAATTGCACGCTGCTGTTCCGAATAGCATGATGAATTCTCCCGTTGTCCTGTTCTATCCTGCCTGGGACATGAATCCTCCCTTTGTCCAGTGCATCCATGCTGTCTACACCACTCACCCATTAGTCACTTAGTAGCCAACTCAGTTATCAGATCAACTGTTGCGGTATTGCAGTGCTTCCTTTAAGCGAAAAGGTGAAAGTTCTCAGCTTAATAAGGAAAGAAAGAAAATTGTATGCTGAGGTTACTAAGATGTACGGTAAGTTTTATTACATATATTGTTATAATTGTTCTATTATTAATTATTAATCTCTTACTGTGACTAATTTATAAATTAAAATTTATCATAGGTGTGTATGTATCAGAAAAAACATGGGCTATATAGTGTTCAGTACTAGCCACGGTTTCAGGCGTCCCCTGGGGGTCTTGGAATGTATCCCGCGAGGATCAAGGTGGACTACTGTATACATTATCTCAATTAGTGAATCTTTCCCATTGTGACCGGTGCAGAGTACATCTGGTTAGTTTCCATGGCTGAGAGTGCTCTTTCTAACATAAATGAACCTTTTGATCCCTACTTGAAGTTTAACTTTACATGTTCAGAGACTATTAATTATTCTTTAATGGCAATCTCTGAATGCTTGTAATTTCCTCCCTTCTTTGTCAGAGAATTATGATAGACCTAAACTTTTTTTGTAGGTGTGTAGCACATCCAGAGAGTGCACCAATCACAACTATATAGCTCAATAAATGATCAGCTGGTGAACATGCCCAAGTAACTGGGTGAAAACATAGAACACGATAGTATCCCTGAAGTCCTCTTTGTGCCCCCGCCCAGTCACTCCCCACCTCTCTTTCTCAAAGGTAACTATTATCCTGACTTCTAACACATGGCAGGTTTTTAAAAAAATGGTTAGGTTTTTTTCTTTTAACTCATAATTTATTGGGCAACCCTTACATGCCTGGCGTTGAGGATACAGGCAATGAAAGAGGAAGCACCCCCGCCCCATGGAGTTCACGCTGATGGGAGAGACAGGCTGTAAATCAGTAATTCAGGTGTTTCCTTCGCTGAGTGATACGAAGGTAGAGGGATGGGGCTATGGGAGCAGACATCAGGGTGCCCTGAAAAATAGTTACTGGATTTTTGGGAAAGTTTATTTCCTTAAAGAGATACAATGAGGGAAAGGTAAAAATGACAAATGTTGTATAGATCAGTAGAGTTGTCTTATCAAAATGCCAGCTTGGGTTTTGTTTTTAACAGTATGAACACTAGAACCCCTTCATCCTTCCACAAGTTAAGATGCATGTGGGATGTGTTGTGTGGATGGAGAATATACTGTCTTTGGAGCTGACTCATTTACCAAACTTTATAAGGGTCCAGCTAAGCCCGAGGGGAAAGATGTGAAGTGTACCACAAACATCGCAAAATAAAACAGATGTGTTTTTCTGTCAGTGATGAAAAATAGTTAGATTTCTTTGCATGAGTTTCGTTTTAATACAGAGCTTGTAATAACAATTTTAGTTGATTAAGACAGGCTCAATCACACGTGTGGGTTTAAAACAGGAAATGTTTTTGGAGTAGGTGAGCTCCCAAAGCAGGAGAAAGTTGCATAGGTGACATTGTTAACACTTCCAGGAAGGGGCATCTCTTCTTAAACCTGTCTCTGGTGTAACTGTCTAGATCGTATCTCTACCTGAGAGAGGTTCTAGACTTTCTTCTTAAACCAGCCTACTGTGAATTCTGTTACTATGTAACTTAGGATGTCTCTGTTATGGAATCACACATATGTTGGATGGAAGAGAGGAGATACTGGTAAGTGAATCATACTTGTGCACTCAAGGAAAGCATTGTTTATATTTATCCAATAGGGACTTGAATGAATTATTTTCACTTACAGCCCAAGGAGACTCACAAAAATTCCACTCTGGAAAGTAAGGGATGGCAATATTAATATCAAACAAAGTGAAATTTTAAGGAAAAGACATTAAATGAACCTAAAAGCGCACATATGGAGGAACATATTCTGCAGTCAATTTGAGAAAATTTGTAAACCTTCTGAAGTTCATCTGTAAGTTCCTACTATTCATGGTGGACCCCAGGGTAAGAAATTCTGATTTGAATGATTTAAGTTCATTTATCTGGCCACAATTCCTTGCTCTTTCCCTATATCCATGCTCTTTGCAGTGTGACTTTGCAGCTCCTCTTATTAACAGGTGGAGGCTGTTCTGACCTCTTGAATTTGAGCTGACTTTGTGACTTCTTTAGCCAACAGAATGTGGCAGAAGTGACAGTTTACAAGTTTTCAGCCTAGGCCTTGCTTGCATCCTCATTCTTTCTTGGACCTCTGCTTCTGCCGTGTAGACGAGCTCAGGCTAACTTGCTGGAGAATGAGAGACCATGTGGGAGAGAGCTGTGGGTCCCCAGCTTACAGCCAGCAAAACACTAAACGTGAGAGAGCACAGCCGCCTACCCACCCAAAAACTGATTATGGAACGTGAATGAGCCCTGTTGAGACTAGAAAAACCACCACAAACTGACGTTAGCGACTCATGAAGAATAATCAATTCTTCTTTAAGCCACTGAGATTTGAGGTGGGTTGTTACATAGTAATA
Source organism: Equus quagga (assembly GCF_021613505.1). NCBI lineage: Eukaryota > Metazoa > Chordata > Mammalia > Perissodactyla > Equidae > Equus > Equus quagga. Next base: position 65,993,134 of record NC_060273.1, on the reverse strand, counting down.
GCTATGAGATGTATTTCAAACTTTGTACCCTATAGAGAATACCTATCGTTTTCAAATGGCTGGAAGAATTTGTAAAATTGATTCTAGGCTTATCACAAAGAAGACCTCAGTAGATTCTGCCAAATAAGAATTATATAGACCACTTTTTAAAATTATGCTGCCTGAAAACCAGAAATTTCTTCTTTTTAAGAAAGTTAAACATAATATACTTGATATTAGAATCTAGCTCCTAACTCTTGGTTCTTTGAGGAAAAAAATCATTGAAATGAACACATCTTTTGAGTCCAGTCAAGAAGTATAAATGAAAAAAATTAGGTTTGAGAAAAGGGCATATAACATGGAAAATTAAGAATTCTATGTAGGAATGTGCTGGATCATTCTCTTGCCCATTTGGTTGACCTGGAACTACATTTCCCAGAATCCCCTTCTCTGTATGGTTCTGGGTTAGAATTGGCCAAGAGATGAACTTGAATATTTGGGAGTTGACAATGATGTTTTCCCAATCATGTTGGCATCCTGATATCTATCACAGTGGTGCCTCAGTCTGAGATACCAGGCTAAGGCAGCAAGCGACTCATTCCAACATCTTGTAAGACTAAACAAAAGGGAATTATTAAGAAATATTAGACAGCTCGAAGACTTTCTAAGTGGGCCCAATAACTTTAAAGCTACATAGCCAGGAACGGTACAACCAGGATGACACTGCCAGAAAAAAAACTCCCTCTGCCACAACAGGACTGTTCTAGTGGAAAGACCACCCATGATGCTATGGATTTGATACCAGGATTCTGCTGTAGCTGCTCCGAAAAGGCCAGATCCCTGTGTACTGTGCTTGCTCAACTATACCCTCCCAGACTGTGACCACTTTCTCACATTGTTCTCTTCCTTACCTAGATCTTGCATAGCTATAAATGATTGGCAGAAATGTCATATGATTGAACCTTAGCTAAAAGGGAGTCTAGAAATTACTTTTTAGTTTTCTAGCCTCTTAAAGCAGGTCAGTACCCTCCAGCCAGGGACCGCTATGAACACAGCTGTAAGTTGAACAAGTTGGGTTTGTTACTTGTTGCCGCAAGGGAGAACACACACCCTGGGGAACAATGGAGAACCCTCACCAAGAAGGTGATAGATAGAACCTATTATGGGCTTGGGCTTTGGTTGAGTGATGTGTAGAGGGTCTAAGGAAGCAACGTTTGCTCTAGACTGGATGCCATCAGAAAGCAGGGGTAGGGGAATGTCTATGATTGAGTATCAATAAATTTTATATATAGGGAGAGAAAACGAGAGTGAGAGAAAAGGCATAGTTGGTAAAGAATTAACAGTCACTCATTTTAGCTGAGAGAGGGGGCTGTTTTGTTTTTTTCACAAATCTTATTTTTGTCTGTGCTTAGACGAAATCATGGTGTGGACTTGCTTTATCTCATCGAATCATGGTCTCAGAGTGACCTTGTCTGAGTTGGTATTCTGTGCGATGGTTTATGTCCAACAGGAGAACCACATGGCCCAGCTGTGAGTGCCTGGCCAGCTTCCAAATGTCAGGGGCTGCTCTTTCCTCTGCTTTCTGAAGTACAAGCCAGAAGGGGGTTGAAGTGGCTGTTGAGGAAGTGAATTTATTGTATCTGCCTCAGGATCTTCATACTTAATGGTAAAGCTCTGGTGTTTCCCACCAAAGTCAGGTACAAGTCAAGCATGCTCACTGACCATGGTCGTTTAATATTTCCTGAAAGTTTAGTCAAAGTAGCAAGACAAAGTGAAATAAGAAAAATCTTTGGAAAGGAGGAGACAAATTATTACTTGCATATAATTGCCCACCTAGGAACCCAAGAAACTCAACTGAAAAATTGTTAGAAGTAAGGAGTTCAGTGGGTTACAAAATCAGTATACAAAAATCAATGCTTATCTTTAAATCAACAATCATCAGTGAGAAAATATAATTTTAAAAAGGCATTAAAATAGAGACGAAAATGTAAAATATCCAGAAATAAACTTGACATAAGAAAAGTAGGCAGGACCCATATAAATAGAACTGTAAAACTTTACTGAGAAACTTGAAGATTTAAGTCAATGATAGGGCATATCACATTCTTGGATGGCATAACTCAATAATTCAGCCATTTCAATTCTAATAAAAATGTCAAAAGTATTTTTTTTAACTAGACAATATAATTCTAAGGTCACCTGGGAAGTTTAATAAAAGGCTGAAGAATTTTGGAAGATTGAGGGGTGACTTATACTGCTAGAAAGAAAGATTTATTATCAAAGCAGCGTGATTCTTGTGTAAGAATAAAAATAGCCCCCAAACAGGCTCAGGTATACATACCGTGTAGGCTAAAGGTGGAATTGAAATGTTCTTATGCACCTGCCCAGGATATAGAAAGCTGCTAAGCACATTGCTCCTGCACTAGCAATGAGAAAATGACAGATAAACTGTAAAATCATCACTTTCGTGGAGTTCATGAGAAAGATGATGTTGTGAGGCAAACAAGTAAACTAATTCAAAAGAGAGACCAGCCCCTCCGAGGAGAGATGGCCTCACAAACCGTCTCTGGCAGAACACAGGGAGCAGAGGCACTGCCAGTGTTCAAACGAGTAGGAAGAAACCAGCTAAACCGTAACACACAATCAAGATCCACACGTGGGTGCAAATCTGGAATAGTTGAGGTAGTGGAGGGGTTCACACTCAGCTATGAACTCTCTTCCACAGACTTCCACTGGGTGCTCACAAGAAACAATGGGGCAAGGCAGGAGACTGGATTGCTCCAGCCCACCTCAGAGGTGCAGGCAGCAGGGAGGCATCAATCAAGTTTTGTTGGGGACACAAAATGCCAAGTACTTTCCTGGAATCTTCTTTCTTAGGCATCAAGAGCCTTATGCTACTTGGGGATAGGGCAGCAAACTCAGTTGCCCACAGGGTTCAAAGTGATCTGTGGATGTGGGGCACAAAGCCCTTCCCACTTCCCTGGACGGTCAACTAAAGCCTCAAGTATCCAGGTGGCTAAGTCTGTTACTCCCAGGGCAGTTAGCAGAGATGCATTGTTCAAGAGGTGCGTAAAAAGCATTTGATAAAATTGAACATCGATTTATGATAAAAACTCTCAGCAAACTAGAACTTCCTCAATCTGATAAAGGACATCTATGAGAAACCTACAGCTAATATCATCCTTACTGGTGGAAGATGGAATCTATAGATGGTGGTACATCCATACAATGGAATACTACTCATCAATAAAAGGGATGAATTACTGATGCAAGCAACAACATGGATGAATCTCAAAAGCATAGGGCTAAATGAAAGAAGCCAGACTCAGAAGGCTGTGTACTGTATGATCATACAGTGTTGATATTCAGGAAGAGGCACAACTAAGGGACAGAGAACAAATCCGTGGTTGCCAGGGGCTGGGCGTGGGAATGGGAGATTGACTACAAAAGGGCACAAGCGAACTTTCTGGGATGATGGAAATACTCTGTCTATAGGTCTTGATTGTGTTGGTGACTACATGACTGTACGTGTTTGTCAAAATTCGTAGAAATACACTCTTAAAAAGGATGAATTACATCTCAAGAAACCTGACTTAAAAAATGGCTCAGGAAGAAAGTGTGGTGCTATAAACAGTGCTGAAATAATTGGGAAACCATTTGGGGAAAAATAACTTTTGATTCCTCACATCATACTGTAAGATAAATTCCAAATGGATTATGCATATGAATGAAAAAATAAAACTATTAAAAACTTAGAAATATGCAGAAAACATGGGTGATGAATATGTAGGGAAATAAAACATAAAGCAAGACCAGGAAGTGAAGACCTTAGCAGTCAGGATAGGGGTTACCAAGAGAGACAGGAGTGTGTCCTTGAAAAACGACACACTGCAAGAATCTCTCTCTTCTTTTTCCCTCTCTCCCCCTCTCGCTGGCTTTCTTCCTCTCCCCCATCTCAATAATATGGATGACAGTTATATGGACATTTGTTTTATGATTATTCATCATATGGTGCAGCCCTCTGTATGTGTGCCATGTTTTATAATAGGAAAAAAAGGTAAAATTGGTGTCCAAATGTAATTTCCTAGATTTTACACACAGGGGATTTAGGCACAGAGAAGCTAAATGCATTGATGAAGATTAATTTCTCCCATTTCCTCATTCAGCTCTCCATTCCCTGCCCAGTGCTCCACCAGCCAAAGCAGACACTTGGTTTAGCACAAGTTAACAGACTCTGAATCTTATAAACTGAGGCTAGTTTAAAAGAACCTAGGTTGCAGATATGAGATGTTTAATAGAAATTGAAATCTATCTGACTTGAAATGGAGAAAGCCTTTTTAAACAGCAGAGTAAAGACAAAAGCCATAAAGGAAAAGATCGATAGATTTGACTACTTCCGTGTTAAAAATGACAAATTTTAAAATGTCAAAGCAAAGTTGAAAGACAGTATTTAAATAGAGAAAATGTTTTTTAAAACATAGGGCAGATAAAGGCTTAACATTCTTGAAATACAAAGAGCCCTTAAAATCAATAAGACCAATATCTCAATAGCAAAACAGGCGAGGAATATGGATAGGCAATTTTTAAGGGAAGAAATACATATTGCTAAGAAGCATTCACAAACATTCATTCTCCCTCATAATCAAATAGTTGCACATTAAAAATGCGCACTTGTTGGGCTGGCCCCATGGCTGAGTGGTTGGGTTCGCGCGCTCCGCTGCAGGCGGCCCAGTGTTTCGTTAGTTTGAATCCTGGGCGCGGACATGGCACTGCTCATCGGACCATGCTGGGGCAGCGTCCCACATGCCACGGCTGGAGGAACCCACAGCGAAGAATGCACAGCTATGTACCGGGGGGCTTTGGGGAGAAAAAGGAAAAAATAAAATTAAAAAAAAAAATGCGCACTTGTCACACATCAAATTGTCCAGGATTAAAAAGGATGGAGGCGCCAGCCCCATGACGTAGTGGTTAAGTTCAGTGTGCTCCGTTTTCGCAGCTTGTATTCGCAGTTTCAGATCCTGGGTGCGGACCTACACCACTCGTCAGCCATGCTGTGGTGGTGACCCATGTACAAAATAGAGGAGGATGTCACAGATGTTAGCTCAGGGGTAACCTTCCTCTCCCGAAAAACAACAACAACAACAAAAACCATCTCGTATTAGGAAATTGTAGAGAAAAGAACATTCTGAAGCACTGGGTAGGAGAGCAGTTCAGCAACGTTAACGAAAGCCTCAAAAATTGTGTATTCTTTGATTTAACAATATATGCACCAAGATATTTATAATAGTGATAATTGGAAATTATCTAATCTAAAACATTCCAGTGGCAGGGAACTGGCTAGGTTATGGTACCTTTGTATACCTGGGCATTTTCTAGCCAAACTGCCACCATTGTATGTGACTTAGAAAAGAAGGCTCCTCTATTCCAGGGAGACCCCACCCCATGGAAGGCACAGCTTGTGCAGTCAACAACTTGTACATCCAATACCATGGCTGTGATACACACAATGTGATGCTGTATTATGTAGCCATTAAGACATGTTTTAGGATAATTTTGAATGACATAGGGATATGTTCACCATAAGCTGTTAATGACATAAAACAGAAAATGATAAGAATAGTTTCTGGCATGTAGTAATAGCTATTATTTAAAAGGTAAGTTTTTAAGTGTGTATAACATGAGCCCAATTTAAAAAAGAGTAAGTAACATATGCACAGAAAGAAAACCAGAAAAAAAAAAAAAGACTAGAAGGATGTATACCAATATTTTAAGAGTGTTACATCTGGCTGGTAAAATTATAGGCAATTTTTATTTTTACTTTTTGTGTTTTTCTATACTCTTGATATTTTCTAGGTGAAATGTGTATTACCTGGGTAATTAGAAAAGTCAGTAAAATAAAAAATAAATCTCATTTAGAGGACCAAGCGGAACCAGATCAAGAATGCTGCTTACCCAGGAGAAATATGTGCTTTTGGCTGCTTTCATTAGCTTGCGTTTTCACAGAAAAGCTTAAGTCTTATAGATGGAAAGAAAAATCAGTGAAGAACAGCTGTTATGAATGATATTTGGTGATGGTGGGAAAAATGTGACCACATTAAAATGTTGAAATGAGATGAGGTTTTGTGACATAGGCCATCCTTGTTGTGTAGGTTGTAACCTGAGCAAAACTCTTCTGACCCAGCCTTGCTCATCCAGATGTTAAGGGTCAAAAGAAAGCTTGGCACAGGACAGGCACCAGACGGAGAACGCACTGGGAAGCCTTGGTTAAGTCACAGAAGCAGGGGAAGCACCTGAGGATGAGGAGAAGTCAGTCTTTTTGGAGTTTCTGCTTAAGCCTATCTTGACTTTATTATGTGACTAGTTACGTCTTTATATCTGAGTTCTCTGTTCTGATAAGGTGTTGGGTGCAAAGTGAGAGTGTTAAATGTGGCATTTCCTTTAATGATTTGTTTTCCCTTAAGCCAGTGGTGTTAATTATCTTTGTTAATGGAGAAGAAAAAGCCCATTAGGAAGTGAAATGTACAAATGTCCGGATCCCTAAAACCTTAGCTTAGTTTTTACTCCCCTCTCTGCCTTCTCCTCTACTATTTTCCTCCACCGTTTACGACCCTCCAGTGACCATCCACAGGCTTCAGGACAAAGTTTGAACTCTTCATTTTGGCATAAAACCTGCTTTTCATTCTACCATCATCACTTTTCACCTCATATGCCAACCGTAACAAACTAGCTTTAGTTTTCTGAACACTTATGGTGTGTTATTTGCTATCTCTGGTCACTTAGAGTCTTGTTAATATCATAAAATGCCTACTATGTGCCAGGCACTGTGCTAAATGTATTATCTTCCTCCTTGTAACAGTGCTATCTTGTAGGCTTGAATATTGTCTCCATTTTATAAGTGAGAAACCGGAAGTTCAAAGAAATTAAATAATTTGCCTAGAGTCACACAGTGAGTAAGTGGCAGATCCAGATTCTGAACCCATGTTTTTTTTTTCAACTGCTTTATCAAGGTATGACTGGCATACAAAAAGCTGTAGATATTTAACGTATACAACTGGATGTGTTTGGAGATAAGTACACACCTGTGAAACTATCATTGCTGTCAGTGCCATAAACTTACCCATCACCTCCAAAAATTTCCTCCTGCCCTGTGAACTCAGGTTTGACTCCAAAGCTTGAATTTTTTTTCTTCTGGTGAAATATATGCAACATAAAACTTACCATTTTAACCATTTTTAAGTGTACGCTTCTGTGCCATTAGGTATGTTTACATTGTTCTGCAACCATCACCACTGTCCATGTCCAGGACTTTTCATTTTTCCCAACCGAAACTCTGTACCCATTGAACGATAACTCTCCAGTTCTCCCTCCACTCAGCCCCTGGCTACCACTGTATACTCTCTGTCTCCGTGAATTTGACACTCTAGATATCTCACATAAGTGGAATCATACAATATTTGTTATTTTGTGATTGGTTTATGTATTTAAATTAGCATAATGTCTCCAAGGTTCATCCATGTTGTAGCAAGTGTCAGAATTTCTTTCCTTTTTAGGGTATGAATATGCCACATTTTGTTTATGTATTCCCCCATGAACAGACACTTGGGTTGCTTCCACCTTTTGCCTATTGTGAATATGAACACGAGTGTACAAATATCTGAGTCCCCGCTTTCACTTCTTTTGAGGATTTACACAGAAGTGGAATTGCTGGATCATATGATGATTCTACGTTTTGTGACAAGGACATGGTTGAAGATTGTATGCCAATCATTTTGTAGAATCTCCCTCAATTTTCTCTTGTCCTGTTTCCTCATGCTCAGACTCAGGTAATGTGTTTTGGCTGGAATGTCACAGGTGCTGTGTTGTCGTTTTTTGTCACACCCCATGGGGTGGCGCATGATGTCTATTTGCTGTTTTTAACTTCAGTCACTTATCATGCTGGTGTTTGCTGGGTGTCTCTACTGTAAAGTCTGTTTGTAATTAATAAGCCTCTTGAGAGGAGATAGTTTACTTTGGGGCATGTAAATATCTTTTTCCTGGAGAACCTCCCACCCACTAGAGTTTAGCATCTACTGATGTTTCTTAACTAAATTAATTATTACTCTGATGGTTACCAAATGGTGATTTTCTAATACCATCATCATTCCTTCTGCGTTTATTAGTTGTCTTTCTACTATAAAGAAGAGCTTTCTCTTCTCATTTATTGATTCATTTATTTCAGTCAGTATGGATTCATGGATACTTACTTTATTTAATGGATTATAATCGATTACTATCATTATGTATTTTAATGCTCAAAATTTCCCAGATTTGTCCAGTGGGAGCCACTTCAGGTTGGTTCCTGTGTCCTTTTGACATTTTATCATCATTGTCGGAGCACTTCCTTACTTTATGAGACAAAATGATGGTCCAGGCTCATCTTATTTTTCCCCTGGATTCATTGATTTGAAGAGATCATATTTATTTGTAGAAAAAAAGCTACTTTTAAATGTTTAAAATGCAAAAAACAGTGTTACCAGTCTGCTTCATGTGCATCCACACCGTCTGGCCGTGCAGGCTTGAGACCTTACCCCGGTTTGTTGTGGGATTGGTGAGGTGTCAACCCCAGCAGAAGACGTGTGCATTTTTTTTTTTTTCCATTTCATAACACTTTATTTGACTCACTTTCAAATCGGTCTTCATAAAAAAGCAGATTCGCAAAGAACGATCAAAGCAGATCGTCGACTTAAAAAAAAAGCGGAAAAAACTTCTGGTACATAAAAAATCAACTTCTTGAGGTCATATTTCCAATAACAGATATTTTCAATTGGTGCTGATCATGCAATTGATCATTTCAATTCCCACTCGTCGAGGAAGGGAAAACAGGGTACGTTTATGCATTGTACGAATTTTCCATATCAGTTTAACTCATTTCTCTTAAATCAAGGTTAAGATAGTTTTCTTAAGTCGTGTTGATCGTTTCTTAAATCAAGTTTCGCATCTGTTTTTTAAATCGTTTCACATAGTTTTCTTAAGTCAAGTTTCACATTGTTTTCTTACACCATATTTGTATGAATTGTTTCATGAGGCTGCTGCTTCTGAAAGAAACATGTCATAGTTTTTAGAGGGTTAGCCACAAACGGGTTTTCAGCAACAGCGGCAATCTTTGCCGTTATATATACAAGCAGTTTCTGAGTTGCAGACCGGAACATCGGCTTTAGAAACATCATTATCTCGTTCTTTCGATAAGTTAATTTCTGTGGTAAACATCGCATCATCTTATCTAGGAGAAATGTTTCTATCATGTGCTCTAGAAAGTGCCTAATTATGCTTTTTAGAAAAGAAATGATCAAATCCTTGGAAATCATGATGAGGCCAATGCTGCTTACAAAAGGTTGAGACTTACTCACCGCTCCTTTGGCCAGCAGGGAGAGGTGCTACCCAGTAGGCAGGGATCCAGGAGAAGCCTCAGGCCTGGGGAAGGTTGTGAAAGAAGATTCGACTTGTGCATTTCATAGCCAATTAAATACTAGCTGTAAACTTGCGCATCCCTGAGAGGGGCACAGAAAGAAGCCAGCCCCCATCTGTGCGCAGAATTGTTTGGTTTCCTCCTCTCCGGGGCTTAAGGGCCTGCCAGCCCCAGAGCTCTGTTTAGAGAGAAAACAGTTTTTACATATTTCTCTTTAATGGTAATAGAAGTGAAACTATTGTTGTGAAAAGATGCTAGGTTTCGACTACACCATATGGCACTGAGAGGCGTTCATCACTACAGCTTCTAACAGCTGAACCCAAAATAGCCCATATTTCTGCCTTGATGGAGAATTAGCCCCTGACTGCCAGGAAACACCCATTGTAGCAGCTCTTCAGCCATGTAATTTAAAATAATTACTAATTAAGTGAGAATAAAATAGAGTCCATAATAACAATAATAATCACTGTAGCATTGGTCATTACCCAAGTTACTGTTTGTTGGAGCGTTACCTAGGGGAAGATGGCTTGCCAAAGGGAGGAAGAACTGCGAGGGAGCCCACGGCTTCCTCATTACTGCTGAGGCAAGGAAATGGGGCCGCGCCGGGGTGCTTGGCAGCTACAGGCCTAATTTTATATTCCATCTATATTGCCGATCTCATGTTGTTTCAAGGAATTTGTTCGCTAATACAGCAGGCAGCGTGCAATGAAAACCCTGGAACAGGCGCAGCTGTGTGGCTCTTGTCAATGGATTTCTATCATCTCAGGAAACAAGTCAAGCCATTACCCTGTCTTCAACAAGCATCACTCTTATCCCCATCTCAGGAAAAGCAAAGCCCTTTTGCAAGAGGGCCTTTGAGTGTGTGTGTCCAACACCAAGTGGTTGTGAGTGGGTGTGCGGGAGAACGTGGGTGGAGCGGGTTTCAGATCACTGTGCAAGGGTCTGCCCGGGTGTGTAAGAAAGTAAAAGGTGGAGGCTGTCTGGGTGAAAGGCAGGGTTTCTGCTTCTTGTTGTTTGCGCCTAAAAGAACATGTGTTCCTTTCTTGATTCATTCATCAGGCAAATGAGTACCTACTATGTGCCAGAGAGTGTGCTAGGTGCTGGGGGTGTTGATCAAGGCAGCCCCGGATGCTGACCTCAGGGATCTGACAGTCCCCTGGGTAGGGAGGAATATATGAATATAGAAGTGTAAAAAGTGCCAGAGCGTGCTGAGTGGAGAGCAGAGGGACTCTGTGCAATGTGGCATCTGTGAAGTCTTTGAGGAAGCGCCGTGTATGCTGAGGCCTGAAGTCGAAGGAGGGTTTGGCCAGGCAAATGATGAGGGGAGAATGTTCCAGGCAAAGGCCTTGCACAAGGATGGAACCTTGTTAGTTTGAGGAACTAACGAAGTACAGAGTGTATGGAGAGGCACAGAAGTGCGGAGTGAGGGAGAATGTGGCGCAAGGAGAAGTTGGGGAGGTTGACTGGCTCCAGAGAGAGGAGTCCAGATTTGATTCAAGTGCAACGTGAAGATTTGAAGCCGAGGAGTGACAGGACCTGGTTTATGTCTGTAAAAGCTCAGTCTGGTTGTGGGTGGAGAATGGCCTGGAGGGGGCAGGGCCTGAGCTGATACTGGGAAACGAGGTAAGAGGTCATTTGAGACTTCACGTTAAGAGATGACAGTCCCTTAGGGAGATGGCAGGGTGTGACAAGAAGTAGACTGATTGCATTCATTTAGGCAGTAGAGTTGACTAGGGGTGGTCAGGAGTGTGGAGGTGTCAGGGCTGGTTCCCAGGTCTCCGGCTTGAGCAGCTGGAGGATGCATGTGTCGTGTACTCATGTGGGAAATATCAGAGGACAGCTATATGTGGGGGTTAAAATAGTCAGATTTTTTTATTGTGGCAAAATATATATAACAAAATTTACCTTTTTAACCATTTGTAAACGTAGACTTCCATGGCATTAAGTACATTCACATTGTTGTGCCACCATCACACTATCCATCTCCAGAATCTTTTCGTCCTCCGCATCTGAAACTCTGTACCCATTAAACACTAACTCCATGTTCGCTTTTACCCCTGGCTCTTGGAAAACACCATTCTACTTCTGTCTCTATGAATTTGACTGCTCTAGGTACCTCATATAATCATATAATATTTGTCCTTTTGTGACTGGCATATATCACTCAGCATAATGTCTTCAAGGTTCATTCAAGCTGTAGCATGTGTCACAATTTCCTTTTTAAGGCTGAATAGTATTTCATTGTATGTATACACCACATTTTATCCATTTATCTATTTTTATAGAAATTTTTTGCTTTTTTTGCTGGGAAAGATTCGCCCTGGGCTAACATCTGTTGCCAGTCTTCCTCTCTCTTTTTTCCCTCCCCAAAGTCCCAGTACATAGTCGTATATTCTAGTTGTAAGTCCTTCTAGTTCTTCTATGTGAGCCGCTGCCACAGCATGGCTACTGACAGATGAGTGGTGTGGTTCTGTGCCTGGCAACTGAACCCGGGCTGCCAAAGTGGAGGGTGCCAAACCTTAACCACTAGGCCATCAGGGCTGGCTCTATTCATGCATCTATTGATGGACATTTGAGTTGCCTCCACCTTTGGCTATTGTGAAAAATGCTGTTATGAACTTGGATGTACAAATGTCTGTTCGAGTCCCTGGCTTCACTTCTTTTGGATGTATACCCAGAAGTGGAACTGCAGGATCATATGGGAATTCTATGTTCAACGTTTTGAGGAACCACCAAACTGTTTTCCACAGTGGCTGCACCATTTCACATTCCCACCCACAGTGCACAAGGGTTCCAATTTCTCCACATTCTCACCAACACTTACTATTTATTTATTCATTTTAATTGCCATCCTGAGGGATGTGAAGCGGTATCTCATTGTGGCAAAACATTCAGATTTTTACATGAGAGATATTCGCATGGCCCTGTGGAGTAAATGGTTGGCTATACCAGGCCAGATTTCCAAAGAGAGGTCTTCTGGCCCACAGGTCAGTTTAAATCCCACTGACCAAGGTGGGCAGTGAGCTCTTGTAAAAGCCTTGTCATTGTGGACCTTACATGTTTGCTCTTAAGGTGTCTTCCCCCTGCCAGTGTGCCTGCTGTTTGAGGATGTGAGCTTTTGGTTCACTTATGGTAAACAAATTACGTTTTATACCTGGTTCTCTCCTTTCTGTCTTTTTTTTTTTTGGTGAGGAAGATTGGCTCTGAGCTAACATCTGTTGCCAATCTTCCTCTTTTTGCTTGAGGAAGACTGTCGCTGAGCTAACATCTCTGCCAATCTTCCTCTATTTTGTATGTGGGATGCTGCCACAGCATGACTTGATGAGCAGTGTGTAGGTCTGCCCCTGGTATCAGAATGCACGAACCTTGGGCTACAGAAGCGGAGCACGCAAATGTAACCACTACACCACCAGGCTGGCCCCTGGTTCTCTCCTTTCTAATCCGTAATGCAGCTCCAGTGGAAGTTAACCAAGAATAACTAAATATAAGCTGCAAGTAAGCTCTTCAGAAAGAGGGAATTTATTGTCCTGGTTTTGGAGGGCATTTCCAGCAGAAATCAAATAGGTTTGATGATCTTTTAAAGTGAATGGAAGGCATTTTTGTTTTTCCGTTTTTTTTGTAACAAAGAAAATGCAGCTTTAAAGGGTTTTTCAATTTCTCTCTCAGCTCCCTTTCATTCTCTGATTTCTTTTCTCTTAATGGGATAATATAAACCAGTTTTCTGTCATCTATTATTCATCAAAGCTGTCGATTCACCCTGAACAGAAGGAAGGCAAGGATGTTATTAAAATAAAACAACTTCCAGTTGAGCTGCTAATAAATGCTGAAATGCATCCACATTCCTCCTATTGATTATCTCCTGCCGACAAAGGCAACACAAGCTTGTACCGCACGTTGCCCTGTGGAAATGAAAGATTTAATTAGATGAAAACCAAATGAGCTGGAAGATCTATTGCACTCGGCCATCAAATGATTGTTATTCATAATTGGCTGTATGAAATGCCCCTGCTTCTTGAGCCTTTTTCTCTTAAAAAATTCCCTACAGTGCATTAGGATGAACACAGTCGTTAGTAAATTTTCCCCTGTGCATTTTACAAGCTCAAGGTTGTGGGCTAGAATGAGCCCTGTCAGGCCATAAATCAGGTGTAATAGAACATCTTGAAATTGAGAATTATCAAGCAAGAGCAGGAAGAAGGCAGTGTCTTCTCCATTTCAGGTCCCTCTGCCGATGCTGACGGTGGGAAAAGAGGTGCTGGTGGGGAGCACGCACGGAGAGGTCTGTAAACTCAGACAATAGAATTCTTTAGAACTCACTAGCTCTCTAAGTGTGTGCATGTAAAGTTTAATGTCTGGTTAATGCACTGATATTTAGCAATGAAAATGTATTAAAAAGTTGGTGTTCACTTCGCCAGGAATGTTTCAAGCACCGATCAGGTGGCCTGCCTTTTAAGACACAGTGGGGATGAGAAAGATGGACAGAAATCATTGCCCATGGCAGCCACAGGGTAGGTTTTCCTTCTTGGGACCTTGAGCAAGTTCTTAACATATGAAGGCTTCAGCTTCCTCATTTGTACAATGGGGATAATAATTTGCACAATCATTTGCATTATCTCATCAATTTGTTATGAGGGTTAAATGAGATAATGTAGACGGAGCTTTTGGCACGGTGACTGGGCATAGGGTATGCGCTAAATGAATGTCAGCTGTGAGCAGCACTCCTTTACCTTCCACTTCTACAAGGCCCTGAAGGGAGGATAGCATTTCTTCTGTTATATTTCCCATAGCATCTTGCCCAGTGCCTAGGCCCCTGCTCTCAATAAAAATATTCATCTGAATTAAGGGAAGTGTCACTCTCTCAATCTTGAGGTTCTTACAGATTCAGATGGGAGTTGACAGTCTTTCAACAAGTGTGTATTTAACGCCTTAAATCATTTTCAAAGTGATATTTTGCTTTTCTGATGACAGAAGAAGTAACAGCTGCTCCTTGGCAGAGGCTGTGAGGGGAGAGCCTAAGAGGGCAGGAGGCCTGGCTGCACGTTCCTGCTCCTCCACCAACAAAAAGATTGAACTATCTGAGGATGAGATGAGTTAAGACACATACAACACTTGCAGGAGCACATAATATGTGCTCAATAAATACTTACTAGTGTGTAATAAAATACAGTAAAAAACAACTAACAGATCACTCATTCCTCAGCACCCTGAGACAACCACTAATAAGCACTCATTGCGAGTGTGCTGTGTGATGAACATGGCGCTGGGCATTGTGGGGCGTCTGTTCAGAGCCCATTTACTGAACCCTGTTGATTCTGGGCACTGCACTCAGTGCTCTGCACATATTTTCTCATTTAATTCACACAACAATCCTATGAGGTGGGCAATATTATGATCTCCTTTTTTGAGATGAGAAACCAAGATCAGTGACCTTAGGTAACTTCCCAGGCCATGTAAATGGTAAGTGATGGAGCTAAGATCCCAACACAGGTCTCTTTGGTTCCAAAGTTCACCTTTAGGCTGCCCTACCTTGAGAAGCCCGATACTGAATCGAGACCAGGCAGCCCATATGAAAGAGATAAGCACGATCTAAGTGAAGTGGGAGAGCTGGTGGAGGATGAGAAAACAGGCAGCTATAATTTGCTCCATGCTACAACTGTTAGCTCTTCCAGTTAGGCCTCAGACTCTTTCTCAACACTGTGATTTGGACATTAGAGCAAAGCTGGTGCAGGGGATGAAGCCCTTCTGCTTCTCTAGCTCAATGCTGCGTATTAAACAGGGACTCAAGCAACCAGATGCGCGTTTCCAAGAAGGCCTTACTGATCCTACCTGTTTGGGTATGATTCTTTGTGGCATACCGCACTGAGTTCACGCCGTACTAGAATCCCAGGTTAGCTATTTTTTCTTTAACATCTGGTCCCCTGTAGTTACCACTTCTGTATTAAAAACATCGTAGTGTGTAAGTTCCTGTTTCTCGAGTGTAATTTGGAGTCAAGTGGAACAGATAACAACGTCGATGAGAATATCTTTTTGTTTTTTTTTTTAAAGATTTTATTTTTTCCTTTTTCTCCCCAAAGCCCCCCGGTACATTGTTGTGTATTCTTCGTTGTTGGTTCTTCTAGTTGTGGCATGTGGGACGCTGCCTCAGCGTGGTCTGATGAGCAGTGCCATGTCCGCGCCCAGGATTCGAACTGACGAAACACTGGGCCGCCTACAGCGGAGCGCGCGAACTTAACCACTCGGCCACGGGGCCAGCCCCCGATGAGAATATCTTTTGCAGACACTGACAGGACTTATCCGTCTACAAATGAAGAGATAAAGGATGCATAAATGTTTAATTTTTCTTTGCATGTTAATGTAACCACCGAACACCCTTGGTCCCAGAGCAAATTAGTTGTCACGAAATGAGAGTAAATGACTCGTGGTCTGTACTGAGCTGCTGTCTGTTGGATCAGCTACCCCTGGGCATGGTGTCACAGGAGAGGCAGGCCTCTGCAGCCGAGTTGCATGGGCAGCCGTGCCGGATTAGAAGGCACCTTGGAAAACTCAGGGTGCTGATCTTCTAGCTTGGGGTTGGTTCTTGGTGTGTTTGTGGAGTGAAGGTTCCCTCTCCCTTGTGGAGAAGGTCCAGAGCTGGACTCAGAAGTCCTGATGTTGAGGCTAGCTTCTCCAGTCCCTAGCTGTGTGACCTTCTTCTTCTTTTTTTTTTGTGAGGAAGATTGGCCCTGAGCTAACATCTCTTGCCAATCTTCCTCTTTTTGCTTGAGGAAGATTGTCACTGAGCTAACATCCGTGCCAATCTTCCTATATTTTATGTGGCATGCTGCCACAGTATGGCTTGACAAGCGGTGCTAGGTCTGCACTCAGGATCTGAACCTGTGAACCCCGGGCCACTGGAGTGGAGCATGTGAAATTAACTGCTATGCCACCGGGCTGGCCCACCCCAGCTGTGTGACTTTTATAAGTCACAGCCTTTCTGAGCTTTATTTGGTTCATGTGCAAAATAGAGTCGTGACTAATAATTTTATATATATATGTAATTTTTATTTTTAATTGTGGAAAATACACATAACATAAAATATACTGTTTTAACCACTTTTAAGTGCACAGTTCAGGAGGTTAATAAATTACATTTCAATATAATTATAATACCTATATTACCATGACTCGCCCGGTAGAATTGTTGTGAGGATCATATGAGAGAAAGGATGTGAAGATGTTTCTTATACTGAAAAGTGCTTTGCAGATATCAGACGCTCTTAGCGTGACCCCATCCCCTCTCTGGGCTCCATTTCCCCATCAAGAGCTTGGACTTCAGATCCCTTTAGTCTTAACATTCTGTGCAAACATTCCTTCTAGCCGGCAGAAGTTTCCGGGTCAAGAGGGAGTCAAACCTTATGCTGAAAGGCCGAGTTTTCTCTAGTGAAACATCAGCGTCATCGTGCACATGCAGGTTTTGTCACTTTTCTTGTCACCCCGTGGAGGAGCAGTTGGTAAAGTCTATCTGGCTTGCAGTGACCTGGATATATCTATATGTATATCTATACATCTATAATGTATGATCTCTATCTCCATGTTCATATCTATCTTCTACTGTTTACTTATTCAAAAAATATTTATCCAGTACGTCTCATTGCCCAGGCACCATTTGAAGTGCTGGGGATACAGCTGTGAACAAGAGAGACAAACTCCTCGTCCACCTGGAGCTTACCTATCAGTGGAGCAGGCAGCTGGTAACCCAGCGCATCCATGATATCAAGTAGGAAGTGATAGATGCTATAAGGAAAATGCCAGGGCAGGAGCTGGAGGGGGACGGCCTTCTCTTTTAGATGGAGTGGTCAGGGAAGGCCTCTCTAAAGAGATGACATTGGAGCAGAGACCTGGATGAAGGGAGAGGACCAGCCTGGTGCAGGTGTGGGGAGGTGCGCTCCGGGCAGCAAGGGCACAAGTGTCACGGAAGAGCTTCCACCCAGGCCCCTCCCTGCCCTGTGGCTGAGCTGGGGTAGCCCCAGAGCAGAGGACTCTGGGTTCTTTCTCCTCTCCCTGGGTTTCCATAGATGAGAGTATTTCAGCAGCTCAGAGCTGTGTGTTAGGGAACTCCGAAGCATCTCCGGGCAGCTGGGCATCCATGTTGGGAGAACTGAAAATTTGATTGGTCCCTTTGCTTAATTTTACCTTCTGAATATTCCTCACTTTGAGCCCCTCTCCCCGGAGGCCAAGAGGGCACCCAGCCTCTGCTGGCAGCTGATCCCTTCAGACCTGGCCTGGTGCTTTGAAACAGCCGAGCTGCTGATGAAGGCCGAAGATGCCAAGTTCCTTCAAACCAGGGCCGTGACATTTGGTAAAGAGGGGACAACTCTGTTAGTGAGGAGAAGAGGAAGTAAATATTTATCGAGGCTCTCTGATGCACCAGGCACACGAATTACCATAATTCATTTATAATTTTGCATTTGCTCATATATTGGCTTAGCTGCTTGAATGGAGAACGAAATAACAGAGGCTTTAAGGAGGGGGAAGGTAGTTTCTCACCTACAAGTCTGAGCTGGTAGGCGGACTGGGAGAGTGGAGCGACCCTGTTCCACCACGTCAGCCTGGGACTGGGGCTCCTTTCATTCTCTTGCGCCCCCACATCCGAGAGTGCTGTTCTGGGCCACAGGGGCAAAGATGACTCCCGTCACCATCTGTAATTGTGTTGCAGCCTGCAGGAAGAGGAGGGGAGGGGAGGACATGCCCCTTAGTTTTAAGGGTGTGACCTTGGGGTTGTAAACTTTAGTTTCTCTTATGTTCCATTGGCCCTTGAGTTGCTAGATTTAGCAAACAAAAATACAGGACATCCAGTTAAATTTGAGTTTCAGATAAACAACCAATGTTTTTTCTGAATGGGGCATACTATACTGAAACAATTATTGGACTTTTAATTTGGGACATAGTTATACTAAAAAATTATAGGTTGCTTGTCTTTTATTCAAATTTAACTGGGTGTCCTGTATTTTTATCTGGCAACCGGAATTGGTTAGAACCTAGTCACATGGACAGATCTAGCTGCAAGAGAGTCTGGAAAACCTAAACTTTAGGTGGGTGGTTATGTGTCCAACTTCGACCTAGGGTTTTAATTACTAAAAGGAAGAAGGAGAGAATGGATACTGGGGACAAGAAACAGTCTTTGCCAAAATGTCCATGGTCTCGTTCATTCATCCATTCTACTAATATTTATTAACCACCTACTGTATGACAAGTATTGGATAAACAAGACAGATAAGACTCCTGCTATCATGGAGCTTATATTTTAGTGGAAGAGACAGACAATAAAATTTAAATACATGTAGAATTTCAAGTAGTGATAAATGTTCTAAAGAAAAATGAGGCAGGTAAGGTTCTAGAGTTTGATAGGGAAGCTGCTTTTCTTTTCTTTTTTGCTGAGGAAGATTAGCCCTGAGCTAACATCTGTTGCTAATCTTCCTCTTTTTCTATGTGAGCTGCCGTGACAGCGTGGCCACTGACAGATGAGGGGTGTAGGTTCATGCCCAGGAACTGAACCTGGGCCACTGAAGCAGAGTGTGCCAAACTTAAGCACTAGGCCACCAGGGCTGGCCTGGGAAGCTGCTTTTCAGATGGGGAGGCTAGGGGAAAGTTCTCTGGAGAAAGGACACCTGAGTGAAGTGGGGGAGGAAGCATGTGAAACTCTGGGGAAGAGCATGCCAGCCAGAAGGACCAGCTCGTGCAGAGACCCATGACCTTGGTGTGTTTCAGGAAAGAGAAGGCGGCCCACATGGTTGGTGTGGAGGGATAAAGGGGGAGACTAAAGGGAAGAAGGCAGGAGAGGGCCTTGAAGGCCACACAGAGTTTTTAAAATTCTAGGAATGATGAGATGCCCCTCAGGGGTTTTGAGCAAGACAGTTGCATGATTTAGTTTACATTTTTTTTTTTTTCTCATTAAACTTTGTTTTAATGGGTCTCAAAATTCTGTGACAGATTTTTGGTCAAGTTGTTTCCATTAAAAAGTACTGATTTTAAAAACTAATAACTTAAAACTGCCACACAAAAAACCAAATGGTCCACAAAACATTCTCCGTTCCTTCTGAAGGTTTTACGATGCATTGTTATCATTAACCAGTCTTTTACTATTAAACTTAAATGGCCAATTGAGACAAACAGTTCTGAGACCGTTCCACCACTGATTAAGACTGGGGTGGCAGGTATTGGGGATACTATTCATTTAGCCTTCTGAGCCTTCTGGGCAGACTTGGTGACCTTGCCAGCTCCAGCTGCCTTCTTGTCCACTGCTTTGATGACACCCACAGCAACCGTCTGTCTCATGTCACGAACAGCAAAACGGCCCAGAGGAGGATAGTCAGAAAAGCTCTCAACACACATGGGCTTGCCAGGAACCATATCAACGATGGCAGCATCACCAGATTTCAAGAATTTGGGGCCATCTTCCAGCTTCTTTCCAGAACGACGATCAATCTTCTCCTTCAGCTCAGCAAACTTGCAAGCAATGTGAGCTGTGTGACAATCCAGCACAGGTGCATACCCAGCACTGATTTGGCCTGGATGGTTCAGGATAATCACCTGAGCTGTGAAGCCAGCTGCTTCCATTGGTGGATCATTTTTGCTGTCACCAGCCACATTGCCACGGCGAACATCTTTGACGGACACGTTCTTGACATTGAAGCCCACGTTGTCCCCAGGAAGAGCTTCGCTCAAAGCTTCATGATGCATTTCAACAGACTTTACTTCAGTTGTAACATTGACTGGAGCAAAGGTGACCACCATGCCAGGTTTCAAAACACCAGTCTCCACTCGGCCCACAGGGACAGTACCGATACCACCAATTTTGTAGACGTCCTGGAGGGGCAGACGCAAGGGCTTATCAGTTGGACGAGTTGGTGGCAGGATGCAATCCAGAGCTTCAAGCAGCGTAGTTCCACTGGCATTGCCATCTTTACGGGTGACTTTCCATCCCTTGAACCAAGGCATATTAGCACTTGGCTCCAGCATGTTGTCACCATTCCAACCAGAAACTGGCACAAATGCAACTGTGTCTGGGTTGTAGCCAATTTTCTTAATGTAGGTGCTGACTTCCTTAACGATTTCCTCATATCTCTTCTGGCTGTAGGGTGGCTCAGTGGAATCCATTTTGTTAACACCAACAATTCGTTGTTTCACACCCAGTGTGTAAGCCAGAAGGGCATGCTCACGGGTCTGCCCATTCTTGGAGATACCTGCTTCAAATTCACCAACACCAGCAGCGACAATCAGGACAGCACAGTCAGCCTGAGACGTGCCTGTAATCATGTTTTTTATGAAGTCTCTGTGTCCGGGGGCATCAATGATGGTCACATAATACTTGCGGGTCTCGAATTTCCACAGGGAGATATCAATGGTGATACCACACTCACGTTCAGCTTTCAGTTTATCCAAGACCCAGGCATACTTGAAGGAGCCCTTTCCCATCTCAGCAGCCTCCTTCTCGAATTTCTCGATGGTTCTTTTGTCGATCCCACCGCACTTGCAGATCAGGTGGCCAGTCGTGGTGGACTTGCCCAAATCGACGTGTCCAATGACGACGATGTTGATATGAGTCTTTTCCTTCCCCATTTTGGCTTAGATTTTGCGGTGGTTTTCACGACACCTGTGTTCTCACGGCAAACCCGTTGCGAAAAAGCGATTTAGTTTACATTTTTAAAGATCACTGTACCCGCTGGGCAGACACTCGGCTGTAGGGAGCAGGAGTGGAGGAAGGGGAGTGGGGGAGTGGGGTGGCTCCCGCAGGGCACTGGGCTTGAATAGGGCAGTAGGGCGGAGGCAGTGAGAGTGGTGGGATTCAGGACGTCCTTGAGGTGGGTACTAATATCATCCTCGGCTTACAGCTGTGGGAGGCCCGGAGAGCCAGCGCTGGATTCTAGGTCTGTGTGACCTGAGCGCTCTGCTGGAAGGCGGTGAGGAGTCCAGCTGGAGGGAGGGAGGTCTTGCAGCTTTGAGAGACCGCAGGACTCATTCAGCCCTTGATTCTGACACGGCAGCCGGAGCCAGACGGAGGAGAACGGAGGATGGAGAAGGCCACTTTCTCCCCTTCCTCCCTCATTCTCCCCAAGCGTTGATTCTCCCTGAGACTCCGGATCTGAGGTAGTCTTATTTGTCATTGGCTTCCTTAGAATAAAATCCTGTCTCCTTGTCCATGAAAAAATAAAAGCAGTCGATGTTTTTGGGAGTCGGCAGCTGTGACACTAATAGCAATGTGCACTCTAGAAAGAGGGAGGTGACTTTTATTCTTTGTGACCCTCAGGCCCCTGGGCTGTGAAGGAGGCTTTGGAATCAGCCACACCTGGTCCTGAGTCTCATTCGCCAGCTGAGCCTTGGTTTTTTGATCTGCAAAGTGGGACCATAACACGGCTGTTCCATGTAATTGCTGAGAGCGTTAAAAGAGAAAATGTGCCGGAAACTCATAGCATCCAATAAATGTGATTCATTTTATGATTTTGTGATTGGCTCCAGCTTGCTCTTAGCACTGTTCTTTATCCTTCCACCAGTTCCCTGACTGACCCTACTCTTCCCATCATTCCCCACCCCCTTCCCTCACTTGCTTCTATCCTGTCATGATGTCTAGAGCCCCACATAATGTGGCCTTTTGGGAAATAGAATGAAGATCTGAGGAAAAATGCCAGGAAGAGGGTGTCAGGAGCTATAGAAGTCCCCTCCATTCACCTGTTCTCTAGAATTGGAATATGAAATATTCATATAAGTCAAGTGAAAGGCATTACCAACTAGATGTTCTCTCTTAGTTCCGGGAGCACACTGCTGATAAGAAACAAATGAGGGATGCAACTTCTCCCAAGTGCTGTAAAGGTGTGTGTTACTAGAGAGCTGGTCTTGCCCTGGGGGTCAGTCTCTCCTGAAGCATAAAGGCAGTTGCAAATATCGCAGCTTCTGACGAGGCCATCAGAGCCCGTATGAGAATTTGGGAAAGGCATTTGAAGTCCTGTTTATTTGAATCAAGCATAAACACACTGTGCACATGTCTGGCTGCTGGTGGGGCGGGGAGGAGGCTGGGGAGCAGATCCTTCTGCGGTGGATTTCAAATGGAGATCAGCTGGCCCGAGTGATCGATTACCCCGGATGAAAAGACTCAGAGCTGTGGACTCGTAGCAGGAAGAGCCCTTAGAAACAGGGAACTGCTCTTTTTACAGTTAGGGATACTGAAGACCAGAGAGGTGCTTGCTTGCCCAAAGTCGCGCAGCTTAGCTTGAAAGTAAATTATGGAAGAATTCTGGTGGGCTTTGGGGTCAGACAGCGTTGAGTTCAAGTCCTGGATCTATCACTATATTCCTTGGGTGAGTGACTTCGTTTTCTAAAGCTTTAATTTCCTTGCTTGTAAGATGGGGCTAATAATAGTTCCCACTTGATAGGGTGAATATGACAATTGACCAGAAAATTTATGTAAAATAGTTGGTACAATGCTTGGCACTTAGTAAGTGCCCAGTAAATATTGGTATTTTGTGGTGTTGAGGATGATATATTTTTGGGGTCCCAGGAACTGACAATAGGAAAATGTTTCTGTTGTTAATGTGCCACTGGCCTCTGGTTTGGTCCTTATTAGAGGATGTGGTGGGTTGAATTGTGTTACCCAAAAGATATGTCCAAGTCTTACCTCCCAGTACCTGTGAGCATGACCTTATTTGGAAATAGGATCTTTGCGGATGTGATCAAGTTAAGATGAGGTCATACTGGATTATGGAGGGCCCTACTCCAATGGCTGCTGTCCTTATAAGAAAAGGGACATTTGTACACAGACACACAGGGAAAACGCTGTGTGAAGACAGAGATCGGAGTGATGCTACCACAAACCAGGGAATGTCCAGGGTTAACAGCAAGCACCGGAAGCCAGAAGAGGCAAAGAAGCGTTCTTGTCTAGAGCCTTCAGAGGGAGCGAGGCTGTGCCAACACCGTGATTTTGGACTTTTAGTCTCTGAAACTGTGAGACAACAAGTTTATGTGGTTTTAGGCTACGCAGTTTGTGATTTTTTTGGCAGCCCTAGGACACGAATACAGAGGCTATCAGTGTGAGAGGCTGTTCTGTTCATTTCCTTACTTTTGATAGAGCTATTGAGTAAACACCTCCCAAAGATCTGGGCTATTTGCCTACTGATCTAGCGATGCTGGAGGGGTGTGTGCGTGTGTGTGTCTGTGTGTCTGTGTGGTAGTGGAGGGAGACACAAGTACCATGGTTAATGAGAGCCGGGAGTCTTCACGATCATGAGGATACTCAGGATCACAGGATGCCGAGAGCACACTCGGGAAAGACAGGAGGGGCCACGGCAGGACAGAGGGCAAAGGCTGCCGAGTCCCGTGTGTCCCAGTTCTCCTGCTGAGTCTCGCTCCTTCCCCTTCCCTGTCATGTGAGTATAGGGAGTTTTCTTGCTGGGCCGAGATGCAGAGAAATTGTAACAGACTTGGGAAATTGTTGGGATTTATAAGCCCTTGGTGAATGCCTCTCTCTTCCAGTCAGGAGCGGACCAGGAGAATATTGCGAGGGATGTGCTGTGTGCCTGTATAATTTCCCAAAAACAGCCAGGTGGTCTCTGTCTTAATTCATGTTTCTGCAGTTGGTCCTGGAAGATAGAGAAGTCCTTTTTTAGTACAGAATCCCTCCACCCCTGTTGACCTCATTGGTCCTGCCTCCCCCTCAGTCATTCCTTCTCTGCCTCTCCCACTCTGCACTCTGGCAGCATTGTTTTACGTAGCTCTGAAGTTGTCCTCTGCCTTCTCCAAACAGAAGGGAAAACATCCACAGACAGGAGTGATAATTCCGCCTCACCGCTCACTGCCATGGCTACTATGGGAAGTACTAGAATTCATCTCAAAAGAAGAGAGAGTACACGATGAGGATGTATGCAGTTTTCAGAGCTCCTGTGGCAAGGGTGAAGGCTGGGGGGTAGGGGGTGGGTGCAGGTGGAAGTGACAGTGACAGTTCAGCTGTGTGCTCACTGATGGAGGACTCTTGTGGGAGCCCAGGCTCAAAGTTGCCATTTGGACTGCTGGACTCCAATCAGAATCAGTGCCATTTTGGTCTTGACCCTTTTGAGCCAAAGAAAAAGGCTTGAATCATTGGATTTCCTAGGTTGTCCGCTCAGGAGGAGGCGCAATCCCCAGCTCATAGGGATTTTTTAGAGTGAATGTGAAGGGGGAGGATGGGGGGAGGGTGGGCAGCCAGTCAAGGAGAGAGGAGCCAAGAGGCAGCACAATGGCAGAGGAGGAAGTCAGGTGGGCAGGGAAAGCAGAATTCTCTCTACCCTGTGCATTGGGAGCTGCTCCCCTAACTACAAAGTGAGTGAGTGGGGAGGTTTGCTGTCCCCTGTGAGAAATCTCCCGCAGGTGATTCCGTTTATGTGAAATATTCCGAATAGATAGGTCCATAGAGACAGAAAGCAGATGAGTGACTGCCAGAGGCTGGGGAGAGGGGAGATCAGGGAGTGGCTCCTTACTAGGGTGTCTTTATAAAACACTCTGGAGCTAGATAGAGGTGATGGTTGCACAACATTGTGAATGTGCTAAATGCTACTGAATGGTACGATTTAAACCAGTGAGTTTGGGCCGGCCCTGCGGCAGAGTGGTTAAGTTCACAATGCTCCTCTTTGGCGGCACAGGGTTCGGCCGGTTTGGATCCTGGGTGCAGACATGGCACTGCTCATCAAGCCGTGCTGAAGTGGCGTCCCACATGCCACAACTAGAAGGCCGACAACTGGAATATACAACTGTGTACTGGGGGGCTTTGGGGAGAAAAAGAAGAAAAGAAAGATTGGCAACAGATGTTAGCTCAGGGCCAATCTTTAAAATAAATAAATAAAATAGTGAGTTTTATGTGATGTGAATTTTACCTCAAAAAACAGAAGCCAAAAAAAACCAACACCCTCCCCCCGCCAGGTCCCTTTTAAATCACAGTGATCCCATTGAGGTGGCCTCTGGAAAGATAAAGACTCTGGCTGGGCTCTGAGCCTGGTGGACTCACCTGGACTCAGTGTTGTGGGAGTGGGAGGTCCTTGCTCCAGCTGGCCCACCCTTCCCCTCACCCCCTCAGAGGAGCACACAGGGGGCCTGTACTAGTGCTGAGGGGTTAAGAGCGTGGGTTCAGGGCCCTTCATCTGGGGGTGGATCCTGACCCAGCCGCTGCTGACAGTGTGAATCTGGATGTCACGGAAACTCTCTGAGCCTCCGTTCCCTCACTTGGAAAGGGGGGGTGACTATATCTACCTCCTTGGGTTTCTGTTAGCTTGAACTAAGTGTGTAAAGCATTTAACACAGTGTGGGACGCATTATCACCACCCAATAAATGGCGGTGGCTATTATAAACAATAATTCTATCATCTGTCGTATCTGCCTGAGCACAGTATTGATTGCCAAGGTCCAGAGGTAGCAAGAAGTCTGGCCTTCAGCGAAGTTGTCTAAAGAGAACCCCAAACCCAGCAGCCTGCTTGCGTGATGGGGAAAGAAGACATTCAGCAAGAGTGGAGGGTGTTATTGCCTTAGCTGTGGTTTTGAAGGGGTTGGATAAATAGCATCCTACTGCCCTGAGTCCTGAACCAATGGAAAAATAGGACAAAACCTAAGGAGATAGGAGACCAAAATATCACCTTTATGCCAATCAAGCTGAGTCTGGAGATCAGAGGCACTTCCTATTGCTGATCCCGGAACGAGGCTTCTCACTCTGTCCAGACAGAGCTGGGTCACAGCGGAGCTGCCCAGCCTGGGGCCTGCCCCTGCTGACCTTCCAGTGAGGGAGCGGAGGGGCGTGGGCCCAAGCCCACCCACTAAGGCAGGCACCTGGCCTCCAGGTGGAGAGCAGCCAGGAGCACCGCTGGTGGAGCTCCTTCCAAGTGGAAGAAAAGTCAGGAGAGGCATGGAGGGGGCTCCACACTGGATGGCTGGAGGCCCCCAGAGTCGTCTCCATTCGAGGCAGGGCCTGTCCTGACGTCTGCTGGGGCTCCCACCTGCTTCCTCACCAGGTCTGACATGGTGATGGACACTCTATGGCTGGTGACTCCTGCCTTACATTCAGCAAAGAGCCTTTGTCACAAAAGGAAATAGAAGAGAAAAAAAAAGAGAAAAAAAAGAAGCAAATAAAAACAAAATCTGGAAACAGCCTTATTTTGCCCAATGTTTTGGAAATGGTAAAGTAAATTCTGGAATATCCACTCAAAGGAATGTGAAGAAGCCATTGAAAAAGGCTGCTTACAAAGGGTTTGTAGTGATGTGGGAATTGTATGATAACGTCAAGTAAAAAAAGCCTGATACAGAATCGCACATACAGTATGAACTCAGCTATACAAAAACCTCCCTAAGATTATGCATAGAAAATGAAAAGATTGAGAGGAAATCTCCAAAATATTAACAGTGGTTGTCTTCTGTTTAGTTTTTCTCTATAGTTTATAAATTTTCTGTAATAAGCATGTATTTCTTTTATAATGGAAAAACTCAATTTTGTTTAAAAAAAGGGTTATGAATTAACAGTCAAACCAACAGTTTACAACTTCATAGATTTATGAGATTACGGAATGTTAATGCTGCAAGAGGCCTTAGAGATTTTCCTAGTTTAAGGATTTTAAGTCTTTTTTTGGATCACAGATCCCTTTGAAGATCTGAAAACTACGGCTTCTCTCCTCAGAACATTTCACACATAAACATACTATCATTTAAGTTACTTTTAGTTTTAAGATACAGAAAGGCCTACTCAAAGCAGCTTAAACAGTGGAGGAAATTTATTGGTTTATATAACTAAAAATGTCAGGGATATCCGGTGCAGCTTGATCAAGCACTTCAACAATTTCACCAAGACTTTCCTTTCTTCTGTCTTTCTGCTCTGCCTCCTACAGTGTCAACTTCATTCCAAGAATGAATTCCAAGAGCATTTGTGGCTCTTTCTGGGTCTCTGAATCCCCATCTCCAAAATAAGGGGATTGGATTAGATTGGATTAGTCTGTTGCTCATCTCCACGCCAAACTCCCTCCACCCTCACAAGCCTCAGTAAGTCAGAGGTGAATAAGCAGTAAGTAGGACCCTTAGCAAATCTCTAAGCTCCTCTAGGACCCAGGACAGCTGCACTTTAATGAAGAGACAGGGAGGACCTCATGTCGAGGGGACAGAAGGGTTCGGAATGGGAGAGGTGGCTGCTTTGAGCCGCAGCCAGCTAGGAGCCTCCCATCTAAGACAGCATGGATGGGAAACGATGCAAACAAGGGGAGAGGGGGAGTGATTCTATTATTCATGCCTGTATCTTGAAGATAATCATTATAATTTCCCTTCCCAAAACTCTGCTTGCTCAGAGGAAACGATCATATTCTAACAAGCGCTTGTTTATGAAACTCGCAGTAATTGGATTGGAGTGTGAATTATTAAACTGTGTGTGTGTGGCACTTCCTGCCAGGTGTTTAATGATTGTGTTCAAATGTGTGGGGCTGGCCTGTTGGCTGGGAAGATAAGGCTCCCAGGAAGAAAACTCCAACTCTGGGTCAGGGCTAGGATGACTTTCTCAGCCGTGTGAAACAGCCGGCTGAAGAGGCCCTAATGGAGAACATGGTTCGGTCGCCTCGTTTTAAGGATGGGGAAGCTGAGACTCAGCATGTGCAGGCACTTGATGAAGGGCTGCACAGTGATCATACTCACAATTAATTGCTCCTTTACCTGGTTTTCCAATCTATTCATTCATCCCTTGTGAGAATCCAGTGACTTGGCTTTCTCAACCGCCATTTCCTTTTCCTTTGACCTGGAGAGATTGGAAACTAAGCCAGCTTTCTGGCAGCTCGGATTCCAGATGCAAGGTAACTTCCACCAAAGAGCTGCCCTTGAATGAGCTCTCTCTGCAGCTGTGGCTGCTGAGAGACAAGGTGTTGGAGATGTGTTAGGAGCCAGCCATGGTGACCGGATGCAGCGTTCCAATGGTTAGCCATCAGCCTCCAGGGTTTTAAGGTGGAGGCAGCAGCTTCCTGACCTTGGGATTGCATCTATGATAGCATGTCCTTGAGCTCCACAATCCCTGATCCTGCCTCTCCTACTCTTCCAGTGCTTTTTTCTTTAAGAGAGGTTAATTCCCCGTATTAAACCTCTTTCTGCTTGACATGCCTAGAATGACTTCTATTTCCTACACTGAACTCTCACAGTCCCTCTGTGTTAGCACAAGTCATCCTTATGTTTGATGATAATTTCTCCCCTGGATCCTGATCTTATGTTTCCTATGTCCTATAGAGTATAGCCCCACTCATGTCATCCTGGAATCTTAAGCTCAAGAAATCCAAAACTAACCTCATTATTTTCCCTCCAAAACTTACTCTTCCTATAGACTTCCTTTTGTCCATTGTTGTCTCTACTTTCTCCCAATAACTCAGGTTTGCAGGTAGTTTTGGCTTTCCCCTTACTGCTGTCATATGCTTGTCAAATCTTATTCATTCTATTTTCTTTGTTAGTTAGGACTATTGGTTTTAAGTGATCCAATTATGTCAATTAATGAACAGAGAGAATGTAATAATCTGCATAACTGGTAAGTCCAGCATCAGGCGTGGTTGGATCCAGAGGCTCAGAGAATGCCATCGGTACTCGTTGCATTTCTCCTTCTCCAGGCTCTGGTTTCTGCCAGTCCCTTTCTAATGGTGGGCTGGTGGGCCCTCACAGCTCTAGGTTTCATAATCTTTACATCAAGATTTGTGGGGATAAGGTTTATCTTTCCCATTATTTCCAGAAAAACTTCTAGAAAGAGTCCTTTTGGGTAATATTAAACCAGTCACTTGCTACGGGTTGAATTGTGCCCCCCAAAAAAGTATGTTAAAGTCCCAACCCCTAGTACCTCAGAATGTGACGTTATTTGGAAATAGCATTGTTGCCGATGTATCAGTTAAGTTATGATGAGGTCATACTGGAATAGGGTGGGCCATTAATCCAATGTGCCTGGTGTCCTTATAAGGAGCAGAAGAGATGAGACACAGAGAGCAGAACACCATGTGGAGACACAGACACAGAGAGAAGATGGCCAGGAGGCAGAAATTGGAGTCACGCTGCCGGGAGCCGGGGAACACCTGGGGCTACCAGAAGATGGAAGAGGCAAGGATGCAGCCTCCCTTAGAGGCTTCTGAGGGACCGAGGCCCTGTTGACACCTTCATCTCAGACTCCAAGCCTCCAGAGCTGTGAGGAAATACATTTCTCTTCTTTGAAGACACCAGTTTGTGGTTCCTCATTACGGCGGCCCTAGGAAACTAGTAACCGCTGCTGCCTGGAGAATGGAAGAAGGTGATTGGCCAGGCCTGGGGTGTGCGTCCATTGCATGTGTCATTGTCACTCTAACAGCGTGAGCTACGAGGGAGGGAATGCTGGTTCCCCCAAGGAAAATTCAGGAGCATTTACCAGAAGAGGGGAATTGGAAGCTGCCGAGGTGAGAGCTACAGGTGTCCCCTCTAACTGTAAATGCCCAGTTCAGGCCCCCAGCCCTTCTTGCCTGAACTAATGATGTAATCTCCCAGCTGTCCTTCAAGTTTTCCTCCTCTTCTCTTTCCATCCTACTTTATAGAAGATGCCGATCACTGCTCCTCATTTTTGGCTTTGATCTTGCCACTCTCCTGTGCAAAATCCTTCAAGGGCCCCTCAAGCCGACAGAATAAAATCCTGCTCTTTAACCTGGCTTCCACCTCCCCTCCATCTCCATGTTTTGAAATTCCACTTCCCCTTTAACACCCGGAGCAAATTCAGGCTCCTTCAAGAACTGCCCAACTCAGCTGGAGGTTTTCACCGGCCTCCGAACTTTTCCCCATTTCCATTAAGGCGTTTGTGAGTTTGCTCAGGCTGCCATAACAAAATACACAGACTGGGGGATTAAACACAGACATTTATTTCTAACAGTCTGGAGGCTAGAAGTCTGAGATGAAGGTGTTGGCAGGATTGGTTTCTCCTGAGGCCTCTCTCCTCGGCTTGGAGACGGCTACCTCCTCTGTGTCCTCACATGGCCTTTCCTCTGTGCCCACACATCCAGGTGTCTCTTCTTCTTTTACAGGGACACCAGTGCTATTGGATTAGGGCCCCATCTAAGGGCCTCATTTTAACTTAATTGCCTCTTTGAAGGCCCAATCTCTAAATGCAGTCCCACGGATTAGGGCCCACCCATTGGACCTCTTTAAAGGCCCTCTCTCCAAGTGCGGTTACATTCTGAGGTGCTGGGGGTTCAGACTGCAACACGTGAATTTGGGGGAGGGGGGGACACAATTTAGTCCATAAAAGCACTTAAAACTTTCCATTTTATTTTATTATTTGTGTGCTTACCTTAACTCCCTTAGAAGATGGAAAGTTCCTTGAAGGCAGGAAGTTTATCTTGTCTATATCCTTTTATCTCCCATAGTGTTTAATACACTTCTTGGACTTAGTAAATGCTCAAAATATTTTATTGAGTGAATGAATGGTACATAAAATAATTCTTGATTAATAAGGATTTCTAAAGCTACATAGTGCAAGAGGCACTGGACTTCATGTCAAAGATGTGGGTTCTTTTTCCAACTCTGCTGCTTTCTAGCTGTGTGATCTTGAGCAAGTCACTTTGCCACTTGGGCCTCAGTTTCCTCTTCTGTAAAATGGGAATGATAATGCTTTCTTGTTTGTTTTACAAAGTTGTTTATGAATATTAATGAAATAGTTTTGTCATTCAGAAAATATTTGGGGCACCTGCTGTATACCAGGCACTGTTCTAGGCATGTGGGACACAATGGTGAACAAGCTAGGCAGGGTTCCTGTCCTCATGGTTCTGAGGGGGGAAGAGGCAATTAACAAGATCATCAACACAGAAAATAATTTCAGAAAGTGCTGTGGAGTCAACGCATTGTCTATGTAGACTATACATAGCAAGAGATGTCCTAGTGATTGGTAGTGAAGGAAGACCTCTCTGAGGAGGTGACATTCAAGCTGAGATGTGAATAATGAGAAAGAAGTGGCTATTCCTCGGGGGAGAACATGCTGGGCAGAGGGAGGAGCAAAGGCTCTGACAGGGAGAGAGCGAGTGTGACTGCTCACTGAGCTGACAGTAACGACATTGAACAGGTGAGTCTCAGTCAATGTGCATGGCTTCCTGGGCGTCACAGAAAGACCCTCGAAGGCGAGGTTTTGTCCGTGACTCAACCACAGTGTATGACTGGGACATCTCTTCCCACGTGTGCAGCCTCGGGCGCATCACTGCCTCTAGTGCCAGCTCTGGGAGAGGGTCAGGTGAGACCATGTGGGTGAAGGCATTTGGAAAATATAAAGTGCCGCCCGATTTCCAGGAGGCATCGTTGTTGAAAACGTGTTCCCCACAATTGAGGGATTTGGACTTTGAATTCAGCAACTAGCTTGCTGATCAAATTTCCTGAGGAGAGCTGACGTCACCCCTGTTTAGGGCTCAAAAATGCTTGTGTCGGGCTTTTCAAAGCAAATTGATAAAAATTAAGTTGCTACTGCAGCACTGATCTGCAAACTGTCTTTTGTGAGGGTTGAATTCCAGTGTTCTTTCCTCCTGAACTTCTATACACAAGATTTGGTATGGCCGATCCCCTTTTTAGGACTTTTGGGTCCCTATAAAACTATCTGGGGGTCAGGTCACTTGATATCTGTGTGTGTGTGTGTGTGTGTGTGTGTGTGTGTGTGTAGTGTTTTGCATTGCAATAGAATATTCCAGAAAAGAGCCTTCTGCTCAGATTTCTTAAACATTCCACGGACGCCAGAACTGACGTGATTCAACGCTGTACACGTATTCCTTGAGTAGTGAAATTGCACCCAAGATACATATAAACGACATAGTAACAGAGCATTCTTTTAAGAAGAGCTGATTACTTCAAAGTTCTTGGTAGTAAAGCGCATTTCCTTTGAACTTGTTCCCGGGTTTTCCCCCTACACCCCATAAACCACCTCCCTATGCTTCCTTCCTCCCAATCTCATCTGCTGTACACTGAAACTTTCATAACGTAAGCATCCTTAAGTGCACAGAGACTGCCCATTATTGCTCACTCTGAAGGTTGACAGATTCCGAGGCCTTTAAGATGATGGATACGCACACTGGAAAGGTCACTGATGCCGAGGCGGTTGTGGAACTGTCAGTAAAGGGAGCACTCTTCTGGTTTTATCTGTGGTGAAGGAAGTAGGAAGTGTCAGGGGAATTTTACCAAGTCTGAGTTTGGAAAACAACCAGGATTGTGCTGAAAACCCTCCCGGGCGATACTTCGCCTGTTGGAGGTTTGAAGAATTCATCTTCTCTCTGTGTCTCTACCTCCTCTCTCTCCGTGTCTCTTGACTCTTGGTCTCTGTCTCCATTTCTGTCTCTCTCTCTCTTTTTCTTGCCCTTCCCCACCTCTCCTCATCCCTTATTGATTCACCTCATAGGAATAAAGTTCTCTTCAACTAGTGGGGCTCCCGTAATTGAAGCTCTGGGGCATATCAAATGAAACAGCTAATGGTAACTTTTTCTTTCCAGGCAGGTTATCAATTATGAATGGCCAGGCAATCAGAGATCAAAAGAGGCCTGTTTCCCCAAATGAATTAGTGGATTTTAGAATGGGATGAAATGAAATGGAGCTAATAGGCAGTTTTTGAAGAGAAGGCTGACGGATTTGGAGCTGGAGGTAGGAAGCTCAAAACTGTGGAGACTTCTTGCTTGGTTTCAGAGTTTTGGACAGCTTGTGCGCAAACCCGGAGGGCCACAGCACGTGCTGGAATGACCGGGAAGCTTACGCGTTGGGAAGCGTAGCTGGCCGATGGCTGTGTGAATGTGCCTTGCAGTCTAAAAGGCTGCTGGGAACCTAACATCCATGCTGGGACTGCATTCTTTCTCTGCCTCAGCTCCTGTTAGCAGTCTCCATGCTATCCAAGTGTCCCGGACTTGTGATTTCCAGAAGAGTGTAATGCTGGAAGATTCTCCTGACACATCCCAGAAGGAAGCATTATTCTCACAGTGTTATCTTTGCTGCTCTCTGGGTTTGCTCATCCAGGGAGATTGTGGCAGCCATTGTGATTATTCTGTCTGTCTGTCTGTCTCTCTCTCATGCACACACCCCCGCCCCCTCACATTAGCTTCATTTCCTAGTGTAACTAGAAGCCCGCACAGGCTCAGCTACAGAGACAGAAAATCCTGTGGAAGCACGTTGGGCTCATTAATAAGGGAAAGTGACTGGTGACTATAACTTCTATAGCTTTTATGAATTACTAGAAGTGAATTTTTGGGAAATTACTAAATAATACATGTTCAACATAGAAAAATTAGAAAAGATAGATAAGCAAAAAAAAAAAAAAAAAGGGAATTCACTCCGTGTATAAGGAATTTTGTTTTTATTAAATACTAGTTTTTTAAATTGAAAAAATAATCTATAGCAGTAAAAAAAATATTATAACACTTCAGAAGGGCATGAAATGGAGTAAGATCCCTCGGAACCTACTCTGACTGTACCAATGTATATCTCTGTGTAGATGAAGTTAAAAAATATGGGAATATACTGTAGGTACTGTTCTGCACCTTATTTTTTTACCTAATAAATTTTGACCATCTTTCCCTGATAGTACATATGGATGAATTTTTTAATATGGCAACTATTCCTTAGTCACAGGTGTAATTATGAATACCATGCTAATTTGTGAATACCTCTGGAATAACATTGGGACACAAAGAGAATCGAAAAAAAATGGACACTCAGCACTACTGGGAAATGATGCTTCATTATTCAAGACTCTATCCCATTTATGCTATGTCTGTGGAAGCACTTGACAAATTAATTTGTCTTTTCTCTGACCAAAGCACTTGCACCACACAAATCCTCCTCGCACTCTGAATTACTATCTGTCTTTGATGTCAGCAGAGGCACAACCCACAAACTTTCATGGCATTAGGACTCAATTATCTTCCGTTTAAGGACATAGGGCAGGGGATGAACAGAACCACTTCCCCGGGGCCTGAACGGCGTTGGTCTTCAGAGCAGGGGTGTAGGGAGTGGGCCAGGCTTGCTAGTGTGGAACACTGATGGACAAAGGTGCCCCTATGTTCTTTAATGAATATATTTTTGTGACACATGAGGGCTTCTAAAACGTGGGGGCCAGAGCAGGGACTCTCCTGACCCAGTGTATGGGTGGTACTGTACAGTGGTGTGATCATATTGGTTGTTAAAATATTGTTACATGTATATGGTGGGTAATAGATGCTGCTCTGACACCCCAGTGATCCCTCCCCAGGACTCCTGCTGGCCTGGCCCTCCCCATGATCCAACAACTAAAAGAGTGTTGTCCCAGCATAGCAAAGGCCTCTGGAACACTCCTCTAGAGCTGTTGCCTGCACCTGTTTTGCTTGGATGGTGGACGTGCCAACCAGCTTGTTAGATATTTTGACTATTACCCCTGCTTATGAGTAAACAACCAATGAAAACTATGCCCTTACTTCTATAGAGACAATTTGGTGAGAGGAAGACCAGTGATGATAGGAGCAAAGTGTGAGCTATGAGAAGACAAAGCCCAGGGGACAGGCTAGGATGCTATAGGTTACATTCATTTGATCAGATGGCACATTGAGAGCTGCCTTGACCACTTTGCTTTCCCCAGAACAAGCATCTTTGGCAGGAACACAACAGCAAGGCAGACTGGAGTCATGAGTGGTGATTAACCTTACCACCACCTCTAGCCACATTAACTTGAGGATGATGCTTAGGTTTTGAAAACATCTTGCCTGGGACCAAGTGTGGAGCATTTACAAAAACATAGAGTTGAAGCCATTCTTCCTTATTTGTCTTCAACTCCAATAAATAAGTCCTGTTTTTTCTTTCTTAAGAAACCTGGCATTTAGTGTATTGAATTTAATTGGGCAGATTGGGTACAAGTAGAGAAAGTCGTTTTTCCCTGACCTTAATTCTGTTAGGTAACCAGGGACCAACTGGAATAAAACCATAATCCGGCTAATGGGAAATGACAGCAGTTAGCATATTTTCTCCTTCTCCAGTCTTTCTTCTGTGCATATAAAAATAAATAGGTATCTGTATTTTTACAAAATTGGGATATTATGTTTTATATTGTGTTGTTTAAACTTAACATTATATTGAAAGCAATGACCAAATCATTAAATATTCTTCTAGGATAGGATATTTAATGTCTATATAGTATTTTAGCACAGGGCTATGTCAAAATTTCTTTGACCCTTCTCCTATTTTGGACATTTAGGCGATTTCTAATTTTTGCTAATATAAGTAACTGTATGATGAACATTCATATCTTTTTATGCCTTCTTTCCTTAGAATAAGGACTCTCAGCTTCAGGGGTATTCCTTTGTAGTGCACATGCCAACACTTAGTTGCTAACATTAGTTTTAATTTTCCCCACAACTTTTTCGTAGTTTCTGGACACAGCACCTTCTTGAATTATCTCTGAACTCTCAGAAGCTCTATAGAAACAATCTAGAGACTTATTATCAGCCCTAGTTCTTGGGCATCTCTGACTTATGGATTTTCCAGACCATGGGGCAGATTATGGCCATTGCCAACAGTTCCTAAGTTTCTACGTATAGTGCAAGCATCTAATAGAAGATGGGATCTTTTTTTCTCTCCTCCTTCTCTTCTTCCTTCTCCTCCCTCCCCTCTCTTTTTCTTTCTCTGGAAATGACAGATTGGCATGACCTGAGTCAGATGCTCACATCTAGACCCATACACTGTAGGCCAGGTAGTGTGGGTTATTTTGAAGGAATATAGCAGCTTCTACTACAGCCCTGTGCATAATGAGATGAAGAAGAAATTCCTAAAAAATAGACACTGGGAAACAAAACAGTGGGGTCCACAACAATTGGGTTTTTAAGACAGGGTTCTAATCCAGGCCCTGCCACTTACTTGCTGTTTGAACTTGAGACAGTCAGTCCCTTTCTCTGGGACTCAGTATGCTCATCTTTGGAATGAGACGGTTGGCCTGATTGGTTCCAAGGTTCCTTCTAGGGTTCTTGAGCTTGTTAGTGGTAAAGACTCCTAACCAGGGTTTTTTGTCTTATGACGCGTCTCCTCTGGCTAGCAGCCGTCTTCAATCCACGCTGTTCTTTGCAACGAGTTCCCTGACTTCCAGGTCTGCTCCACGGGGGCAGAATGAAGACGGTGACCTTTGCTGTGAACTTCCAAGAAAGGTGTGTGTGAGTGTTTCTTGATTTCTGCTGTAGGGGAAATGTGAATCAATGGAATTTGGGGGACTCATTTTTCCCCATTGACTTTGTGATGGCATTGTGATCCCAGAAATGTTTTTTCCTCGGAGAATTCAGAGATTGTGAAGTATTGGAAAGCCCTTAGAAATCATTTAGGGGCTGGCTCTGTGGCCAAGTGGTTAAGTTTGCGTGTTCTGCTTCGGCGGCCCAGGGTTTCACTGGTTCGGATCCTGGGCGTGGATATGGCGCTGCTCATCAAGCCATGCTGAGGCAGCATCCCACATGCCACAACTAGGGAGACCCACAACTGAAAATACACAACTATGTACTGGGGGGCTTTGGGGAGAAAAAGGAAAAATAAAATCTTTAAAAAAATAAAAATAAAAATAAAGAAATCATTCAGTCCAGGAGTTCTTAATCTAGATTTTGTAGACTTCTGGGGTATGGAACATGTTGAAATTACAGGAAGAATGTTGTCTGTATGTACATGTATGGCTCCATGGAGAGCATCCATTTTAAAAGCCAGTTTATGTTTAATTGAGATATAATTTACGTTAAAAATGTGCAGATTAAGTATTCAATTTGATGAGTTTCCACAAATATGTAACTTGAGCAACCACCGTCCAAACAGGATATAAACATTTCTATCACTCCAGAAGGGTTCCCTTGTGTCCTTTTTGAGTTAATCAGCGCCCTGCCTCCTCACTCAGCAAACGTTTTCTGACTTCTATCACCATAGATTATTTTTTTCTGTTTTAGAATTTCGTATGAATAGAATCATACAGTCTTTACTTTTTGGTATAGTGTTTTTTGCCCTCACAATGTTTTTGAGATTCATTCATGCTGTTGTGTTTATTAGTACTTGGTTCCTTTATATGACTGAGTAGTCTTCAATTAATTCAGTTAATTAAGCCAGCCCCGGTGGTCTAGTGGTTAAGATTCAGTCTTCTCGCTGCCATGGCCCCAGTTTGTTTCCAGGTTGGGAAACCACACTACTTGCCTGTCAGTCATAATACTGTGGTATCTGCATGTTGCTGTGTTACTGAAAGCTAAGCCACCGGTATTTCAAATACCAGCAGGGTCACACATGGTGGGCAGGTTTCAGGAGAGCTTCCAGACTAAGATAAACTAGGAAGAAGGACCTGGCCACCCACTTCCAAAAAATTGGGCATGAAAATCCTGTGAATAGCAGTGGAGCATTGTCTGATAGAGTGCTGGAAGACAAGAGGCTGGTGCAAAAGAGATGGGGCAGGGTTCTGCTCTGCTGTACGGTCACTAGGAGTCAGAATCAACTCAATGGCACTAACTACAAGTATTGAACTGTGTGAATATATAACAATTTGTTTATCATTCTCCTTTGGGTGGGCATTTGGATTATTTCCATTTTACACTATTATGAATGCGGCTGCCATGAATATACTTGTATGAGTCTTTTTGTGGACATATGTTTTTATTTCTCATGGGTTAATATCCAGGGATGGAATTGCTGGGTGTTGGATAGATATGGGTTTAATTTTAAAAGAAACTGGCAAATAGTTCTTCAAAATACTTGCACCGTTTTACACTCCCACCAGGAATGTATGAGAGTTCCAGTTGTTCCACATCCTGGTCAACATTTATTGTTGTCAGCTTTTGTAATTTTAACCATTCTAATGGATATAAAATGGTATCTCATTGTGGTGTTAATTTGTATTTCTCTTATGGCTAATGATCTTGAGCATATTTTTATGTACTGATTGGCCATTTGTAAATCTTCTTTTGCCAAGTGTCTGTTCATATCATTTGCCCATTTAAAGCCAGTTTGAACGATTTTTTATTTGTAAATGAAAGAGTTCTGGCCAAAACAAAATCCATCTGTGGATATACAGATACTTATCATTGGTGTCGGGTATTGGTAAAGGATAGGTGTTTATCATTTGGACAAAGTATAGAAGGTGACTCCAAGCAGATGGAGCAGTGTGAACAAAGATGCATAAATAAGGAGCAGTATGTTGCATTCAATGAATGAACCATAAGTAGTGGAGTAAGGCTGACAATAGGATGTTGGAGGCACAGAGTAGAGTTTAAAGCACAGCCAGACAGGGGCTGGAGAGATAGGCATTGTTGACCTTATATATCATCTAAGGAATTTGGACTTTTTCCAAAGTCAGTACAGAATGACCTGAGTTTTACTCAGTGGAGGGGCGTGATCAGATATGTGTTCAAATTCACACACAAAAAATCTACCTACTTTATGTATGCAAATGGATTGAGTTGTGGAAGACCCCTGGAAAGATACCCTTTGTGGAACCTGAGACACTTGTCATGGAAATGTAGTAATTTTTCCTTCTAGTGAGAACAGATGAGTTTAAAAGATGACTACTGTTGTCAAGCAAGGTATGCTCAGGTTTCAGTGCCTCTCGTAAAAGACAGGCTGCATTTTTTGCAATAGGGACTAGATTAGATATTTTATGAGAAATCATTGTTTAAAGCCCCATTATTTAGAAATGATGCTTATTTGCATTTATGTCGTTATAACATTTTATGAAAAACATGTCTTTCACTTTTGATGGGGTATGCTACGATGGGTTCTCAGTTGTGTTCAAGAGGCAAACAATGAAAAGTGTGAGAACAGTCCTGTCACTGGCCTCTGTGGTTCTGTGAGACAAACCAGCTCAGGTTCTCAGGACAGATGGTTGAAGAATCCCACCTTCAGGCAGAAGGTAGGAGAATGCCAGAAATATCTTGTATCTGTCAGAGTTCTTAGTTGTAAGCAACAGAATCCATTTTTGCTGGTTTATTTAAGGAAGGAATTCATTAAATGATACAGGAGGCTCACAGAATCTCAAGGAAGGCCAGGGATGAAGCTTAAGGCTGGCTATTCATCCAGAAACAAAGTCCGGATCATACTGTGGGGCTCCCACAATGAGGACAGCACTATCCCACATAGATACTGGCACCCTCGCTGATAATGTTAAGGACTGGAACACAGAAACTCTGCTACTACTGCCCCCTAAATCTAGGTATTTTCATTACTTCACTCATTAAAGAATGGATTTGACACAGTTCCTGCTTCCTCATGTGTGTAATTTCCAAAGTGAAGGCTTGCTTGTGTCTGACTGGCAGAGCTAGGTCACATGCTTACCGTTAAGCTGCAAGGGAGGCTGGGAAAGTGAGCTCTGGCTTCTTCCTCAGAGACTATGGTCTTATAACGTGTTCGCGAGATACTGAGTGGCCACAGTGTCCATTACATATTATGGCATTACTAAGCACTGTAGTTAGCTGAGATTAAAAGGAGAATGAAAACACTTTGACTAGTTTGTCTCTTTGTTTCTTGGAAAATTAAAAACAAAACTAAACAAAGAATGGCTTGAATAGGAAGAGGAGACATCCCTAATTTTGGAGGGCTCTAAAAGAGATTCTATGAGTTTATTTGACTTACTTGTATACGATTTTATACATTTACCTACCTATCTACTTGTTCTATAACTGAGTTAGCATGCTAATGGCATTGTAAGATCAAAGTGGCTTTTGTGGGCTGGCCTGGGAACCTAACCACTATGTGTAACATTGTGCAGTGAATGGAGACAGCAGCAACATCCAGGACAAGACTTCCCACTTCATGACTGACACCTTCCTGTTGCAGCCCAACCTGGCTGACCACAAGAAGCATCTTGACAAGATAATGATTCACCTCTGGCTTTGTGGAAATCTTTAGGTTGCAATAAACAGAATCATTCAAACTAATTTGCACCAAAGAGGAAAAGTTATTGCAAGGGTACAGAGGTGTCTCTTGGAATTCAAGAGAAGGACGTGCAACCTGGTCCCACGTGGGACTGAGCCAGGGCTCTGAAAACCCTCAGAGGGCCTAGTGTCTCTGTCTCTTTTTCTGTCTGTCTGTCTGTCTCAGCATGATTTGCACGATTTGTCATCTCTGCTTCTCTCTGAAGATCTGGTTCATTCTTTTCCTCTCTGCAGACTGACTTTCTCTACTTTTACATATCTGGCTCCTTAAGTGTCCTTTCTGTTAAAAAACTGACAAAGACAAATAGATATTTCCAAGTCTTGATTCCAAATACTTAGAGCAGAGATTCCCTGTCCTGGGATGAATAGTATTTCTCAAAATGCATGGCTACCTGGAACCTCGGAATGTAAACTTATCCGGGAATAGGGTCTTTGCAGATGTGATCCATTAAAATGAGGTCATGCTGGATTCAAGTGGGCCCTAAGCCAATGACTCAGGTCCTTATCAGATGATGAAACAGAGAAGCCATGTGAGGACAGAGGCGAAGGTTGGAGTTAGGCTGCCACAAGCCAAGGGATGCCAAGGCTTGCCAGGAACCACCAGAAGCTGGGAGAGAAGCAGGGAGCAAATTTTCTCTAGAGCTTCCAGTGGGAACCAACCCTGCTGACACCTTGATTTCGTGCTTCTGGCCTCCAGAACTGTGAGAGAATGCATTTCCATGGTTCTAAGCCACCCAGTTGTGGTACTTTGTTACCGCAGCCCTAGGACACTAATACAATATCTTTGGCTCAGCTGGGTCAAATGTCTACCCTTCCATCCATCTGATCAGCTCTGGCCAGGGGCCCTGGAGAAGACTCTTTAAGAAAGAGGTGTGAAGAGGGGCAGAAAAGCTGATAAACAGATGTAATAATCCTCTTCTTGTTTCCTCACAATCAGAGGAGGCTATGGGTACCTGGCAGTGACCAGAGGGGACAGTGGGACTCCAGGAATAATTCCTGATTTAGGGACAATTTACCTCTCACTGTTTGTGGGAATGGGATTTTAGTAGATTGAAAAAATGGTAATGATCCTTCACTCTGCCCTGTATTCAAGGCCTTGCAGTGTGTCTTCGCACCTCCTCCCATCATGAGGTCTACTCTTTTCCCTTTCTCTTGATTCTGTTTTGGCCTTGTCCCTTGCTTTTGCCAATAGAATGTTGCAGAAGAGATGAGTGCCAGTTCTAAATCTAGGCCTCCAAAAGCATTGCATGCTTCCACTTGCTCCCTTGGAACCTTACTGTTGCCACGTAAAGAGCTTCAGCTAGCCTATGGCATGATAAAAGATATGGGGCCCCGCCACTTCCTTTGCCCCAACCACCAGTCAGTCAATTGTCTGACGAGTTTGTGAGACCAACCAACTCCCGGCTGACCAGCCAGGTGACTGCAGATGCGTGAGCAAGCCCAGTGAAGACTGGTTAAGTCTGGTCTAGATCAACAGAATCACCCAGCTGTCCTGTAGGTTCCTGAGCAATGTGGAGGATTATTTTAAGCTACTAGGTTTTGAGGAGGTTTGTTGTGCTGCGATAGATCACTGATAGAGGGAGATTGGTAATCTGGATTTTGGTAAGACAGATGTTTGAAAAGTGGGGAGAATTTGTTCATAAATTCCTAGGTAATTCCTAGGTCCCATGTTAATAGCTGGCTCAACTTGGGCAAGTCAATTTAGCTTACCATGTATCAGTTTCCTCATCTAATAAGTGAAGCTAGTAAAACTAGTTTCTCTGAGAGGGTTGTTGGACAGAGCAAATGGAAGAAAGTGTGGGGTAGCGCATTATAAAACATCAAGTATGAATCATTCCTCTATACTCTGCCTTTTGTTTCCTCACCAAAACATGAATAACCTGAGGGACGGATAGAGCGATTCCATTTTATGGAGTTGAAAGCAGCTTGCTTCTTTCTACGGCTAAGGAGGCCCTGCATGATCTGGCCCCTCCATTCTCTTCACTCTCCTCTCCTACCTCTTGCTGCATCCAGAACGCTGGTTTCTCTCAGTTCCTCACACACACCAAGTGCTTCCCACATGAGAACCCTGGTACACACTGTTCCTCCACCTGGAACTGTCTTCCCACCTCTCTCTCTCCCTCTCCCCCTGTTTCTCTCTTTTTATTTGAACCAGATTTCAGGAACAGTTATAATGTAGATAGGATAAATTAAGTGGCACTCTTAGTAATTAATATGTGTTCTCCGTTTTGAATCAAAGCAACCCAAAAGATGAGTGGGGGAGAAAAATCCCTCTGTCCTCTCCTATAGAGTCCCTTTAATTTAGGGATTGGAATCTTGATCAGCCCAGGAGAAGCACTGTGAGAACTTGGTGACAGCTGGGTAGGGGACCTCAGAAAAGACTGTTTTCTGGGCTTTATTCTCTCCGTATTGGTCTCTGTCTCTCTTTTTTTCTCTTTATTTCTATCATTTACCTATTCATTCATCCATCTTTTTGTCTATTTCTGTCATCTGTCTATCTACCTATCTGTCTATCCATCCATCCATCATTTATCCATTCATCTATCCATCATCTATTCATCCATCTATCTATTGCTTTACTGAGATAATTTTATATCATAATATTCACCTGTTTTATATATACTATTCAATGATTTTAATATGTTTACAGAATTGTGCAACCCCTAACCATGTCTAATTTTAGAATGTTCCCATTACCTGAAAATGAAATCTCATGCTCACTTACCCTCACTCCCCATTCCCACTCC
The DNA here is from genome assembly GCF_021613505.1 of Equus quagga. Lineage (NCBI taxonomy): Eukaryota > Metazoa > Chordata > Mammalia > Perissodactyla > Equidae > Equus > Equus quagga. Next base: position 65,950,097 of record NC_060273.1, on the reverse strand, counting down.
CAGCCCTAGGCCACCACTAAGCTACTTTCTGTGTCTATAGATTACCCTTGTGGACATTTTATGTAAGTGGAATTATACAATGCCTCATCTCTTTTAATGGCTTTCCTTCCTTGTTCTTTGAGTCTCAGCTAAAATGTTGCCTCTTCTGTCTTTGAACTTCACTACTATTCTCCATGTCATCTCCTCATTTGTTTTCTTGTAGAGCTTACTGCAATTAGTAATTATTGCATTTCTTTGTCTACTTCCTTTTGTCTGTCTGTGCCACTAGATTATAATCTCCCTGAGGGCAGGAACCATTTCTGTTGTTCGTTGCTGTATCTCCAGAATCTAACTCAGTGCCTGACACGGAGTCAGTGTCCAGTAAACATTTGCTAAATGAATGAAGATTCAAAAAAAGTGTTGAATTTTAAAGAGCAGCTCCGAACTTTTCCCTTGTAGAGGTCATAAACTGCAATAGATAGCGCTCACAAATTGTCAGAACAACTTGAAGTGGCTTTCATATTGGAAGGTCCAATGCAGCACAAGCCCTTGTGCTAAGAGATGTGGAAAACAGAACAAAGACTGGGGATTGATTTGTAGGCAGCATTCTCCAACCTTCTGTCATGCAGTCTGTGCTGCTCTTGGTTTGGGGCTTTGTTTGTTTTCTGGCATGTGGGAGAGTTCTGGTGCCTCCCGTCATTCTCATAATTCTGTTAATACTGTCAGACTATTTATTTGGCCCGTGTTGCTGTCAAGCCGCTCTCCTACATCAGGCCCTGGCTTGTGTCTTTGGAAGTTTTAGTCCAAACAAAAAGCATTTCCTTTGTTCATATGCAAAGTGAGGATTAGCAGCAGCTAGAGTTTTTCATACACAAGTCACCAGGAAAGAGTGTCCAAAACGGAATGAAGCTGCAGGAACCTGTGGAAGTTGACAAGCAGACTTTGAACTGAGCGGAGGCTTGGAAGCAGCCTTCCAGGGACTTTGTCATCTGCAAACAGGGGCAATTTAACTCCTTCCTTTCCAATTTGGATGCCGTTTATTTCTGATTCTTTCCTAATTGCATTGGCTGGGTCTCCTAGTACTGTGTTGAATAGAAGTGGTGAGAGTGGGCATCCTTGCCTTCTTCCTGATCTTCGAGGAAAGGCTTTCAGTTTTTTACTATTTAGTATGATGTTAGCTGTGGGCTTTTCATATATGGGCTGTATTTTGTTGAGGTGCTTTTTATTCCTCGTTTGTTGAGAGTTTTATCGTGAAAGAGTGTTGAATTTTGTCAAGTGCTTTTTCTGTATCTATTGAGATGATTGTGTGATTTTTATCCTTTATTCAGTTAATGTGGTATATCATGTTAATTGATTTTCTTTTTTTGAGCAAGATTTACCCTGAGCTAACATCTGTGCCAGTCTTGCTCTATTTTGTATGTGGGATGCTTCCCCAGCATGACTGATCAGTGGAGTAGGTCTGCACCCGGCATCTGAACCCATGAACCCTGGGCTGCTGAAGTGCAGCGTGTGGAACTTTAACCGCTTGGCCACAGGGCCGGTCCCTCACGTTAATTGATTTTTATATGTTGAACCATTCTTACATCCCAGGGATAAATCCCACATGGTCATGGTATATGATCCTTTTAATGTGCTCTTATATTTGGTTTGCTAGTATTTTATTGAGGATTTTTTTTTATCTCTATTCATCAGGGATATTGGCCTGTAGTTTTTTTTTTTCTTGTGGTGTCTTTGTCTGGCTTTGTTATCAGAGTAATCCTGGCCTCCTAAAATGAGTTTGGAGGCGTTCCCTCCTCTTCAATGTTTTGGAAGAGTTTGAGGATTGGTATTCATTCTTCTTGGTAGAAGAATTGGTATGATACTTGAACTGGCATGAATTCTTCTTGGTAGATACTTGGTATGATTTTAATCTTCTTAAATTTGTTGAGACTTGTTTTGTGATCTAACATGTGGTCTTCCCTGGAGAAAGTTCTGGGTACACTGGAGAAGAATGTGTATTCTGCTGCTATTGGGTAGAATGTTCTGCGCGTGTCTTTTGGGTCCATTTGGGTTATGGTATAGTTCAAGTCTTCTGTGGCATTATTTATCTTCTGTGTGGATGTCCTACCCATTATTCAAAGTGGGGTACTGAAGTCCCCTACTGTTATTGTTTTGCTATCTATTTCACCCTTCAGTTCTGTCAATGTTTGCTTTATATATTTAAGTGTGCTGATGTTGGATGCATATAATTCTTATATCTTCCTGGTGTATTGACCCTTTTATTATTATGTAATGTCCTTCTTTGTCTCTCTCTTTTTTTTTTTTAAAGATTTTTTTATTTTTTCCTTTTTCTCCCCAAAGCCCCCCGGTACATAGTTGTGTATTCTTCGTTGTGGGATCCTCTAGTTGTGGCATGTGGGACGCTGCCTCAGCGTGGTCTGACGAGCAGTGCCATGTCCGCGCCCAGGATTCGAACCGACGAAACACTGGGCCGCCTGCAGCGGAGCGCGCGAACTTAACCACTCGGCCACGGGGCCAGCCCCCCTTCTTTGTCTCTTATGACAGTTTTTGACTTAAAGTCTATTTTGTCAATAATAATTTTTAATAATTACATTAACTACTGCCTCCTTAGAGGCCAGACTCTGTGATCAACTCTATAAAGGGCCCGGAGATGGAAATCTAGTCTTCAAGGAAGATAAAGTCACTGAAATAATTGTCAGGAGATCAGGTCTTATTTTGACTATCTCTGTGACCTTGGAGATGCGACCTGGACTTTCTATGTCTCAGTTCTCAGGCCAGTAAAATGAAATAGTAATCACTACCCACTTCAGAGGTCATTGAGAGGATTCAGAGAGAGACTAGATCATCCATTCAACCTATAAATATGTATCAAGTACCAATCGTGCATCAGGCTGCTTAGGACTAGATATTGACCTAATGGGGAAAACATATGCCCCTGGCCCATCATGGGACTTAGAGTTTAGATTGAGAGATAGAAAATAAGCACTTACAAAATACAGGATGAGAAACACTATAATGGAAGCACAGGGTGCTCTGGGAGTAACTAGCATGGATTCCCAACTCCCAAATGATTCCAAAAAACTTTGTGAACTTTACAGCCTTACACATGCTATAAGGTGTAATTATTATAGTCCATGATAGTATACTATCTAGTTCCGTTAGGTATGCTAAAGCCTACTGTAGTCAACCCAGGTGGATTTGGCAAACAGAAATGTATATCTCTACCAAAGAGATGGAATTGAAGGAAAGCTTTGAAAGGCTCATTGGGCAAAATGTGGGAAGAATAATCCTAACTACAAGTATGATTCAAACTTTGAGATAAACCAAGGTGTCTGGTCACTGGGTGCAGAGGTTCTCGCTTAGGCCTGGGAGTCTAGTGACCTAGATTTGCCACTGGCCTGAAGTGTTGCATGGATGAGTCACTTCTCCCTGGCAGAATGTGAGTGCCATGAAGGTAGGGATTCTCTTTGGTGTTCTTTTGTTCGGGAGGTGTCCTAAGAACCCAGACAGAGCCTAGCAAATAATGATAAGTGCACAGCAGCTAATAGTTGACTGACTGCCTGATGGATTCTTTGGGCTTTCATGTTTCCCTTCTGAATATAGGGATTGGAAGTGGAAGGGGATTGAACTGGCTGATCTCTAAGCGCTCTTCTGATTCTAAAATTGAATCACTAAAGTCAAAAAGTCCAATTGAAAAAGCGTAGCCGAGTAGTGACGGAAATAATCTCATTAATGCCTGAGTGCATGGTAAGAGCAACTGAGCATCAATTGTGATACACAAGGTTTTAAATTCCTCAGTTTTTGGCTCTAGCTTTCTATAGAACATACCGCTCTCACAGGGGTTGTAATTTTCCTCATTTGCTCTTTGTGGCGTCTCATGATGAGCTACCTGAATTTGTTAGAAATTATTTTGGAATTATAATGGGAAACGTAGGAAAATAATGCATTTATTACTATTATTGCCGTTGGAATGAACAACCCAGAAGATATAAGATGACATTTAAAAATAGCAGTTTTCCATAAAAGTAAAGACAAACGTATTCAAACAGATTTTTTCCACAGTAGGTGGCTGCAAACTTTGCATTAGCCCGGATGTCAGTGGAGTAATTGTTCTCAATAAGCCTACACAGTGTTCAAAATAACATGATGTGATATTGAAATGTGTTTGCTGAGAATCTGTAATATTACAGTTACTGTGTGATGTGTGCTCCCATTCGTCCTTATTACAGATGTGGTAAGTGAGGCTTAAGTGATTTGCCCCAGAGGGAGCCAGAGTGCTGTTTGTGACATACAGGCAGTATTCAATGACTATTAACTATTATTATTGTTATTATTATAATCAGTAAGGTCACTGTCTAGTGATTGGAAGAGCTGGGCTACGAACCCCAGTCTGTCTGATATTCTGAGTCCAATAGTGTCATAAAATAATGCTGTCCTCTGGCACTCTATAATGAAATAAATGTATGTACATTTATTTTGTTATATATATATATTTAATTTTCAGCTCTATATTTGGTTTATAAAGTGTCTTGTTTCTGTGAATAGAGAATTTTTTTAAGTCTCTTTCTCCCTCCTTGACCTCACTGGTATAATACAGACAGGTCTTTTTGATTGCATGGAATTATGCCTCATCAGAGAAGAATGTGCCTTTGTAAAGCTCGTGTGGTTTAACCCCTTTTCTGTGACATATGGGGAAACTGAGGCCCAGGTTGACTGACTTGCTCAAGGTCACTTGGTGAGTAGTGCTACAGCTGGGGATAAGAGCCCAGCTTTCCACGATGCCGCAAAGCCCCTCTGGGAGGAGGAAAGTGCTGGGTCGCACATGAGGGCTTGGCCCCGGCAGCCTTCCACACGGCAGTCTGCTGGGCGTGCGGAGGAACTGCCGAGGAGCCTCAGCCACCCTCAGCAGGGTTGAGGTAACTGGGCTTAGCATTGTCAAGTGCAGAAAACCACAGCAAGGAGTCAGAGAGCGCTGTCTGGAAATTGGGTACAGTGGGCAAATTTTGTGCATTTATGTGAATGCAACCATTGTTTAGCGACATAAAGTTGTTAATATGATAGGCTTCTTCTCTTGAAGTGCTCATTTGTCAGTGCTAGGAAGCCCTGTAGGACAAAGTATGAGTGTTAGTTTAATCTCCCCCATTTCCTCTGCCTGAAATATCCGTTGGCCTCTCTCTCTGTACGTCCTGTTACAGCATAACCCGGCACAGAGTGGTAGAAAGAACCCTGGATAAAATCCCAGTATAATGGGAGGAGAGAAGGTTCTGGAGACAAACTATCTAGGTTTGAGACCCAGCTCTGCCACTTCCTGGCTGTGTCAACCTGGATGAATCACTTAACCTCTTTGAGCCTCTGCTTTCTCCTCTGTAAAATGGGATAATAATGAAACACATTGTGAGGATTCAATGAAATAATATGCGTGAAGTTCTTGGCAAGTTGTGAGGACATAATAAGCTCTCAATGAATATTGGTTACAGATCAAAATAAATCCAGCTCTGTTAGAATCTTGCTGTGGTAAGTGCGGAAAGCTCAGATTTTTCAGTTGTAAATAAGATGGTGGTGAAGACTCTTCCTACCTGAATACTCTATGATTTCAGGCTTGCCCTTGTCTCCTATCAGTAATAATTTCTCCCTAACTCCCTCCTTTTAGTCCTGCATTTGGGCCTCTCTTGTGACACGTCTTCTACTCTTAGTTTATAATTATTTGTACCTGTGCCTACTGGAGAGTATGTTTATTCCAGTGACTTGCTCATAAGAAATGCTTAAATGTTTGCTGAGTGGATGGACAAATATTAATCTTTCTGATCCTGGTGTATCTCTCAGAGTGAATGGTCAGGTAACTATGTTGTGCCTTTTTTAAAGCCATTTATTATGGAAAATTTTGAATATATGTCTATATTCTTATGTATATAAGAAAAGAGAAATAAGAAGAAGAAAAGAAAATAATAAAATGAACTGCCGAGGGCCCGTCACCCAGCAACATTTATTATCAGCTCATGACCAAGCTTGCTTCATTTATGCCTCACATTCCGCTCCCTCCCTCCAGATATTTTGAAGCAAATTTCAGACATTCGTATAAAGCTATCTAAAAGAATTTCAGAAAGCACCGGTAAAAGAAAAAGAGACTTCCTTTTTTAGGCATGATTACAACATCCTTATCATGCCTAAAAAATTAACAGTAATTCCTTAATATCCTCACATATCCCATCAGTGTTCATGTTTCTTTGATTTTCACGCACGTGCGTGTGTAAATGTATAGAGTTACAATTCGTTTGTCTGAATCAGGACCCAAGTGAGGTACATGCCTTGCATTTGATTGATGTGTCTCTTAAGTCTCTTTTGTATTGTCTATTTCTCTCTTGAATTCTGTCAGTTTTTTCTTCACGTATTTTGGGATTCTGTTGTTAGATGTATACATTTTTATAATTGTTATATATTCTTTTGTTTTTTAAAGATTTTTGCAGAGGAAGATTTGCTCTGAGCTAACATCTGTTGCCAATCTTCCTCTATTTAGTATCTGCCATGACAGAATGGCCACAGATAGATGAGTAGTGTAGGTCCGTACCTGGGAACTGAACCCGGGCCGCTGAAGCAGAGCATGCCAAACTTAACTACTAGGCCACTGGGGCTGGCTTGATAATTGTTATATATTCTTGATTGATTAAACTCGACATTATAAAGCATCCTTCTTTGTCTCTAGTAACATCTTTTGTCTTAAGGTCTATTTTGTTTGATATTAGTATAGACGCTCCACCTCTCTTCTGTTGCTCTTTGCATGGTCTATCTTTTTCAGTCCTTTTGCTTTCATCCTATTTGCGTTTTCAAATCTGAAGTGTGTCTCTTATGTGGTATGTAGCCTGTAGTTGGATCATTTTTTAAAAATCCCTTCTGCCACTCTCTGCCTTTTAATTGGAATGTTTAATCATTTACATTTAATCTAATAATCGAGATGGTGAGATTTAAGTCTGAAAATTTCCTATTTGTTTCCTATGTATCTTATCTTTTTTCATTCCCGTGTTCCTCCATTACTGCCTTCTTTTGTTAAATATAGATATTTTCTGAAGAACTCTTGTTTCTTCTGTTATATTTTTGAGTTATTTTCTTAGTAGTTTCTTAGTTAAATTGTTAACATCTTAATTTATAACCGTCTAGTTGGGTTAATACCAACTTAATTTCAATGGTATACAAAAAATTTGCTCCACTGTACTTCCATTCCCTCCCTCCTCCTTTGTGCTGTTATTGGCATACAATTTAAATCTGTATACATTGTGTGCTTATCAACACAGATCTATAATTATTACTTTTCACAGTTGCATTTTAAGTCAAATAGGAGAAAGAAACAATTACAAACAAAAAGTGATTTTATGCTGTCTTTTATATTTACCTATGTAGTTATTTTTTACTGGTGCTTTTTATTTCTTCTTGTGAATTTGAGTTACTGTCTAGTGTCATTTCATTTCAGCCTGAAAGATTCCCTTTAGTATTTCCTTTAAGGTGAGTTTGCTGGTAACAAATTCTCTGTTTCTGTTTATTTGCGAATAGTGTTCATTTCCCCTTCATTTCCGAGGGATAGATTTGCTAAATATAGAATTCTTGGTCTATTGTCTTTCTTTGAGCACTTTGCATATGTCACCCTGCTGCTTTCTGGCCTCCAAGGTTTCTGGTGGGAGACTGGCTGCTCATCTGATTGAGGATCTCTTATACCTTCAAGTTCCTTCCCTCTTGCTGCTTTCAAAGGTTCTTTCTTTGTCTTTGTGTTTTGAATATAATTATGATTATAATGTGTCTAGTTATGAATCTCTTTGATTTATCCTATTGGAGTTTGTTGTGCTTTTTTTGGATGTGTAGAGTAATGTTTTTCATAAAATTTGGGAAGTTTTTGGTCATTATTTCTTCAAATATTCTTTTGCTCCTTTCTCTCCCTCCTCTTCCTCTGAGACTCCCATTATGCATATGTTGGTCTGTTTGACGGTGTCCCACAGTTCTCTGAGTCTTCATTTTTCCTCTTTTTCTCTCTATCCTTCAAACTGGATAATCTCAATTACCTATCTTCAAGTTCACTGATGATTTCTTTTCCCTGCTCACATCTGCTGTTGAGTCCTCTAGTGAATTTTTCCTTTAAGTTATTGTATTTTCAACTCCAGAATTCATATTTCATTCTTTAAAAAAATAATTTCTATCTCTTTATTGATAGTCTCTATTTGGTGAGATGTCTTCTTACTCTCCTTTAGTTCTTTAAGTGTAATTTCCTTTAGTTCTTTGGGTATTTAGGATACCAGGTTTAACATTTTTGTTTAGTAAATCCAATATCCGGGCTACCTTGGGGGCATTTTTTTTTTTTTTGTGAGGAAGATTGGCCCTGAGCTAACAGTGGTTGCCAATCTTCCTCTTTTTGCTTCAGGAGGATTGTTGCTCAGATAACATCTGTGCCCATCTTCCTCTCTTTTGTGTGTGAGGTGCTGCCAAAGCATGGCTTGATGAGCAGTGTTGGGTCTGTGCCTGGGATCTGAACTTGTGAACCCTGGGCCACCGAAGCAGAGCACATGAACTTAATCACTATGCCACCTGGCCAGCCCACCTTGGGGACAATTTTTATTTGTTGCTTTTTTTACTGTGTATGGGCTATGTTTTTAAATTTATTTGTATGTTTCACATTTTTTTTGTTGAAAGTTGGACGTTTAAAATAATATAATGTGACAACTCTAGAAATCAGATTCTCTCTCCTTCCTAGAAGAAGATTTGTTGTTACTGCCATTTGTTGTTGTTGTTTGTTTAGTAATTTTTTGGCGAGTGAATTCTGTACAGTTTGTATTCTTTGTGATATATGGCCACTGAAGTCTCTATCTGGTTAGCTTATGATTGGTTAGAGATTTTCTTAAATGCCTGGAACCAATAAGTCTTTGCTGAGGAGCTCCATGTTTGTATTAGGGCAGATGTTCCAAGCTCAGCCAGGCAGTTTACAACTTTCCTTAGCCTTAACCTCCTGCTTTAACAGAGCCTCAATGTTATCCAGAGATGAGAACTTAGGACCTTCTCACATCTTTTCTCAGCATGCACACAACTCTATGTATGCATGCATGTGGCCTTCTAGATTTGTAGCAACATTTCAGAGCTTTTCAAAGTCAACTATGGACACCTCTTTCCATATTTTTCCTTTTAAGCTTTTTGGTTATCCTATTGTTTGCCCCAACTGTTATCTCCACAACCTGCCCCTCCCCCACCAACAACTGTGATGTTAAACAACGGTTGTGTTCAACTGATGCCCTTGGGAATAAGTTTGTTCAAACTGGTCAAGCACCAAGCCAGGTCAAAGAAGAGCCGACTTTCAAGTGGAGTCTTCCAAGGAACCAGAAGATAGGTCAAATAATCATAATCCTCTGGGAACGGGGCTTCGAAGGGGCTCCAACCCCATTTTGCCCTCTTCTGCTGCTGCTAAGTTGCTGCTTTTCACCATGATTGTAGGCTATTGGTTTACAGGCGCTACTGAGCTGGGGAGAGAAAATGGGATGAGGGAAAGTTAAAATATCATGAAACTCATTGTTCTTACTGAGATTTAATAATTTATCCTGAATAAATACTCACCAGACTGCTGTAAGCCTTTAGCTAATTTGCAGTTGACTTTGACAGTTTTTGCCACTGTTCTCATTGCTTTTCTGGAGGAGAAGATTTTTGGCAGTCTTTACTCTGCTATTCACTGACATTAGCTCCTCCTTAAGTTTCTTTTTATCTGTAGGTTCCTCCATCATCATGTTTTTAATTTGAAATATTTTTGTTGATGAAATCATGTTATTGCCTCTATATAGTCTGTATTTTGCTGATTGCATCCCTGTAGTGTCATTTAACATGTTTCTTTGTCCCTGTGTTTCCTGTGAATTGGGAGTAAGAAGGGTGATTACATTCATATTTGATTTGTTTTTGCAAGACTATTTTATAGGTGTTCTTCCATTGGGAGGCACATAATGTGGTCTCCCTCTTTTTTTTTTTTTTAAATGATTTTAGTAGCCATTGAAGGTCATTTCATAGATTCATAATTCATTAGGGAGGGTGAAATGGTGATATTCCAATTCTATAATTTCCTCATAATTTAATAATTGAAATTCTTGTATAATGAAAATATTCCTTCATTGACTAGTTCAATATACTGAGACACAGTCTATAAAGAAAAGGCATAATAAATTGGTATTTTTATAAAATAAAGATACGAATTCATAAAGATGAGTTAATATGTAAGCATTGAGCTTAGTGTCTGGCATAAATGTTGTATAGAGTGATAAGATTATTACAATTATGTAGAGTGGGGAAATATTATCTTATTAGTTGACATCATAGTTTCTCATCTTTAGGGAAAAAACCTGAAAAGCCATGTGGCAGAAGAGATGAGATTTTAAGATTATGGGTCACCAGAAAAAGATGGATGAAATGTTTCATATTTAAATTAAATAGGGTTGTGGGGTGAGATATCAGAGGTTATAGCAGCTTGGATTAGAATTTGTAGAAAGTAACAGAAAATAAAAATAACAGCAGTTTAAATAAGCTAGAAAGGTATTTCTCTCATGTGTAAATGGCTACAGTTAGCTGGTGGTGGCAGGGATCTATGTTACTTCCATCTTGTTCCGAGATCACCTATTGTTCCAAGTGACTGCTGGAGTTGCAGTCATTATATCCACAATCTAGCCAGCAGGAAATAGGAAGGGCAGAGGAGAGCTCATCCTGCTCCTTAAGGATGTTTCCTAGGAACTATGAACACAAACGATTTCCCCATATATCCCATTGGCTGGAATGTAAATAGTCACACTTGATTGCAAGGGAGACTGGGAAATGTAGTCTTTATCCAGATCACGTGCCCAGGTGAAAACCAGGGATTCTATAAGTGAGGAAGCAGAGGAGAACAAACATTGAGGACAACTAGCAGTCTCTGGCACAGAGCTGGAAGCGGGGAAGGAGGCTATGAGATGCCATGAAGCTGGAGTACGGCAGCTGGCAAGAATTTCCTAGAAGAGGAGCACACAGGGACTTTTAAGAACAAAGGTGTCTTAATTTGGATTCCCCCACAAATAGACCTTGAGACAAGAATTTGAGGGTGTGTAGTTTATTTAGGAGGTGATTCTAGGAAGCACCAGTAGAGGAGTGGAGAAGTGTGGCAAGGGAGGGAGGACAGCCCATATAAGCAGTGTTTTTTAAAAATTTAAAAATTTGTATATTTTAGCTTTATTGAGGTATAATTGACATATAAAATTGTAAGATGTTTCAAGTATACACTGTGATGACTTGATATACATATACATTGTGAAAAGATTCCCCCATCTAGTTAATTAACAGATCCATCATATTTATCTTTTTTTTTTTTTTGGTGAGAACATTTAAGTTCTACTCTCTTAGCAAATTTCAATTATACAATAGTGTTATCAACTGTAGTCACCATGGTTTACATTAGATCCTCAGACATCAGGTGGATTATAAAGTTTCTTTTACCACTGTGGGTAACTGGAACTTGATTCCATTGGTTAACTCTGAAAGTCACTGAGGCACATGTGCCTCAGAATTATGCTGCCTGAGAAGGGGCATGTCTACACCAAGTCCATCAATTATTGATTGAAGACTGCTTCCAGGAAGTGTTCATTCTGTAGCATTTCTGGCCTATGGGAGTGGGCAGAGCTGGCTCTGCTACCGGAGGAAGCCCCCGGTAGGAGGACGTTGGGCCATCTTGCACATCCTTCACTTCTCATCAGTGAAGTGCCTGATGAGATCTGCGTACGGCACCAACCAATAAGAGACATCTCATATTCAATTGGAAGTGGTTTGCCCTGCTGAACTGTAGCTGCTCTCTGAGAATTTGGAAATGAGGAAGAGACTGAGATTCATGGCTGGATTGAGGGAATACGGCTTAGGGATTGTGGAGGTGGAACACTGAGATGGTCCATAAATCAGGCTAAACTGGAGTTGAAATCCAGAAGGAACAGGAGAATGTAAGCAGCCTGTGATTCACAAAAATCTCAGGGAATGTTTTGTATTTCCACACTGTGAGAGTATATTAGTCATCTGTTGTGATGTAACAAATTGTTCTAAAACTTAAAGCAACACGTTTATTATCTCACATTTCTGTGAGCCAGGAATCCAGGCATCTCTGGGGATACTGCTTCAGGGTCTCTCACAAGGCTACATCCAAGGTGTCACCCATTGTGGGGGTCTCATCTGAAGGCTCAGCTGATGAAGGATAGGCTTCCAAGCTCCCTTATGTGATTGTTGGCAAAATTTAGTTCCCCAAGGGCTGTTAAACTAAGGACTGTGTTTCCTTACTGGCTGTTGGCTGAAGGTTTCCCTCATTTTCTTGCCATGTGGACTTTTCCAACATGGCAGCTCTCTTCATCAACACTAACCAGAGAGAGATCTTTTGTAACCTAATTGTGGAAGTGGTATCTAATCATGAAAGTGACATTCTATCATCTTTGTTATATTCTTTTGGTTAGAAGCAAGTCACTAGGCACAGTGCACACTCAAGAAGAGGGGTATTTGAATGAAGGCAGGAATACTAGGAAGTGGGAATCACTCGGAGCCATCTTATATGTCTGCCTACCTCAGAGGGTGTGTGTGTGTGTGTGTGTGTGTGTGTTGTGTGTGTGCTGAGGCAATTTTGTTTATTTATTAAAAGATATTTTGTGGTGACTATAGTTAACACTGCACTGTGTATCTGAAAGTTGCTAAGAGAGTAGATCTTAAAGTCCTCATAACGAGAAAAAAATTTTTGTCACTGATGAGGGCTTGGTGAGCTGAGGAAGTGAAAGAAAGATTTCTTGGACTCTCAAGGTCTGGTAGTAGTGCTCTTTTATTCAGAGAATAGCATGGGGACAGGACCCATGGGCAGTGAAGAGCTGCAATGTTTTGAGGGTTAGGGCTAAATTTATAAGGCATAGATATGTGAGTTATTTTTCACAAGACAAAGGAAAGGTCACGTAAAAAAGTCGTTAAAATGGTATCAGTGCAGGTGGGTTCTGGTTATCGTGTGGTCATATAACTTTAAATATGAATCAGGTCAGGACCTATGCTTCCTGGAGGGTGGTATAGATCAGCATGTTGGCCAGAATGCCTTGGGCTTCTCTCCCTGGGGCAGCCTTGATCCTCATCAGTTACTACGTGTGGTGATGGATATTAATTAAGCTAAACTAAACTGTGATCATTTTGCAGTATATACATATATCAAACCATTATGTTGTACACCTAAAACTAATATAATGTTATATACCAAGTATATCTCAATAAAAAAAAATAGCCATGTGTGCTTAGTGGCTGCCATATTGGATAGCACAGATCTATATTATGGTTCAGTGGTTTTTAAGCAAGAGATTATATCAGGATCACCTGGAAGCCTTGCTATAACACACATTGCTAGGCCTCACTCCCAGAGTTTCTGATTCATGGATCTGGATGAATCCCAAAATACTTAAAAAAAATATATTTATTGAATACCTACAATGTGTTATGTACTATTCTAGGCACTGGGAATACAGCAATGGGGAAAGAAAAGGCAAAAATGCCTGCCCTAATGGAGCTTACGTTCTACCTTCTCTGGATGACAAGGGCAGAGAGAACTCAGCTGACACTGGAGTTGCAGTTAGCTCTAAGATATTGGTTTTTCTCTTCTGTAACTGGAAACATACCTGATCTGACATAGGATAAAAGAATATCTTTCTGTTGCTAAGACTTGTGTTTATAAGGATTTCTTTTCCCACAGAGGACTGGCTATACGGATATATGGCTGTTTTTGTTTTCTTTTGCTGAGAACCTTGAGAATTCAGGAAGGACAAGTGGAGAGAGAGAGAGAGAGAGCTCATGCTGACACTTGTGTGAGGGCAAAGAAAAATACTAAATGGAGAGTGTGAGTGATTCTTACCAACAGAGAGGATGGGGAGACAGAAAGGATTTCAAAGAGGTTTTCCCAAATTTATTGTAAAGCTCCACTCAATGGGGCTTTAAGGCAGATGTTTCCTACTGTTATTTAGAGAAGCGTTTGAAGCTTAGACTCTGAAACCACTTCCCACTTACCAGTTCCCTCAGCACATCTCAGATTCCTGTTTTTAAAAATCTCTAGCCATGATGACGGTGTCGATGAAAATAATCCATAACCAATCTGTAAATGAAAATTTGGGTGAGTTTATTCTGAGCTGAAAACTGAGGACCATGGCCCGGGGCCTTTCTTCCCGAAGGAAGAAAGGGCACCAAAGAAATGAGGTGTACAGAATGGTTATATACCCCCAAAGAGGGTGCTTTACATATGATTGAAATGTCCCTCCCACAATAGTCACAAGATTGCCCTGTCGGCACAGCACTTGATGGACACAGCAGGTAGTGGGTCTGCTATCTTCGTGGGTGTAGCAGGAGGCAAGTCTATTGTCTCGACCTGGGCGGTCACAGGTGAGCGCAGCAATCAGTACCCAGCCTAAGGAAAGATGCTTAATCCTTAAGGAGACGCCACCGTTGGGAGGGGGAGGGAAGTTGCACCTTTATCTCAAGGGCCTTTTGCTCTTGCCATAGGGAATCTCTAAAGCAGATATACAATGCATGCTCAACCGCCTCGGTCAGGCCCTTTTGGAAAGACAAGGTCAGGCCGAATTAGGTTTACACCAAAATGGCTTCCTCATATATTCCAATATATCCTATTACTTGCCATTTTTATTTGACAATGGGTTATGGATTTGTCAGCCCATTTGTTCCAGAGCTCTGTGAACTTCCTGGGCTGCTGGTACCCGAGGCCTTCTGGGGTTAAGTCTCCTGTCTTAGGATCCTGGAAGTGGTTCTAAGAAGTCTGCACCTGGGTTAGGAGATAATCCGGGGTGGGCTGGGGGCAGTGAGGACGCAGAGTTCCAGCTAAATCAGGCTGACTGCTTCTGAGTTGTGAAGACATGCTGTTGGCTCTGCCCTTCTCTCTCCTCACTGCCGGTTCTCTCCGCCCAAGCACAGGTCAAGGGAAGCCAGCCAGTGGCTAAGAGGGTGGAATTTGGAAAGTGACAGTTCTGCCCTTTGCTAGTTATGTGAACCAGGACCAGCTATATGAACCAGCTTTATCTTGAAACCTCAGTTTTGTCACTTATAAAATGGGGACAGTCATTTCTACCTACTAGGGTTCTTTAAAATAATGTGGAGATGTGTTTAGCCCAGCGCCTGTGCTCAATGCATGGTGTCTGTTTCTAGGCAGGGCAGAGTTGAGCATCCCAGCTTTATAGATGAGGAAGCAGAGGTGCACACAGTGCTCCCCCATTCTCTCTTGCTGGAATGTTCCCCACCTCTTAGAAACCTGTGTCCTTCCCAGGTTCTGCAGACTTAGAGCCTTGGTCAGCCTTGAGTGCTTTGCTTGCCCATCCTGAGCTGGGAGGGGCTGTTGGCAGGGACTACTCACTCCTCTGTTCACCTAGATCAGGACTGCTCCCTGCTCTCTGGGCCTGACAGGGAGCAGACCCGGAAAGAACTGAAAGGGAACCTGAATGGGGCTCCTGGGGAGGCGTCTAGTGGGTAAGTGCTGACCCGCTGGCGGAAAGCATTTAAAGTGATTCTCCGGCATTGCCCTAAGAGCATTCATATGCAATTTAGGGAGGGCACATTTTCTAAAAGGCAAGAGGAAATGCATTCCTGCTGTTCTCAGGAGGCCTCCTTAGGAAAGCTCTTGTCCAATTAAAGTATTACCAAGCCCAAATGCTCCTCAAGGTTATTTCCTAAGTGGGAGGGGTTGATTTTTGTCTTTTTATGGGATGGAGATGAAGCAGAGGGGCCAGCCTCTGACAAAGAACAAGAAGATGCCTGAGTTTGTGCTGATATAGCTGGGCCTGAATTCTGTGTGTGTGCGTGAATGCATAGGTGTGAGTGTGTGTCTTCCCTCAGTGTCTGCCTTTGTTCTAGACCTGTCTCTCTCTCTTTTCTCTTAGTGGCTCTGAAGATTCAGACCACCTAGGTGTGAATCCTGTGTGTTCTTAAGCAAATGGGGATGATAATCATACCCGCCTCATGGGGTTGCTGTGAGAGAAGATACATGTGAAACACCTCTCAGGGTGCCTGGCACATAGCAGATGCTCAATAAACTGTATGTTTTTTCTACAACTTTTCTTGCTGTGTGTGCATTTCTCTATATTGTGGCAGGGGTAGGGACGATACTAGGTGTCCTGGGTTGCAGATAACAGAGGTGGTTGCAGGTATGCTCTACGGGATCAGAAATGGGTGTGTTGTGTTCACCATGTTTCTCCAGCACCAAGGACAGCACCTGGCTCTGTGTGGTTGCTCAACAAATAGCTCATGACTGAATAAATGAATGATTCCGACTGGAGCTAGCTTAAGTAGAAAAGGGAAAATAAGGAAGAGGATACAAAACGTTACACTGAACTCAAGGATGGGGATGAGGAACGACCTAGGAAGGCCTCGGGAAGAGATATAAGCTGGGGTCTGGAATGCCATGGGGACACACTTGTCATCTCTCTACCTGTGCACAATTACTTTGTCCTTTTTTCCTATAGATTAGTTTCTTCTCCTCCTCAGGCTATCTGGTGAATTATGGCCACTTCATAATTATCAGTCCAGCCAATTCCAGATACTGACTGGATGTCTCTGAATCCCAATTGCAAATTCCCAGGAGTGAATCTGATTGACTGATCTTGGGTCAAATCTATTTATTCCTGGTCTAATCAGGAATAGCAGGGAGTAGGGTCACATGGCTCCCATCCCCTCCCATGGATCAAGGGGGAGTTTTTAGGGAAGGAACTTGTGAGCTGGCAGATGTCTAGTTCAGTGGCTGCCTTGCCCTGCTGGCTCTGTGGAAGAAGGGGCCAAATCTGCAGAAGGGACGAGAGTGATTGAAGCCATAATTTTCATTTTCAGAGCATGAGAGGGAGGAAATGTGTATATAGAATCTACAGGACTAATGGATTCCCTGGTCCCATCCAAGTGGCTTATGTTGGAGTGGTATTTGGGAGAATTTTGGGGTAAACTCTTCTCATTGAGGTCTGAAATTTCCTGGGCACCTGCCATGTACTATTTTCCATTCTAATGGGAATGAAGAGTGTTAATAAATGTAGAACTGTAGTTCTTGAGCAAGGTATGCCAAAGATCGTTGCACTTTTTCCTATAAGATATCTGTAACTTTACCAGGAGGGAGAATGAGTTACATATGCAGCTCCTCATGGCCCTTCCTATTAAGCTGTCTTTTTCCCTAATCCAGTGGTTCTCAGAGAATGGTCTCCCACCCACTGCATCAGCATTACTTGGGAACTTGTTGGAAATGCAAATTTATGACCCCTCCCCCAGACCTACAGGAGCCCTCCCTCTGATTCTGATGAATGTTAAAGTTGAGAAAACCACTGCCTTCATCTTTTTAGGGAGAAGCTTGTCCCTTGGTTCAAGGCTTCATAGGATGCATCTACGTGAAGGCTTTTCTGACTTTGAGTAGATATTGCTGTTAGCTCCAACCATTGCTTCTCTCTGCCTTGGGAAAAGCTAAAGAGATGTTGGCCTAGAAACTCCTTATAGAGGCTCAGCTATAGAAGGTGACACTACTCTCTGCCTTTCATCTCTCAAAAGAATAAGTGATGTCAGCATGAGGTTCATGCTCAGACAATTGACATTTCCCACCTTCAGGCAGAGGGTGGTGTGTAAAGCACTCTGAATTGAATTACAATGGACCAATGTCAAATTTCAGCCTTTATTTGTAAGTGGAAGGGAAGGAAAAGACTGATTCAGTGTCTGTATCCCTTTATCTCACCGAATTCTCACAATGGCCCCCTAAGGTAGCTACTATTATCCTTGAAGAAAAGTCAAATAGTCTGACCACTACTAGTCAGTGGCAGAGTAGGGATCCAAACCCAGACAGTTATATGCCAAAAACCTGGCCTTTAACTACAATGCTACAATGTTTGCACATGGCTCGCTAGCTTCTTTTCTTCCCTTTATATTTTTCCTTCTCCCCATCAGTGCAGCACGTCCTACTCTGCCCTGCACTGTGCTTCCTCAGTTCAGGGGAAGTGGGGGCAGAGCTTCCAGGCTTTTTGTGCTCCCATCAACGGACTTCCTCCGAGCGTTGGAAGACAGAGGGATTTGCTATTCTCTCAGCCCTATCCAGACCAGACTAAGATCCCCTGTGGTGTCAGGGGAAGAGCTGACATGGAGGTGATGAGGGCAGTGAACTCTGTGGACCTGGGAGAGACATCCTGCGTCCAGCCCCTGGGTTCAGTGCCAGGAAGGGAGCAGCAAGAGAAAAATGTGGTGCAGCCAGTCTTGCGGGAGAAGGGCTGGGATGGCCATGCAGAGTTCCCCCTCAGAAGCAAGGGAGAGCTGCTGGGCCTGGAAGAGCTGAGAGCGAAGACACAAGGGCCCCTCATGGCAGCCTGTGTAGAACTATACCCCCACGCCCAGCACACGGGCTCCCAGAGACCACACCCACGTGGACTCTAACATGGTTCCGGTGGTACACATGTGTAAATGTGTGCATTGGAAGTGGTGGTGGCAGCAGAGCCGGTGATGCTGTATTGACTGCAAATAATTTCTGCCATCTTGGCAGAATAAGAACTCAAAATAGAAGTTTAGCTGAGTTATAAAAACTAAGAGAAACTGTGTTTCTTGCACAAGTGAGTGTGTGAACCGGAAATCATAGCCTCTACACACACTCAGCTCATTGTCTCCTCACAACAACCTGTGAGGTGGGCGGGGCTCCCTAGGACCCCTTTTTGTCACTAATCACTTTGCAGCATTTAGCTATGAAGTCCATCATATTCACCCTCCTTTTTGTAAAAAAACCTATTTCCCTAAGTTTGGCGTCTTAAATTCACCTGTTGGCCACTAGGTGGGGTTATAAATCGCAGGATAGCTGGGGTCTTGTTGGGACGTGCGGGGAGATTGTAGGATAAGCAGATTAGAATGACAAGAAGTGAAGGGTGATGCCTCCTGCCTGGTGCTCAGAAATACCGCTCTCTTCTTCCCCTGTCAGAGCCTTTAATACTCTTTGTTTTGCTAAACCGGGTTTTCGCAATTACAAAAGTAGTTACTTTGCGAATAGTTCAGAAGTTTAGCAGTGTAAACCATCCCCATTCCACCGCTCAGAGATAGTCCCTGCTAACAGTTTGGTCTGTATCCTTCAGGATTTTTTTCCATTGACTTTAAATAGGTATACGCTTACATATCCATGCGTGCCTGTATGGGTGTATCCACATGTACTCATACATCACATGTATAATACACGCGGTGTTATCCAACTGGCTTATTTTCACTTAGCATATTTTATAAACGTTTTCCCAAGTTTGTATGGATAGCTCTATCTCGTGTATTTATTGACCAAATGATATCCTAGGGTCTGAAAGTATCAGAATTTTTTAGCCATACTCCTCTGGACGGGCATGTAGGTTTCCCTTCTCTTCCTCCCTCTCATTCCTTCCTTTTTTTGTTTTTGCTATCACTAACAATGTTGAAATGAATATCTTCATCCTGTAACTTTATGCCCTTGCTTTAGGATCTGCTGTTTTAGTTTAGTTGGTTCTGTTTTGTTTTTGTATCTGCTGGGTCCTAAGTTATGCACATTTAAAATTTTCATAGCTACGACCAAAGGGCTCTTCATAAAAATTATACTATTTTAAACGCCAACCAACAGAGCTACAAAGAGCAATGTTTCTAAATGCTGCATTGTGCTTTTTGTATCTCCCCCCGGGGGGCAGAAATCCACCTGCTGCGTTCCTGGCTGAATCCTCAGCATTTAGCAAGTACCTGGCCCACTCGAGGTGCTCAGTATTTGTTGAGTGAAAGAAAAGGTGTAGCACGAATAGCTGCCAAGGACTCGTTCTTAGAAGGGTGCCTGGGAAAGTTTTAAAACAAGAACGTTAATAGACAAGAAAAATACTCAGGCTTAGAGGATCATGATTTTCTAAATGCACTTGGGACAGTGAAGGTATAAAAATTTATGTTGTTTTATTCCAAAATTTTAATCTGCTACTTTGGCTTGATGGTAATACAAAGAGGAAAAAAAATCCTTTGGCTTTGCCAGCTGTGCCCGAGGTGGATGATATATTTGTACATAAGTGTAGACACGGGCTTCCTCTGAGAGGCTGGCATCCTCACTGGATTCTCGGGTAATTCCCCTCAGTCTGTGGCCTGGATCACTTGTCCTACTAAGTGTAAGGCACACTGCCAATACGTGGCCTGGTCCCCGTGGCTGAGAGGCAGTAAATGGGGCTAGTTTGTGGCACAGAGGGCCTGGCTTACATCCTGCCTTTTTGCTCTGTGACCTTGGGCAAGTCACTTTGCCTCTCTGGGCCTCAGTGCCCTCATCTCCAGGGTGGGAGTGATCATTTCTGCAGTGCCTGCCTCTCGGCTGGTTGCGAGGCCCAGAAGCAGGTCGTAAATTGTACTGTGCTATGCAAATATGAAATGTCAGTTGCCGAGTAGCTTGCTGGCTCCTTGAGAAGACAAGACATAACAGGTGAGAAGGTCAGTGGGAAAAGGGAGAGTTTGCTTGTGCTCAAGGAGAGGATGCTTGAGGGGCCAATGTGGAGAAGATGCAACAAGATGGAGAGGATGAGAAGAGTCCAGAGGGCAGGGTGGACGCTAAGGACCGAAGCCACTCCAGGGGAGAGAGGAATGCAGCCGGGCCTTCCAGGGACACGAAGGATGTTGTGCTATCTCACCCCCAAGCAAGGACCGGTCTCTTTGGGGCCACTTTTGTTTGATTTGGTCTGTTGTTAACCTTTGCTCAGACCCAGGCTGTGGTTAAATTGGGGCCGTGGGCAGGGGGAGAAGGTCACAACAAATTCAGTGGGAGGCATTTTAAATACCTAAAGCAATAAATCCTCATGTACTTCAAGCCTGCCCAGGCTTCCCCAAACCTGGGAATTCAATTTTGTGCAGCTCGCACAGTTTGCCAAGCACGCTAAGTCATCGGGAAAACAACTTGAGGTATTGCTGTGGGGAAAAAAATTGCTGTGTCTCTTTCTTCATTCAAATTAACAGCTTTTCATCCTGGGCTGACAGGTGACTGATCACCTGAGAATATATCCTGGCTTCCAGTGATTTGATATCTCTTCCTTCTCTGTTTCCCCGTCTTTATTTTCACGCCTGAAAAAGTCAAGAGAAAACATTATTATTATTATTGCTATAGAATCAGTCCCTGATTCATAAGCCCGAAGCCCCAGGGCCTGGCATGTGGTAGGCATTAATAAATGATGAATGAATAAGTGACTCGATTTGGTTGATGTCTGCTGACTGTCCTTTTTCCTTCCCGGAGGGTCAGAGGAAGCTTTTGCTTTGTTTTGTCTTTTGATTTGATTTTTTTTTTTTTAAGAGGTGGGCACTGTGTGCAGGGCATTGTATGCACTGCTCAGACGCCCCTCTGGTGAAGGACTTCTTGACCCAGTGCTGAGACTGCTCATGGCCCCTTGAGGGACTGCCTGGGTTGCAGAGAGCCACCTGACCCAAGGTCAGCCCTTCCCCAGTGGCCCACATCCAATAGCTGATCCATGTGGGGTTATAAAGGCCTGGCCTTCTCGGCCCACCTGCGGACACTTCTGAAGGGTTGGTTTCACTCCAGATCTCTCCCTGTGGGGATGCCTGTCGTTGGGCTGCCTCACAGCTGGACTTTCTCTTCTCTCTCTTCCTTCTCCTCCCTTCCCTTGCACAAATGTTGAGCTGAAGAGCTCTCCTCCATAACTCTCCTCCACTCTAAATTCCATCTTGGAGTCTCCTTCCCATGGAGCCCAAGCTGTGACATTTTCTTCTGTTTTTAGGTAGATTCCACTCTGCCCTTCCCCCTCACTGGCACTGATATCAGCATCATTTATGGAGTGCTAACATGGGTGAGGTCCTCTACCTGCCTTCCTCACTCAATCCCCGTGACAACCCTAGGAGTTAGGCCCTGTTAGAATCTGACTATACAGGCGGAGAAGTGAGGCTGGGGATTCAATGACTTGTCCAAGGTCACAGCCAGTCCGTGCTCGAGCCAGAACTTGAACCTGGTTGGATTCTGGAGCCCAGGATCTTAACTACTCTGCTGCCCTCTGATGCCCCTGCTGGAAAATTTGAGTAAGTGTGAGGACAGGAGTTTGATGAGCCCAGTCAAGAATTTCCCAGAAGGTTTTGTAGAACTCAAAAGCCTCTTGTCATAAGGGGTTCTGGAGTCAAATAGCTGGGAAATAGTTCATGTTGAGGGTCCTATGTAGTGACCCTACAAAAATCCTGATGTTCTGTGGGAAAAAAACTGTAGGAAACACTGGCCTCGACCTTAAGTGTTTATGTTACTTTATGGGGGATTGGTAAATGTTTGTTTGGTTACCTCTTCTAGTCCTAACTAATCATTGTGCTATTAAACAAGTAGTTTCAAATCTGTAAAATGGGACTAAACTTTTACCTTGTTAAAGTCATGTAGTGATGAAATGAGGTACTAGATACAAAAATTTGGAAAATCATTAATAACTGCACAGATGTTAGAAGTCATTAAGGCATTAATATTTTCAGATTAAGAAATGTTAGGGGGTTGATGGGTCAAAGCCATCCTCATGTAAAGTCTAGCTTTGGAAAAATTTCTGAGGGAATCGGGTCCACACATATCTGTGTTAAGGGCCACTTGAAAGATTCATAATCAGAACACATATGATTAATGCAATAAAATTAGGACATTGTTAAAACAGGAAATATTTATTCATCAGATAATTTTGGGGCATACACTGTGTGCCTATAGTGTTCCTGGGAATATAAGTAAGTGTATGTTATAGAATCTATCTTTAAAGAGTTTATCGCGTACAACATAGAGGGCAAATGTATGCCATACATTTTCCTTTTTTACCTGCCATGCCTGTTGCAGACTATGCTATTCAATAACCACACTCTTCACCCTTGGGCCCAGATGCAGCCTCAGCGTTCTTACTCTAGCGTTCTAGGCAGCCACTACTAAGTGAACAGAGCGGGCACACGAGATGAACCCTATTTCTACAGGAACGGAGTCTAGACATGCAAAAAGAAACAGCATGCACCAAAGACAATGTGACAAGTGCCAGAAGAATTGTAAAGTCAGAGTATACAATACACATCATGGGCTAAGGTAGTCAGAGAGGACTTCCCAGAAGCGGCAGGAATTAAACTGGCCTTGAAAGATGAGACGGACTTGGATGGTGGTCAGGGCGGGGAGGGTGTCCCAGGACACCTCCAAAGGTGAAGTAAATCCCAAATACCCAAGAGGCAGCCTGGGTCTAAAACCCCTGCTGAGGGTCTCAGCACTGAGTGTGGACGCTGATGTTTCCTTATCCTAGATTCTAGAACTGATACATTTCAGAGTCACTTTGACCTTCCGATTGGCTGCCAACATCCAGATTGTGATTTCAATCTGTTGCCGAGTCAGAGACAGAGAACCCAAATTCCAGGTGCCCATAAATTACTTCTAGTTATTGCAATGACAAAAGGCTTCTTCGAAGGTGACTTGCTCACTCCCTGTTTTATAGCCTCATACATCAAAGAGGAAGATGGAGCGGAGTCTGTTACTACGCGGAGACCCAGGCTGCAGGAGGAACGGGTGGCAACTGTCTGCGAAATTGAGCACTTTCTGTCAAAACGTAATTAAATTAGCCCGATTCTATAAATAATAGAGCAGGATTTCCCTCCCCCACCCCTCCAGACCCCTGTGTCTTCTCCCTCTACTTCTTGAAAAAAGTGAGTTCTGAGTGTGTTGCACTAGGAGACAGTTTGTAAAAATCAGGCAATGAGTCGTTTAATTCAGCTTTGCATCCATTTACAGAAGCAGAATGTCCTTCGGGTTAGAAGCGACAGTGACTTGCAAGATGTGCGAAATGCCCAGTGAGGTATGAAGGAGAGATAACTGGATGGGATGCCAGAGCCCTGGGTTCTTGTGCCTCGGTAGACAGCTTTGTGATGTTGGGCCAGTCTCTTTCCTCTTGGGTCCTCAGTTTCCCCATCCAAGTCACATTTAAGCCTTTGTATCAACCAGGCTTATTTTTCATTCATGCCACATGTCCCCTGCGAGTAGGCTGAGGCCTTGCTTCCATGTCCCCTTGTGCTGAGACTCAGGTTGATGGAGCGGCCACCATCCCCACTGCTGCGGGTTGCTGTGACAGAGGGAAAGTGTGCTCTGGAAGGTCTCTCACTGGTGATCAACTGGCCCAGATATGACATGTGTCATGTCCTCTCACAAGTCATTGGATGGAAGAAGTCCTGTGGCCCCACACGAGCACAGGGTCCAGAAAGTGCAATCCTATTATGTGCCTGGCATTTGGTGAACAGTGCTAAGGAATGTTCCAGGCCTCTTCCAACCGTGAAGTTTTATAATTCTTTCATTCTCATCGAACTCTGAATTTTTATTTCTACATTTCACTTTGATTAGGATTCCTGGCCACTCACCTTCATCCACCAAGTGCTGGTTGACAATTCTTTAAGTTCCTCATGAATGGGTCTCCTATACCTTTATGGTTCTACTAGCTGTGTGATCCTGGGCAACTGATCTGTGATTTAGTTTCCCCATCTGTACAATAGGGATAATAATGGTACCTACTTAATACAGTTGCTGTGAGGATTAAATGAGCCTGTATGTAGAACAGTGCCTGGCATATATGAGGGCTCAGAAAACATTAGACTTTACTGAGGAAGGCGATACAGTGTAGAGGCCATGAGTACCAGCTCTAGAATCAGACTGCCTGGCTTCGAGTCCCTGCTCTACTGCTCAAACGCCGTGGGACCTGGGACAGGGTGGTTTTCTTATTGTAAAGTGGGATAGTGTCTACCTCACAGGATTGTTGTGTAGATTAAATGAACTAATATACGCAAAGCCCTTAGAACAGTATCTGGCATTTAATAAGTCCTCAAAAAATATTAGCCCCTATTATTGGACATGCAGCATTTGACACCACTAAAACTACCCTATGTTTTTTGGAACATTTTTTACTCACTGTTTCCTTGGCCCTGTTCTTTCCTGATTCCCCCCCGTCTTGATTGTATTTTGTTTTTTTAAAGAAGCTTCCCTAGCCTTTAAAGGTTGAGGTTCCCCAGGCTTCCCAGCATTCTGTCCATGGGCTTGGCTGTTCTATGGCATCAACTTTCACCTGCACACTGAGCCTTCCAAAGATTCGTCTTCAGCCACAGCCTTTCTCCATGGCCCCTGGATTTGTCCATCTGGATATTCCATGGTGTTCTACAACTCTGAAACTGAACTCATCATCTCTTCCTGTCGTCATCGTCATCCATTAGCCATCCACCTTCTTTTACTAACTCTCAGCATGATGGCTCAGAGGACAAGCTTTGAAGTTATGCGGGCCTAAGTTGGAATCATTGCCACATACTAGCTGTGTGACCTTGGGCAGGTGACCTAACCCTTCTGAACCCTAACCTCAGAAATGGGGATTATAATAGTACCTACCTCAGTTGGTTAGTTTGAAGATCAAGTGGGGTCACTATGTAAATCACTGCGCATAGCAGATGGCACATAAGAAGTGCTCAGTGAAGGGTGGCTTCTGCTAATATTATCAGAATGATGGTGATGTTGATGCTCCCATCACTCAGGTACCTATGCCTTAGTTTAGGCTTTTATTTTCTCCTGTCTAGATGATCCCAACAGCCTCCTAACTCATTGGTTTCCCTGCCTCCTCTGGTCTTGTTCACCTCCACTGACTCTACCAAAATTTTCTTTCTAAAACACAGCTCTGATCACTCCATTCGACCACTTAGGACCCTCAAATATCTTCTCAGTGCCTAAAGAATAAAGGTCAGACTTATTAGCTTCAGGTGCCCCAACAGCACTAACTATAAGGGGTGTTCCACAAATATCTGTTGAATACTAATTTACTTACTTATAATCCGCTACTGACACTGGCGGGCTAATTAGTGTCGGAGGACTTGTGGCTACCCACTAAGGGTGTGAGCAAGACTGGACACTGCACAACTCCAGGGGGCACTTTTCACATTGTGTTCCATGTGAATGACACCGCTAGAACCCAGCGACGTTCCCTGGTGTTGAACAGTACAGTGCCCTGGAAGACTCCTGGATTCCGGTGTAGTCTCCACCCAGTGGCTTTGAGTCTTAGTTGTAAAGTGAGGGTAACAAGGCCTGTACTACCTTCCCTCGCAGTTGTGGGGAGGCTCATGAATGTGAAAGGGCTGATAAACTGGGAAGTGCTGTCTCTCAGAAATTCTCCCGCTGTTATTATTGTCGCCAGTAGTGACTGTCAGCAGTAAAGACTGAAAAGAGCCTAATCATAGCAGTCACTTTCTCAGATAAAAGCCCTTATTAGGAGCAGTGGGTGTGTGATATTATTTATTTAGAATTGAAACTATCTTATTTTTCTTATTTCAATGGCACTACTCATAATAGAAAATAATAGTCGAGCAAAAAAGAAAATAAAAACACCCATAATCCCGCCCACACAGGAGCAAACATTATTAATTCCTTGGCATATTTTCTTCTAGAATCTTTTTCCCCACTTAAGGTATCACAAACCTCTTTTCACATTAATAAATACACCTTCCCAGTGTGATTATTAATGGATGCATATTATTCTGGTGTGAGGACACACTTTAATTTCTTTAACCAACACATTCTTGCTGGCATTTAGGTTAATTCACACTTTTCCATGTTACAAATGGGCTGCAAGGAGTATCCTTGTAGCTAAATCTGTGAGCACATCCATGCTGATTTCCTCAGGTTACATCACGGTAGTGGAATTACTGGGTCAAAGAGTAGGCATATTTTTTAAAAGGCTTTTGCAAAGAACTGTCAACTGCCTCTAGTAAGATTGCACGCTCAATTGGATTTTGAAGGTCATTTCTGTGTAACAGTGGAGTGTGCAAAATAAATACACTTTGAACTTTCAAATGGAATTAGTCTCTGCTGGGCTGTGATGTAGGTTTAGTCCGAAATGTGGGGGATGGTGCTCAGTGGTGGAGGAGTAGGAAAGCTGTATTCATAGGTGTTAGGCTATTTTCTTTTCTTCAGATCTTCTTAATATTTAAAATTGGGGTATAATTTTTACAGAATGTTTTATTTTAATTGATTTTGGTGGAGATGGCTAGAGCTCACACGTGTCTGATTCTCCTCTCCTTCCAGGCATATGGGAAGATGACATTGCCCTGTTCTTTGCATATTTGGGGCTGGTGATTGGGTCTAGACAGCGGGCTGTGAGCGGAATGACATGGGTCACTTCTGGAGTGAAGGGCTTAATTAGCAGTCCGAGATACCCCCAGAGCTCTCTTCTGCACATTGACTGAGGAGGCGCAGTGTTGCAGATGGTACACTGAGGGGTGGTGGGGCCTCCATCAACCTGGGTGTCTGAGTATCTCCTGAGGACAGTTGCCCTGGAGAGTCACCTGTACCAGGGTGGACTTTGTGTGAGCGATAAACAAACATGTGCTAAGTCACTAAGATTTGGGGTCTTTTTTTCATTGAAGCATAATCTAATTTATCCCAACTAATACAAGGATATAATTTGACTCCAGAGCTAAGCCATTAGTCACTTTACAAACACTTCTTAGAGTGCCTTTTCTTTTCTGGGCACTGTGGAGGATAGAAGAAAGTATAAACTTGATCTCTGTTTGCAAAGAATTACGCAACTTACGATTCATCTCTATTTGTTGAATGACATGTATATGTTGAATGTTATAGATCTACACAGGTAGTGCATGCTCTTTAAAGGGACTTTGTCATGAGAAACTGGTTCATGTAATAACAGGTATAATGAACATCTATTGTTCCCATTGACCCAGCATTGCTTGCTCTGTCCCTCGCTTCCTCCTTTGGAAAACTCTCCTGCCCCATATGATTCCGATGTGGTAGTCGATTATAGTCTCTACTTCCCTGTCCATGGGAAAAGGCATATAACCTCCTTGGAATTTTTTGAATTGAAGGTGGAGGTGGTAACTCTATCTTGCCTCCTATGTCGTGGGCTGTAGGAATTGATCCCAGAAATAATGCCCCCAAGGAGCCTGAGATAATGTGGACAACTCATAGACCAAGCTGAGATGAAATCTAGAGTGCTGAACGGAGACTGAGTCTCCTGCTGTTTGAGCTCCTGGGCCCTGACCCTGCGGCCCGTACCACCTGTGCGCCTCCAGGTGCGTCAACCAAAACATTCCCTTTCTTTTTTTCTTTTTTCCTTTTTCTCCCCAAAGCCCCCCAGTACATAGTTGTATATATATTTTTAGTTGTGGGTCCTTCTAGTTGTGGCATGTGGGACGCCTCCTCAGCATGGCCTGATGAGCGGTGCCATGTCCACGCCCAGGATCCGAACCCGTGAAACCCTGGGCCACTGAAGCAGAGTGTGTGAACTTAACCACTCAGCCACAGGGCCGGCCCCTCCCTTTCTTTTTTGTTTTAAACCAGTTTCAGTTGGCTTCTGTCTCTTTCAGTAGAAAGAATTCTCATTAATATTACAAATGTATTTGCTGACAAAAATAATCACGTGCTGATAACCACCACCGTTTATTGAAAGCTTGACATAATGTCACTTAATCCTTGTAACAATCCCACCTCACTGGTATACTTATTAGTGTCATCCCCATTTTACAGACGAAGAGAGTGAGGCTGGGCCAAGACAGGTCCCTTGCCCGAGGTCACACAGTCTGTAAGTGGTAGGGGGGAATAGTACCCAGGCAGTCCGACTTCCAAGCCCACAGTCTTAGCACTGCTCCACATGTGCACAAATCTGAATATCAAGGTTTATAGAAAGTGTTTTCTATTTTTCGTTTCTCTATCTGAAATTATCTTCAAAGGACGACAAAATAATTTGTGGCTGTTTTGCAGAAATACATATAATTCCTTCTGTTTTACAGAAGTGGAGTACAAATCCTTGTAATTCTTTTTTCATTTTTAAAGAATCCAGAAGAACCATTTGATTATTTGGTATAACTCTAGAATCTATGCTTAGAAGTGCTGAATTTGGGAAGGTGAGAAATTGTGACAATAAGAATGATAAACTAATGGATGAGTGAATTAATGTGTTCATCTGGTTAAAACCCCCATTTTCTCTGCTGAACTGTCCCGCGTCACCCATGGTTTTTATTTTATTGCTTTCCCTCCTTTTGCATGTCAGGCCAGCCTAGAGAAACCCACAGGTTTTTCTGGTGAACTGGCCACAAGGGCAAAGGCACGCAGCTGCTGAGTGCGTTTTAAGATGTCTGCAGTAGATGAACGCAGCTGTCTGTGCTCTCCAGCATGAGCATGACGCAGAGGGGAGGCTGGAGGAGGCAGCCACTCACTCAGGCCGGCAGCATGGAGGCTAAGGCTTCAAGCGGGGGTTGTTATTATGCTAATGGCATCCGTGGAGCCAGAGCCAGTGACCCCTTGAGGGAAGCAAGAACTCTTGAAGGTCCGTTTGAAGTCTTTGCACTATCCGTTTGAAGGCTTGTGACATCTGTACTGGGCACCTGCTCATTGATTTTATTTTATGCTCGCAAGAAGAGCATTGCTCCATTAAGGTCCAAAGACCTTGCAGACCTCACAGAAGTTTAAGGAGGTGGCAGTTGAGTGCAGAGCTTTGGAATGTGGCCTCTGGAGACGCACTGCCTTTGGCTTCAATAGTCGTGTACGTTTAGGCAGGTGACTTCACCTCTTTGCTTCCATTCTTCATCTGTAAAGTGGGGGTGATGGCAGTACCCCCCCAGAGGGTTGTGTGAAGTATAAAATGAATTGGTACATGTAAAACACTTAGATCACACTAGACACTTACGCTCCGTGGATGTTAGGGAGAAGCTCTGGGGAGGGCTGACGTTTGCATGTAAAACAGAGCAGTCCTGGGGAGTCCTGATCAAGCACTTCGCAGCCCGATGACCTTGGACGAGTCACACGTTCTTTCTGCCCTTCAGTGAAGTGTGATCACCTGAGAAAGCACCTTAAGTGATGTCTGGCACACCAGGGGTGCTGAGTAAATGGTACTTTCTTTCCCTCTGGGCCTCAGTTTTCCCGTCCGTAAAGGGAAGGTGGTTCAGGTCTTTTCTATCTTCGACTGCCTAAGAATTTGAGTCTGATGTCAGAGGTGCTGATTAAAAAGGGCCTCCTTTTTGGGACTGGCTAGGTGAACCAAAGCCTCAGGGTGAGCGGGGCTCCCTCAGGGTTAGGGACCATCACCCAAGAGAGTTGCCACCCATTGCTCCCCGCTGCAGACGGCAGGGTTCTGAGGGAATGGGCGCAGGCAGGAGCAGCTTGGAAAGATGGCACTGACGACAGGCTTCAGACCAACTTTGCTGCTGAATCGCCGTGGGGCCTTGCGGGCTCCCGGCCTTCAGCTTTCCCAGCTGAGGATTCTAAGGAGCAGAGGGTGACAAGGCACTGAGGCAGAGGGGGCTGGGAAATTCAGGAGAAAACGAAGGTTAGGGATGGAGGAGTGCCTCAAACCAGCTTCATCTATCTCCTAGCCTCTTACGTTGGAAGAATGACGGTGCAAAAGCTGTCATCCCAATTCTACAGAAGAGAAAAGAGAGACAGGGACTCGCGGCTCAGCAGGTCCAGCAGCGAGTCAGCAGCAGAGTCGGGTCTTAAGTCCAGGTTTGCTGACTCCCAGCCCAGTGCTCTTTCTCCAGAAGACTGGGTTGAGTATCAGGGTAGCTGGATACTGCTATCAGTTCTGCCAAAAGTGGGGTCTTATAAGTTGGGCACAACTTTTTGGCCCCTCCAACCTCAGTTTTCTCATCTGCAAGAAGGGGGGTTTCCATGAGATTGCCTCTAAGGTCCTTTTCAGCTCTGAAGTCCTAGAAACCTCTAACTTCCCGTCCGTCAGACTCACCTCTGTTGCCTTCCAGAGAGCAAAGTTGAGCTTGCCAAGGTCTGTCCATCAGGCCCCCAAGTACTTAGCACTTTCTTGAAGACAATGTGTGAAAATTGCTTTTATTGCTGGATAGGGAAGTTGGTAATAAAAGCCAATTCCTTGGGTGCCCTAATTCCACTTTAGGAAGAATGAACATATTGTTTTAATTAATCATATGAAAGCAAAATTAGCATGATTGTGTGAAAGGTGTTGTAAATCATCCCGATCCACATCATTGAGCAAAGAGCATTTAGTTATCCTGGAGTTGTTAAAGATTTTATCTACCCAAGTGAAAATTCAATTAGTACTAGCTTCAGCTTATATAAAACTAAGGATTTTCAACTGTGAGAAAATACTCTTTGTGTGTGTGAATACCACATTGTGCCACTTTGATAAATTACTGTAATTAACAGTATCCTACACAAGCTAAACAAAATTTACCGAACTGTTGTTGTATAAAAGGGATATCTTCTCTTCTCTTGTTTGGGAGATTACTCTAATCTCTACATGATATTGTCTTAAATATCACACTTTTTATGCTGAGGTTTGAAAATATCTACAGAATTCTAGCTGGAACCAGTAAGATGCAGTTGGTTTTCATCACACTCCACCTTTTCCGCTCCGGGTATAGAGACATCAGCTCTGGGCTTCACTATGATTCAATTAAATGTGCTATGTTTAATTAGCTAGCTGGGGAAATACTGCGAGCAGAACCAGCTTGGAACATTCTGATAGCTTAGCCAAAGGGCTGAGTTATTTCAGGAAGGGCAGAGAATGGTGGAAGGGGCAAGGAGAAGAAGCCAAGGAGATTTGCGCTCACAGCTCTCTGGTACAAACTCTCTGCTTCGGGCACATGTCCCTTCTTTTCCCCTAGCCTGGCTCTGCCCTGCCCCTCCTTTCCCACCCAAATCTTACCTGCACTTCAAGGCCTTCCTCCTTTCAGAAGCCTTCCAAAGAGATCTGAATGTATATTTTGCTGGTAAATGTTTGCTGGGTGTGCCAAGTTCTCTCCTCTGATTTATCAACATCTCTCTTTATGGTTTCTCTGACCTTTTCTCCTTCTTCACTTTCCATGGGGTCTAATTCTCAATGAGTAAACGCCATGGAAATTGGCAGGATTTCTTTTGGAATGGTCCAGCTTCATCCTGAACTTCATCCTATCAACGGTCCACCTCTCAACTCTTTGTGGGCCACACTCTTGGAACAAGGTCATTCAGAGCCAGAGCTCATCAAGTGTGTTGTGGTCATTCTTGAAGGATTTCTCAGGTAATTTTTATCAGCACTACTGCTGCTAAAACTTGTACCTATGTATGCTGTGTATCAAGCCTGTTGCAAAGAGCTTCGTATGAATTATCTTATTTATCCTTACAGTGACACTATGAGATGGGTGTTATTATCCCCAATTTAAAGATGAGGAAACTGAGGCTCAGAGAGGTAAATAAACTTACTCAGTTCTCATAGCTACAAAGAATTAGAAGCCGTGTTTTGTCTGTCGCTAAAGGCCGTGCTCTTAGCCACCGTGCAAAACTGCTTCCCATGCTCATAATTGTGAAAATACCAAAGTAGCCCAATGATTTATTTGCTCATTTTCTGGCTTATCTGTGCTGTAGGTTCTTTCCTGGCCAGGTTGGGAAGTCATATCAGGGAGGGACTGGGAATTGTGTGTGACCCTGAGGATTTCCATGGAGGTGTGTCACACACGTGAGTGTCATCCATCATGTGTCACAATGTCATGTGTCCTGCGAATGTTATCCATTCTCTGTGTCATAAGGGGGAAAAGCTTGAGAACTCTTGAACCATCTTGTTGGGCTTCATGAGAAGGCAGTTCATGTCCCTGAGTTTAACCTCCGCATTGCTGTTTGGTTATGGAACCCATCTCTAGTCACTGGGTTAGGTAAAACCACGGTGCAGCTTTCTTTCCAGGGAGCATAATTCTGTGCCATAGATATCACCTCCTTCCCTGATGCATCACTAGCCTGCAAGTTAGGAATGAAGACGATAACCTCTCCAAGTGTCAGTTTGTACTCTGGAATACGTGTATGATGACCAATGACCTCACAACAGGAGCTTTGAGAGTTGAATGAGATTACATATGTGACATGGCCCAGAGAAACACTGTGCACATGTAAGCTGTTGTCATAGAGAACTCTTGACTGATGTGGTGGCTATTGGTGTCATTTTTGTGGGGCAGCAGGCATTCCCTTTCTTAATGGGTAGCCACACCCTGACTCCCCTCTGAGAAATCACCTCCTTCTATTGGATGTGGCCCCACTCCTGATGCATAAGTACAAGGCCAATTTATAGAAGCTCAAAAGGTCCTGCTGCATCCTGGTGCCCGCTTCATCATGTCCCAGCTGGCTCTAGAAATGTGTGAAAAAGAAGTTCATCCCACCTACACCTGTGAGCAAATGTTTGACCCCCGTCTTGGGGCCACTCAACAGCGTGCCTGGTTTAGTGCTGAAAATCAAACAAACTGATTGTTGAACGAACAGCCTTATGGCAACAGAAGCAGAAATAAAAGAGAAAAAATCCCCAAACACCCACAGTCTAACCATCCTAGCAAGTCATTTGACTGTTTCCAAATTTCTTTGTTTACTTCTGGTTTCTGGCCATATGGCTTTGCATTTTTACATAAATAACATTTTGTAACATAATATATCCTAAATACTTTCCTATGCTACTACACGGTCTTCTCAGTGATAATTTTGAGTGGCTCTAGAGCATTTTATTAAGTGCATTATGAGATAATATGTAGATTGGTCTCTGTCCCCAGTTTCTGATGCAGAGCTCTGGAAACCCTTGTAATTTCCTAAGTGATAAGAGCACTAGGAGCATCTTTTGTTATAATGAGGTGACTCTGGCTCTTAGATGGGGCTGGTCACCAGAAAGACCAAGCCATGATTAGAGGCTTGGAATTTTCAGCCCAACACCCCTATTCTCCAGAGAGGGGATAGGGGCTGGAAATGGAGTTAATAATTGATCATGCTTACACGGGGAAGCCCGCATAAAAAATCCCAGTACTGTGGGGTTTGGAGAGCTTCCAGATTGGTGAACATATTCATGTAGCAGGAGGGTGACACACCCAACTCCACGGGGACAGAAACTCTTGTGCTTGGGACCCTCCCAGACCTCGCCCTGTGTGTCTCTTCATGTGGCTGTTAAAGGGATCCTTTATCATTTCCTTTAATAAACTGGCAATAGAAGTAAGTATTTCCCTGAGTTCTGTGAGCCACTCTAGAAAATAATGGAATCCAAGGGGGAGTTACAAGAAGCTGCAGGTTGGACAGAAATTGTGGGTAACCTGGGAAGCTACTACTTTTGATTGGTATCTGAAGTGAGGGGCAGTCTCGTGGGACTGAGCCCCTAGCCTGTGGGATCTGACAGTATCTCCAGCCAAATAGTATCAGAATTGGGTTAAATTGTAGGACACTCAGCTGATATTGCAGAGAATTGCTTGGTGGGGAAAAGCCCCCCCACATCTGGTGTCAGCAGTGTTGTGAGTGTGGTGGTGGTGTGAGAGTAAAGAGAAACTTGGGAGGGAGGACTGGGTTTTTTCTAACTCATGCATGTATCTGGAGTCCCTTAGACTTCCCCTTTGGTTGGGTCTTTTTATTGTTTTCAGTTGTCCATTGTCAGAAACAATTCTATTCCTGCTCAACAAATATTTATAGAGCCACTGTCATGGGCCATACACACAGTGCTGGGCAGTGGGGATCGTGAATGAGGGGGACATGGTCCTTTGATCTGGGGAGGCAGACCGGCAAGTGACTAGGATGAATGGAATGATGTAAAAAGTGCTATAAAGAAATCAGATAAGGCTGAGTGTCAGCATACTGAGGACGGGCATCCATTTCAGGTAGGATGGACAAGAAAAGAAAAGCTTCTCTTGGAAAGCAATGTTTGAACTGAGAACTGAAGGACAAGAAGCGTCTAAACATGGTGAATGTTAGGAGAGAAAACACTCCTGGCAGAAGAAAGAGGTCCTGGGGCAGGAAAGAGCTTGTGTGTTAAGGGACTGATGCATAACTCGCTGGAGAGCGGCTCCAGGTGACTTTGGAGAGTCCAGGGCCATGTTTCACAGGACTTTTCGAGTGAGGATAAGAAATCTGTATCATGAGATTATAATGACACATTTCACATTGTTCCCATAGATATACAAAATGTATACAAGATATACAAATTTGTATTCATACACAAAAAAGGTGTTCTCCTGCCCAATGCACATAAACAATCCAATTAATTACGACGTCAGCTTTTGGGACGAGAAATCGGCTTTATTCTGCAAGATTGATTTGCAGGGAGGCAGGAGCTTGTGCCATCAGATCTGTCTCCCTGATTCAGGATTTGGGGTGAAATTTAAAATGTTGGGGAGAACAGGCTGGCACATGGAAACGCTGGTGGGACAGGTTTTGATTGGTGGGCTTTAAGCATTTATGGTAAGGATCTAGACATTTATGGTAAGGTTCTAAACTTTTATGGTAAGGATCTAAACATTTATGGTAAGGTTCTAAACTATTATGGTAAGAAGGGGAAGGGACTTTAACACCAAATCTTCCTGAATGACGGACCCTTCACTTCTGATAAGAGAACGACTTTTAAGTTCCAGACATGTCCTTGCCCTTTGGTTCCACAGGGAGGAGAATTTTTGGTTCTGCAGTCATTTCAGGTCAAGATTCCTTCTTCTGTGCATGCTCTGGCTACATGACTTTGCCAATTTTCTGAAAGACAATTCCTTAATCACTCTGTTGATGAGAGGTGGAGTCTGTTCCAACTGGCTCTAAATGGGCCCGTGGTTACATTAGAATAATGATTTTAAGCCTTCCTGGTGTGTTGATATCCTTGGGTCATAATGATGCAAACCCTATTAGTTATTATCTCCAATTTATAGATGAGGAAACTGAGGCCCAGAGAGGTTAAATGACATACCACCGCAAATCAGCATGTGGACAAGGAATGCAGGCCATAGTCTACACTACGCCTTTGCTCACTTGGCTGTTTTGCTGTGTGTTTCTCCAAATGAAACTTTGACTGCTTTATTGGCTTCTGTCCAGAAGGTTTATACCTACACACTATGCAGTGTCCTTCCTTAGCCGCTGGCTGTGTTGAAGAGATTGAAGGGGGGGTGGAGGAGAGAAGAGAGTTGAGTAAACCTGGCCTCATTATAACTCTGGGAATGATTACCTGATTGTTCTTTCAGATGGCCAATGGACAGTGTCAAGCTGGAAACCCAGTAGGATTTCTAATTTGTCAACAGAACCCAGCACAGCCCAGAGGGAAGAGGGTTTTAAATGGAAAGAAAGAACGCAGCAGAACTGAAGGACAAGAGGATGTTGCTCTGCCCATTTGCAGCGGAACAAACTAAACTTTGGGCTTTATTTCAGGAATGCTGGGGAATTACCATCTCTCAGGGTGGGAGAGGGTTGTAGAGTCTGCTCTGTCTACTTGTGCCCTGTGATGGCTGAATGTCCACCAAATGACTACCAAACCTCTGTCCCAGTGGCTCCAGGGTCAGGCAGCCACTGCCTCTGGAGGCAGCTTCTAAGAACAGCCATTCACTCGATCAACAAACGTTAATCAAATGCCAAATAGCAACAGAGCACCTGCCAGGCGAGGGATGAGGTGCTGGAGCAGTGAGACAACTGAAATCGACTTGGTCCCTGTGCTGGTGGCACCAAGAGTCTAGTGGGGGTTATAGACACTAAGTAATTAAATGCTTGGGTGAAATAATTATAACTTACAATGACTGTTATGGGTTGAATTGTTTTCCCCAAAATTCGTATGTTGAAGTCCTAACCGCTAGTACCTCAGACTGTGACCCTATTTGGACACAGGGTCTTTACAGAGGTCATCGAGTTCACGTGAACTCATTGGGGTAGGCTTAAATCAATATGAATGGTGTCCTTATACAAGGGAAATTTGGACACAGTGACATACCTGGAAGGAAGACAGTGGGAAGAGACACAGGGAGAAGATGGCCATCTACAAGCCAAGGAGAGAGGCCTGGAATGGATCCTGTCCTTGCACTTCTCAGAAGGAACCAGCCCTCCCGACACCTTGATCTCAGACTTCTGGCCTCCAGAGCCGTGAGACAATAAATTTCTGTCGTATAAGCCACTGGGTTTGTGGTACTTTGTTGTGGCAGCCGCAGTGAGCTCATGCAATGTCCCCAAAGACAAGTGTGCTGCGAGGGAAGATAATGGGGTGGAGGGAGGAAAAGGTAGTTCCAATATGGGGGTTCACAAAGGCCTCCTCGAGGAGGGGGCATTTGATCTGAAGCTGGAGGGGCTGCTCGTGCCTCTTTCGGCCCCTCTGTTACGACACCACCTCTCACTCACTTCACTGCAGCCACACTGGCCTCCTTGCTGTTGTTTGAACACACCAGTGATGCTCCTACCTCAGGGCCTTTGATCTAGCTCTTCTCTCGACCTGGAATGCTCTCCTCCTGGATATTCTCTGAATAATTTCTTCACCTCCCTCAAGTATCAGCTCAAATACCAACTTCTCAATGAGTCCTACCATCACTGTACCCACCTTAATTAAAATGGCAACTCATCTATTACCACCCCTACCTCTTGACCTGGAACTCTCAGTCCTCCTTTCTTTGCTCTACCTTTCTTTGTGTTCCATACCTCTCACTCATTTATTAAGCTCGTTATTTATAGCATTTAACTCTGGCTAGAATTTAAGTCCCACAAGGACAAGGACTTTTGCCTCCTTTGTTTACTGCTGTATCCCAAGCACCAAGAACAGTGCCTGGCACAGAGCAGGCATGGGGCAATACATAGTTGTTGAGTGAATATATGAATACGGCCTGTGAAGAGTCAGGAAGAATCTTTGAGGCAGAGGGATCTGCATGCATATAGGCCAGAGGCGAGAAAGAGCTCAAGATGCCCAGGGAACAGAAGGAAGGGTGGGTAGCCCACAGGAGACTAATGGGAGACGAGGTTGGAGAGGGGGCAGGAGCCAGATCTTTGGACATCTCTGATTCCTTACACTGGGTCACACTCAGTGTCCTTACAGACATCACCCCTGGTCTTAGTTCTCTACCTTGGAGTAACATCCAGCATTTTCTAACTTATGGTGGCCCATCAGATATTTGAAGTTGGACATCATGATCACTCTCTTCCTCTGGGTTTTCTCCAGGCTAATGGTTCCAGTTGCTTTGGAAAGGGTGTCTTTTTAAAAAAGAACCTTAATAAATGCAAGTTTATTTCTTGTTCACATAAGGTTTAATTTGGTGTTTTTGATTCCTGGGAGGCTCATTTCCAGGCAGTAATTGAGAGACCAGGCTCCTTCCATCTTGTGGCTCTGCCTTCTTCAACAAACGGCTTCCAAAGTCACTGTGGAAGGTGAAAGAGCACGAAGGCTTGCTCATGGGAGATTTTTAGGGCCACGCCTGGAGGCGTGTTACATCACTTCCACTCATGTTTTGTTTGCTAGAACACAGTCTATGGCCACACTGAACTGCATGGACAACTGGAAAATGTGGTCTAGTTGTGTGTCCTAGAAGAAGAGGAACAGGTTTTGTGATAAGCCAGCAATCGCTGACAAATGTGTTTGTCAGTTCAGCCTCATCCTTCCTGGCCTGATTTCTTTCCAACAAGGGCAGCTTTTGAATTTTCTCACCCTCTAGTCATTGCCCTTTGCTTATGCATTGATTTGTCAGTGTTCCTCTGAAAATGTCGCTTCCAGAACTGAGCCTGGCACGCAGGAGTGGTCTGAGCAGGGCGGGACTGGTGAGGCTGTTAGAACTTAGGCAGTCCGCTCTCGGCCGTCAGGACATGGGGAGCGTTGGTGGTCCAACTCCCCTCCATTCCTTCTGCCTCTCTGCCTGCTCAAAAGTTCTTGGAACCAGTCTCAGGGAGGGACATCTCCCTTTCCAGCTATGCCTCTGCTGCTTGTGCAAATTTAGAGGTGATATATTACAGTGCTTGCAGCATGGGCTCCAGAATCTGATAGACCTCGGTTGGAGTTCTGCTCTCTTTTCTTACCAGCTGTGTGACCTTGAGCAAATATCTTAACCTTTTTTTTTTTGTGAGGAAGACTTATCCTGAGCTAACATCCATTGCTAATCCTCCTCTTGTTTTTGCTTGAGGAAGATTAGCCCTGAGCTAACATCTGTGCCAATCTTCCTCTACTTTGTATGTGGGATGCCTCCACAGCATGGCTGACAAGTGGAGTAGGTGTACACCCAGGAACCGAAACCCTGAACCCTGGGCTGCCAAAGTGGAGCACGTGGAACTTTAACTACTGGGCCACGGGCTGGCCCGTATCTTAAACTTTTTAAACCGCAGTTTCCTGCCCTGTAAAACGGAGATGATGATGATGGTGATGATATAGGAATTCTGTGAAGAGTCAATGACATCACAGGCTTAAAATGCTTAGCATAGACCGTGGCACATGGTAAGTGCTCAGTAAGTTGTGGCTAGTAATGATGAACAAATTTTTCCTCCAGCCCAGCAGACCTACTCAATGTTTTCACCTAGTTTCTGTATCCTTCCTCTGTATGTTTGTTTCCAATTTTCCCTCACCCCTGCTATCTTCCCTCTCCTCTCTGTCAATGCAGCTCCTCCTCAGATTCCCAAGTGTACTTTCTATCTTTCTAACTCAAAACTTCGCAGCTGCCCTACCTTGTCCTTCCTGAGAAATGAATGACAAGAGAAAACACTGAGGAGTTAGGGGAATGTACATTGCACAGGCTTTGCCTGAACCCCTTTCTCCCCCCACCTAGAAGCTGCTGGAAATGTTTTATTCATGTGGTTGAGCTGGAACTTCCCAGCCCTTCTCTACAGCAAACCCAAGACTGCCTCTGGTTTCTGGGAGAACAGCTAGTACACACAATTTTACGGTCTGACAGGCTGTTGCGGAATCTATTTGGCGAGTCATTTTCTGTTTTCCACAACTAATTAGCGATGGATAAATTTAAATGGTTGTGGAAGCCAACAATAAAACATTATGTCCTCATTAGCTGAAATAGTGCTGTGGCTTCCCTTCTCACAGGAAGGACCTTGACTCAGAAAAATTAGGCTCTGGCTGAGTGGTGTGCTGGATCTGGTACCTGCTTGTGTGGGCCAATTGCATACGTCCCTTCCCAGCTCCAGGTTCAGTGACATCACCTTGGTGACTTGGAACTGGTCCTGGTGGGAGTATTTACTCTATAGAAATTGGCAAGTGCTACAAATCAGGGCTCCACCTCAAGCCGGTTGTTAAACACACCACTGCTCTGGCTGTTGTAGAGGAACCAGGTCCGACTATCCTTGAGGCTTATATGTATAAACCGTGAAGTTCCAGGCATTATTTTGGTTAGTAAAGTGTCTTTGGAAATAGCTTTCTTCCTCTTGGGCCCCAAGGCTCCTCTGAGTGTCTGACAGAGCACTTTGCTTAAGGGGAAGAGGCTGGACCTTGGGATGGTGGTTTCCATAGCAACCTGGGCAGGGAGTGGGGCTGGGGAGGCATTGTTAAAGCAGCACTTCTCAAATTGTAACGTGCAGGTGAATCGCCTGGGCATCTTGTTGAAATACGGATTCTGATTCAGTATCTGGTCTAGGATGGTGCCTGAGATCCTTAATTTCTGTCAAGCTCCCCGGAGATGCCAGTGCTGCTTTGCACCATTCCGTGTGTAACAAAGGTGATTGTGGACAGAGCGATCTCAGACTTTGAAAAGACTCATCGAACGTTAAATCTAGCAGAGCCTAAGGACTGATGAGTCTCTTGCCCCAGCCTCAGGCCTGCCAGCTTAGAGGGAGAGAGGATGTCTTAACTGCAGAAGCACCAGTGCAGGATTAAGCAGAGCTGGATTCAAATCTCATGTTTACCAAATCGGATGACTTCAGCACGTTGCTAACTTTCCCTGAGCTTCAGTTTTCCAAGCTATACAATGGGGCTATCACTTCATAGGAGGGTTGTGAGGATCAAAGGAGAGAAAGCAGAAGTACTTACGGCACTCCAGGGATGCGGGGGTGCTCCACAGACGTGAGCTCCTCTCCCCTCCCTGGCTTCCCCATCAGTCTTGAGCCTAAGGTCAACCAACCTTCTTTAGTAAACAAACCACGTTTTTACCCCAAACTACCGTCTTTTAAGTTATAAAAATTAAAAATTGCTTTTGCATAATTGCAAAATAATTTTTTAAATTATAAAAAAGAAATGAAGATACCCATGTTCCCCCTACCTGGTGATTACACAGTTAACCTTTTGTATATTTTCTGCCAGACTTTTTACATATGTTTTATTTTACAACAAAAATAGGATTATATTTAACATTGGTAGGTTTGCATATAGGCAGAGATCACTTACTATTATTTTATTGGCTGTACATTTAAGGCAGCCTTCCAAAGATGTGACTGGAGATAAAATCTGCCTGCTGGATTCGGTTCACCTTTCAGGAAGGAATGTGTCAGGCGGTGGGGAGCAGTGTTTTGGAGCCTTCCTCTTGGTTTCTGCAGAGTCCTCATCCCCAA
This sequence comes from Equus quagga, assembly GCF_021613505.1. Classification (NCBI taxonomy): domain Eukaryota; kingdom Metazoa; phylum Chordata; class Mammalia; order Perissodactyla; family Equidae; genus Equus; species Equus quagga. The sequence continues at coordinate 65,908,915 of NC_060273.1, read as the reverse complement.
ACACCTTCACATGATCTAGCATGAAGAACAGTCACAATGTCCTGGACTTCAGGAGGCCTCAGCTGAATCCAGAGGGAGAGCAGGAGCTCACTCTGGGGAGAGCCCAAAATAAGGTTCTGATCCAGGGACAGTCTGAGACCAGAGGACAGCCATGGATCTGCAGATTGAGTCATGGGATGAAAAATATTGAGTGACGGAAAAGCCCCAGGAGGCAGGAGACAATGAATTTGACTCTGCAACCTCTTTGCCCAGCAGGAACCCCAAATGCCTTACCAGGTCTCCTTCAGAATGAGCCTTGATGACCGGTTTGTGCTGGTGGCGGGTGAGGGGGGGGGGGGGGGGGAAAGCAGTCATTTATCGATTCATTCCTTTAGTCAGCAAGTATTTATTGAGCTCCTACTATGTGCCAGATCCTTTTCTGGATCCCAGAATGCTATGGCCAACAGGATAAACAAGATCCCAGCTCTCAGAAATGGTACATTAAAGCTGAGGAGGTGACATTGCTTAAGCAAAAACCAGGACAACTCGAGTTGGCCATAAGTGCAAGGAAGGGCATGAAACGGGGTAATATAGAGAGTGGCTGGGGCAATTTAGACCGGGTAATCAGGGCCGGCTTCTCGGAGCAGGGGCATTTCAGCGGAGGGGTGAACGATGAGAGGATTTCTTTTGAACCAGTCTGCCCCTCCTTCTGGAGCTACATTGTTGGAGATGTCTCCTCCTGGCAGGCGTGAAGCCTTCAAGTGTTCCAAGTGTGGGAGTGCCCTTTAGACCCTCAGTCTTCTCTTCTCCAGACTGGCGTCCCCAGTTCTTTCAGCTGTTGCTCATGTGACCCAATTTAGCTCTGCTCAGAATTCTTCTCAATGGATTCTGGATATATACATATATATATATTTAATCGGATGCCCAGAATGGAACATTGTGTGTGACCATCACAAAGGACTACATTATGCTCTTTGTACTGGATGCTGCTTTCTTGTTCATTCACCCAAAGTAGTAGGAACTTTTTTTGATTGGGTATGTCACATTGTTTTCTTAATAGAGCTTGCAGTCAGATAAATCAACCAAGTCCTTTATACATCTTGTAACTTGTGCCATGAAATTTTGGAAAGTAAATGCAGAGGCTTACGTTTATTTGAATTAAATTTAATCTTGTTAGTTTTGGCCCAATTCTTCAAGCCACTCTGGATATTTTTGTTTCCTGGTTCAGTCAGTCAATATTTTTCATTCTTTCAGCAATTTCCCAGGGAGGCTAAGCAAGCAGCCAGGCTGAGAGATGATGGCAGTTTGGCCTCAGGTGGTAGGAGTGGAAACAGAAAGACAAGGATGGATTCAGGATGTATTTAGAGAGTGGGCTGATAGGGTGGAGGCAGTAAGGAAAAGAGAAGAACTGATATAATTCCTGGGTTTGAGGCCTAAGCAACAGGACCAATACGGTACCACTAACTGAAATAGTTAAGGGTGTCATGGACTGAATGTTTGTGTCCCCCCCAAATTCATGTGTTGAAACCTCATCCCCCAATGTGATGGTATTTGGGAGGTGATGGAGATTAGATGGGGTCATGAGGGTGGACCCGCATGAGGAGTGAGTACCCTTGTGTCACCAGAGAGCCTGCTTCCTCTCTCTGCTCTCCACCACTTGAGAATACAATAAGAAGTTGGCAGTCTGCAACCCAGAAGAGGGTCCTCACCAGAACCTGACCTTGCTGGCACCCTGATCTTGGACTTCCTGCCTCTAGAACTGTGAGAAAATCAATGTGTGTTAATAAGCCCCTCAGTCTACAGTACTTTGTTATAGCAGCTTGAAGTGACTAAGACAATTGGGTAGGGGGCATATTTGTGAGGAAAAATTATTTTGCTCAGTGGGATTCTAGTAATTTTTCTTTTCCTCTTCCTACTTTCTGTATTTCCAAGTTTTCTTTTTTGAATATCATTTTTTTTTGAAGATTGGCACCTGAGCTAACATCTGTTGCCCATCTTCTTCTTTTTTTTTCTTCTTCTCCCCAAAGCCCCCCAATACATGGTTGTATATTCTAGCTGTGAGTGCCTCTGGTTGTGCTATGTGGGATGCCTGCCTCAGTGTGGCCTGATGAGCGTTGCCATGTCCCCCGCCCAGAATCTGAATCAGTGGAACCCGGGGCCGCAGAACCAGAGCGTGTGAACTTAGCCACTCGGCCGCGGGGCCCGCCCCTGTATTTCCAAGTTTTTAACAGTAATATAAAAACTATAATAATTGGGGGCAAAAAAGAGAAGACTGGGAAGGTTAGTTCTGATTATTGAATTCAGTACAAGACGTGGAGGATGAGGCTGTGTGTGTAGGATGGTACAGGCATTTTCTTTCTAAAACAGACTATAGAAACCAGATCTGTATTCCCTGCAAAAGCAGAGACTCGGAGGTGACCCTATTGAGTTACACAAATTTCTGGAGGGAATAGAAATGAAAGATGTTCCCAGCCTCATTCAGCTTTTATCAAATACAAGAACCAGAGGGCATGATCCAAGCCAAGGAAGGATTGAGTCCCTAGGAGCTGTGGATGACTGTGTTAACCGGGGAGCAGTTAATCCTTGGAATATGCTTATAGAAGGTAGCGATAAAATAGCCTAAGTGCTTTAAAATGGGTTTTATATTTAGGAAACAGAGAGAAGAGATGGAGGCATCATTTTTATTGCCAGCTTCCAGCCTTTGGTTTGCTGTAGGACCTTTGCCAAGAGATTTCTCCCTATAATCACAGAATCCTAGTATCTTAAAGGGGAGAGATTCAGAGGTCCATCTTGTGCAGGGTTTTAACCAAGGGTGCATATCAGAATCACCTGATGAGTTTTTTTCCCCGACACTTATTTATGCCAGGGTTTTGCTGCCTTAGATTTTGCTGTTGGGTTGGGGATGTTATTTTAGAAAAGTTTCCCACCTCATTTGATGCATACTGCCCATCAAAGATCTCTGCTCTAGTGTAACTCCCTCATTATACAGATGAAGAAACCAAGACATGAAGAGATTAAGAGATTTGACCAGTGGCTTACAGAGAGGTACAGCAATTGCCCTGGGAGTTATCTTCCTCAGTGGAAAAAATATAATAATATGAGACCATTTAATCTCTTTATGACATTTCAGAGACTAAACATAGAATAATTAACAGTTAACTAGATGTAGTAACATGCATAGATCTGAAAAACAGAGTTGGGTGAAAAAGTAAGGCACAGGATGAGATATATATAAATTAAGTGCATTTATATAAATTAAAACAACACACAATTATACATTTTATAAAGTTACATACATATTTAAGGATCTACATCAAGCACATTAGCGTGCATGCGTGTTAGAGGAAAGGGACTGGGAGAGGCGTCTGGGGATGAAGAAATTAACAAAGCCCAAGAGAGGGGTACATCTTGACTGATGATGACAGTGTGCTATGAATTGAGGTACATATTTCTCAATTCTCTGCACTCAAATTATTTTTAAAAATAAATCTATAATCAATAGATGAGTGGATAAACAAAATGTGGTATGGACATATAATTGAATATTATTCAGCCGTAAAAAAGGAATGAAATTCTGACACATGCTACAACATGGATGACAATATGCTAAGTGAAACAAGCCAGACACAACACAACAAATATTGTGTGATTCCATTTATATGACATATCTAAAATGGGAAAATTTGTGGCGATAGAAAGTAGATTAGAGGTCCTAGGGGAGGAATGGAGAGTTATTAATGGTTATAGAGTTTCTGTTTGGAGTGATGAAATAGTTTTAGAAATAGATAGATGGTTGCATAACATTTTAAATGCAATTAATGTCACTGAACTGTACGCTTAAAAATGGCAAATTTTATGATACATATATTTTTCTGCAATTAAATTAATAATGTAAGATATCATAAGCCTTTGAATTGTGTACTTTAAATTGGTGAATTATATGATATGTGAATTACATTCCAATAAAGCAGTTAAAAAATTTACAAACATGATCTTCCTTTCTCTTTAAGTTCTTCTGTGGGAAAATGAAAGAACTTAAGAGGAAGGGAAATAATCTTTACTCAGCTAGGTACTGTGATAGGTGCAGCAATTGCATTCTCTTCTCTAAAGTACCATAAATGTTTAGGGTAAGATTCTGTGTGGGACAATTTGGGCATCCTGACATGTGTCTAGCAATGCAAAGATTTGACAAGCTTTGGGATCTGGGAATTTGTTATATAAACAGCGGCTATTGTTGAGTAATTAATTTGGTATCTACTTGGCATAGAACATTATTGTCCATGCTATTGGAACAAAAGTGTGAACAGATCTACTGTCCTTCCGTTTTAGTCTTTGGCAGGCCATGACTTTGGCCTGAGGACAGTGTGTGTATATAAGATCTGAGTTTTATGCAACAAGGGCATTTGAAAAGTGCAATTGAGAAGGAACAGGTACTTGAAAAGTCATCCATTAATTATGCTGAAAATTTCAGAAGTCCCCCAAGGTTTTTATATTTTGGCCATTCCCTGCTTTCAGTCCTGAAAAGCAAGTTGAGAAGAGAGCTGTTTATCTTTCAGAACTCTAGTCTCTGGGGAAAGGAAGAACAATTGATAACTTTTCTTTTTTTTTAATTGACAAGAAAAGTTTAAGTGAGCTTATTCTGCTTTGAAAATAAGTTTTGATTTCTATAGGTTAAGATCAGTTCCTACTTCATTTAAACTCTTTTCATCCAATCTTAATTATATCCATGTGTCTCAAAGAGGCCCATCTTCGGGTCTTGTGGAATGATCATTCTAGCCCAAGGGTGGGTGAGAACCGCCATTCCCAGTGACTGACAAAAGAAGGAGCATTTGTCCTACTGCCTTGCCCAGTGATAAGCTAGTGGCCCAGCCACTACTGGTCATTTGCATGCATAGTGGACCATTTCATTAAGAATTTCATTAAGATGGTAATGTTTAATGTTTCTTAGGAAAAATGAGTTTTTGGCTTGTTCAATTATATAATTAAAGTCAGAGAATTAGGGGAGATTGCAAACTGCTTGCATAATGTGGGCAAGTATAATGACAAAACTTGTAAATAAGTTCAAAAGAATCGAACTCCGAACGAATCCTGATGCTGGATCAGATTGGGAGAGTGGGTATGTGGAAAATGTGGGCTGAAAAGTTCACTAGAGTTTAACTCTGGTGTCTACTTGCTAAGCTCCTTGCTCTCTGGGCCCTCTCAGACAGATGGTAGAATAGTCAGATCTGGGGACTGACTGGTCAGGTTCTAGAAAGTTCCAGGAACACACTTCTTTACTTTTTCTATAGTAACTTCCTATAGAGGAATGAAAAAACAATGGCATAGGTTTGCAAGATTTCTAAATTGATACCCAGGGTGCTCTACTGTGTTTTTCTTTCCTTGCTTCCGAGGTGACACCATCCTTATCTTCTTCCTACATTTCTTCTAACCTATAAATAGGAAGTTCCGCCATTTTGAAAGAATTCAGATGGCTATTTCTGTCTTTTCTTCCAATCTCTTCACTTACTTTCCTCTAAGGAAGGAAAAGTGATTTAGTGGTTTAGTGAGGTTAAACTAACTTTCCTGGAGAAGTGGGGAGGTGGGAAAATTTAATATTTCAGTACTACATACAATTTATATGTGAATGTTGGACATTCCTGTTCCTTCAGAATATTCCCTAAGCCATGTGTTTCCACAGTGTTTCCAACCGCCTCTTTCTGTTCTTCTCCAAGATTCCTCCAACAATGAAAAGAATTCCTTTCGCTTTATTAGGCAGAGCAGTGAGGTCCTCTCTAGTTCCTGATTCCAAGCTTGGTTCTGAGTTTTCTTTGCAAAGCCAAAGGCCCAGAAACCGTGCCTTTTCTCCCTTCACCACATCCCTATGTCAGGAAGATGGGTCAGTGTAGTCTATGTGAGTTTTGCCAACACATATGTGCTCTTAAAGATTGTTAATATGGCTGGGACCCAGGAAATCCAACACACATGGAGAAGGGACAAGGGAGGTACTTTATATGCTTGTCTCTGATCTCTGGTAACTTTTAAAAGTCAAATGTCAGTAGATTACTCACTTTTTGAAAAATATGTGTTTTCACCAGGTCAAGGACCCAATTTTAAACAGCCAGAGAGCTTTAGGGTTCTGGAGTAGCACAAAAAGGACATACACTGTTCTGACTTTTTGCATCTTAGGCTTTTTTGGCCTTTGATATCTGGGTCTCAAGCCCATTTTAGAGAATCAGTCGGACCACTGTTGAAGTCCTGGTTCCCCACTTCTTACTGTGCTTCATCTAAGTTCCCTTATGGGTAAATACGGAGATGAGAGTTCCCACCTCCCTAAGGCTCTTAAGAGGATTAAATGAGATAATGTATGTAAAGCACATAGCAATGCAATTGATATTTCAACAAACTAGTTCTTATGATTACATTCTAAACAAGGCGTACATAAAAAAGAACAAGAACTCCTCTTCCCCCTGAGCCATTTCTCAATGCCCTCCTTATCAACTTCCTCCCAGTACCAGATGACAGGGGGTTTTAACTGGGAGGAGCCGGACTGCCGCTGGGGCCCTTGCCTCTAATGGGGAGCTATTCATCTTCTCCAGTGTCTTTTTTGTGAGCTCTTGGCCTTCAGGTTGACTTTGATGCAAGGAGTATTGCTTGGAGCTCACCTCTTGTGAAAGGAGTCTACCTACTGGAGGATAAGACACTTACAAAAGTTGTATAGATTCTGCAAATGTTCCAGGGGAAAGACAAGAAACAGTCTTAGACAAGAAGCATGCAGGTCTCTCCAGTAACATTTCATTTCATTTTATTTTTTTAAAAGTATGTCTTTTTCTTTTTTTCTACAGGGAAAGATTCACTCGGAGCTAGCATCTGTTGCTAATCTTCCTCTTTTTTTTTCCTCCCCAAAGCCCCAGTACATGGTTGTATATCCTAGTTGTAGGTCATTCTAGTTCTTCTACGCAAGCCACAGCATGGCAACTGAGAAATGGGTGGTGTAGTTCCACGACTGGGGAAGTGAACCCCGGCCACTGAAGTGGTGAGCGCTGAACTTTAACCACTAGGCCATCAGGGCTGGCTCCTGGCTCTCCAGCAAAATTTTAAAATAGATAAGCATGGGGGCCTGCCCCGTGTCTGAGTGGTTAATTTGCACGCTCCGCTTCAGTGGACCAGAGTTTTGGCAGTTCGGATCCTGGGCGTGGACATGGCACCACTCATCAAGCCATGCCGAGGTGGTGTCCCACACGCCACAACTAGAAGGACCCACAACTAAAAATATGAAACTATGTACCAGGGGGCTTTGGGGAGAAAAAGGAAAAAAATAAAATCTTAAAAAAAAAATAAATAAGCACGGAGGTGACATCAGCAAGGTGGCAGAATAGGAGGTCCCCAGTTCTAGTTCCCCTTACAAAAATGTAGAGTAGCAAGTAATCACAAACAAAAGCGCCTTCGTGAAAAATTCCAGAACCTGAGGGTGAGGCTGACACACCCCCTTGGAGGACAAAAACTGAGACAAGCTGCATTAAAAGGTTAAGAAGAGCAGTTTCACTTTGTCCGGTCACCCCTACACCAGGCTGGCACAGGGTTTCCCTGGGCCTACAGTTTCTCCAGGGGGGAACACCGCGCCCGGCGCCCCCTCATCCCCGCAAGACAGACATCCAGCTTCCCCAGTGTTCTGGAGCATTTCCTGGGAGGCCCACTTCTGTCTTGCCTCATAGGAAACACTGGGGGAATTGGGAGGGCTAGACCAGCTGAGGTGAGCTAGCAACAAAGAAGAAGAGCAGGGCTCACAGCAACCAGTGCTCAGATTCTGGTGGTGGCACCACCTCTCTGCTGGTGACTTCACTTGACCACAGAGCCCAGACAGTGGCCCTGCCCACCTGTGGAGCCAAGCTGGTGGACCCATCTATTCAGGCAACATGGCCAGTAGTTCTGTGTGCTGGGGTTCCCAGCAAGCATGTGTCCCCAGCTAAGCAGAGAGCCAAGCCAGCAGCCCTGTTGAATTGTTGAGCTCAGCCTGTGGCCCTGCTTGACAAAGGAGCACAGGCTGTGGCCCCACTTGAACACAGAATTCAGCCAGGAGCACCACCCAGCACGGGAATATAGCTGGTGGCCTCACCCAACCAGGGGAGATTGCAGAGCCTAGCCTGTGGTGCTGTCCAATCGTGGAGTCCACAGTGCCACCAACCAGCCAGGGTGGCCCCACCTGACCAACACAATTACAGAGCCCAGACAGCAGGCCCACCTGGTTGCAGAGCACAGCCCATGGCTCCATCTGACTACAGGGTTCAGCCAGTGGCACTGCTCAGCAAAGGAGCCCAGCCAGTGGCCCTGCCTGACTGTAAAGCCCAACCAGCACCTTGGCCTGACTTTGGAGCCCTGCCAGCAGACCTGCATAGCCGTATAATCCTGGCAGCCCCACCTCAGAGCATGGACAGCAGCCCCGCCCAACCTGGAGACTCTGGCAACAAGCCCTGCCCACTTGCAGATGCTACCAATGGCTCATCCAGAACTTCACACTGACTGACAGGTGAAGGTCTTTCCTTGTCTAAATAAACCTATAAAGACTAGAAGAGGTGACTGCTTCCTCAAATGAGCAGACACCAAAGTAAGGATGTAGGGAACATAATCAGAGAAACATGATACCACCAAAGGAAACTAATCACGCTCTGATAACTGACCCTAAAGAAATGGAGATCTATGAACTGACTAACAAAGAATTCAGAAAAATCCTTTTAAAGAAGTTCAGTGAACTACAAGAAACTAAACAAAACTACAAAAACAACATGTGAACAAGTAAAAATTCAACAAAGAAACAGAAATCATAAAAAATTACCCAAACAAAAATTCTAGAGCTGAGAATATGGCTGAACTGAAAAATTCAATAGCGAGCTTCAACAGCAGACTTGATCAAGCAGAAGAATCAATGAAAGCGAAGACAAGTCATTTAAAATTATCCAGTCAGAGGAGCAAAAAAAAAAAAAAAAAAAAAAAAAGAAATGAAAAAAGAGTGAAGAAAGTCTATACAACTTATGGGAAACCATCCAGTGAAACAATATATGCATTATAGGAGTATCAGAAGGAGGAGAGAGAAAGGGTAAGAAAATTTATTGAAAGAATAATGGCTGAAATGCCCCAAATTTGAGGAGAGACATGGACATCCAGGCACATACAACTCAATTGTCCCTGAACAGATCCAACCAAAAAGGGACTTCACTGAGACACATTAAAATCAAACTGTCAAAAATCAAAGACAGAATTTTAAAAGCAATAAGAGAAAAGAGATTTGTCACGTACAAGGGAACCCCTATAAAACTATCAGTGGATTTCTTAGCAAAAATCTTGCAGGCCAGGAGAGAGTGGGATGACAAATTCAAAGCATTGAAAGAAAAAAATTGCCAACCAAGAATACTGTCTGTGGTAAATCTGTTCTTCAGAAATGAAGGAGAGATAAAAAGTTTCCTAAATGAACAAAGCTGGGGAGATTTATCACTGCTAGACCTGCCCTACAAGAAATGCTAAAAGGAGTTCTTCAAATTGAAATGAAAAGATGCTAATAACAGTGTAAAAACATATGAATGTATAAAACTCATGGGTAAAGGTAAACATATAGTCAAATCCAGATTCCTTACTATTGTAATGGTGTAACTCTGGTATATACTCTAGTATAAAAGTTAAAAGATAAATGTATTAAAAATAACTATAACTACCATAATTTGTTAGTGTATATACATATAAAAATTGATAAATTATGACATCAAAAACATAAAATATGATGGGGTAAATGGTAGAGTTTTTCTATGCAATCAAAGTTAAGTTGTTATCAGCTTAAAATAGACTGTTATAACTCTAAGATGTTTTACATAAGCCTCATGGTAATCACAAAGGAAATCCTGCAGTAGATATACAAAAGATAAAGGAATCAAAGCCTAGCAACACAAAAAGTCATCAAATCACAAAGGATGACAGCAAGAGAGGAACAAAGAATTTACAAAACAGTCAGAAAGCAATCCAAAAAATGGCAATGGTAAGACCTTACCTATCAATAATTACTTTAAATGTAAATGAGTTAAATTTTCCAATCAAAAGCCATAGAGTGACTGAATGGACGAAAAAAACAAGCTCTAACTCTATGTTGCCAACAAGAGACTCATTTTAGTTTTAAGGACATACATAAACTGAAAGCGAAGAGATGAAAAATGATATTCCATGCAAATGGTAACCAAAAGAGAGAATGGGTGGCTAAATTTATATCAGACAAAATAGACTTTAAATCAAAAACTGTTACAAGAAACAAAGAAGGTCATTAAATAATGACGACAAGGTCAATTCATCAAGAGGATATAATAATTGTAGATATTTATATATCCAACATCAGAGCACCTGTATATATAAAGCAAATATTAATAGCACTGAAAGGGGAAATAAGCAACAATACAATAATAATAATAATAATAGGGAGCTTTAATACTTCACTCTCAATAATGGATAGATCATCCAGACAGAAAATCAATAAGGAAACAGTGGTCTTGAACAACACTGTGGACCAAATGGACCTAACAGATATATACAGAACATTCCTTTTGTAGCAGCAGAATACACTTTATTTTCAAGTGCAGGTGGAATATTCTTTAGGATAGATCATGTAATAGGCCACAAAACAAGTCTTAACAAATTCAAGGAGACTGAAATCATATCAAGTATCCTTTCCAAAAACAATAGTCTGAAACTAGAAATCAATAGCAGGAAGAAAATTGACAAATTCACAAACGTGGAAATTAAACAACACACTCCTGAACAACCCATGAGTCAAAGAAGAAATCAAAAGGGTAATCAAAAAGTATCTTGAGACAAACGAAAATGAAAACACAACATACCAAAACTCATGGGATGCAGCAGAAGCAGTTCTAAGAGGAAAGTTTACAGCGACAAAAGCTTTCATTAAGAAAAAATAAAGATCTCAAATAAACAACCTAACTTTACACCGTAAGGAATTAGAAGAAAAAAGAATAAGCTAAGCCTGAAGTTAAACAGAAGGAAGGAAATTGTAAAGGCTAGAGAAAAAATAAATGAAATAGAGAATAGAAGAACAAAAGATCAATGAAACTAAGAGTTGGTTTTCTGAAAAGATAAACAAAATTGACAAACCTTTAGCTGGACTCACCAAGAAAAACAGGGAGAGGATTCAAGTAAATAAAATTGTAAATGAAAGAGGAGACATTACAATTGACACCACGGAAGTACAAAGGATCATAGGAGACTCCTATGAACTATTGTGCACCAACAAATTGGGTAACTTAGAAGAAATGGCTAAGTTCCTAGAAACGTACAACCTACCAGGACTGATCATGAAAAAACAGAAATCTGAACAGAGCAATAACGAGTAAGGAAATTGAATCAGTAATCAAAAACCTCCCAAGGAAAAAAACCCAGGACCAAATGGCAAAAAGAAAAAAAAAGAAAAAAGGAAGAAAAAGCATGCGCAGTATGACAGAGGCTTTCACTGCTTCATTAAAAAAGCTGTTTCACTTCCATTGCCCACTTCTGGAGACTCACAGGAAGAATCAGTAGAGAATAAAATAACTTTAATTCCATGAAAAGATTTCAAGATGGGTCAAATTTGGCTTTTTTTTACAGTCTTTCTCTTTAATGTCCAATCTTCTACTTGGAGGGCAGGGGTGATAATTAACTGATATTTTGATGATACTATCAAAAATTGATATTCAAAGACATCAAGATGATGCTTTTATTTCTTTTTCTTATAATACTTAAGCTGCAATTAGTAACTGAATCTAGATGATTACTGGGTCAGTACTAAAGTGTTTTAGAGTGAAGCCAATGAAGGGTATTAACAAATTGGATGGAAAAGTTAGTGATTCAATCAATTGAAGGAATGATTAATACTTTAGGGGGAATAGGAAAAAAAGTTCTCATGAACAATACCGAAATCCAGCATGTGATTTTTACTGAGGCTAAAAATATGTCTTTGAAACTGTGCTCCGTACACACTGACGCTATCTTAGCAGCCTTCTGTAAGGCTGTGTGCTCATGTCCTCTCTACACGGTGGCTTTGGTTGTTTTAGAATGATCTATCTTTGCAGAACCTAAGCGAGTATAGGAAACAAATTATTTGTGAACTTGTGGCATTCCCAGGTCTTTCGAAAACAACTGTGGTGATAAAGGATGCTTAAAGCCTTGTAAATTCCCATTCCAATCATGCATTCTGTTGTCACCTCTTAGACCCCATGTGACAATTATGAATATGAGAGGACATGAAAAAATAGGGTAGCCCTTCTTTGTTTCTGGTTGTGGAAATAAATGAAAACATTTAAGGAAAAATCTTACATCCCTAGCTCTGGTTCTTTCAAATGGATTTCGGATGTGTAGACTCCTACTTTCTGCCTGGGATTAGGCTGAATGCTGCTCAGGAAATATTTCAAGTCTGAGGTGAAGTAGCAACAGGGAGTGGTGGTGGCAGAGAAAATGTAGAAGAAGAAATGAATTGAGAGAGTGAGGGAAGAAGAGACAGGATTTGATGCTCTTTTTTTTTTTTTTTTTTTAAAGATTTTATTTTTTCCTTTTTCTCCCCAAAGCCCCCCAGTACGTAGTTGTATATTCTTCGTTGTGGATCCTTCTAGTTGTGGTATGTGGGACGCTGCCTCAGCGTGGTCTGATGAGCAGTGCCATGTCCGTGCCCAGGATTCGAACTAACGAAACACTGGGCAGCCTGCAGCGGAGCGCACGAACTTAACCACTCGGCCACGGGGCCAGCCCCTTGATGCTCTTTTTTATTGATGTAGTTTACTAGAGTCCTATAATCATGCTTTTTAATAGTTGATGTGGGTTTGATCAACAGCACACAACTTAAAATTGGATTAACTGAAGTTATTAGCTCTCATCAATAGGCTAATAAGTGAATTGTTATAGAATTTGAAACACAAAGAATATTTTCCTGAACAACTAAAGAACTGACGCTGATATAGAAGCCTACATAACAACACATAGAAAAATTCAGGCCAATATACTGTTTTCACTGTTTGATGCTACTAATGACGTAGTGGACAGAGTGGAGAAAGAGTTCTCGCACCCAGAGTCAGAGGCATAGAAGTTGAACGAAGGTCCTTTGAGCCTTCTTCTAGATCAGAGACGGCAAATGTTTTCTGTAAAGGAACAGATAGTAAATATTTTAAACTCTGCAGGCCACATGGGTTTTGTTAAAGCTGCTCAACTCTGTCCTGGTAGTGGGAAAGCAGTCATGGACACCGTAAATAGGTGGGCACGGCCATGTTCTAACAAAGCCTCAGTTACAAAAATAGTATTTGGATTTTGCCCGTGGGCTATAGTTTGCTGATCCCTCCTCCAGATAAATTCCTTCATTTTACAGATGGGGAAACTGAGTCAAATAAGTGTATTTGAAGAGCTTATAACATGGTGCCTCGCACACAGTATTTATTCAACAATGGTAGCTATTTTTATTGTTTAGAGGGTCTTTGCTTAAAAAGTGATTCAAGGGAGAGGTAAGCTATAAAAGTATTACTAATAATGATAATATGCCTTTTGTTTATGTTAAAAATATATACTCATGATTCTCTTTTTTTTTTTTTTTAATTTGGAGGAACTTTCTCAGCTAGGAGGATTTGGAAACTTTTGCTCTTTTATTCTTATTTTTTTTTAATACAAACTGTCGTATGCCCAACATAACACTACTACTCAAAATTTAGTTATGTCATTCAGCTCATTAACTGTTCCAATTCTAAATCCACAGGATATATCATAGGTTTCTGAGATCTCTGTTATTTTAGAATATTGCCTTTTTCCCTCCTTCCTTCTTTTAATACCTTCCTACCTTAAACCAGGTTAAAACATAGACTCTGGGGTGTAGCATATCATTTTGAGAGACAATGAATGCTGCCAAGTGACTACAAAATTACAGGGCCATTTCTGGCTCTCTCTTTGCAGTTAACGTAGTGAAATTGTATGGTTAATGTTTGTAAAGAGTGAGGGAGATGGAAAGCAATATCTGAGTGCTAAATGTTATTACTAAGAAAAGAAGAGCAGAATAACTCTTTTTATATGTGTCTTTAGCCACCCCATCCCAAACCTAATATGAGCATGGAATTTCATAACTTTAAGAGTTCTTTTAATAGTGTTCAATCAAACATGAAATTAAGAAAACGAGGCTTGCTGACTGCTTTCATTCTGCCTAAGCAGACATTTTAGGGAGAGTATGGAGAATATTTCCTCGTTCTCATGAAGCTAACTGAGCAAATGGTGTGAGAATTTCTTCAGTTCTGGCCAGGCGGTGGGGATGAGGGGGGCACCACTGAGGAAAATTGATAGGCAGTAAGTAAAATAGGTGTGGCTGACATAAAACTTGGATGGGAATCCATTGTTTATTGCAGGCAAGTTCTAAATTCTTGTAAGCTTGGGAACTTTCCAGAGAAAAAGCAAGATCTTCCTTTCTACTCCCTTTTGGTTTTAAGGAAGTCTGACAATGTCAGTTCTGCCCAGGCCATAATCTTTGACCTTTTGAGTGGTTGACGACTGTAGTAGTCCTAACACCTTGAACTTGTCAAGTCCAAAGGCAACAGGTAGGCAGGTACAATCTTCATAACCAGGGTATGGAGATGGTAAAGTTATTTCAAGGTCAAGTTTTCACCTAGGTACAATGGGCTGCTCATGTCTCATTTTTACGCCCATACAGAGGTGGTTTTCCAGCTGATATACACAGAGCAGTCCTACAGTCATTTTAATTATGCACAAGACACTGAGGTCTGCTTCACTGATCATAATTGCAGCTCCGACCTGCGTTCTTCTGTGATTTAAATGTATCCTTTTGAGTCTCCCTCTGAAGACTGATTTACTGTGGTGGGTCCTGCCAATGCTGTGAAGCCTCAGGGAATGAGGCTGGAGTCATTGGAGACATGGCATAAACAGCTTGAAGGTACGCAGTGGAAAAGGCAGAGATAATTGAGAAGAGAAATTCAGTTTAGATATTGGTCCTAATATTTGTGACCGAGGACTTAGGTTTCTTTGCTAGCAGTCAGAAAACAGTTGCCACATATTGGTGATATTGCAGATGCCATGCATTTGTGGGACAATTATTTATTGAGTGCCTGCTGTGTGCAAGGCTCTATAAGCATAGCTTGTTTTATTGTGCTTCACAGATATTGTGTTTTTCACAAGACCCTCCACCAGCTTGAAGATTATGACTGACTGAAGGCTCAGATGATGATTAGCATTTTTTTTTTTTTAAAGATTTTATTTTTTCCTTTTTCTCCCCAAAGCCCCCCGGTACATAGTTGTGTATTCTTCGTTGTGGGTTCTTCTAGTTGTAGCATGTGGGACGCTGCCTCAGCGTGGTCTGATGAGCAGTGCCCTGTCCGCGCCCAGGATTCGAACCAACAAAACACTGGGCCGCCTGCAGCAGAGCGCGCGAACTTAACCACTCGGCCACGGGGGCCAGCCCCGATGATTAGCATTTTTTAGCAGTGGCTTGTAGAACACTCTGATTAGTGGGTTCTTACAAGAAGTCCGCAAATCCATATGTTCACGAAGAATAAGTGATATACATAAATATATTTATGCACGTGTTTACGCATAAATGCATGACTATTTTTAAACATATGTAGATAGTATTATGATTAAAATTAGAACATATCTGTTGAAAACTGTTACTGATTTTAGTTGCTTTTTAGAATGTCTTTTCGATTGGTTGGTCATTAAAGTATTTCTATATTGCCAACATGTAAGAATTCATGTAATACTTCTATAGTAAAATGCATCCTCATGCTTTATTTTTATTATTTAAATATTTTAAAGTGGTTTAAAAATAAGAACAAATTATTACATATTTACCCACAATTTTACCATTCCCAGTGCTTTTCATTCCTTTGTGTAGATCATGATATCCATCAGACACCATCTTCCTTCTGCCTAATGAACTTCCTTATACATTTCTTATAGTGTGCGACTACTGGTGATGAATTCTTTCAGCTTTTTTTATGTTTAAAAAAGTCTTTATTTCACCTCTGTTTTCAAAAATTATCTTTACTGGGTATAGAATTCTAGGCTGACTTTTCTTCTTTCAGTAGCTTGAATGATGTTGTTCTACTGTCTTCTGGCTTTCTATCTGCTGCCACTCTTATCTTTCTTCCTTTGTACTTAGTGTGACTTTTTTTCTCTGGCTGTTTTTATGGTTTTCTCCTTATAACTAGTTTTAGGCAATTTGATTATGACATACCTTGGTGTTCTTATTTGGGGTTTATTGAACTTGTTGGATCTGTGGGTTTATTGTTTTCATCATATTTGGGAAGCTTTTGTGATTGTTTTTTCTTTAGGTATCTTTTTCTTCTATCCTTCCTTCTGGGACTTAAGTTACACATATACTATGTTGCTTAAAGTTGTCTCACAGTTCACTGAGGCTCTGTTCATTTGTTTTCCCAATATTATGTCTGTGTTTCATTTTGAATAGTTTCTATTGCTATGTCTTCAAGTTCATGAATATTCTCTTCTACAGAGTCTAATCTACTTTCAAATTGGTGTATAGTGACTTCCCTTCTAACTCTGTGCACTTGTCTTCTGGTTCCCTGCACCAAAGCAACTATAGTTACCAGTTTATTGGTCATTTCTTCAGTGATGATACATACATTTAAAAGGACATAGATATATGTATTCTTCTGGCCCCTCCCATAGTAGCGTATTATACATATTGTTGCACACCTCCTGTTATCTTTATAGGACACTTAGAGATGTTTCCACATAGAAATGCTGTATTCTTTTTAAATAACTGTATAGTATTTCTTTTGTGGATATATCATAATTTATTTACATTTCAGGTTTTAGTTTACTCCCTGTTTTTTTCTTTTTTTTTTTAAGACAGAGAGGAATTTTAAAGTCCTTATGTGAGGTGAGCTTTTAGGCTCATTAATAGCCGAAGCCTCAGTTTCAGTAGTTTTCAACGCCTTTTCTCCCGTGAGTTACAGGGAGGCAACCATACGTCTTTGCTCTCACCAGATTAGTTCATGGTTCGTTTTTCTCTTGGTGTCATGAAGTGGAGCATGTCTTAGGCTGAAACAAAAGGTGGGCAGGCCTGTGGTAGGCAGCTCCGGGAAGCCAAGAAGCCCTGATTAGTCCTTTCATGTAGCGCTGTCTACTGCTCTCCCTAAGCAGATGTGTGGAACTTGGCCAGTTCTAGCTTTATTCCCCTCAACATTCCCATAATTCACTGGGAGACTGATGCACTTCAGTGTGAGAGCAACAAGATAATTCTCAGTATGGTGGGAAAGGAAGGCAAGGCCCAGAGACAGTCAGAGATGTCAGAGTGAGATAGAGAAGTAAATGTGTGTTTGGCTGTCCCCCAGTTCTAGTCACTGACATTCTTGGAGTTGTTCTGTCATGTTGCTCTTTCTTTAATTCTTGAGCTATTCCAGCATTTGCTTAAGTTAGTTTGATTTCTTCCTCTCTCATTTTATCTTTAAGGATGATTTCAGCAGCAAGGAACCCATCTATTATGGTCTGAGTTGTGTCCCTCTCAAATCCATAAGTTGAAAGCCCAACCCTCAGTACCTTATGTGACTGTATTTCAAGATTGTGTCTTTAAAGAGGCAATTAAGTGAAATTGAGGCTGTTGGGGTGGGCTCTAATCCAATCAGATTGGTGTCCTTATAAGAAGAGGAAATTTGGACACACAGAGAGATGCTAGGGATGTGTATGTATAGAGGAAAGGCCAAGTGAGGACACAGCAGGAAGGCGGCCATCTGCCAGCCAAGGAGAGAGGCCTTGGAAGAAACCAAACTGCTGACACCTTGATCTTGGACTTCCAGCCTTCAGAACTGTGAGAAAATGAATTTCTGTTGTTTAAGGCACCTAGTCTATGGTATTTCGCTATGGGAGCCCTACCAAACTAATGCACCATATCAAAAGGGCTTAACCACTAAAGGAACTAATTAGCTCACATAACCAGAAGCCAAGAGATGAAGCAGCTCCAGAGTTGGTTAATTTAGCCCTTCATTGTTGCCAAGAAGGATCCAGGTTTTTCCTTCTTTTACTTTGTTATTTGTTCCAGTTACTTTTTCTGCCTAAACAAACCACTTCAAAACATAGTGGTGTGTAGATCCACTTTGTCACACTCACGGATTTTGAAGGTCAGGACTTTCAACAGGGCAGAGCAGGGGTGGTTTGTTTCTGCTTCATGACTCTGGGCCCTTAGCTGGGATGCCTTGAAAGACTAGGGATGACTTGAACAATTGAAGGTCGCTCAAATGCCTGGGAACTGGGACAGCAGGGGCTGGAAGTTCCACTTCTGAGAAGGCTTCATTACTCAGATGTCTGGAACCTTAGGACGCTAGAGGATGGGGCTTTGCTGAGACTGTCAGCCAGAATATCTACTTGGCTTCTCCAGCATGGTGGTCTCAGGGTAGTCTTACATGTCTTACATGGTGGCTGGCTTTCCTCAGTATGAGCATGCCAAGAGTGAGTGTTCTAAAAGAATCAGGCAGAAATTACATGGCCTTTTATGACCTAGTGTCACTTCTGTCATATTCTATTGGCTAAAGTATTCACAAGCCCTCCCAGATTCGAGGGGTAGGCACATAGATAGCATCTCTTATGGGAGGAGCATCAAAGAATTTCCAGCCATTAAAAAAATTGCCATCCTGTGCTCAGCACGTGAGCTAGTTCACCTCACAGCTGTTAAGAAGGTGGCAGCAGCTCTCTGCATCGTGATCTCACACATCAACGTCCAGAGCTAGAAAAAGAAATCATTTCCCAAAAGCTCCACCAACAGGCTTCTCCTCAAATCTCATGGCCAGAATTGCGTCATATGCCCTTTCCCAAGTCAATCATTGGCAAAAAGAATGTAATTCACTGTACTCAACTTGGCTTAATCAAACACCCACCTTGGGCTGAAAATTGGGTGACTTTCCTTGAGCATAAGGTCTCGTGGAGGTAGGCAAATGCTCTTTAACCTGGGGCTCTGCCACCACGGAATGGCCTCAAGAGAGAATGGATTTGGGCGGGTGACCAACAGTGTCTGCATAAACTTTCCATAAGGAGAGTCTCGCCTAATTGGGAAGTGTTGAAGAAAGAAGATAAAAGATGGCTTTTGTTGTTTCCATAGCCTAAGACCCTGTAAAAGGCCACGATTTGAATTTCTTATTACTCTTACAATTTCTCCCTCTTATATTTGGTCCTTATCTCCCTTTACCTCTCTACTGAGGTCTATAACAATTTTTAGTACCAAGAGCAAATGCTTCTGTTCTTGGGAGATGAGATGATGGCACAAATAGCATGTTCTTAAAGCAAATGTGACAGTTACAATAGGGATTCGGCACCACGATGGGGTCGTCAGAACCCAATGTGACAGCTACAATGTATCCCTGATTCCTCATAATAAGCATAACAGCCTCTGAGAATATCGCAACACAAACTAGGTTATGAATGATTGATTAATAAGCGGATGAGTGCTGTACAGATCGCCACATGCTAGTTCTGCTAAGAGCCATAATCTCCCATCTAACATGCTCTTGTCACTGAGCTCACAGAGGGGGGCCTGTTCTTTATGGAACAAAGTCAGGGCCTGGGATGTTTTCCATGACTCACATTGGTAAAGTCCTACAGGAAAATGGGATTTTCTACCCTGGGCTGATGAAGTGAAAGTCATTAGAAAGTGTGTGTGTGTGTGTCTCTGTATGTGTGTGCATCTGTGTCTGTGTTTGTGTTGCTGTGAGTATATATGTCCCTGTGTGTGTCCTTTGTGAATTTGTGTGTGTGTGTCTATGTGTGTGCATCTCTTTGTGTCTCTCTGTATGTCTATTTTTTTCTGTGTCTGAGTTTATGTCTCTGTATCTCTGCGTATGTCTCTCTCTCTCTCGATTTGTGTGTCTCTGTGTGTGTATGTGTGGGTATATCTCTTTCTTTGTGGGTATCTCTTTCTGTGTGCATGGATGTATCCCAGTCTGCATGAGTGTGTGTGTGTGTGTGCACATGCATGTGTGTGTGTCTAGAGCTCAAGTGGAGCTAAGAGGAGGAAACATCCCCCTGGGATGTGTAGATGAGTATAAGGCAGTGTGGTATTATGCAAAGGCTGTGGAGTGGCAGCTAGGTGACCCGGATGTTCAACCCAGGTTTTCCTCTAACTTAGTGATTTTCTGTGATTCATTTCAACCCTCTGGGCCTTAGTTCTCTTGGAGATAATACTACTTGCTTAACCTAGCTTACAGGGGTTTTCTGAGAATGAAATAGTAATGTAATTTAGAAAGCTTTTGGAAATGTTAAAAGCACAATAAAAAGAAAGGCATTAAATGGATTAACATTTGACTTGATTCAGAGAAGACCTCCGTGTTCAAGATGTGCATGAAAAGGTTACTTTGATTCAAATCAAAATCTGTGGTTGATAGATCATGAGAGTTGAGCTAAATGGGCAGCTACAGGGGAAGAAGGGAGAAAATGAGCTCCACATTTAAGAAGGGCATCATGCTCTAGATGAATAAAGGCAGAGAAGGTTCGTTTTGGATGCTGGTCCCAATCAGTTAATGGTGGCTGCCTGGAACCTGATGTGGATGAGCTGTTGGGAATCACATCTTGGTAAAGGTGACAAGATTGCTAGTGGTACCTACCATGGGCATGAGGTAGAGGGACTTGCAGCATGCTGGCCACGTGCTTATCATCCCCCACAGGGCTGGGAGGAGACAATATCAGACTTGAGCCTTAAGGCATGGGCTGGTGTCTTAGAAGTGCTGAAAGTGAAATCTTTATTAAGTTTTGAAGTTAGTTAGCTTCTCTTCTCTCGTGCCACTTGGTGAACTTTCCTAGGGGATTTGACGACAATCTACTTTAATTTTGTTTTCTGTTATAGGAATGTGTCAGTAACTTTATGTTAATTAGTGCATAGATTTATGCAAAATGGTATAAAGACAGGGCCTTATTGGAATTGGGAAAAAGAGATGACTTAGATTGTCACCATGGGTATGAAGAATCTCCCATACTCTGCCATTTTAATGTAACCTATCTCTGGCTGGGTTTTGTCACAGGTTTAAAAAAAATTAATTTTTCACTTATTCCTCGGAGTCCAACTGAGCTCTTAAGAAAATTAGAGGCAGATGGCACTGGATAAACCCATACCACTTCTTTTTCTTATACCTTGTCTATTAAAGATTTTTTGCCTCCCCATCCCTTACTTCTTGAAGCTGCGTAGGTCTTCCCACAAGAGCTTCATGACTCAGCACATGTTGTAGGGACTTAATTTTCTTCTCTAATGCTCCTTCACCCAGCCCTTTTGACTCAAGTGTATAAATTCCCTCTCCCTTTATCTGAATGAATAATTGCCATTATTTTGTGTAGGTGAGCACGCATGAGTGTGTGTGTTGGCATCAGCTATCAGTCACCTCTGCTATTGATTCCTCCCAAAAGTCAATAGGGAGAGAAATGCTGCTTAAATAGGTTTCATGCGTATTTTTTTCGATTTGGGGGGATTAGAGGTAGAAATGTGGGCTGAACGACAGTACAATTAGGAAATTGAACGTTGTTTTTTAATAGAGCAGTTGATTTTGTTAAGTACTTTATGCCAGGCACTGCTGTACGCACCAGGGATACGATGAGAACAAAGACAGACCTGATCCCTTTCCTTGTTTTTCTAGAGAGAGATACAATTTAACACACAACTGCAAATGGGTTTGGCATGGGGCTATGAGCATGCATCACAGGGGCATCCAACATAATTCGGGCTGGGTGCCGGGGGGATGGGCAAAGATAGCTTCTGGAGAAGGGTGATATTTAAGGTAAGGTTGAAGGAATGAGGATTGCATTGCCAAAGCAAAAGGAGGGTAGGACAGAAGGGCAGAAACAGCACATGTGAAGGACTGGAGCACGGAGAGAGTTGGCACATGGAAGGAACAGTGGTAAGTTCAGCGTGGCTTGAGGGCAAGATGTGAAGAGGTCGGAAATTTGGCTGTAGAGGTAGTCTGGTCACATGACCTTGAAGGATTCATTAAAGACATTAGATCTATGCTTCTCAAACTTTAATGTGCTTATGAGTCACTTGGAAATCTTGTTAAAATGCAGATTTGGATTCAGAAGGTCTGAGTGGAACCTGAGATTCTGCATTTCTAGCAAGCCCCCAGGTGACAATGATGCTGCTGGCCCACGGACCACACTTGGAGTAACGAGGCTTTTGACTCTATCCTAAGGGCAGTGACAAAACCACTGAAGGGTTTTAGGTAGAAGAGTGAAATGATCTAATTGTGTGGTAGGAAGACCCCACTTCCAGCAGTGTGGCGGATTGATATTAGGTGAACAAACCTGAAAAATGGAAATCAGTGAGGAGGTGGTGGCAGTAGACATGTCATGTGAACAGTCATGTGAGACTTGTCAACTAAGGTAGTGGCAGGGGGCATGTGTACATCACCTGTGGCTCATTCCTCAGTCCTATCTTTGCCTAACTGCCTGCAATAACAGTTCTGTCCATATCTGCTTCCTCCACTGGACAGTGGGCTTCTAGGTGTTGGTGCTTACTCCGCGCAGTGTAGGGCATGGCAGCACAGCATGGCACTTAAGAACATAAGCCTTGATGTCGCTTGAGCCTGGATTCAAGTCCTAACTCCATTACTTCTTAGTGGCTTAACCTCTCAGAATCTTCACTGTCACATTTACTGTGGATGGAGAATGATACCTGCCACAGTGTTGAGAGAATTAAATGATATAACGTGTGTAAAATGCTTAGCCCTATGCCTGAAGTTCACTGATTCAAAAAATACATACTGAGCACTTGCTCCAATGTGTTAGGCTTTGGGGAGTCATCAATGAACAAAGTAGATTTGGTCCCTGCCCTGTTGGAACACTGGATTAAAAGTAGTAGTTGCTGCATATTATTCTCAGCAATCACCCTGCTCTTAGTCCATTTGTTTTGTGCACAGAGACTGAGTGTAAAGCTCCAGGGCCCACTCTGTCTGGACAGTAAGCCTCCAACACTTTGCTGAACAAGTTGTAGAGATGGACATTCTATTCCATACATTCAATTTAATTGATTCCTCAAGACCTGGTGGCACTTTCAGCTTAATTACCCGTAAAACTGAAGGTAGGATCCTTGAAGTCTAACATCATTTTCCAGTTCAGTAATCTATACGTGACCAACCCTGCAACATTACATTGAATGGTTTTCAAAGGCTTGGGAGGGTGTACTCATGGCTCATCCTTAACCAGTGCCTAGATATGGCCCCAAATTCCCATGTAAATAACTTCTTGGGTTTTGAAGCTGTAGATTTTCAAATGAGAAATTGATCTGCTGCACATTTGAGGAGGAAGACAAAAGATAAGAGGAGTGTGAAGGTAGCAATGGAAGGAAAAATGGCTGGTGGGCTTTGGCAAAGAGGATGTGACCTGGACTGAGGAGAGCTTGGGTGGTCTCTACACCCTGCCATGAGAAGTCCTGCTGCAAAGGATCCTTGGTTGTAAAGACTCTAGCTACTTAACCAAATGGGAATTTAATGGAAGGTTATGAGAGTTGGATCCCATAGGGAGAAACTATGGGAGATTCTCAGAGTACAAGACAGGCTGGAGGACCAGGTTTGGGGAAGGGCAGAAACCAGACAGGATTCAGGAAGACTGGGCAGTAGGAACCACAGCAATGGCTTCATGGCTGTAAGAGGCTGTCTCGTCTACTGGTTGGTCTACCATCAACTCTTCCTTCTCTCTCTGCAGTATTTATTCCAGACTCAGAATCCCACAAGAAGGTCCAACTGGCTGAGCATAGGCCACAGGTATGCTCCCTGGCTGTTTCGAGAGCGGGAGGATGAAAACTCTGGTGACTTTAGCTTTCGTATTGGGAGATTGACACCTGGAATTACCCTCCCTCCATTATACACAATGGTGTACGGGTAAATTCCTAAAAAGAAATCAGGGTGTTATTAGGATAGAGGAAACGGATGTAGGCACTGGTAGCGTGTAAAATGACAAGGTTGATGACTTATTAGTTAAGAATCAACTTTATAATATTTTTTCCTTCGAGCTTTGTTTAAATATACTTGCCTTTCTGAGCTTCTCCGGGCAACTCCTCCATCGTCAGTGTTCTTGTCACACTTTGTATTTTTCTTCGTTAGCTCTTGTCACACTGTGTTGTGAGTATCTGTTCATGAGGCCATTTCTGGAATAGCCCGAGAGTTCTCAGGGACAAGGGCCGACCTGATTCATGTCTGTATTCTTAGGCCCAGAAAAGTGCGTAACATGTAGAAAACCTTTGATGAATTAAAGTTCGATGAAACAGGCGTGTGTGGGTATCTTACCAAAAACACAATTGTAAGCAGCTGGGAATTTGAAGGGGTAAGGTTTTGGGTAGAAAACATTTAAGCATCATTTTGTAGCATGTGCCTGTTTAAAACCCACTCCACAAAGGCACACAGCTTTGAAAGTACAGAGAGTCATGGAGAGGAAAGCTCAGGGACATAGGCCCCCTGCGTGTTTCAGCTTTTGTTCACTTCACGTTTGAAGAATGTTTTCTTTCACAAAAACCTTCTTCACATACGAAATTCCCTTGCCTTGTTTAGTATTAGTCAAATATTTTCTCTTTAATCTGGAGACACATTATCCTGCTCCCCAGGATACTTCGTATTTCTGCAAACCCTGTGGTCTTTGCTGGGATCAAGCTCCATGCTTCTAAGAAGAAACTGGAACTCTGGGGCATCTGCAGGTCTGGCAAATTTAGTGGCAGTGACCATGCACAAAGCATTATTTCAGAGTCGACCCTTACTCCTACATGGATAATCTCATCTATGGGTGCAGAAATTCCAGACTCTGGGTTTTATTATAAAATTAAATTCTCCCATCCCTCCCCTGCCCCCTTTAGTGAAGTGATTGGCAAGAGATTGTGGAGAGTGGAGACATTTGTGATCCTAGCCTTCTGCCTCCCTGGTCCGGTCAGAGCAAGCAACGGAAACTGACTGGTGTTATAAGTAGAGAAGAATGTGTTGAAAGAGCACGGGGCAACCCCTACAATGGCCTGAAAGGCTCGGGAACTGGGCAGCCAGGGCCAAGAATTGCAAACAAACCCTAGCCACAGAAGTAGGCTGCTGCCACTGACCCTGGACACCACAGCCTGTGTGGTTGTGGCGAGTATACTGGACACCACTGACTGCTTCCCTTGGCAATGGGGAATTTTTTTTCATCAGCTGCCTTCAGAATGGATTCTTCACAGTCTCTACTTCTCTGAATCTCTAGCTGCTGTTACAGAGTCCTGGGTGGGACTATCTGAGCAGACGGGCCTAGGCAATGTCCCATGCCCTACCTTCAAGGCAGGCTGGGGAGGCAAGCCTCACATTTTTGGGCTCTGCCTTCTTTTTTTTTTCTTTTATTGTGGTCATAATAGTTTATAACATTGTGAAATTTTAGTTGCACATTATTAGTTGTCAGACAGCATATAAACGTACCCCTTCACCCTTTGTGCGCACCCCCCACCCACCCTTCCCCCTGATAACCACTAAACTGTTCTCTTTGTCCGTAAGTTTGTTTATATTCCACACATAAGTGAAATAATATGATGTTTGTCTTTCTCTGTTTGGCTTATTTCACTTAACATAATTCCCTCAAGGTCCATCCATGTGGTTGCAAATGGGACGATTTTGTATTTTTTTATGGCTGAGTAATATTCCATTGTATGTATATACCACATCTTCTTTATCCAATCATCAGTTGATGGGCACTTGGGTTGCTTCCACGTCTTGGCTATTGTGAATAATGCTGCAATGAACATAGGGGTACATAAGTCTCTTTGTATTGGTAATTTCAAGTTCTTTGGATAAATACCCAGTAGTGGGATAGCTGGGTCATACGGTATTTCTATTTTTAATTTTTTGGGAAATCTTCATACTGTTTCCCATAGTGCTGCACTGGTTTGCATTCCCATCAGCAGGGTATGAGGGTCCCCGTTTCTGTACAACCTCTCCAACATTTGTCATTTTTTGTCTTGGTATGCCATTCTAGCAGGCATAAGGGGATGTCTAAGTGAAGTTTTGATTTGCATTTCCCTGATTATTGTGATGTGGAGCATCTTTTCATGTACCTTTTGGCCATCTGTATATCTTCTTTGGAAAAATGTTTGCTCATATCCTCTGCCCATTTTTTGATTGGGTTATTTCTTTTTTTAGAGTTCAATTGTGTGAGTTCTTTATATATTATGGAGATTAACCCCTTGTTAGGTGTATGATTTGCAAATATTTTCTCCCAGTTGGTGAATTGGGTTTTTCTTTTTTTTGAGGAAGATTAGCCCTGAGCTAACTGCTGCCAACCCTCCTCTTTTTGCTGAGGAAGACTGGGCCTGAGTTAACATCCATGCCCATCTTCCTCTACTTTATATGTGGGACGCCTACCACAGCATGGTGTGCCAAGTGGTGCCATGTCTGCACCCGGGATCCGAACCGGCACACCCCGGGCAGCCAAAGCGGAATATGTGAACTTAACTGCTGCGCCACCGGGCCGGCCCCCAGTTGGTGAATTGTTTTTTCGTTTTGATCCTGGTTTCCTTTGCCTTCCAGAATCTCTTTAATCTGATGAAGTCCCACTTGTTTATTTTTTCTTTTGTTTCCCTTGTCCAAGTAGACATGGTATTCAAAAAGATCCTTTTAAGGCTGATGTCAAAGAGTGTACTGCCTATATTTTCTTCCAGATGTTTTATGGTTTCAGGTCTCACCTTCAAGTCTTTGGTCCATTTTGAGTCTATTTTTGTGTATGGAGAATGATAGTGGTCTACTTTCATTCTTTTGCATGTGGCTGTCAAGTTTTCCCAGCACCATTTGTTGAACAGGCTTTCTTTTCTCCATTGTATGTTCTTGGCTCCTTTGTCAAAGATTAGCTGTCTGTAGGTGTGTAGTTTTATTCCTGGGCTTTCAATCCTGTTCCATTGATCTGTGTGCCTGTTTTTGCACCAGTAGCATGCTGTTTTGATTGCTATAGCTTTGTAGTGTATTTTGAAGTCAGGGATTGCGATGCCGCCAGCTTTGTTCTTGTGTCTCAGGATTGCTTTGGCTGTTCAGGGTCTTTTGTTGCCCTGTATGAATTTTAAGACTCTGTTCTATATCCGTGAAGAATGTCATTGGGATAGCATTGAATCTGTAGATAGCTTTAGGTAGTATGGACATTTTAACTATGTTTATTCTTCCAATCCATGTGTGTGGAATATCTTTGCATTTTTTTATGTCATTATCCATTTCTTTCAGTAATGTCTTATAGTTTTCCTTGAATAGGTCTTTCACCTCCTTGGTTTAATTTATTCCTAGATATTTTCTTTTTGTTGTGATTGTATTCCTGAGTTTTTGTTCTGTTAGTTCGTTATTGTAGTATAGAAATGTCACTGATTTTTGTAAGTTGACTTTGTACCCTGTAACTTTGCTGTAGCTGTTGATTATTTGTTGGATTCTTTAGGATTTTGTATATGTAAAATCATGTTATCTGCAAACAGCGAGAGTTTCACATCTTCATTGCCTATTTGGATTTCTTTTATTTATTTTTCTTGCCTAATTGCTCTGGCCCAAATCTCTAGTAGTATGTTGAATAAGAGTGGTGAGAGTGGGCACCCTTGTCTTGTTCCCATTTTCAGGGATGGCTTTCATTTTTTCCCCATTGAGTATGATGTTGGCTGTGGGTTTGTCATACATGGCCTTTATCATTTTTGAGGTACTTTCCTTCTATACCCATTTTATTGAGAGTTTTTATCATGAATGGATGTTGGATCTTGTCAAATGCTTTCTCTGCATCTGTTTAGATTATCATGTGGTTTTTGTCCCTCCTTTTGTTAATGTGGTATATCACATTGATGGATTTGTGGATGTTGAGCCATCTCTGTGTTCCTGATATGAATCCCATTTGATCATGGTGTATGATCTTTTTAATGTGTTGCTGTATTTGATTTGCCAGTATTTTGTTGGGGAGTTTTGTGTCTATGTTCATCAGTGATATTGGCCTGTAATTTTCCTTCTTTGGTAGTCCTTGTCTGGCTTTGCTATCAGGCTGATGTTGGCTTCATAGAATGTGTTAGGAATTTTTCCATCATCCTTATTTTTTTGAAATAGTTTCAGAGGGGTAGATAATAAATTCTTCTTTGAATGTTTGGTAGAATTCTCCAGAGAAGCCATCTGGTCCTGGACTCTTATTTTTTGGGAGGTTTTTGATTACTGTTTCAATCTCTTTACTTATGATTGGTCTATTCAGGTTCTCTATTTCTTATTGATTCAGTTTTGGGAGGTTGTAAGATCTAAGAATTTATCAGGCTCTGCCTTCTAACAAGATGTTTAAGGTGGAGGGAATTCCCTGAACACAGAAAAGAATTTCACCTGTTGGGTTGCCAAAATAAATGCCCGTGGACATTTTCACTTTAAGTGATTGTTGGTAATAGTAAGAAAGTCTTCTCCTTGATGTTTTAGATCCTTATATTAAAATGTTTTGTTGGCTTAACACAAACAACATGAATGGATGGAGGACCATGACAGAATCCACTATCTCTATCATTTCCTTGAGTGTCTGAACGAAATGTCATTGACTATGAGACACCTTTACATAGAACTTAGTGCAAAGGCTCTGGATCTTGTCTTTTAATCCAGGCTCTACCACTTACTACCCAGGTGATTTGGGAGCCATCATTTAATCTCTCCCAGCCTCAGTTTCCTCAACCATAAAATGGAGAAGACTTTAGCACCTACCTCATACTTAGGGTTCTTGTGAGATGACATCCATAAAGCTCTTGCATGGTGCTAAGCACATAAGAGTGCTTAATAAATGGTAGCTGTTATGGCCAAATTAGAGAAACTTGTGTTTGAGGATTAGCCAGAAGAGTCAAAATGCAAGGTCTGCTGATGTCCAGAATGTACCAGATGCGTGCTTTCAAGGATAATATGGAGAAAGGAGGTCATAACGAAAGCCAAAGTGGGTGACCTCCAAGTTGGATGACCTCCATCAAATAAGATGGGCAAATTCCCAAATGCCAACTGGCCATAGGGGCCTGAGAATACAGTCTGCTTTCAAAGTACAATTTAATAGGAAAAGACTCAGTGATCTCAACTTGTAGACCCACCTTGATGCACCATCTGCTCAGTTTAGGCACAGGGATTAGGCAGTGCGGGGGGGAAATGTTTATTTCCAGTTTACAGACTTTTGGGGGAGAACTTCTTGCAGAACTCAAAAGGAGGATATTCTCAGACACGGATGATCTCAACAACCTTTGTTTAGTTTGGAATTCTGGGAAAATCATCAATCCTTGGATACACTCATATTTCTATTTTTGTTCCAGTTATTCAGCAAATAATGAATAGGTTTTTATTTCTGCTAAGTGCTAATTTAAGAAGCATCTCCTTTTAAAGCTATTTATTGGGGAAAAATAGGAAAGATGCAGTCACTGACTCTAAGAGGAAATGCTCTGTTGGTGTTGGATGACTCACCTCTTCAGGTATGTTATAAGTTTTATTATTATTCAGCATTTTTGCTAAATTAAGAATGAGAGTGAATCACCCAAGAAAGAAAAAAGATTTTAAGAGATGCACCTATATTTATTTTCGCATAACTGAGAATCATTTGAGTTTACATAAGACGTTATTTCAGAGTTAGCACATCACCTCTAAAGCTGCTGCGTTTAAAGCAGGGCTGATTGTAGAAAGCACTATTTAAATGTTTTTATGGAGGGATTAGGGGCAGAATATGTGCACACTGGTCACCCAGGGAGAGGTTGAAATAGTCGTTTACCTCTTTAATGGAAGCAGGGAATGTAATTAACAACCATTTGCATGTAACAGTTGAATATTTCATGGTGGGTGACAGTGATTCATCCCTGCTTCCTACAGCAACGAGAGGAAAATTAAACCCAGGTCTTATGACTTTCAGGCGACTATAGAATGTAAAATTCAAAATTCATCCCCTCTCCTGTCCTACTAGCTCACCTTCCTTGGATTCCTCTAATACTCATTCTCCTGCTGTAAGCAGCAGTTTCACTCTATTGCCTTTCACCAGAGGCTTCCTAATTTACAGAGGGAACTTGGTTAGTGCAGTGAAGGCAAATAGGTTTCAACCTGACATTGATTGGTGGTGGCTTCTAAGTAAAGTTGCTCTAGGCACAGTGGGAAGGAGGACAGTGGTTGATTAGTAATGCCTGCCGTGGGTTAGAGAGGGAGGAGAGCCATCTTCGACCAGTGCAGAGATCACAAGATCAGCAATTGGGTCTGGCCTTGGCTTAACCGTATGTTCTATGAGATTTTGGACAAACCTCAGCATTATAGTTTTCTCAAATGCCAATTTGGGGGAAGGGAGATAAATAGTCTATCATATATAATTCACTAGTCTGTCACAAAGACCAAAGAAGATTTGAAAGTATAGAAATCTGTATAATTTACTGTTACATTCCCATTTGAAGGATATACAGATCTATGTAAATGAGACTCAGAGCTCTACTGTAAATGTATTTATTTATTTTACAAGCATGGAAGGTATAGGGAAAGAAGAGCTTAGAGTCCTTGAGAGGAAATGGGAGAATTGTGGAAGGTTAGAAATGGAAGGGCCTTAGATATTATCTAGCAGGGTGGTTTTCAAATATTTTTAAAATCTGAGAAACTCTCTTTTCCCCTCAGATAAAATCCTTTATGGCACCCAATACAATAAACCAATAAACCAATAAGTGGTGTTATTCTGTTTCAAGCTGCTTATTTCTTACGAGGCTTCCTAGATTCTTGATGTAGAGTAAGTGCCATTAAATATGTTTGAGTTTAATTAGGTTCCCCAGACATCTTTAAAAAACGGTACTTAAACTTTCCAAGCACTTTCAATTCCTCAGCCTCGTCAATGACGTCTTGGACATTGATCTCCAATGTGTGTGACCAAATTCCCCTCACAGAGACAGAGAAGAGAGCTACTTGTTTGAGATTTGAAGGATAGGATGCCTGGTATGGAGAAAAAAAGATTTATATGCAAGAGAAAAATGCCAGTTATAATTGTGTTATAAACACGAGGGCATAACAATCAGCTGTTCCACTTGCAAAATCCTTGAGTGGAATGAGTAGTCCTTACAGAACTTTGCCTTATCACTATCCATCCATCCATTCAACAAATATTCCTGAATATCTACTGTGTATCAGGCAATGTACTCTGGACACTGGGAATAAATGCTGGGCCAAACCCATGAGGTCTTTGTTTTCAGGGAATGTATATTTTGTTGGGAGAGACAGAATAAACAAGGATAAAAATATTATTTTAGATAGTGATATGTGCAATGAAAATGGTGTTTTCATACAAAAGAACTGAAGGTGGAGCTTCTAAATAGACAGTGCTCCACACTTGCTAACTGAATCAGTAAAGACTCTTTAGTGGCCACCAGTGGCCCCCGACCACAGGTTGGCAGTAGATATTTTCAAGAATAATAAAGCATAGAACCATATCTGTTGTAATCTTAGAGTTCCCACGGGGCACAAGAGAAACTTCGTTTGCCTGATTGAGTGGGAGTCTGGCTCAGAGGGCTGTGGCTAGAAGTTTTTATTTCTTTATGTTTCTGAGCTCCCTGGCAATGTTTCTGCACCCATAGCAATGTCATAAAATCTCCTCAGTCTTCACGGTAATGGAGCACAAAGGAGTTGCGTCAGGAATTTATGACTGCTGGAGAAAGGGTGCTGGAGTAGCCAACTTATAACAAAATAACTTTAATAAATCCTGTTGACTGAGGAAAGGCAAAGCATTTTACGGATCTACAAGGGAAACAAACCAGAAAGAGGAGGACTCAGAGCTGGGAGAAAGTGGTTACAGAAGAGAACTCCAAGTTGAGAATAGAAGAGAAGGACTGAGAAGCAATCGGGCAGAGATGCTCAAGGAGCCAAAGGACCAAAAGCTGGGTCCATTTGCACTGTGACCCCCTTCCCCATCATGGGAGTGAAAGTGGGAATAAAATACCCCAATGCGAAATCTGTTTAAAAAATATGGAGTTCACAAAAAGAACCATCAATCTGAACCAAAAAAGAGATGCTTTAAATTTAAGTCATTTCTCATTTGTGTGCTTTGAAATTCAATTCCCAGTCAACAGAAGAGATGTTACAGAGCTGTGAAGTCTCTCCTCTTCCCTGAAGTCTTCCATCTTTGTCTTTCTGGCCTAGGCGCATCACTTTCGGTCCAGGGCTCAAGTGAGAGACTAGGACAGGAGATAAATGTCCTTTTCCTCTGCGTGTCAGTCCAGTGCGATGCAAAGCCCCCTCAGCTCTGGCACGTCCTGGCTATTGTACAGACCGGGGGACGGGGGCAGAGGTCTTGGGACTTGTGTATTCAGCCTTTTCCCTGCTGCCAGGTGAGGCAAACCATCAGGTCAGCGGGAGTCGGGTGACAGGAGGGAAAAGGAGCAGCCCTTCTGGCTTCACCCCTTAACTGTCAAATGTTGTAATCAAATCTCATTACATCTCAAGACTGATACTGTGGAACTCCAGAACGTTCTGAAGCCCCAGAAGCCTGTGGAACAGGAAAGTGTTTGGATTTACCATTCTATTTCCATCTCCTTGTTTAGAGGTTTCCTGTGTCCTCCTGGGTTTGTGTGTGCATGCGTGCTTTGCTGGTGTTTCTCATCACATTGCCTGCCTTGCATCCCTGGACCTTCCTTTTAAGTCTGCTCTCCGAGGGTCAAAGTCTCATCTTGGCTGCCTCCTATGCATCCTTCAGGCCCCGCGACCAAGCTTGGATGCTTCCCCCACTGTTCCTCTGTCCTGGCGCTCATTCCACACGTTTGCTTAATCTCCTGTTTTCTCCCTCGAAGGGCTGTGGAGGCAGAGAAGGTGTCTTTCTTGCTCACCATCACCTCTGCAGAACCTAGCACAGTTCTTGGTATTCATTCATTCGCCAAATGAGTGAATCAGTGACCTGCCCACCCCGTGGCTGGCCACTCTCTGTTTCGCTTCCTCATCTGTAAAATCAAGCACCTGCCTTACTTATATCGCAGAATTTCCTTGAGGGCCAAAGAAAGGGATGAACGATATCTTTTAAGAGTACAAATCTCGTGATAAGCTGTGAGGTGGTGTTGAATGTTATGCGTGCCTCTGAGTGGAAAGATGATGTCTGAGGCCTCTCTTTTGTTTGTTGCTCTTCAGACAGAAGTATGTGTCAGTGTCTAATTGATGCTGCCTTTTCAGAGGGAAGACAGACGGAGACAAGCTTTCCTCTCGGCTCCTGTTGTG
The DNA here is from genome assembly GCF_021613505.1 of Equus quagga. Lineage (NCBI taxonomy): Eukaryota > Metazoa > Chordata > Mammalia > Perissodactyla > Equidae > Equus > Equus quagga. The sequence continues at coordinate 65,875,793 of NC_060273.1, read as the reverse complement.
GGAATGGGCACCTAGTGAGACTCTCATCTTCATTTATCTAAGAGAGGGCATTTGCCTCCTGCAAACTTCTTTTTTTGATTTATTCGGCAGCCCTGCCATAATTAAGGTGTCCACTTTGTTATTAAGATAAAGACCGACCTTTTCTTTCTCGAGGTGAATGACTGATGAAAGATAATTTTTTTTTACCATCCAGTCAGTTTAATTGGATGGTTTCTGTCCAGAGACCGACACATTCTGATTGAATATCGAAATCTCTTTGTAAAAAGCTCAATGCCAGTGAGCTGAATTCTAGGACTAACCAATGGGCACAGGGACGAGGAGACAGATTTTAAAAATTGACTCATATAAAGTAGAGCTGTTTAATGGAGGGGCCCAGAGGTGGGATGGGGCCTCTCTGGGTGTGGGGTGGCAGGGGGATGGTGTCTCAGATTGGAGATGTTCAGGTAGAATTGGATAGTCACTGAGCTAGGTGCTGAGAAGAGCCTACCCCAAAGCCTGGAGATGTGGGTTCCAGCCTTAGTTTAGTGACAAAAACACCACCACAAAACGAGCAGTTAATGCTTATCAGTTGCTTACTGTGTGCCAGGGCAGAGCTCAGCATTTTGTGTGTGCTGCCTCACTCTTCATAATTCCACAGTTAGGGGCTCATTTCCCTTCTTTGCCACTTATTTGCTGTGTGACCTTGGACTGGTTCCTTTACCTCTCTGAGCATTAGTCTCATTTATAAGAGTTGAACTAGATAGCTCCTCCAGCTCTGTCATGTGATCCCCCCTCTTTCTTAAAAAATGTAAAAACCAAATAGAGGCCTAAGACCACCCAGGGGTCAAGCTTCAATTTTCGAGAAAAATGGCCCTCTGAATAACATCAAACAAGGGGCAGTGAAAGAAAGGGACAGAAGCTTCTGTCTCATAAATGGAGCTCATTATTCTGATCTGGGCCTGTTTACACACTTACTGGCCTAAGGTAACTTACCTTTTGTTCTCACACTGTTCTTCTCAAGGTGGTTTAGGGCCAAGAGGCTTAAGGAATTCTTTGGATAGATAGATACAGACAAAACCTAGGAGTCTCTGGTCACTGGATGAGTCCAGGGGTTTGGCTTCTGACACGTCCAGATGGAAGAGTAAGGCTAAGGCAGGGCCTCAGCCAGGACACGGTGCAGAATCTTTTAGTGACACAGGAGGATGGTGGGAAAGGGGAGCAATATTCATCACGGACATTGTTTAGAATTGCTGGTGCATGGTGATAATAAAATCAGACTGACTTTTATTGTTTTTAAATCCTCTAAAGACAATGCAGGCCTTTACTGCTGGCACCCAGGGCTGACTGCTCCCACCACCTGCCCTTGCGTGTCTCTGAACACAGGCCCACCATCTGTGTCCTGGGGCTTGGGGTGGGTGGGGTGGTGGAGGAAGGAGGGGCTGCTTATGGAAGTCAGGGACTGAGCAAGCTGCTCTCGGAGAGTCTAAGTGTGCCTGGATTTCTTTAACTAGGGGTCTGACCAGGGGAATTAGTCATTCTTCTAACATTCGACCAATATTTGCTGAGTATCTACTTGGTAATAGGCCCCATGTATTATATATGTCACATCATTTAATTTAATTGTCATATTTAATCCATTAAAACAAGCAGTATCCTTGCAGATGAGAAGTCAAGCTCAGCAATGTGAAGCAATTTGCACAGTCAAGCTGGGATCTGTATTGCTCTCAGGCCTTCGTACATCTGGTTGATGGCGCTGGCACTCGTCTAAGCTCTTAACTCTCCAGGTCCGCGTTTGCCTATAGTTGTGTATAGTTACAGCCTGATGCTTCCCTCAGACTGTGAGAAGACGGGGACATAGTCGTCAGGAAGCTGGGCCTGCCTGTGTTGCCATGGATACCTTGCCCCTGGGGACATCAGTGGAAGGAAAAGGGCAAAGGTCAAACATTGTAGCCCTGGAAGGGAGAGCTAAGGCCTTGAACCTGGTTGTTCAGGGTGTGTCCTGAGGAGAAGTTCTTCAGGAGGAGATAGGAGCAGATAAGTGACTCCATGATCTTGTCCAGGATTCTTAACACTCTTCCAGGAGCTTAGCCTAGCTGAGTCAGGTGCTTAGAAAATGTTTTCTTTTGCCTTGTGCATTGTCCCCAGTGTCCCCTCCAGCACACCCCAGAGCCTCCTCAGCCCCTCTTCTCAATTTCTTCTACTTGGTGTAAGTTCATCTTGTCCCCAGGCTCAGCACGTAAGTAGCTACACCGTCAGATATATAAAGTCCTGCTGATATTGCAATGGCAAGGGGCCACCAGGGTCAAAGTACAATTTTGTGTGTGTGTGTGTTTGTGTGTGTGTGTGTCACACACACACATACACAGAGACAGGTGTTAATCTGCTGGTTGAGTAGACTCTTTCTGAGCAGTCTAACTCCGGAGGAACTATTTGGAAAGTTCCAAAGGTAGAAAAAGATCAACCACAAACAGCAACCTTGAGGTAGTGGGTAGAAAGTTTGACTGTGTTCTCTTGGCAGGAATTTCCTCCTCGCCTGAGAGGCAGAGGGGAGACAGCAGCTCGCAGGAAGAGCTCCGGGGCGACATTTCCTAAGTAGTCTCGGGAGGGGGCTGAGGCTTTCAGCCAAGTAGCTGGTTGTCGCTGAAAGCCAAACATTTGGTTTTGAGTTCAGCTCCCATTTGGAATTCATTTCCCAGAACTCAAAGTACAAGACGTTGCTGTTGTTATTTATTTATTTTCCTTTATTCTCAGGTTTGTTTGTTTTCTGGCAAGGAGCCAAGGTAGTTTCTGTGAAGGCCAGAGTCCTTAGGTATTTGTAAGATGAGGAAAATGCCACGGATGGTATGTGAAGGGGATGTACAGAAATTGGACAAGAGGGAATTAAGCCTACTCTGCCTGAATTACCTTGTTTTTCTTCTGTCTTAGGAAATCAGGAAGTCAGAAGCAATGTGGTCTATCATTGTCAGACCCACCAATCCTTCCTTCCTCCCTCCCTCCTTTCTCTCCCCCTCTCCCTCCCTCCCTTCCTCTCGCTCTCCCTCCCTCCCTTTCTTCTTTCCATCCATCCACTCATCCATCCATCCATCCGTCCATCCGTCTATCCATCCATCCATCCAGCCTTACATCCATTCTTTCTTCCATTCATATATGAAAACTGAATTGAACATCTATTATGAGATAAGTGATACAAAGATGAACTAAACACACTCCCTGGCTTCTAGAAATTTATGACTGAGTGAGGAAGACAGATGCAAAAAAGACACTGCAACATAGCAAGGTAATTATTGCAACAGAAGTGTGTGCCAGCAGCCCAGGGAGCGCAGTAAAGAGGGCTGTCGCCTCTGTCTGGCATGGGGGGTGGGGGTCAGGAATGGCTTCTCAGAGCAGTGTTTCCAGCTGAATCCTGAAGGGTAAGGAGGCAGGGTAGGTTGAGGTAAGACTGGGGCCATGTGATGGGTGGTCATTATGGAAGTGGACAGAGGGGTGAATTAAAGATGTACTATGGAGGAGAAATTGACTAAGCAATGTTGAAAGACAGGCAGGAGTGAATGACAACACTGCTTATGGAGGCTTCTGCAGTGATATGGCCAGGCTGTCAGCACCCAGTGTGGGCGGAGTGGGCAGAGGCTTGTGTCAGGGCCAAGCGGCGTGGCTCTGCTAACAATAGTAATAAAAACAAACACTTACTAGTTACTTCATGACGATCCTAGTGACAAGTACTTTGAATGCATCATGTCAGTGTACCCCAAATGTGGCAGATGTGTTGTGAGAGATCATTGTAGGTGATACCCAGTTGAGGCACTGAATAGTGCTGAATCACATCGAGAGTTTCCTTTTTAATTCTCTTTCTCAAGCTTTCTGATTACTTCAAAGAGAAAGCCTCAGTTTGAAGTTGCTGTGTTTTTCACTCCATTCATTTTTTCTTTTGCTAAGGAAGAGTCGCCCTGAGATAACATTTGCGCCAGTCTTCTTTAGTTTTTGGTATGTGGGCCACCAGCACAGCATGGCCGCTAACAGAGCAGTGTAGGTCGGCACCTAGGCCGCTGAAGTGGAGCGTGCTGAACTTAACCACTAGGCCACTGGGGCTGGCTGTTTCACTCTATTCTTATACATGCGAATCTCCATTTTAACCACAGAGGGCAGTGTCAGGCACAGAGCCTTCAGCTGGAAATAGCATTTAGCTAGAATTTAACAGGATTTTAATTGTAATTTACTGAGACAAAATTTTCAATACGATTTTTATTGGCATTATTCTTCTGGTTACTCTTAATTTATGGTAATATTGGCTTTGTATTTATGGTAGCAATATGAAGTTTCCTCTTAAAGTACATTAATTTAAGTGAAAACATGGATTGATTAAAGAAAAATATTACCTAACTGCTACTTCAGGTTTTATGCAGACATGGAAAGCTGACGGAGGAATACAGCGGTGACTAAAGTTTGCATTATCTCACTCCCTGCGACAACTCTGTCAGGAAAATGAGATTTCAATCTCAATTTTGTAATAACTAAATAACATAAATCTCAGTTTATGGAGGTTAAGTAATTTGGTCATGGTCATTCAGCTAGCAAGTGGCAGAGCTGGGATGCAAACCCAGGGCTGTCTGACTCTGAATCCCATATTTTTAACCTTGAGGACAGACCTTATTGATCAGCTATCTGACAGCAGGTGAAAGCAGGATTCTGGGATGTTAAAGCTGGAATGATCTTTTGAAATCATTTGGTCCAGTGTTGTCAAACTTCTTCACTACTAGCACCCCTTCTGTTATATATTTTTAATTTTTTAAAAGAACAAACTGCATTTAATGTTATAATGAATTTATTCTCCTAGTTACTATGAATTAATTAAAGGTGTGCAATGGCCACTGAACTTTGGACCAGCTTGAAGGAACTAGTGTTGCCTTGAAATTTTAAAGAAGTATATCGAGAACAGATTGTCAACCTCTGTTAGCATCTTAATGGATTCTTTGGTGTCTGTGGTTCCGAGGATGAGAAGGACCAATCTAGACCTATTTACTATGACACAGAGAAAAGGGAGTGGTTTTGTCACATGTGAGTAAGTGGCAGCATCAGAAATGGAGTCTGATACAGTGCTCTTTCCTTCCACAGTATTCTCATGGCCCCAACCCTGCTCGAAGAGCTTTGTCCAAGGGCTTGGCTATCTTCTTGTCTCCTACCACTCCTGACCTCTGGCTGCTTCTCATTCATTGAGCTAGTGTTTGTAGCTCTTAGACGAATCTCATCCCCTTTCATTTCCCCTCTGGGAGATGCATGTACCTCACAAAAGTGTTCATAAGATGGTTGTCAAATAATTGCTGTGACTTTAGTCCCCAGAAGAATGCTCTAGATCTCTCTCCAGGTCCATGTCTAATCTAATGACATCACTGTGCACCTTGTTACTCATCTAAGCCACATTCAAAGAACCTCCTGGATCTTACCTTTTCTTCCTCTCCAGGCTCACCATTGCCATTCCCTCAAGACATTGTTCACTCCAGCAACACGGAAGTACTTCCCTTGAACTTGCCATGTTCTTTCTCACCTTTTCACCTTTGCACACGCTGTTCCTTCTGAATACTAAAGTGCTACCATCCCCTTAGCATTTACCATGTGCCAGTCAGTGTGCCAAGAGCTCTTTGTTTATTGAATTTGGTCCTTACTGTAACCCTATGAGGAAGGAATTATTTATCCTCATTTAATGTATAAGGACAATGAGACACAAAGTGAATGAGTAACTTGCCCAAGGTCGCACAACGGGCAAATGGCAGAGCCAGGATCTGAATCTGCAAAGGCTGACTCGGGGCACGTGCCTTGAATCGCCTCCCTCCCTGTTCTCCCATTCACGTGGCTAATCTTTATACTCTGCTAGGCCTCGGATCTCTACTAAGTCTCAACCGTAATATTGATTCCTTCTGGAAATCTTTTCTGATGTCTCCCGACTATGTTAGAATTCTCCTTCTAGCTGTTTCCACAGCCCCTACTTTGTTGTAATCTCTGACTCACTTATCTATAATGTCTACTAGAGGGTGAGTACCTAGTTGTCACCTCCACACTCAGCACAATGTTAAGCACAGAGTGAGCCTGTGGTGCATAATTTTGATTGAGTGAATGTGCTATCTGTGTTCTCTCTCGCTTTCTCATCTCTATACGTAGTCATCAAATGTTGCAATTCCTACCTCTGAAATGCCTTCCCTCCTCAGCCCTATACACACCCCATTTCTCTGCCTCCACGTTAGCTCTGTTTCATGATCTCTTCTGTGGACAGTGAGGTCCCCAAATATTTGTTCCTACAAATGGGCAGTTTATTGGGTGATAAAACAATGAGATTTTTGTGAAATAAGATTAATGATTTTCAATGACTGTGGCTCACCTTTCTGTAAGCAATCTGGAAGTGAAGAATCTCTGACAGCCTGTGTCAACTTCACTGAATGCCTCAAACTGCCATTGAGGGAGACAGAAAGTTGATCATGGATTAGAAGAAACGGTGGTCTGTTGGTGCAAGGGCTGCGTTCCAGCCTGGAGATGTCTGAAGTCTGATCCCTGGATTTTTCTGAACATTCATGTGGGCTGTCATGTTGGAAGAGTACATCTTTTCAGTTGACCAAAGCTTAGTAGCAATATTGCAAAACTCCCGGTTCAGGGAAGGTGTAGTATTCACAGGCCAACCATATGGAACAAGCTTAAGGTACAGAATCACCTTAGGTTCCGACACGTGGCCAGCAGCACCGTCTGCCTGGTCAAACTACAGCTGAAGTTTTGGATGCTGTTTGCGTTCTGACCCCGCCTCCACCGTCAGCTTCACAGATTTATTTGGTTACTGGCTTCTCATACCAACCTGCCCTGCATGCTTTCTCCCCCTACTTTCTCCCACCCTCCATCCAAGAAGAAACCAGAAGTACATGAATTCAACTTTGCCATCAAGCATTCTGGGGCTCAGTTAGCTTAAAATAAATGAAATGGATAGAAAAGATACGTAGTCACAGGTGCCTTGAAACACATTTCAAGGTGATACCAAATGCCAAATACAATTCAACTTTCACGTTGCCAAATTAACATGAATGAAACTGTCGCTTTTGGGGAAGGGTCTTTTAAAAGACCCTAGTATTGTAATGACTTCTAAACCACTGACCCTAGCCCTAAGCTCTTTCTCTTTATTTCCATTCTCTTCACTGCCGCCTTAAGCAAAACTCTGGCCATGTCTCTCCTTGGCTGGGCATTCAAGACCTTCCACAAGTTGGGCCAAACAGCCAATCTGGTGTTCCCTGCCCTGGAGTCATTATTCACCAAGCTGGATTGCTCACTCTGAACATGCCTCCTAGTCTTGTGCCTTTCTGTCTCAGCCATTTCTTTTACACCTTCCTGGCAGATCCTCTTCTCACGTATCCAACTATTTTACTTTTCCATCCTTCACAGCCCTGCTGAAGTGGCTCCATCTCAACAACATCTTCCTAGATCTCCTCAATCGGGGTAATCTCTCCCCATATTTCCAGATTTGTTTACGCCTGTATTTTTATCTTAAATTTCTCATTGAGTTCTTCTTTCTTTATTAAGAAATTCCAGACCTTTTAAAAATATTCAAAAGTATGAGGAAGAAAACAAAAAAATGGCCCATAATTTCCTTGCCCAGAAAATATTTCTTGACATAAAAAAGTCATGCATATATTTTGTTGGAAAAGTCTGATAGTACAGAAAGGAACAAAGAAAAAGTAAAAGTCTGCCCCCACGCCGATCCTTACCTTTTGCATATAACAGTCAGCTGTGTTGTATGTGACCATGTTTACCTACCCCGCTAGACTCTAAACTCCATGAGGGTTGCCACCACAGCTTTGTATCCAGTAAGCATATAATCAATGTTTGCATTGTTGTTGTCACTCCTGATCATTTCTAAGGTGTTTCACTTAGACTTTATAATATACATGCGATATACACTATCTATCTATATAAATATAAATATATCAAACACAATTGGAAAAGTCCACATTTGTAGTAACTTGGAAAGGGAGAGCTTCTAGCCCAGCATCTTAGAGTCACAAGGAATAGAGATCCTCTCAGTTCTTCCTCATCCTTTCTTGAAAGACTAAAGATCCCTGGGGTCCCAGAAAGGCTACAACTCAAGTCTTGGGAAAGGCAGGAATGGCCCCCATCTCAATCTCTCTTTGTCACGGGGCTTCTCCTTCTGTCTTTCTCTCTCTGTTCCATTATCCTGTCTTTCCTAAGATGCTTCCTTCCTTTGCTTACTCATCTTACCCCTGGCCCACAATGGTCATTCCTGCCCTGACTCTGCATAGCCCTCCAGCTCACAGCCCACAGGTAAATGATAACAGTCTCTCGCCTACCCAGTTCCCACTTTTCAGGAGAGAAACCTGATTGGCCCAGCTCATCTTTTCTTGCCAGACTGATGTCACAGGATGCCTTTGGGTGGCTGTGCTTATGCCAAGTGTCCACCCCTGGACCAATCAAAAGTGACCAGGGGGTGGGGTCATGTGGTATGGAAACTGATCAAGCTGACTCGGCAGGGCTGTGGCAGGGAACAGGTTCCCCCAGGGAAAGATGTGGTAGGTTAACCGCAGAAATTTTAGATTAAATCAAGTAATGAGCAGTTAAATACTTGGGGGATATTTAAAGAAATAAAGATTTAGAGGGGATTTGAGAGCCTCTTTAATTGTTTGGAAAGAGTTATCCCATGGATGAGGAGGCCTGTTTTTTCTTCTTACTTCCAGAGAGTATAACAAAACCAACAAGTGGAAGTTGAAGTGAGGTGCTGAGCATATGAGGAGAAAGAAACTCTGTCCCCAAATGGACCACCTCTCAAAGTCCGGAGTCTCCTCTATGGGAAAGGTTCGAACAGAACTTGGGTGAGCTCTTTTGATGGGGCGTTTGCACATTTGGAAAGTTCTTTCCCAATGACCTTGAAAAGTTCTTTCCAACACTTACAATTCCAAGGACTTCCTTTTAAGGGTTTCTTCTCAACCACATTCACAGAACATCTAGGCAAACACAAACACATGTGCACCTCCGAGTTCAACACCTGGCATGTGGCATTTGCACAATTGAGGAGCATTTTCTGATTTGTGTCTCCCAATTTGACTGCAATATCATCGGAGGCTACTTAGCCATCTGGCTGCTGCTACCTCCTATCTCCTGGAGCGCTTGTTGCTTTCAGCTAGGTTTGGTAGTCTTGGGCTCATTTCATTTTCTAAACAGCTAAGCAATTATAATACAGGAAGCAAGAGCAAGGCTGATGACAAAGCCACGCTGTTTGTAGTGAGAGCAGAAAAAAACCTTGACTGCCTGGAAAGAATCTACTAGTGATTTTGAATCACCGAACTCATTGCTAACTAACATTGTAATTAGAGTTAAACCACAAAAGCCAAGATTTAGGAGACCATCTGGTTGGCTGTTTGGAGAGAGGGAGAGAACATTCCAACCTTGGAGAATGGAGTTGCTGAGGCTCCTGCAAATGACCTTGTACTTTACTTGACTTCTTTCTGTTTCAATCTCCTCTGTGATGGATGGCAAATGCTGTGCTGAAAAAACACAGATGTTTTCTGAGACCTTGACAGAATGGGTTCCCTCCATTCTCTGGCTTGAATCCAGCAGCACCAGATCTGTGGATGTTTACTCAGGGCCTGTTAAATGCGAGAGACTGTGCTAGTCCCTGAGGATTAAAAGCATATAGCTCCTTCCTTTAAGGAGACTAGAATCCAACTGGAGGGCAAAACATAAATACTTGAACAGTTGAAATGGCAGGTCCAAAGAGGTCAAAGTAGAGGGATCCTGTGATGAGAGCTTTGAAGAATGGAGGGATAATTGTGGCCTGCAGTGATCCACGGATGCTTCATTATAGAGATGTTAGCTGGGCCTTGTGGACTTGAGTAGGTCAAAAGTGCATTCAAGGTAAGTAGAGCCATTATGAGCACAGCAAGTTGCTGAAGAGCCAAGGTCCATTTGGAGGGATGCAAATCCCTCAATTTGAGAAGAGCACTCTTATAGGATGTCAGATTTAGCATTCTTTCCTGGTAGACAGGAAACTAAATGATTCAGTTATGTATCCTCAGCATGCATATCCAGCAGTCTTTTTGTAAACTTTGAAAGCAGTATTTCAAAGGCAGTTCTGTTCTGCGTTATTGCCTTTGACCTTGAGTTACACCCTTGCATCTTTTATGGTAATTTCCTGACATGTGCCTCTTCTATTGAGTCAAGAATCTACCTCTCTCTAACATCTCACTTTGACCTTGGGAGTCATTAGGAAAACATCTCTCCTCTTTTCTGTACCTTGGTCGTTCTGATATCTGAAGTCAGTTATCACCTCCCCTGAATTTTGTCTCTTCTGAGTTAACCATTTTCAATTCCTCCCCTGCTCCTCAGAATACGGCCCTCATCATTTTGGGTACCCCTTGTTGACATAAGCTACTGTATATACCAGTTTTGTCTGGTTTTACACCTTGTGGTGTAATCGGGGGTAAGGATGACCTATATCTTTGATGGTAGCCTTCAATAAATGCAATTTCTTCTCTTAGGAAGAACTTTGTGAGCTGTGAACTTCTCTGGGGGCACTGAAGCATCTGTAACAGAGAGAGCCTTGAAGAGACAGTGCTGTATTTCTTGTACCTGTCTTTTTTTACCCCCCTGTTTATTTACTATTGCAAGGACACACATGCAAAGATAGCACACATCTCTCTTCAGTTTGCAAAGCATGAAGCCTCATTGAACATTGACTTTCTAGATAATCTTTGCTGTTTAATTGGCATTTGCTTATGAAATTATTCAGGCAATTAAGTCGTTTGTTCATTTGCTCATTCATTGAGCACCATATATAACAGGCGTGCTACAGATGCAGATTCAAAGTAGAGTCTATGTCCTCAAGGAGGTTACAGGCTAATCGAGATAGGCTCCAAGGTGAGTGGATGCAGTTCAGTGGGATAAGTGCTAATATGGGCAAAGTAGGGACACAAAGCCAGGAGACATGAAGTTGGGAGCACTGGGGGTGGGGTTGAGGGAACTTATGACCAGAAGGTCACAATGATTAGATCATGTACTGCATCCCTTTCAGCCTGTGTTCCTAGCACAGTGCCTAACACACTATAAATGCTCCGTAAATATTTATGGAATAAGCTGGATGAGTTGCTGTCTGCCATCAGAGTCAGAGCAGGTCTTCTCTGAAGTTCCATTCAACAAGTGAAAGGTCGAAGAGAAAGAACCCAGCGAGGAGGCCCATAGTCACTGGATTTTTGCCAGGAGAATGCAGAAAGAGTCCACCAAGTTGTGTTAGCATGAAAAATGCCATCTCTCCCGATCACCTCATAGTTCAACTTGCACCTTTCTCACCCTTGCTGGGAACTCGTGCTGGGCTTCTGGAGTCCACCTGTTTCCCAGCATTTGGCCTTGGGGAAACGAAAGGAGATGTCCTCATTCCTGGGAAATTCCTCCCACTTCTCTCCCCGTGATGGACTCTCCTCCTGCATTCCAGAGGCCCCCAACTCTCACCTCACTGAGTGGTGACAACTGTCAATATGCCAGTCAAAAGGCACAGATTGCAGCTGCTCAAATAATTGTCAGCTCCTTGTGGTATTTGCCAGTTGCACAACCACTGGGCAAATGCCCATCACCGTGCACAGTGTTTGCGTCTCACGCCCCCAAACACCCAGAGTAATTACTGAAATATGTGCAAAACTTTACAAGTGCATTATTCCATTAACTCTTCAATGAGATAGTCAGGGGAGGTGTCCTCACTCCAATTTCTAATGAAGAGGCTGTGAAGAGCTGAGGTTCCCCAAGATCAAACTGCTGTTTGGAGCAGAGACTCAAATCCAGGGTTTCAGCTTTTATTACTACTTTTAACATCAATTTCCTCCTCATCTTCAAAGTTAAGTATGTTTTGTATAGAAAATCTGAATAAAAGAAGAAAAGTAAAATCAGGACACAGAGACAGATGCTGTTAACAGCTTGGATTTTCTGGTCTTTTTTATTTCGATGCCCAGATATGTTACAATTATATACATATATACATTTTTATGAATATAGGATTCTTATTACATACACCATTTTATAAGCTGCCTTTTAAAAAATTGAGATGTAATTAACATATAACATTATGTTAGTTTCAGGTGTACAACATAAGGATTCAATATATGAATATAATGTGAAGTTATCACCACAATGAGTCTAGTAAACATTCATCACCATACATAGTTACACAATTTTTTAAGATCTAGTCTTTTAGCAACTTTCAAATATACAAGACAGTGTTATTAACTGTAGTCACCATGCTGTACATTAAATTCCCAGGACTTATTTATTTTATTTTGACCACCTTCACACATTTTGCTCATCCCCCAACCCCTCCCTCTGACAGACACTATTCTACTCTCTTTATCTATGAATTTGGGTTTTTTGTTTTTTTTTTTAGATTCCACATATAAGGGAGATCATGCGGCATTTGTCTTCCTTTGTCTGACTTATTTCACTATAACTTGCCTTTTACTAGTTACAATATCATTCATTTATTCAGCATGCATTTGTGGAGCATCTCCTACATGCCAGGTGTGAGCTAAGTCCTGTCGTCAGGTGGAGACACTGACATTCAACAAATAATCACGGTGATAAATGCAGAGTCAGACACTGTGATAAGTCACCGGGAGGAAGAGAGAAGACTCTGGGAGGCAGGAAACAAGGAGACCTAATTTAGACCGAGGGGCTAGCGAATGGCTTTCTGGGGAAGTTGTACTTAATACCGAGTCCTCCAGGATGAGGAGGTCTTTGTCAGAAAAAGAGTGGGGGTGGGGAGCACGGCAGAATCCAATCAGAGTGATATGAGTGAAGGCCCAGAGCCAGCAAGAGCCTTCCAGGGCTGTGGGGCTGGAACAAGGCTTCCCCATGGCCAGTGGGAGGTTAGCAAGTGAGGGGAGCCTGGCAGGGGGTGAAGCTGGAGAGGGAGGCAGGCCCAGATCCCCAGGGCCATATACGGACAGGAGGCTTCATTGAAATACCGAGTGAAGACAGTGGAGGGTTTTAAATAGGCGAGTGACGTGATCTTCACTATAAAAAGATCACATAGGCTGAATTGAAGAGTATGGATGGAGGAGAGAGAAGGAGGAGTTTACTATTAAATATTCTGTAATACAATTTTTAATGGCAACAGACTATTCTATTTTCTCAATATGCCTTAATTAAAAAAATTCCTTGGTTTGGTGTTATTTTTGTTGTAAGTCTCAGATAACAGAAAAGTCATTGTGCACAACCATGATTGCCTTCGATGACGCCCCTAGAGGTGTAATTGCCGGCTCAGAGGACAGGCATAGTTTTAGGGCCATTTTTCCATTTCGCTAAGTTACCCTCTTAGAAAGGCTGTGTAAACTTCAGCTCCCCCGAGCAGGGAATAAATGTACTGATTTCCACACAAGCTTGCCAGCTCTGACTATAATTTAAAAAATAATCTGCGTCCTGATAGGGGAAAAATGAGATCTCATGTTTTAATTTCCATTTCTTTGATTACCGGCATGAAAGAACATTTTTCATAAATGTAAGGCTCATTTATAGTTCTTTCTGAATGGCTCCTGATTCCCTGTATTTATATCTCTGGACCAGAGCTCCTTCCAGTGTACCTCATACCTCTTTGGGACGTCTTCTAGAGATTTCACAAGATTTCTTGGGCAGGCTGACTCTAGCTCCAGGGCAGCCATCCTTGAGATTCAAAGGTGCTGACAGACAGAAGTGACCATCCTATGAGCAGGGTCCAGGCATTTTTTATGTCACAGAGATGATACAAAAAAAAAGACAAAATAAATAAAAAGACTTGAGATAGAGATGCTCTTCCTTCTGCTGATATATAAGATAACCACGTGCTTTAAACATTCAGCTGTTTAGATCAGCGCTGTCGGATGGAAATATGACACGAGGCACATACGCAATTTAAAATTTTATAGTGCCACAATAAAAAAATAAAATGAAACTGATGAAATGAATTATAATGACCTTTTATTTAACCCAATGTATTCAAAATATTATCATATTGATATGTCAATATAAAATTTATTAATGTGATATTCTATATTTTTTTCATACTAAATCTTCAAAACTCAGTGTGAATGTTGTATTTAAAGCACATCTCACATTGGGCTGTCTATATTTCAAGTTCTCAATAGTCACACATGGCTCGTGGTTTCCATATTGGATGGTGTGAGTTTGGATGGTAACTGGAAGGCCTGGCGCTAAGATTCAGTTTCATAAGATTTTAGAGGTGGAGAGGCGTTTAGTGTTTAGTGAGCTAGTACTCACCAAAGGCCCTGAAGGGAGAAGTTCCTTTATCAACGCCAGGTGGTGGGGGGTGGTCTCGCGAGGAACTGGACACAGGTCTCTGTCCTCCCAGGACAGCTCCTTCCCTTTCGGGAATATCGCGAGGTCATGCAGTGCAGGCCATGTATTAAACTCTCATTAGGTGGTGAAGGCGGTGTCATGGTTGGGGTCGTTTTACTGTGCACAACACAGTGGCTACATTTATTTTTTTAAAAAAAGTTTTGACCACAGGAAGCAGAAGAAGGATGAGCAGAGAGGAGATTCTCTTGGGAAGAACTTCCTGTCATGTCCATCTGAGCTTTTGAATGTTCGTCTTAGGGATACTTCTGTTCTTCAAGCAAACGGACTCTAGTTCAACTTCAGAGACATCCATCTTTGTATTCATTGCGTCTGAGGGATGCAGGGAGTGGCCAGCAGGTGGCGCCAGAGACACTTGGTAACCGTGGAAAGCGCTAACTGTCCAAGGCTCCTGCAGCTGAGATCTCTGCCTGCAGATCAGCATTTGGGGCTCAAATGCTGATTTGATGGGAAACTGGATGTGGAAATGTACTTCATCCTTTAAATATGGAGAACAAGTAATTGGAAAGTTCATTCTTGTTGTCTAAAAGAGCGGAAAAATACTTTTCACTTTAGTAAATACTTATCAAAAGACAATTCCCGGGGCCGGCAGGGTGCCGCAGTGGTTAAGTTCTCCCGTTTCGCTTCTCGGTGGCCCAGGGTTCGCCAGTTCGGATCCCGGGTGTGGACATGGCACTGCTTGGCGTGCCATGCTGTGGTAGGCGTCCCACGTACAAAGTAGAGGAAGATGGGCACAGATGTTATCTCAGAGCCAGTCTTCCTCAGCAAAAAGAGGAGGATTGGCAGTAGTTAGCTTAGGGCTAATCTTCCTCAAAAAACAAAAAGACGATTCCAGACCTGGCCAGGAAAAACAGAGAAAATCGACAAGGAGATAATTTTGAAGGCTTGATATAAAAAAGAATGTGAAATATCTCATTTATAAATTTTATATTGATTACATGTTGATATGATAACATCCAAAGTGGAAAATAATAAGAGTTAAAAGAAAAGTGGTAGGGAAGTGCTTTGTAGAAGGAAAGACATAAAATAGGATTAACTAATATTGCCCCCGAGGCTAACTGGGGTGGGGAACAGGACGAGGAGGACTATAGTGAGTGGTCGGGATGTGGGTGGGAGATTGTTAAGCGTAGTGAGAGCATCAAGGAAACTTAGATTTAAATTTGGAAGAACCACACATATTTTGCAGTCTAACCCCCACCTCTCACATTTGATGCTGGAAGCCCGTTCTCAGACTTCCTCAGTGAGTGAGGATATTTGCTCCTTAGGTTTGATGGGAAAGCCTGTATGGATCTGCTTAAGAAAAATCCAGTTTAGCAGGGTTCCTTACCTCCGAGGATGTTAGCAAGCAGCCCCCAGGCTGAATCTAGCCTGCATATGCATGTTGTGTGGCTTGTGCCATGTTTTTAAAAATTTCCAAATGAGTTATTAATATGTAAGCTTCTGAATTTATTGCCGGAAGATCTAGATTTCTGCCTAGAGCTGAGTGGTCACCGACCCCTTTGGTCAGGACATATGTTCCTCTTCCTCCTTGGCTTTCAACTCCCTGCCTGACCTTGGGAGTATTTGAACTTGGAACCTTTAGCTTGTTGAGGAGGCAAATTTTACTTCCACTCTCTTACGTTTTTTTGGCTGAACCTGAGAATTAAATTGACACAAGACAGAAATAGGAGAAAAGCACACAAATATATCTAATAGAAATTTTATGTGCCAAGGGAGCCCTCATAAGGAAATGAAGACCCAAAGAAGTGGCAAACCCTAAGTGCTTTTATACTAGGTTGAACAAAGAGAGGCAATTGTGGAAAAGTAAACTGTGTAGGGAGGCTAAAGGAAGATAAGAATTATTTTAACAAGGTCTGTTGGTGCAGAATTCTCTCGCCTATGATTCCCCATGGGAGAATGTTGCTTTTCTCCTGGTATAGAGAGGGTATCTTTCACAGGGGAGTTTTTATCTCGTTTTCAAGAAGAAAAGGGAAGATTAGAATGCCCTTCTTGCTTGCTTTTTAAAGTGCCTTTAGCTCAAAATAATCATTATCCCAAAGTGGCAAATTTTTGGGTGACATATTCTGCCGGTCTTCAAGCAGCTTAACTGCTTCATCACACTAAGATTTCCATGTTCTCTGTGAGCACGCACTCTTGCTCTCTTAAATCTCTTTAATTAAATATATGTGCCATCATATCCATACTTGTCCAGACCAGACCCTAAGAAAGATCAAGCCATGGAGATTACACAAACACGTACAAAACCATCCACCATGTGAAGAACTCATGGGCAGACACGTGCAGCACAAGGGAGTAGAGGGAAGTGGAGAGCCTCTGAGGAAACTTCTCCTCTTGAAATACACCTCCCAATGAGCAGAAGCAAAATTTAGGAGACAATTTATCCTGAATAAGATAAACAGTGAGGATATCATTTCATAAAATGTCTGGGATGAGAACAAAGTACAAAGGAATGAAAATCACAACCGGGATTCTGGACTGAAAGCAGGGAAAGTAGAGTCTACACTGTATAAAATTGCATCAGGATCAGCAGATAAATTTTAGAAAGTTCTCCAGAATGCAGAGAAAGGTGATGAGGGTGGAAAGAGGGGAGAGATGCAGACGTCAGAGATGACTCGTGTAACCTACAAATAGAAGTTTTAGAGAAGATGCAGAGTGCTCAGGTGGTATGCAATGACTGAAGGAACAAGAGAAGAAAACTTCCCCAAACCAAGACCACTTGGATGGGAAGTGAGTGTTTCCCAGATTTTTCAGGTAAACCTTAAATAGAATCTATGCTAAGACAAATCCGGGTAAGGAATTTAAATTTCAGGGACGAATAGAGAGTTCTATAAGCTTCCAAAGAGAAAATTAGAGAAAACAAAAGAAAAGAGGTTACTTTAAAGGACAGAAATCAACTTAGTTCCCATTCTTTTTAGTTTAAATAACTAACATCAGAAGAATGGGTAAGACCTGTAGAGCCTGAGAGAATTCAGCTGTGATGCGAGAACTTTCTATCCAGAGAAGATGGTATTCTTTTGACCAAGGCATCCAAAGGAAATGTGAAACTCTCAGAAACTATACCTCTCAAAGAACTCCCTTTATACAAAGTAACTTTGAATGTTTCATCCCACAAATAGTTAAATCGGAAACAAACTAGCAAATGAGAAAACTGCAGAAGGGGAAAAAAAATGAAAGCAGCACGGAAACTAGCTAAAGAACTAGCTAAATGAAGCAAAATACTAACAAGGAGAAAAAAATGGCCAAGTCCGTTATTGTCACCTAGAGACAGGAAACTATTTGAGCCACATAAAAGCCTCGTAGCACAGAGGGAAGATTTGTGTATTCATGACAATTTCTTCATAAAGTGACTTTTAATGCTGTTGAAACATCCAGCCTAGCAGCAGCCCTGGGAACACATCGTATATGTGGCTTTTCATCTGAGAGTCCAAACAAAGCATGCAGAGTTCACAGCGACAGAAAACACTAAAGGGTCTCATTCTAGGACTTTCTCCCCTTGGTGATAATTTCAGAATTGACTCTTTTCTCTTCCACTCAGCTCCTGCAACAACTGCTCATCACGGATTTACTAATCTAGTTTAGAAGACGATGGCTCCCACCCCTTTGGCAGAATTCAATCAGAAGACTCAAGAAAAGGCAGTGTTACATTTTTATTTATTTATTTAAAAAGCTTTCTTGCCACCATAGAGAGTGATAATTGTATGGAACAAGAGACGTGCATTGGGTTCAGCATTTGCTAAGGGAAATGTTGCCACTGCGCATTGGACTGTAATGTCCACATCGGGGCTTCCACAGGAGCCATGCTGCACTGAATATTTCCGCGATAGTTGGTGCCCTACTCAGTGGGTTTTGTTTTCCTTTTGACTCATGATTAATAACGTGCCTGCTCAGCAATGCCTGCACCTGGTCTGCACTTCTCTTGTGTTTATGAGACTTTAATGATTCCTAACATCAGCCAGTGGTTTTTCTTTTCTTTTCTTTCTAAAGAAGAAAACAAACACATCTATTTCAAACAAAGCTTTCAATCGATTTTCTTTTTGCTGGTTGCCAAATCATAGAATTCAAGACAGTTAGATTTGGAAGAGTTCTCAGCAGTTGATCAACTTTAATTCCCCAGCTGGGGCAGGAGTCTCTAGAATACCTGGATGGTGATTATTTAGCCCTGCCTTGTTCATCTGCCCTGCCAGGGAGCTCACTACCTCAGAGTGGGACAGCTCACTTTGAGAACCTCCTCCCGGTCCTCGGAGGTCAGTGACCCCGGCTTCTGCAGGGTGGTCTTCTGAATCTGAAAGGGGCAGCTTTGTCCTCCCAAGTAATGAAGACCCCCATGCTGTTGATAATCAAGGACCCTTTCTTATTCCAACTGTATTCATGCAACTTTGATAAGTATGCAGTTTGAATGCACAGAATGAGCTAAAATAGAACTTTTTGGGTGTTGCTTTCTGCTTGGATAAGGACTCACTGTAGGCAGGTCTTAGGTTATAAACTGAAAAATACATCATGGGACCCAAAGGTCCACAGCTGGATCGGTGGGTGAGACCTCTCTCCGGAGCCTGCTGCTCTGCCCGCGAACGCGGTATGGTGGTTAAGAGTTTGGTTCTGGAGTCAGGCTGCCTGGGTTACATCCTGTCCTGGCCCCTTGATAGTTCTGTGGCTTTGGCAAGTGCCTCCCTCACAGAGTTGGTAAGTGGGTTAAGTGAGATAAGGTATGTAAAATGCTCACAGAACTCCCGGTACATTTGAGGAACACAATGATGTTAGTCATTTTTAGTACTGCTATTACTACTGCTACTGCTTACATCAATTCCTAAAATTCTACCAATAGGCTGTACTTTACGTGCTTAGGTTCTGGTTCATCAGGTTCTGACCGGGGCTGGGAAATTTGTCTTTTTAGCAAGTTCGCTGGGTGATTCTGGTATAGGTGGGTCACATTTTGAAAAATGCCGCATTGGAGAAATCCGTTGCTTTTAGGATGTGAAGGTTTTAGGGGCTTAGGATAGCCTCCAGACAAAGTATAAGCATCTTTGCAAGGAGCTGTCACTCTTATGGGTTTGCTAACAAGTATTCATTCATCAAACAGTTCTGGAGAACCTGCTGTTCATAGGGCGCTGCACGCTAGCTGGTGACATAGAAATAAAGAAACGGTTGCTACACTTAGAGAGGTAAGAGCCCAGTGGAAGAGGAAACAAGGTTAAGATGGGCACTATTGGTGGTATTTAAGAGCATTGTTAGGTGATATGTGAACAAACACTTAAAAATGTTCACTCTTGTGCATTACCTTCTCTTTTTGATACGGGATACTGGTTTTCCGCTTATAGGAGTGATACAAAATTTATTTGTAAGGAGAAACTATTTCACTTAAAAAGTAAGTTGTTCTAAACAAATCTATTAAATAAGTATAGAAATGGTAGACAGAGAGAAAATCCCAAAAGTGGCACATGAATGTCTAAAGTTTAGGAAATGCTACATTTTGGGTAGAAGGAGAGTAGTCCACATGGAATGTGATTCATTCAACAGAGGAGAGGCCGGTGCAGTCAACCCGGGAGGGCGGGCAGGAGTGCTCACCCCTCTTCTCCCCCCATTCGGAATATAGTATCTACCCTGGAGAGAACACTCATGTCTAAGGGCTCTCTCCTCTGGTGGTTTACACACCTTATCTCCTTTAATTCTCCTAACAACCCTATGAGGTGGGACGAATGTTATCCCCATTATGCAGATGAGGAAATCAAGGTCACAAAGCTTATAAGAAGAAGCAGGATCTGAACCCAGGCAGCCCACTCTGAACTCGAGCTCCAAACCAGTGTTCCACCATCTTGACCTAGTAGAGATTAGAACAAGTGGTTACCATGAGGGCCTGGAGAAGATGTCTGTGGTGTGTTTATGTGTCGGTGGGGAGGTTTGGCAGGACTAGCTACATAATTTGTGGGTCCCAGTGAAAAATGAAAATGCAGGGCTCCTTGCTCAAAAATTACTAAGAATTTAAAGACAGTGAAAGAACATTAAAGCCGGCACAGGGCCCTTCTGAGCACAGGGCTCTGTGCACAAGTTGCGTACCCACTCTCGAAGCTGGTCCTAGGACTTGGGGTGGAATGCAGATGGGCTGAGAAAGAGGCAAGGAGGGATTGCAAGACCCTGCACCTCTATTTTCTTTCCTTTTCTGATAACTGACCTGAGGAGCTGTTCTTATAATGTAACTTGCTCCTGGTTTTTCGTGCCCTTTGAGGAGAAAACCTCTTCTCCACAAACACTAAACCAGATAAGGAAGGTTCCAGTGCTCTGTGATGACTTCAGAGACCTTCACACAGCTCCAAATGTCAATATTCCTTCAATGGGTTCTGCAAATAAGAGTCCTGTGGGTAATTACATTTTTAATAAAATACAGTTTGCAGATTGATAGTCAAATAGATTTCCTGTTCTGGAAGTCAAGCCTTTCTTCCCAGTCCTGTCACCATGTCCTACTTATGCTGCCCCCTTCTTGCAAATCCTTCATAATTAGGAAAAGAGTTGTTCATTGACTTAAACATTCAGACACTCTCAGTTCCTGCTAATTCATTGTGTGAAAGAGCTAAATGTTATGAAAATTGCCGTTTATTGCCTCATAGTCATCATGTGCCTGTTTAATGAAATGAAATAGAAATGAATTATTGTTAGACTTCCTTGGTAGCTGCAGACTGCAAGGATAAATAATCACGTGCATTGAAGGTTTAACTGGAATTTTCATAGAAAATGCACATGATATACCTTGTTTTATTAAGCAAGCTTGATACAGGAACCTAGAACCTAGTTACATGACTAAAAATCTAGATTTATAAAATATATTTCAGGCATCATCATTTACTTTTCAAGATGATTTTTAGCTTTGCAAAAGTATTTGCTATAGTTTTCTTTTTCTTTTTTTTTTTTTTAAAGATTTTATTTTTTTCCTTTTTCTCCCCAAAGACCCCCGGTACATAGTTGTATATTCTTCATTGTGGGTCCTTCTAGTCATGGCATGTGGGACGCCGCCTCAGTGTGGTTTGAAGAGCGGTGCCATGTCCGCGCCCAGGATTCGAACCAACGCAAAACTGGGCCGCCTGCAGCAGAGCGCGTGAACTTAACCACTCAGACACGGGGCCAGCCCCTGCTATAGTTTTCTTTTAAAGAATAGCTTCTTTAGGTATATTTGCAGTGGGCTTTGATTTAAGAAGTAATTGATTTGCATACAATTATTCAGGATGCTCTGTTTGTGCAGAGCAAGGCACACCTGTAGTCGCCTGGAAAAGAAGTAACATGCTTCTGAATCCTGTGTTGTTTTGTATTCAGAATTGGTATCGCCCTCAGCATCCAACTTCCATTCATTAATTCTGCATTTATGGGTCCTATTATGAGTAGTTTCTAATTGGAATAAATAAGCAGCTCTGTCAAATTATTTTCTGTTTTTAAAAATTCCTTTTCACAAAGCGTGCAATCTGTGGGACAATGAGGAGCTTCTCTGATGAATCCTTTTAGCTGAATGATGATTGTCAGGAGTGGATAAACCCTCACAGGCATTAAAAGAGCAATACTACTTTTATAAAGGATCTGCACTGGTCTCTCAGTGCCTTCCGCAGGGAAAATATGCATATTTCTGTACACAGGATAATTGTCAGTTTCATTGGATACTCATTTCCTGCCTAACATGGTGCTTGGCACATGGTGGGTTGGCAATAATAGGTAAGGGTATGGCTGAGTCAGGAAAACACTTCTACATGAACATTCCGGAGAGTGAGATAGTAACCATTTAATTATTTGGAGCCTGGGTCAAAGGAATTTCCAAACAGCTAGCCAGTTGTGATATTAAATGAGATCATATCTAGGAAATGTTTTCTAGACTAAAATATAGTTAATATTTTCTTTTCCCTGATCATTGGCATTCCTCTTTTGCTTATTTTACAGTTTTTTGGTTTGCTTTTGTTTTATCAACATTGTTTTCTAGATGTTGTTTTACAGATATTTTCTAAACATTTTAATTTCAGTTTTTCTTATGTGCTTTCTTTGATTGCTTTGATGATAAACAGCAATTTCTTCTTTATAATGGGGACAAGTGTAATTTGTTAGAAAGTTTATTGAAGTTGGAAAATTATGTTCAGCATCCAGATTAGAAACATCATTTGCACAAAAGAGGTTTAAGGGCATAAGCTTAACCAAAGTAACTGTGGAAAGGTTTTCGGAACGTCAGCTGATGGCCAGGTCGGTAAGAGCAAGGGTAAAGTCCCGCTGACTTAATGACTGGATGCTGAGTGCCCAGAACAGAGGAGATAATTGTACCTGGAGCTAGTCAACCAGCACCATGAGTTGTATGTGCAGTTTCTAGAGTCTCCCTTTACAAGGAGCGTTGTTCCACTTCCTTGCCGATACTCAGGGTCATCATTCTTTTTAATTATACCTATTTCACTGGTGTAAAGTGCTATCTCTCTGTGGTTTTAATTGCATTTCCCTAAAAATGAAATGTATTCCTAACCCATGAACTCAGTTATTCCACCCCCGGGTATTTACCCAAGAGAAATGAAAACGTACATCCAAACAAAAACTTGTACAAGAATGTTCATAGCAACTTTATTCAGTCAAAACAGCCGCGTATCGGAAATAATCAAATGTCCATCAATAGGAGAATGGATAAATAAATTATGGTATAGTCCCACTATGGAATACTACTCAGCAATAAAAGTGGATCGCATTACTGTAACTTACAACGTGATGAATATGCTGAGTTAAAGAAGCCAGACGTGCAAGAGTCCTTACTGTGTGATTATAGGCAAAACTAATCTCTGGTGACAGGAATCAGATTGGTGCTTCCCTAGGTTGGGTGTGGGAGGAAGATGTCTTGGGAGAGGACACCAGCGAACTTTCTGAGGTGATGGAGCTAGTCTATATTTTAATATTGCTGTGGGTTTTATAAGTATGTATCTTTTGTCAAAACCCGTCAAATTGTAATACTTAGTTCTGTGCTTTCTAGTGTATGTAACATATACCTCATACGCTTGATATATAAGATAAAAAAGCCAAAGAGGTATTGAAATGAGGGCCCTTTGGATGCAGAGGAATCTTGGAACCTTTGCACAGGAAGAGTGTAAGGATCAAGCCAGAAGAGGAGCGATATGAGAGAAGGCAGAGAGCCGACTCCTTGGACTGGAAGGACCGCCCTGTGATAGAGGAATTAGCCACTCATTGTGCATCACTCCAGAGGAGATAAAAAAGAAGTGTCAGGGAAGCAGATGGTTTGAGCTCCGTGGAGAGAGAAGAAGAGCTTTTTTTTTTTTTTTTTTTTTTAAGAATTAGAGACGTCTTGGGATGGAATGGGATGTCTCAGGAGATCATGAGCTCCCTGTCACTCCGCAGAGGCTGCGGAGCTTCTTGTCAAGCATGTTGTAGATGGGTCCTGTAGTGACTGGGAGATTTAACTAGAAGACCTCAAGCTTTTCTCCAGTGTGGTTACAGGTTGTGTCAGGTAACAGGTAGAGGATGAGCTCTGGAGTCAGGCTGCCCTGGTCTGAATCTGGAGCTCTGGGATCTACCACTAACAAGATTATCTTATACAAGTTGACTTCTTTATGTCTCAGTTTCCTCATATTAAAAAGGGTTGTGTGTGTGTGTATGTTTTGTGTGTTTATGTGTGTTTTTCTTCCTTCCTTCTAATGTGTAGCCCACTCACAAGGCTGCACAAACTCAAAGAATTATAACTAAGCCTGAAATTGAAATCATTCATGTAAAGGGTGTAACAAAATGCCTGGCACAAGTACTAAGCACACAAAAAGTGCTCAATAAATTTTAGCTATTATTATTATTATCACTATTATGACTCTAAGAGTTTCAGATATCAGTACATGCCAAAGGTAGATGTTTTGAGGCAAAATTTAGAATCTCATACAAAATCTCTCATATCAGGCCCTGAAAGGGGCTATTACCTCCATCAAAAAGTATAATTAGTATTCCACAGGTTAATCAAAAAAATGGGAAAATGAGCCTTTGTGGAATGCCGAAGTTTGTGAATAAAATAATGGGCAATGCCTGTGTGTCCTTGATATGAAGAGGTTCCTTTGTACTTAGTTACGTTCTTACTTGGCTTTGAGGCACAGCAGTCTGGCCAACCCTATGAGGAGAGGTGCGGTTGGTAGGATTGCCCTGATCTTGGTCCTGGTCCTGTGGGGCAGATCACTGTAGCACAGTTAACACTTTCAGTCAGTAAAGGATTGATTTCAAACAATCTAGGCCAAAACACATGCTTCCCAAAAGGTTCTGATGGATTAAAAATTTCATTTATTTAGGAACAGGTCATTCAAACACATGGACCAAAATTTAAAAGAAACAAAAGACTGTACAGCAAAACATTTTACTCTTGCTCCCCAATTCTCTAGTCTCTAAGGTCCCCTCTCTAGAGGCAACAAATTTAACCGGTTTATTTCTAAAGACATTTTATGCCATTTATGGATCCCTTTTCTATTTTTTTTTTGCATAGTGCTTACCTCAGTGTGTTTTTCATCCTGCATTTTCCACTTCACAATATTCACTTAACAATATTTCATTTCAGCACTTGAGAGCTTTCTCTTTCATTTTAATGGCTGCATCGTACTCTGTTGTGTATGCATCATACTGTGTTTAACCAATCTGGTGTTGATGGACATTTGGGTCTTCTGCAAAATTTTGCTAATAAGGCTTCAATAAATAATTTGGTTCATAGGTCATTTGACACACGTGCAAGTATATCTGTAGGATAAATTTCTGGAAATGGAACTGCTGGGTGAAATGGCATATGCATTTTGAAAATATTTTGATAGACCTTGCCAATTTTCTCTACATTAAGGTTTCACCAATTTTTCTTCCACCAGCAATGTTTTAGACTGCCTGCTGACCTCAAATCCTCTCCAATATGATACGTTCTCAGATTCTCTGATCTTCGCCAATCCAATGAGTGAAAAAGTGGGGTTGGGGATATTTTTATATGTTTAAGCACAATGTGTGTTTCCTTTTCTGTGAATTGTCTGTTTATATCCTTTGCCCATTTTTTTGATCAGTTCAGATATATAATAATCTTTTATTATTGAATTTATTAAAATAAAGATGTTTATAATGTTTCTTTTATGTCCATTTTCCTTTCAGACTTTAAGCTTCATTTTAAAAATTAACATACAGTAAAGTTTTCTTTTTTCGAGTACAGTTCTATGAATTTTAACACATGTATAGATTCAGGTAACCACCCTCACAGTCAGGATGTAGAAAGAACCCATCATCTGGAAAATTCTCTTGTGCTGCCCCTTTGCAGTCAAATCCTCCCCCATTCCTAAATTTTGGCAACTGTGGCTCTGCTCTCTATGGCTATAATTTTCCCAAATGTGATATAAATGGAACCATGCATTATGCAACTTTTTGAAACTGGTTTCTTTTTTTTCAGCATAATGCCTTTGAGAGTCATTCTTGTTGTTGTAAGTATCCAATAGTTCATTTCTTTTTATTGCTAAGTGGCATTCCACTGGATATATGTGCAAAAATTTGTCTATCCATTCACCCATTGAAGGACATTTGAATTGTTCCCAGTTTTTGGTGATTATGCAGAGAGGTGCTTTAAGCATTCGTGTGCAGGCTTTTGTGTGAATGTAACTTTTCATTTCTGTTGGGTAAATACCCAGGTGTTAGTTCTATTGACTGATTTTTTTCTTCACCGTGGTTATATTTTTACATTCTTTTCACCCATCTTGTAATATTTTATTGTGTGCTGCTCATTAACAATATTTTGCAGACTCTGGATTCTGTAATCTTCTTTGTTTTTGTTTTGTAGACAGTTCAATTACTGAATGATCACCTAATAATTCTCATCGCCTGATAATTGTGTAGACTTGGTTGTATATTTTGCTATGCCATAGCCTGTGAAAAGCCCGAAGCAGTTCACAAGCCCCTCTAATTTGGCAGAACTCAGCTTCTAAGCTGTTTCTTCTGTGGGTCTGGTCAGGGCTTGGTCTAAGGCTTTGTTAGGGTGGATTTAGAGTAGGATAGGTTTAGGGTAGGACGGTAGTCGACATGGTCCTTACTCACAAGAGGAAAATGTTCTGGTATGTCAGCTTGCTGCCTAGGGAGGCAATGAGGTGTTAATAGTTCTTTCTACAGAGATTGGGCTGGGCTTCCAGTGTCCAGTGTCCTCTGGCACCACTTTATTGCTAGTATCTCATTTTTATTCTCCAACTCATAGCAGCCAGTCTCTGGTAAGCACAGTCTCATCCTGTGCATGTGAGCTTAGCCCTTGAACTAGGACTTTTGGAGGAAATCCAATGTGAACTTCTGGGGTGCCCCGCCATTAGAGTTCTCTCCTCTCCAGTGCCCTGCCCCAAACTTTGGTCTTTGCCACTTCAGCTCAGCAGGAGCCCCCATATTCTGCTTGGACTTTGGCTCACTGCACCTTAGTTCAGAGATTGTCGCCAAGCAATTTTGTGGCTCAGCTCATGAGTTTCCTGTCTCTTAGGGGTTGCGGTTCTTGCACTGCCTATTGTCCAATGCCTGAACACAGTGACTTCCACGATTTGTCTATTTTTGTGGTTGTTTGTGGCATAGAGAAAGTCTGGTACCAGATAGTTCTATCAGAAGCTTACTTGAATGACAGATCCAGGCTGATTTATTAAGGACAACCAGGGGTCTTTTGTTTGCAACCTAACTTTTCATCGAGGATGACTTTGTTTTTCCAGCTGTCAGAGAACTCTGTGCTGAGGTGTTTTAGGGATCTGACGTAGTTTGGTAATTTTTGTGTTCTTATGTCTGCTACATTGAGTGGATTGGGATCTTTTTCCTAGGAGCTGGAACATAACTTCTGTAAACTGCACTAGGTAATGAATTTTTAATTTTTAGTCCAGTTTTACCACAGTAGTAAAAACAAATTAAATTATATGTTTATTGGGAATTCTTGATTCTTATAAATTCTGAAGAGTTTTATTACAGCAAAGATTAGATTTTTTCCCCAGCACAGTATGACTTCAGGACAGTTCTGCCCTTCTCAAAAGAGGTAGTTTTCTTATTTGTGGGATGGAGACAAGGTCAGTGAAGGAAAGAGAGTATGTAACAAAATTGGAAAACTTTGTCCCTTTACTTAAACTGGTTTTAAGTAATAACAAGTTATGGGTCATATCTACTAACTTTTCAAATGTGGCCATGGAACACTTATGCCACCATCCCTCGTTGGAGGAGAAACAAGCGTTGGAATGATTCTCTAGTGATGAAGGACCTGGTTTCTCTCTTGTTCCTCTCTAGGAGACAGATAACAGGTGTATGACAATCCTGCAGTCCTGTTGCCTGTTCATTTATTCACTCATTGACTGAGATCTTTATTGATTTTTCTATTGTATGATGTGTTATGTAACAAGTGACTTTAAAATCTCAATGGCATACAAAAATATGCATTTATTTAGCTCATTGGTTGGGTTGGCTGGGGGTTAGCTGATATAGGCTGGACTCAGCAAGAACCATTGAGTTCTCCTTGCCGTATTTCTCATACTCTTTCTGCGCCCAGTGAGCTAGCCCAGAAACTTTCTTCTCATCGTTATGGCATAGGTCCAAGAGAGCAGGTCCAACTGCATGAGCGCATTTTTAGCCTTGGCTGTGCTGCATTTGTTAGCATCCTATTGGCCAAAAGCAAGGCACCTGGCCAAGCCTAACATCAGTGAAACATGTTTCTCCTATGAAAGTAAAGATGAGGAAGGAATATTATTGAACAATAATCCAATCTCCTACAGTTACTTATTATATACTAGTCACTAAGCCTACAAAGATGAGTAAGACATAGTCATTTGCTCTGAAAGCATTCAGAAATTTGATCCTGAATTGTGAGTGCAGTAATCTTACAGCTAGTGGAAGGTGTAGAGAGGGAGTTGAAACTCTAGTTTGAATGAACAGAAACTCTCAGGCTTTTAGGATTTTTTTTCTTTTAATTTCATATCCTGGAGGATGTTAAACTTGGAATCCTGGCAGTCTCCCAGAGCATTGTGTTGAACTAAAATCCCCTGCTATCAATAACCAGGAATACTATGATTTTGGGATTTAAAGCCATGATTTCATGTTGAAGGTGCAGTGGGCCAGGAAGCTGTTTGGGTTCATAATACTTCTAAAAGCACTTGGGCAAAGATGCTAGGGATTAGAGGGAAAACTCACGAGTGAGTCTGTTCCAGGGACTCAGAGCTGCATGGCTTTGTTATGGGAACTTTCAGTAAGAAAGATGCAGTAGAAAACTGAAATATGTAAGCCATCCAACTACTTGAAGCAACAATCTTCGGTTATTGACATGAATGGCTCTAGTGACCAAGGAAGATCTTGATGGATTGAAGAGAGGTGGTACTGGTGCCTCATACCTCCCCTCCTTTTCTGAGGGCCTTTTCTTCAACAGTTAGCCTTGGGGTTGCAGTTAAGCCTGAGTAAGGCTCAGAAAACCTGGGCTAGAGGGATGCTGAGAGACTGATGCTTTTCTTTCTTTCTTTGTTTTAGTTATCCAAAATTTAGGACACTAAAGTTAGGGGGTCTGAACTGAAGGGCTGGGGTTATGGTGTGCAGGATACCCAGACTCTCCCAAGTCTGATTCTTGACCACATCCAAGGATGACTGAACAAAGAAGTTAAATAGAAAAAATTTTATTGGGACATAAGGAAGAAGATATTAGGTTTGGTGGGTTACACTTTAGGAATATCTGCTCTGGTCCAACTCTCTTGTTTCACAGATGGGGAAGTAAAAGGCCTTTCTAGAGGTTACATGAGTCTATGGCAGGGCCAAGATAGAACCAGTTCTGTGGCCTCATGGCAGCAACTAACAGCTAACATTTACTGAGGACTTGCTATGTGCTAGGCTATTCTAAGCACTGTATGTAGATTACCTCTTTTGTCTTCACTAAAATTCTATGAAGTAGGCACTATAATTATTTCCATCTAACAGAGGAAGTTTCTGAGGCACTAAGATAAGACACAATTTGTCTAATGTCACACAGCTAGTAAGTAGGGGGAGCCAGGATTCAAAATCTAGGAGTCTGACCCAGAGCCTGGACTCTTACTTCATTGTTATTCTGCAGTGAGAGAGCTAGGTAGTTAATCACATACATTAAAGGTCCCTAATAGACAAGGGTGTCCCTCTTCCTGGAGACTGGCAGATCCCGTAATTGTAAGACAGAGAGCCCTTAGACTATTCTTTCAGAGAGGTGGGGCTGGAAAACGTATTGAGTTGTGTCAGAACTACAGCAGGGACGCTTTCTGAGCAGGAAAGCCTTCTGAGCTGTCCATGGTGCTGAGTTCCAACTTCATCTCAAGCATTTTTGTCTATTGCATGTTGAAGAATCTTTAAGAACTTTTGCCCCGGAAGTCCTGAATTTTAGAGCTGAATAGATTAAAATAAACAATAATTGAATTTCTACTGTGTTCTAGATGTTTTAGATTTGTTGTTTCACTACAGCCTCATAACAATTCAGTGACCTTATTTTCTTTTGAGGAAGAGAGAAGCAGATAAACTACTAACTGTACTACGAGGCAGAATGAAGTAATTGCATGTTAAAGTATAAAAATTGGGATGTGAAATAGGGTAACAGGAAAGTATTTATGAAGCCTTTGAAGTGGAACTAGAAGGATAATTTCAGTAAGGTTAAGGGGACAGTATGAGGAAAGGAATGGTCTGTTGGGCAATGGAAAATAGATCTGTGTGGCTATGTTGAGACTATCAAATATGCAGAGCACATGTTTCCAGTCACCTTCATACATGCATGACACACATCTTCGAATGCTCATTTTGTTTTCCCTACTGATCTGAAATAGCACCTCAGAATCCTTCCCAACACAGAGCTTCAGGCAGGCACTACCAGTTGAACAGTTTGAGCATGTGAAATATGCTTTTCTGGTCTTCCTGGACTAGCACATTGGCGAGTGGGATATATGGTGAAAATTTAGATCATCAACTACATACACCTTCACTTAAACGTGATATGACCGAGGGTCAGTAAGATAATTATTTGGAGTCATGCAAAAAGTGAGTGGCAGAGCCAGAAGAAAGAGAACGTAGGTCTCATGACCAGTACCCCACAGTGATTGCCCATGTCAGGATTTTTCAAAGCTAGAGTAGTGGACCAGTTGCATCAGTGACATCAGCAACACCCAGGTGCTTGATAAAAATGCATGGTACTGAACTCCATCCCAGACCCACTGGGATAGAATTCCTGGAGAGCATGGTCTGAGAATCTGGGTTTTTAGTAAACTTTCTGAGTTACTGTGCCTAGAACACTGAAGGTCTCTAGCATGTTAATACGGTTCCATTGGAGAATTGATGCTAGCAACTATTGCTCCTTTTACACCTGGTTTAAGGCATATATGACAAAAGAACTTATACATTTACGTAGTTACTCTGCTCCTGTGATAATCTGCCTTTAAGAAAATATGCTCCTCTGGGGCCTGGCCCAGTGGCGCAGTGGTGAAATTCGCATGTTCTGCTTTGGAAGCCCTGGGTTCTCCAGTTAGGATCCCAGGTGTGGACATGGCACCACTTGTCCAGCCATGCTGTGACAGCTGTCCCACATATAAAGTAGAGGAAGATGGGCACAGATGTTAGCTCAGGGCTAGTTTTCCTCCTCAAAAAGAGGAGGGTTGGCAGCAGATGTTAGTTCAGGGCTAATCTTCCTAACAACAACAACAGAAAGGAAAATATGCTCCTCATGTAAGAATTGACTACTTGACATTTGAATTTTCACTCTGCATCTAGTGGCTGAATGATTTTGGATACATTTCTCAGCCCCTCAGCACTTCAGTCTTCCCACATATAAATGGAACTGTAACACCTACCTTATAAAGTTGCTGTAATATTTATATGGACAACATTAATAGGACATTTAGAACATTGTCTGGCATATAATAGGCATTTTATACATGACAGTTATTTTTAGTATTAGTTATTATAATAGTGTAGCTATAAAAATCTTCTTGCAGCATTTTGGTGATTTTTAATTGTTATATTCTTTATTCAAGCAAGCATTATATCTCTAGATTTCATTTAAAAAAATCAGTATGTTATGTTTAAAAATATGTTCCTTGGCCAAATACTATTATAGTAAATATATAGAAACATGTGGTAGCCAAATTGGAAAGGTAAAAAGGCATCGGGTCATGAGGAGTCTCCTATGTCATGCTGAACAGTTTTAATTTTGTCCTGCAGGCAATGGCCAGCCATCAAGGATTTTGACCTGGAAAGTAATGAGGCACAGTGTCTTGGGAAAATTAATTTGGCATAAGACACGTTGGAGACAGGTAGGCCAGTTAAAAGATTATAACAGTAGCTCATGTAGGAGGTGATAATTTCCTGTGTTAAGTTTGGCCACTGAGAATATGAAGGCAGGAAAAGACCTGAGGGGTCATTATTAAGGGAAATAGAAAGTATTTGATTAATGAATATAAGGGAGAAGAAGAAAGAGATGAAGACAATCAAGGTGTTTCAAGCTTGAGTGCTGAGGAAATCAATGGTATCCTTGACAGAAATAGAGATGATCTAGAGGGAAGCCTGGTGTGGGTCGGAAATCCATCTGAATCTTGATCGTGTTTTACAAATTGTGGAACTGTGATAATGGACAGGTGTATTGATGCCTTCATGCTTGAGTCAGTTGAATGAAATTTTTCAAGTACATTTGAAAATAATTTCTTCACAAAATTCTACCCCCACCTAATCGCCAATATTTTATTACATTTTTATTTTATTCCTTAATGTTTCAGGGTTCTTGGTTGCAAGCAAAAGAAACTGCCTCTGGTTGACTTATTAAAAAAGAAAGAAATTGGGGCCGGCCCAGTGGTGCAGTGGTTAAGTGCGCACGTTCCACTTCTCGGTGGCGCGGGGTTAGCTGGGTCGGATCCTGGGTGCGGACATGGCGCTGCTTGGCACGCCATGCTGTGATAGGCGTCCTACATATAAAGTAGAAGAAGATGGGCATGGATGTTAGCTCAGGGCCAGTCTTCCTCAGAAAAAAGAGGAGGATTGGCAGCAGTTAGCTCAGGGCTAATCTTCCTCAAAAAAAAAAAAAAAAAAGGAAAGAAATTGATTAAAGCAATATTGGTTTACTCAGAATCCCTGGGAAGGTTGAAGATCCAGGCTCAGTATATGGATAGAAGCAAAAGATAATGGGCAGCAGCCACAAACGTGGCCAAAATCATGCTAAGAACGAGTCTGTGAAGACACTGCTGTCCCCACTGTGGAATGTTGGGTGCCATAATTTGCACTGCCACTGGCAATGTGCAGAGGATACTGTCCCTGACTCTGATGTCTTTGAAAACTGGAAGCTTCTGCTTCCATTGTTGCTCCAACTTTCAGAATAGATTCACCTTTGTTCTTGCTTATTTGTATCACTAGGTTCTTATTCAAAGTCGAGGGTAGAGGCATCCGATTGATCATGCTCAGGTCTTATGCCCTAGCTGCAAGGGAGGCTAGGAGAGGAGCATCTTGCCTTTTCAGCTTCTATGGGGGGGGGGGGAGATGGACCCTGCCTCTTACCAAAATTTCTAAAATGAGACATCCATAATTATAGGAAGGGTATCCAGACATTCGGCAGACAAAACAAAGCATAGCAAACAAACCAGGAAATCACCAACAAACAATGTCTACCACACATGCCTGTAGGTTATATTTTATATCATGAGAGCAGAGTATCTAGAAATACTTTTTTCCTTTCTTTTTAGTCTCAAATATAGATATCCAAAATCCCAAGAATCAAAGCATTGCAGCCACAGCTAAAAAGGTCAGAAAATTGCCTGGTATTTCATGGCTGGGGTTACTCAAATTGCAGCCTACTACAGACTGAAACAGAGCACCATTTGACCTTTTCATGTGGTAAGATGTTGTATTATCGGAACTCCTTCTTTCTATGATTTTTTTTGCTCTTTCACCCTTTCCCACTTATTTGAATTCAGGCCTAAGAAGGGAAAAAATGAAGATAAAAAATAGGGTCTGAAATTTCAGGTTGGGAGTGAAGTGCGTCTAATTTTGAATTTAGTGAGGAAAGAGTTTTCTATGGCTAATCTGAATGAACATTGGACTGGAAATCAGGGAGCTCAAATTATAATCTTTGACAAGTCCCTGCCTCTCTCTGGATCTGAGATTCTTCATTGGTGGGGTCCCTGGATTGAACTCAGGCAGACCCAGAGTAGAGCTCCTAGTTACTGACTGGTGTAAACTTGGTAATATCATGCTCTTAGCCTCATTTATTCTCATGGGGTAACGGGCATAAGAATAGTACTTTCCTCGTGGATTTATTGTATGAATTAAATAAAGCAATATTTGTAAAGCTTGAGTTAAAAATAGAATAGTTGTACCCTAGGTGATCTTTAAGGACTTTGAAGGTGTCTGAGAATATGATATTTCATATAATTGGCAGAGTGAGCCACATAGTGTGTGTATATGTGTATTTTATAGTTCATATAGTGTAAAAGTTAGGTTGGCGTTAGAGGGACAGGTATTCTCAGAAAGTAAAGAAAAGTTCTTTCCTCCTTTTCTCTATTCCATGATCTATGAGTATAGCACCATTTAAAATACTGTGAAAGATACTCAGAAACGATAGCTACAATACATATTTAACACCCTCTAGGAGCCTGCAAACTAGATGAGACCAAAAGAACACAGTTCTATTATTGATATGGGTTGAAACATGGAATAAGGCCATCAAGGCCGTGATGAGAGAGCGGGTGCTGTGAGCTTGGAAGAGTGAAGGGAGAGGTTTACACTGGGCAGGATGGACAAAGCCAGCTCCACGGAGTTCCTTAAATGATGTAGTTGAGTTTACACTGGGTGTCAGAGCAGATTTACTTAAAGGGCAAAATTCTTTCATATACTTCTCATCAAAATATGGGAGCTAATTGCCCCCCCCCCCCCAATTCCCCTTCCCCCCCCCCTGGAAAATGGGTTGGCCTTAGCAACTCACTTTTAATGAATAGAATGAGGTGAATGACTTGGTTGACTTCCAACTCTATGTTAGAAAAGGCAATACAGCTTCCACCAGTCTCTCTCTCTTTGGGACGCACATTCTTGAAACACTCATATGATGTAATACTATATGATATTATTGTATTTATTTTAATTATAATTAATTTAATTAATGTGATTATTCAGTGCCTTTCTCCACCCAGTATAAAGTAAACTCCATGAGATCAGATCTCTTATGTATCTTATACTCCACTCAACATCTAGCTCAAGGCTGATATGTAGATGCTCAGTGGGTATGCTGAATAAATGACTAGTAGTTGGATAGATAGATGGACCTAGAAGCCAGAATGACAGAGGTTTTGTTACTATTAGCATACAGATAATGGTTGAAGCAATAACGTAGAGGAGATCATCTGTGGATAGTGAAGAGAAGAAGCTCAGAGACAGAACCTCCAGATGTCCCACCATCTCACTATAACTAGCTCTCTCATAACTAGATTTGAATAAAAGTTCTGTGTTCCCTTTAGGAGATAGCAGATTGCTGTGCTTAAGAGTAGGGGCTTTGGAATCAGACTGCCTGGAGTTGGATCCAAACTCAGTAACTTACTATATAACCTTAACCCTGCCTTTTTACCTCACTGAGTCTCAGAGTTTCCTTATATAATGGGGCTGATGATAGTACTTAACGATAGGGACTTTTGAAGGTTAAATTAGATGATAGCCTAGAACTCTGTAAGCCTTAAATAAAAATTAGTTATTATTATTCTAATTATTAAGTGTAGAATTTAAATGCATTGACCTAAGTGGAAATGATTGTAGTAAGAAGACAGACATTTATGAAGTACTTTATAATTTTTGAAGTGCTTTTGCACTTGTCAACTCATTCAATTTCCACAGCAACTCAGCATCTGAGATATCATTATGCCTATTTTTAAATGTTAGTAAGTGGCAAAACTTGGGCAAGAGCCTAGATTTTATATTTTCCAAGTCCAGTGGCCTTTCAGACTGGAGAGTCAGAAGGAGAATATCAAGTATAAAGATTCAGAATTGACATTTGCCCGTCTTGGATAAAAGTGACTTGTCCCTGAAATAGTTTGGTGCTAAACCTTTGAATTGTACGTATCCTAAAATTTTCCAGCATTCAGTGGAAAAATGTCAGTCGGATGTGGTTTGTTTGGACTGCAACATTGGAGCAGTTGAAGTTAATCTTTTTCATTCCTTCATTCAACAGGTATTTGTAGAGCTTTGTGCTAGGTACTGTGTGGGATACAGAGAAATACAATTTATGGATCCTGCCCTTTAAGTTTTTATTGCTTAATCTAGGTGAGAGGAGGGCAAAGACACACAGTGTGAGCCATAGCTTGATAGAACAGACTCTGAACTTTCAGTCTCTGTGTTTGTAGTTTAGGGAAACTTCTATGAAATATAGACCATATTTCCACTTAAGCAAGCATCACTTGGTAGAGAAGCCATTAATCATTGCTTTCTTGTCATGGATTGACTTGTTCAGCCTGGAGAGGAGATTGTTCAAGGTACTGGAGACTTTTTCTCATCATGTATTATGACCTACAGTCCCCGTGTGTGAGGCTGGAAAGTTGGAAGAAACAATAAGACTGGGTGAGCCCGTCATCAGGTTATTGCTTCCAAACCCTGCTTTGACTTTCAGAGGCAGTAGAAAGGCAAATAATTCCTTCCTTCAACAGAAATTGACTGAATTCCTCCTTTGAATGAGGCAATGTGATAGACTCTGGAAAGAGAAACACAAGAATAAGGACATGTCTCTGTCTTCAAGGAGCTCGTATGGCAGAGGCAACGGTGTAGAATCATAGCACTGTTCTTGAGTCAGACTGCCTGGGTTTCTATTCAGTCTCTACTATTTGCAGCTGAGAGACCTTCGACAAGTAAGTTAACTGCTCTGTGTCTTGGTCTCCCAAACTAGGAAATAGATGTAATAATGGTGAGGATTAAATGGGCTAATCCATGTAAATCCCCTAACACTATGCCAGACGCATAGTAAGCATGTAATAAATATTAGCTGTTATTATTATTAGTGTACAAAAGCACAGATGAGTTATGCTTCCTCTTAGGATGTAGACGGCTAGAAAGAGAATCACTTCCATTCCAACACTAAGAAAAATTCAGCTAACTACAAAATCATAACTTGTTTTTTGGACCTATTAGAGAGCTGAGGTCACAGAGCAAGAAAATAGCCTGAATTCTGAGATAGAAGATGTCCTGTAACCCTCAGGAATTGCTAAGGATCCGTTGTTGCTAGAGGAAATGGCAGAGGCTTAAAAGATCAGGTCTAACTGCATGAACACATGGCTAGCCTCTGCTGCTTTACACTTGGTAGATTGACTCAATTCTTGACACCAATGGCCTAACCAAAGTAGAGGCATGCCCATTTCCAAGCATAAATACTATTAATCTCACTGCTCTACACACAATATCTGGCATTCAATAAAAAATTATGAGACACACAAAATAGCAATGAAAAAACCCATTGTCCAGGGACAAAGCAATCAACAGAACCAGGCTCAGAGATGGCCAAGATGTTGGAACTATCAGTCAGGGACTTTAAAGTAATTATAATTAATATGTTAAATGATCTAGTGGAAGAGGTAGACAACACATATGAACGGATGAGGAATTTCAGTAGAGACATGGAAACTATAAGGAAGAGTCACATGGGAATGCCAGAACACACACACACACATACACACACACAGAAATCAGAGATAAATAATGCTTTTGATGGGCTCACCAGTAGACTTGACACAGCTGAGGAAAGAATCAGTGAACTTGAAGACAGGTCAATAAGAATTACCCAAACTGCAACACACTGAGAAAAAAACGTGACAGAATATCCAAGAGCTATGACAAAACATCAAACGGTTTGGCATTTGTATAATTAGAATGTAGAAAGAAATATAGAAGATGGCAAGATTTCATTAAAGAAAGTTCTTTAGACACAAGTAATGTGACATTAGACAAAAGTTTGGATGTAAGCAAAGAAATAAAAAGCTCTGAAAATGGTAAAAATGAAGATAAATATAAATAAATTTTATACTTATTGTTTTATTCATTCTAAAAGATGACTGTCTAAAGCAAAAATGGTAATAACATATTTTGGAGTATAACAAATATAAAGGTAAAATATATAATAACAACATCACGAAGGATGGGAGGAAGAAATTGAAAGTATACTCTTGTAAGGTTCTTACACCCTATATGACGTAATATAATATTTGAAGGTAGACTGATAAATCCTAGGGATGCAACTAAAAATATCAGAAAGAGGTATAAGTAATAAGCCAACATTGGAGGTAAAACAGAATTTAAAAAACGTCAATCCAAAGCATAGATAGGTACACACTATAATGCTTTGGGGAAAATGGTAAGAAGTCTGGTAAAGATGTTGACAGTATAGAAAGTATGGGGCAAGCACAGAGTGTTGAGATAAAGCTGGAAAGGCATATAAGAGCTTGATTACGAAAAACTTTAGAAACTAGTCTAGATTAGTGATATTGAATATTTAATAATTTCTTTTCATTAACTTTAATAAAATAAAGATTTTTCACCTAAGTTGATTTTGTGGTGCTTCTTCATAGATACAATTTCTTTACAGGATAAATATGGCTTGTGATCAGTTTGTGAAGTTCACAAGGTTGCCTGAATGCCATTCTCTGAAGAAGGCAAATTAATTCATTTCAAACTTTTGAAGAAAGGGTGGCTTAATCGCAGGCATGAGGCTTGTTTTCAAATAGAAACCTAGTCATTATGTGTAGGGGATGTGAGTTGCTTGCTTTGTGTCCTTTCTCCTATTCTATCTTCTTGTTTTGTATCACAATGGTCCCAGCCATGAGGCTTGGGTGGGCTGGACCTAACTCTCAGCTCCAGGGACAGGTTTGGAAGGACGTGGGCCAATCAGCATATCCTTCCCACATGGTCACAGTGACTGGCTCTGGAATGCGCACATAATCCAGGCCAGACCAATCAAGAGAAGAACAAATTCTGGGATTTTGTCTAAGTTATCCAGTCAGCAGATTCTTTCCACATGAACATGCAACTTTCTGGCACTACCGGGGGAAAATGTGTTTGAAAACGAAGCGCAGTTCTGGGGTTAAAAAATCAAGACACGGTGAGATTCAGTCTGGGATCACATTGAGACCTGGGTGGAACCTCTCCTGTGGGTTCATCAGTTAATAACCTAATATATTACCTCTTAAAATTTGACCAAATTAAGTATGGCTTTGCATCCTAAAAGCATCCTGTGTGCGAAACTAGCAATTTCACTTAATTAGATTTTCCTTCATTCTGGCTTCTTTCCCTTCTTCAAAATCCTTACAATATTTTCCCCTCCTTCACTCTTCCTAGACATCATTTCCAGCCTTCTTTTGGATAAAAGGTCAGTGGTCTCCCCATTTTCTCACAGGTATCACTTATTCCAATTGACATTTACACTTGAGTAAACCTTAAACCTCTCTGACCTTTTTTAAAAGCTAGATTTTAAAGAGATATTTTCTCTGTTTTAAAACAGTACATTGTTGTTGCTTTTCTTTGTAAAAGGCCACACTGCTCCTTCCAAATTTTTTGGGTATTTTGTGTGCCCATTTAGCTTTTCTTTTCCCTCTTTAAAATGGGGGTCTGCTCCTTTTCTTTCTTTTCCCCTGCAGTGTGGGACACAGATGTTTTGTAGACACATGGAACTTCTTAATAAGTTTAAAAAATATTTAGCCATTTTTGCACCATTCTTAATCATGTGAAATAAATAAGGGAATAAATCAGCCCTTAAATATTCCATTTAGTGTTGAAAATGAAAAACAACAGATGTAGGTATTTGAGTGGGATAAAACACTGCCAGATACAACTCTGAAGTCTGGCCTAGTCCACATATTCAGTTCAGTTTGAGAAAGATACATTGAGCCCTTCCCCTGGCTAACTTTTGATAATCTGGAGACAAAAGATGAATAAGACATAGATTCAGAGTCCACCTGCCAGGGTTGGTCCTAAGAACATTTTCAGTCACTCTGTCTGTAAACAATTCCAAATTCCTCCTTCTACTTGGGAACAGTGTTTCTCACTTGACTTCTTGTGGGTTGTTCAGCTCCATTAAGCACTTCCTATCGCCCATTCTCTTTCAATGGCTTGTTGGGTTGACTCTAATTCAGGCATTGGGCCACATGCTCTACTCACATTATCTTATTTAACTCTTACAATGTCTCTAAAAGATATCTGTAAGATGGGCATAACCAGAGTATGTGAGGAAACCAAGGTTGGTGAGTTAGGAAACTTCCTGGGGCCCCTCAGCTCATGAGGGGTAGAGCTGAGCTCCAAACTGTGGTTCGTCTGTGTTCAGAACCCATGCGTTTAACTGTGACTGAGCCACTTCCTTCACTTACACTGAGGGTCCTACTGATAGGGTGAATGATTAATAGCTTAAACATTTTATAATGAGATAAATCCATAAATCCAAGGACCAATCTCACTTAGATTGATTTCATGCTGCTGTGAGAGTTGCATTGGGGGACTACTGGGGAGGGGCTGGTCCTCCTATAATCACAATCTGTTGGGGCCACCAACTCCCCCTGGGGTGTTGATGTCCATATAAACTCCTTGGGTTCTGTACATCTCCCCCTAATATTTTCTCTAATGTCTGCAAAGTCTTTTCCCTAATGTTATTTGCTGTTATTTACAAGGTCTGTTGGACCCCAGATACTCTCTCCATTTTATGTATTCAGAACTATTACTGACAAATCATTCAGAATAAAAAGCAACTTGAGTTTCAGACTATTACTGAGAGAAGAGCCTCCCCAGGCACCTAACCTAGTCTCCCGAGGAACTCCAGCCTCTATCTTTCTCCATATTTAGGCTCCCTTTGCATCTTGTTTATTTTCTTTCCTTTATACCCAAGAGCATCTGAGAGATCTTAGGTTCTTAAGCTCCTTAAATCTTTCATTGACACGTCAGCAAAAGCTTTCATTCTCTCTTACCCACAGACACCTCCTTTGCCTCTCCATTCCTCTATTTCAATATCAATAGTCTATATCTTGGTAAGTTCTGGCTAAGAAAACTTCACAGCCCCCTTTTTTGAAGTGCTCACTGGTGGACACGCTTGAGCACTCCTGTCGTGTCCTTACATCTGCTCCCTACTGTTTAGCTCAGGGGAACACACAGCAGAACCTCTCAGAGCAGAGAGTCACACTGCCAGAATGACCCTAGGCTAGCACCTGAAGGCTGTGGAAAACGTAGATCCCTCGGCACTTGCTGGAGTTTCTGATTTCTCATCGAGCTTGAGTAAAGCTTTAAAGTCCAGGCATCCAGGCACTTAAGACTGAAACTGCTCTCCAGAGTTACAGCCATCAGAACCGGAAGGAAGCGCAGCAGAGCCCTCTCTAAGGGCCATCTGCAGACAGAGGACGGCTGACCAAGCAGCCCTTCAGGCGCCTGACTCTTTCCGAGGCGCACACATTGGGCATGACAGCATGAAACTCTTGTTGGCCCAGCTTTGATGCCAGGCGAGTGGCAGGGTGCTTGTTGTTATTGGTCCAGAGGAAACTTTGAAATCACGTCCGTCCCCACAGCAGGAGTCCTTTGGAGGACCAGAGGACTGATTCTCATCAGAAAAACCCCACTTGCCTGGTTTGTCATGGGAGATTTTTTCCCGTGGATTCCCTCCTCCCAGAGAGATGGGAAGCCATGCAGACAGGTCAGCCCTTTACTCTGGATGTGTGCAGAGATGGGATACCAACCCACGCAGGGTCAATTCATAAAGGCTCAGATTTCAACCTTTGTGATATTTTAAATCTCCAAGTTTGTCTAAGAAATCCTTTCATCAAATATTCGCTTGATCTGACTTAAGATCCTTGAATATATTTTCATAGGAGACCTTTGTAAACTATGTCCTGAGTTAGGTTTTGCAAGGAAATTGCTATGCAATGGTTGGTTGACATTTCACCAACAAGCCCTGGTTTGTGCTAAAAGCAAAGTTATCTTGGGAATCCAATGTCTAAAAAGGCAGCAACCAATGGAACAAATAATACCGAGTGAGGTATACCTGGAGGGTGCGTATTTTTAAAATCTCTGTATCCCACAACTGTTAAAGCAAGAGAGAATGTCTTCGTAATGTTACCTTCATTAAAAGAAACCACGAGAGAGGAAGAGTATTGCTGACGTCAATGTCATGACACCCCACTCTGACTTAACGAGCAAACTGCATTTCTAATAGTAATGATTATTTTGCTTGACTTCGTGGAAGAAAGGTTGTTGAGTATTCTCCGGCTCTCTCAAGAAGCTCTTACAAAGTGAAGTATCTTACTCGTGAGGTAAACCATAAATCTTATTGACCTTCTTGCAGTTAGAAGCATTTAAAGGTGCATCACTCTCGTCTTCTTGGGACTAAGGTTATAGAAAAGTCACCTTTCAGTTATTAAGTTACTTCTAGACAGCTGGCTCCACTGTCAGACAGAGAGAAGTAATGTGGCTACTTCTGGCGAGTGGTGACTGATGAGTTTTTAAGGAGACACAGAATTTTAAAGCAGTTGTCCTCATGAGTCCTACTGGATGGATTTGACTTACCAAATGGTTTACAAAAACAGTTCAGGCACTGATATGTTTGTACATTTTCCAGATGTGAATATGAGAAGCAGTTTCCTTGCATAATTGACATGTGGCACCAATTATAATTTCTTCAAGTAGAGAAAGGACATAAGTATGAACTTGATTGTGAGCTCATCGAGGGCAGGGGTCTGTGGCTGATCTTTCCTGTATCCTTAGCACCTAACATTCCTGCGTCCATTTAACAACTATGTCATTCAAAAAATATCTCCTGAGCACCTATGATATACCAGGATTGTTGTAGGTGCTAAGAATATAACAGCGAACAAAACAGAGAAAATCTCTCCTTGTATGGAACTAATATTCTCAAGGGAGGATAAGACTAAAAAATAAGAATATAATACATCAGGTATGAAGAAAAACGAAAGAGAATAAGGGAGACAGTAAAGGGAGGGGTGCATGTGCATATGTGCTGTTTTATGTAGGTGGCTTCTCTACTGCAGTGACATTTGAACAGAGAATGAAGAAAGTGTGGAAAGCAGCCACATGGTTATTGGTGGGGGAGAGATCCTGGCAGAGGGAACAGCTGATGCAAAGGCTCTGAGGTAGGAACATGCTGGCTGTGTTTAAATGACAGCAGTAAGGCAAGAGTGCAACCACAGGACTAGTTCGAACTGGACTATTGTATCAATAACAGGATGTCAAAGTTATCTTGCAGGGGTGGGGACCTAAAACTGCAAGTCATGGAACTGAAGCATGTGCAGAGGAGAAAATTTTGACCTGAAGTAACACCTGGAGCCAAAGCTCCCCTCGCCCACCTTAGAACCAGAGGACCAGGACACGACCCAAACTTGAAAGCAGAACATTTCCAGAAGCGAGAGGTCCGTCGTCCAGGGAGATCCAGTGTTAAAGCCCCTTTTCATACCTCACCATAAATACTCTTGTTTAAAATCCTTCCAATCAAAATCTGTCCTGCCAGCGCTTCTGCAGACCAGCCTGCCCTCCCTAATCCCCTAAATTTTACCCCAAACCCTGGATCAGGGAGACGTATCTGAGAGCCTTGCCTCCTGTCTCCTTGCCTGCTGGCCCCGCAATAAAGCTTTTTTTTTCTCAAAAGTCAGCGCCACAGTATTGGCTTCTATTGCGTTGGGCAGCGAGTCCTTGCTCAGTGACAAGAGGAGCTGGAGCGAGTGAGGAAGGGGTGGAGTGGTAGGAAAGGAGTTTAGAGGTGGTGGGGGAAGAGAACAGGCCATCAAGGGTGGAGTGGGTCAAGGTTAGGACTGTGGACTTGATTCTGAGTGTGATGGCAGTCCTGTGGGTGCGGAGTTAAACAGGGCACTCAGGGGAGCTGACTTAGGTTTCAGAAGTGTCTCTGGCTGCTGTAAGTGAGGTAAGAATGGATACAGAGAAAGCTGTCAGGAGGTTCTTCCTGGTGAGAAATGATGGCGGCTTGCCGGTGGAGGTGGTGATCCCCTCTTACCAGACGGCCTTGTATCCAAGAGGTGCTCAATAAATGTCTACAGTGTTCATTCACCTGGATCCCCCTCGCCCTTCGTCCTCCTAATAAAAATTTACCTTGTCAAAGCAAACCCATTTTCTTCCACTTTTATTCTTTTCGAAACAATTTCTGAATGCATTATTTTTTCAGAGCACATAGGCGGCTCCGAATGTTAAAACAAGCAATACTTTAAAAGGATCTTTTAAAAATTAAAAATAATACTCTTTAATTAATTTTTTTCTATTTTTTTTTTGGAGGATGATTAGCCCTGAGCTAACGTTCACCTCCAATCTTCCCCTTTTTGCTGAGGAAGACTGGCCCAGAGTGAACATCCGTGCCCATCTTCTTCTACTTTATATGTGGGACACCTGCCACAGCATGGCTTGATAAGTGGTGTGTAGGTCCACACCCGGGATCCGAACCAGCGAACCCCATGCTGCTGAAGTGGAACTCGCGAACTTAACCACTATGCCACTGGGCCCACCCCCAAAATAATACACTCTTATATTCTGCTAATGTATCCCTTGTGTCTGCTGTTTGAAAGAGACCTTCTATGCACGCTTCTCAACTTTTTTTTTTAAATAAAAAAAGTTTTAAAATCGCTGCATTACACTTTCTAAGTCCTGCTCAAAGCTTTGCAGCAAATTAACTTTCCTGTTACACTAGTCCCTCTCTATCTGGCAAAGTCTGACCCCTTCCCACCTCTGTTTCCAATGGAGCATAAGCCAAGATAGCTTTCAACAAAGGTGCTCTTTCGGTTCCATCAGCGTCTCTGAGGATTTTCATTAATAATGTCAGCTTAGCTCTGGAAACAGTTTGGGAGTTAACCAGTTGATTTACTCTCTCCTTCATTTTGTGGTTGTCTGACTATGGTAAAGGCAAAATGTCTGGAGGGTGACAGAGGTCTTTTTAGTGGGTCAGCCAGCAATTTAGAAATACGGGTAATACAGTGAGGGTTCTGAGAGCCGTAGATACACTGATCTCAATTCCTGTGGTGTTGCATCACACAGGCATTTAATTTAGGGTGGTGGTTCTCCAATTTAAGTGTGCATCAGGATCACCTGGAAGCTTGCTAAGCCAGGCATTGCTGGGCTCCATCCTCAGAATTTCAGATTTGGTCGGTCCAAAGTGGGGCCTGAGAATTTACATTTCTAACAGGTTTCCAGGTGATGCTGATGCTGGGGACCAGGCTTTGAGAACCACTGACTGAGGGGAACTTGCCTCTGAGAGAGAGAGAGAGGCTTTACATTGTGTGGGCAATTCAGCATACCCATTTCCTCAGTAAGCGTGTGCCCGTGAGTGAGTGTGCGGTGGGAGATGAATTCTTCAGACTGGAGTCAGAGGACTGTCAAAGAAGTAGCAGCCATGGCCTTTGTCTTTGAGAACCTAATTAATGCTGGAGGAAAAAAATGCCACTTATTCCAAAATATACACATGCCAGGTAATAGAGGATAAATTGTCTTGAGTGTTGAGCAAAAGGATGAAGCTGGAAGAAAAGGGAGAGGAGTCTGAAGCAGGCCACCAA
Source organism: Equus quagga (assembly GCF_021613505.1). Classification (NCBI taxonomy): domain Eukaryota; kingdom Metazoa; phylum Chordata; class Mammalia; order Perissodactyla; family Equidae; genus Equus; species Equus quagga. Next base: position 65,830,950 of record NC_060273.1, on the reverse strand, counting down.
GTGCTTTCTTGGACTTGGAGGAGTGAAAGCGTTTGTGGTGAGGTCAATGGCAGGAATACAATCTGAATGGCAGGAGGTGAGCAGGAGGCACGTGTGCGGATCAGGAAACTGGGGAGTTAGAAACCTGGCTTGCTGGGAGGAAAAGACCAGTTTGGGAAGACAAAAGATGTAATTTTTGGAAACTGGCTGAATGAAGAGGAAATCAAACAGTCCAGGGTTCTGGACCCTGGAGAACATAGATTGGAGGGTCAGTGAGATTTAATGTGAAACGGAAAGCTTCCTTGAGGAAAGAGCACGAAGACGTGCTGAGTACCCGGTTAAACCAGAGGGGCACCTGTGCCTCGGATTTCATTTTTCTGCTTAAACAGACATGACCTTATGAATAGGAACAAATGGCTGTAAACTCTAAGTAGGTGACGTAGTGATGCTTTTAAACATTAAGGAAGAAGGATCTTTTATAAAAACTAAAGGGAAGGGTAAAAATATTAGCATTCTATAAAAAGCCTACAGCACCTGATTGAAGCAGGTGTGCTGACTGCTTTAATTTTTATTTATTTTTAGTCTCAAGTATTGTGATTTGGAAAACTGACTTACAACAGGCAAAAGAACAGTTGAGGAGTCTAATAATACTCTAACAATATATTGCCTTTTCTTATAAACTGCATTGAAATAACGAGGAGGTTTGTTAAACTTCTGTGCAGCTCCTAGAATTTTTGAAGATACTAAGAATTTGATAATAGGCATTTTAACTAAGTGGAAAACCCCCTAAACATCGATAGAATAGCTTCTCAAATTATTTTAGAGCAATAGCCATGAAAATGATGTGAAAGGAGAGGTTAATAACAGCAATACATTTCCATAAAACACTTCAATAATATGGTAACAGATGTGATCGACATCTTTTAAGTGCTTATTCTGTGCCAGGCTCTGTGCGCCTGTGTGTGTGTGTGTGCATGAATGTACATATGTTCCTGTGTATGTGAGTCAACACACACCAAGAATACTTTAAAGAATAACTTTATTAAGATAAAATTCATGTAATATTTACTTTTTGCAAGTGTACAATTCGATGATTTTAGTAAGTTTGTAGAGTTGTGCAACCTCCATCACAAGCCAGTTCTAGAGCATTTCCATCACCTCAAGATGTCCTCTTGTGCCCGTGTGCAGTCAATCTCACTCCCACTCCCAGTCGAGACTGTTTCACTCTGTCTCCATGGATTCGCCTTTTCTGGACGCTGCATGTTAAATGGAATCATACAAGCTATCATCTTTTGAGTCTGGTTTCTTTCACTTAGCATAATGTTTTTGAGATTCATCCGTGTGGTACCAGATATCACTAGTTTATTCATTTGTATTGGTGAATAGCATCCTATTGTATGGATATACAGTGTTTTGTTAGTCCATTCACCAATTGATGGGCATTTAGATTATTTCCAGTTCTGGATTATTACCAGTAAAGCTGCCGTGACTCTTTGCTTACCTGTCTTTGTAGACACACAAAATTTTAATCGTCCCAATTACCCTATGGTTTAGGACCCTTATAACTTCCTTTTCTCCGGATAATGAAAGCGAGGCTCAAAAATTAGGAAACTTGTCCAAGGTGATAAACGCAACTGGGGTAATATTTGGAGAAACTGTTGAATGCGCTTTCTTCTCTTGCGCTTCAGATCCTTGACTGACTCCCCAATTAGCTCCCAGTCATTCATCTCCTTCAGGTGGGAGGTGGAGGTATTAGGAGCATTTTAGCAGAAACGCAAAGATAAAAGAGTGAGTTAATCAGCTTCTGACATTCAATATAAAATTTAGGGACAAGATAGTAAGATGAAAAGCCAGGTTTGAGCAGGAGGGGGTGCAGAGAGAGGGAAAAGGAGGTAGATGGACCTTATTTATTTTTTATTCTTTTTAGCATATCAAGGGGAAAACTTGGATGATTTCAATCATAGTTTCTTCCACAGAATGGGGAAGGAACCTCTCCCACCTGCTGGATGGCTGTTTGGATCCTGGCCCGGGTTAGGAGGAGGGTATGGCAAAGTCTGAGGAGAAGGTAGGGTCCTGCTCCTCCAGCCAGGACTTCAGTGGGGAGAAGAGGTGAGAGGGGCAGGGCTGGGCATGGGGGCCCTGATATCCCCACTGTGGACTTGGGGCTGGAGCGAGCGGTGGTGGTGGGGTTAGCTGAGGAGTGACACAGTCAGGGGCTTTGGACTCGAGGCACATTTGGGGCTCTGGGTAGAGATGGCTTCCAGTCTGCCCTGCTCCAAACTGGAGGATAGCAGCATAAGAGGAAACGTGGCGGTCCAGCGTGGTTAAGCAGAGAAAAGGCCACTGTTCAGTTTTTCTAAGTTGCCTTCAGTGTCCTCATGGTGTGGAGGGCCCCCAGCATCCCTGTGTGCTCCTGAGGGTGGGCCTGCAGATGGGCTGAGGGACATCAGCTCTGCCTTACGGAGAATGCGGGTGGACTGCCTCCTCCTGGGCTTTGGATGGAAGACGTGACTGAGGCTCAGCAGCTTTAGCAAGAGCTGGGGTGAGATCAAGTCGACTAGAGAACCTCTCCAGTCCGTCATGCAAACACGGAGACCTGACTGTGGGTGTCTCAGGCCCTGATTCCAGCAGCAGCAGACACTCAGGGACAGAACCAGCAGCAACTCCGAGGTCCCCAGCCGTCTGGCTCATACCAAAGGCCAGTGTGAGACTAGGGGCACTCTTGCCCCAGGGTTGGGACTAGAGTGAGGCCAGTGAGGTGCCTAGGTCACAAAATTTAAGGAGGCACTTGCTTCTCCACTGCAAGTTTACGTAAATCCACCTCGCGTATTCCTGGTCCACGTCGCGCAGAGGAGCAGCAGGAGGACTGGAATCTACCACAGGACGTTTGTATTTGAAGCTAGTGAGCCTTCCCTCAGCGATCTTACATTATTGCTCCCGTCTGGGTCTGCTGCAGGAGACTCAGTCTACGTTTTCTGGTCTGTGCGTTTGCTTGTTTCCCATCGTCCAGGGCTTGAGGGCTGTGAGAAAGAGCAGGTCTGTTAGGGAGGTGGGTAAAGAAACACCGTTTCCTTGGCACGTGGGAGAGCAGCGGGAGTGGATTCACGACCTGTTTATGTGCCGCTAATGAGTCATGGGGCTGGGATTTTGCCTGCCTCCAGAGCCCACTCTTTGGAGATAATAATAATAAAGCTAACAGCTAACATGTTCTGAGAGCTCAGTATGTGCTAGGCACTGTTCGAGGTGCTTTAAGTGTATTCACCCATCTAATCTTCACACTCCCCTGTGTGGTATTGTGTGCTATCCTAATCTGAGAAAGGAAGAAACTGAGACACAGAGAGGTAGAGTAACTTCCCTAAGGTCACACAGCATGGAAATGGTGGTGAGCCAGGTACTTTGGGTGTGGAGCCCATGCTTGGAACCATGTAGCATGAAGGCAGTTGACTTAGATGATACCGTCTTACATTGTACAGCACTTCTGACTTTTCCAAGATCTTTCACAATATGGTCTTATCTTTCCTCGTGACAGGCTTAGTGGTTAAACGGGGCAGGAGGCAAAATTGCCAGTTTATATGTGAGGGAGTCATGATGCCAGTAGCAGAGAAGGAACGGCACGGGGGCTTGGAAATGCCAGTCCTGCTCTGACAAGAGCTTAGGGTGTGGGGAGAACGGAAGGAGGCACCGTGGAGGACATTGAATGTCATGTCAAGGAGTTTGGCCAGGAAAGTTAAATACAGATAAACTAGAGACTGAAAAGAAAAGATATGGAAGATGTGCTTGAAGTTGACAATGTGTTTAGTAATTATTTCTCAATAGGATTCTGTCTGGATCCTAAAAAAGAGGAAATAAAAAGCTGTGGAACGTGTCAGCCTTCTAAGTCCCGTAACCGTCTTCTTGCCATCAATCCTCATTAAAGGTTGGTTGAACCTAAAGAAAATGCCAGTTTTGCTAATTACTAAGGATATTTAAGGAATAATCTTCATCTCGCAGTGCTAGATGAAGCAAATAAATAGCAGAGATTGATTAATGACCAAAGCCAACCGGAGGCAATCAATCACCAAAGTCATTTATTCCGGAGCGTTCAGTAGAGAAATGGTTTCCAAAATGTGGCATGTGAGATGGTTTTAGGTAATATCCAAAAAGAATATTTTTATTTTAATAGTTATAATCTTTATTTTATTTAAAGAATATTAGTTTCTTATGGGATTGGTATACTTAAATTTACTAAGTATACTAAATTTAAAAGTCAAGTTGGTCTAAAGAAAATATTAAATAACAGCATGGGTGGCATATGGATACGGGAAAGTCACAAAGATGGTACCCAAATGAGTGAAGTTTGGGGAACGCCGTATTAATGCAACAAAGACCAACTGGTTATATCATAACTCAAAAGTGAAGATAAGATATTTTACTCACTTCCTGCCCTACCCTGGGCTTTTGCTCAGGGGTTACCATATATCATGCACTGTGCCAAGCAGTTTACCTGTGTCAGCTCATTTCACCTTACAACAGTTGTCACCTGAGAATCGAACTCTTCTTATTTCCAAACGGCAGAACTCTGATTTCGCTGAGGTGGCACTGACTCCCAGATGAGAGACTACATTCCCAGGTTGCTTTGCAACCAGTTATGCCGTGTGACCGTCCTGAGGGATGAGCTGAGAGCATCGTGTGGAACTTCTAAGACTGGCTGTTTATAGGGAGCTAACGTACATGGAAGAAGTCCCCATTTGTCCTTCTCTTTTCCTCTTTCCTGCTGCCCCTGATGCCTTTGTGACGAATGGTACTCCAGTAGCTATCCTGGAACATGAGGTAAATTTGAGGATGGAAATCAAATGATGGAGCAGAAAGAGGTCCTACTGACCACAGAGCTGTACCTTCTCTTGGCTGTCTACCTCAGATCTCTTTCACCTGAGAGAGAAATAACTTCTATTTAAAACTTCTATTATTGCAGGTTTTTGGTTAAAACAGGCAAACTTAATATGAACTGATGGAACATGAAATACCAATTTGGAGTGCTTTTGGGTGTAGGTAACAGTAAACAAAACTTATGGAAGCTTAAATATAGGGGTTTATTTTTCTCACATAAAACAGTAAAGAAGTATTTGGCTGTTCAGTGATGCCATCCAGAGCCCAAGTTCTCTCCAGCCTTCCGTTCTTCCACCCTTAGCATGCTGGCTTTTACCTTCGTGCTTGACACCTCATGGCTGCAAGATGGCTGCTGTAGCTCAGGCATTATGTCCACACAGCAGGCAAGAAGGAGATGGAAGAGTCAAAGTTCTGCTCCTCATAAGGTGTTGTCTTTTTGTTTGGGAAGGGAATTCCTCCCCAGCAGAGTTCCCCAACATCCAGAACTGCATCTGCTAGATCTGTGACAGGGTCCGCCTTTCTGAAATCATGGGATTTCTGCTAACTACTGAAATATATTGAGTTCTGTTACTATGGAAGAAGGAAGTAGGGAGAGGCTGTGGACAAGCCACGGACAGTAAGTTCTCAAGACTTAGAGATGAGGTGAAAGTGAGTTTTCAAGGCTAAGAAATGAGATGAAAGGCTAATATTATAGAGCCAGTAGGTAGAAAAACTAGGTTTTGAATGAAGCTCGAATCCTCAACCCTGAGGTCTTAATCACTTTGATAAAATGTCCTCAGAAAGATCTTAAAGAAAGATCTTAGCTTACCCTTCTTCAGATTTTATTTTTAGACTCTTGGGATTTTAAACAGGAATCCTGGATTAAGTGGCATGTAGAACTAGAGAGTTCTGAAAGATCCCTTCCAATTTCTAGAGCAGCTTTGTGTAACAGAACTTTTGAAATGACAGAAATGTCCTATGTTATACTGTCCAACATCGTAGCCACTAGCCACAGCTATCGAGGACCGGACATATGGCAATATTATATGGCAATATAATAATGAATAAAGAATTGAATTTTTAATTTCAATTAAAACATCCACATGTAGCTAGTTGCTACTGCATAGAACAGCACAGTTGCAGAACCTCAAAATATCGGTTTCCAGAATACCCCAAAATGCTAAGAATCAACAAAATTCCACCCCCAAACAGATCTATTTGTTTTTAAGAAGTAATGGCCCACTGTTGCTTTGCGTGAAGTGATGTTAAAGGCCAGACAAGTGATTACCTTATGAAAAAAGTTGTGTAGACATAATCACGTTACAAATATTGGTGCAAAGGATTGGCCTATGAAAAATACGGATTTATGTCGCTCTGAGCGTACTTCACAGCAAGTCAGGCTTGCCGTCCTGCGGTTACAGGAGGACAGATGTTGGGCCCCATAAGAAGCAAGCTGTCGTAGGCAGAGCTGGCCCGCAGGGGTATGGCTCAGCAAGTGGAAGTAGTGAGCTTCCCATCGATTCTGATGCAGGACAGGCGAACCACTTTCGTTACAAAAGCCTACAATGCTTTCCCCTGAGTCAGCAATGAGTTCAGATCTTAGTTTTCAGCACACAGTTAGTTTAAATGCTTTGCCCTAACATTGTGTCTAAAGAGATGAGGGTATTTTAGGATGTGTCCACCTTACAGCAACTGGGGATGAGCTATACCTCTGAGAAGGAGGAAATTTTGTCTTCTGTGTCTGTTAATTTGGTTCAGGAGGAAAAATCATGCTGTCTAGAAAATTTAGTTTCTTAACGCTAGTTTACTGATTTGCAGACCTACATCAGAGAAACGCAGCAAAGCTATTTTAGTCTATTAGTATTGCCCACGTCCCACATCCATTCCCTTGCAGTGACAATACCAAAAAGAGATTGCTGGTTGCGAAGGGTGCTGGGATATCATGTCCTTCTTGCCGTTGTCTGTTGAGGGAAAGAGAAGGCTGTGAGTCTCTCCTGCCCTCAGCCTTCAGGGAATTTTCCAAGATTGCTTTGTAGCCTGACTTCTAAACCGGCATTTAGAGGGCCAGCCCGGTGGCCTAGTGGTTAAGTTCAGCGGGCTCCACTTTGGCGGCCCAGGTTTGGTTCCCAGGTGGGGACTTACACCGCTCTGTACGTGGCCATGCTATGATGGCGGCCTATATACTAAAAAATAGAGGAAGATGGGCACTGATGTTAGCTCAGGGTGCATCTTCCTCAGCAAAATAGTAAATAAATAAATAAAATTGTCATTTGGAAAGCCCCAGACAGCTTCTAAGTAGCTAAATTATATTCTTTTGGGTTTTGCTTGATATCCCTAAGGTTTGAGGCCTGGATATTTTCACAGCATTTTTATTTGCTGTTTTCCACTTGTAAATGTCTCACCGAGGACACGATTGGCTGAAGGAACTTTGAGCTTCTCGGTGCGCCGTGATGAAGTGGCAGAAAGAATCAGGAGCAGGACCTGCAGAATGAGCCTTCTTCTTTCTGCGTAACATGGCCCATTATCTCTTTGGTTAGTGCTCTGACGCTTACATCATTCTCTCCAGCTCTGCGTCTTTTCTGTGCGGTTCCTCCGACCCAAACAGGTGCCTGGCATCATCTCCACAGCAGCGTGGCCTGCTTCTCAGGAGCCATGTGGGAAGATCTGGCTTTCTGTTTCTGCAGGGCCTCAACATAAAAGTTCTCAATCACAAGGTACACATGTCTTTTTGGTGTCAGGTCTTAACTTTCTATTCTTAATCACCTTGGTTTGATTTGGAAGTTTCCGGTAAAGATGGTAAATTCCATCAGCTTTTCATCTCCCATAATCCCAGAAACAGCTCCATTTCCGTGTGAATGTATCTCTTGGAGCAAAGAAGAATGCACGAATGCAAATTGCGCTCTTAACAGGAATGGGTGCTCAGGTGCTAATTTGCAAACATAGTCACTTCTTTTTAAAGGACTATTGAGATATATTTGTTGACAACTGGTATTATCATTTTGGCAAAAACCATCATGCAATATGCAAGACCTTAGACAACAAACAATGTAGGGAGTTGTTATTGATGTCTGTGCTTAAAAATAATAATGATTATTCAGTAAATCCAAAAACCAAAGTTGAAAAACTTTCTTTGCCCTCTGTCTTAAAATTAAGAAACAGATGGCCATCTGTAGCCATATATTTCTTGTTGTTGCAAGTAAATGCAGCCACAGGAGCTTATTTTATGCTAAAAGCCTCCATCTGCCGGATGCAATGTTTTTGTACCTGTGGAAAAATGAATAAAATGAGAAGGACCCGCTCGCTTCTGACCTTGACTCTCAGACAGATTGCGCACCTAAGATAGTAGCCTTTTCTCCTTGACAGGTGTTAATTCCAAAATGATAGTGCTGTAGTCTTTGGACAGTTTCATCCTTTTACCTAAATGGGGGCCAATTTGGCTTCGTAACATTTCTGGTTGGCATATGTTTTGCTGCTACACAGGGAATGGATTTTCCTTTAATGAGCAACACACTGTGTCTCTTCGCGCCGTCTTTCCTTACTGTAAAAATGCTCAAGCATCCTTTGCCTCTCTGGTCTTTTGGCCAGGCAGAAATGAGAAATCATTATAAATGAAAGTGCTCTTAAAAAATCCCCAGGTGTCATGGATCTATTTATTCAGTGGAGGGAGGGGGAGTCGGGTGAACAGAATGAGTTGCTGCGAACGTGCCGATTCATTTGTTCCCATCTTTGCAGACTCAGCCCCCAGTGGCTCCCTACGTCTCTTCCTGCCTTCTGTGTGCCACCGTCACCACCACATTATTCTCCAAGGACTGTGTGTTTGTGTCCAAGGGGTTACGTGCAGTGGGAGCGCTATTTAAACAGAATCCAGTGTCATTCAGGCTTGCTTTGGTTCAGGCACGTGGCTTCCGCTTCTGTTCAACTCTGTAGAAAGTTGGAGCTGAAAGAGGGACCTTAGATCCTAAGCTCCTCATTTTATGAGTGAAAAAAACCTGAGGCTAGAAGAGGGGAGTGACAGCCCAAGGCAAAACTAGAACCAGACACGGCCTCTCGGGCTCTTGTTTTCTCTGATGTGGAGAAGCAACACAGGTCTTAAGGTTTGCATGTAAAACCAGGATGCCTGACTCCAAACAGGAGGACTTCCATTGACTTCCTTGGGGTTGACCTTGGGCAAAGTAGCATGCCTGGGAGTGCTTGTTAAAAATAAAAGTGGAAAACTAAGGAGGATTGAAGTATTACTTCAAGATAGTTTGTTGTAGAAATGTGGTCCTGCTCTATTTTTCAATGCAATCAGTTCATAACTCCACATGTTCTTCTAGCGATGGAAGAGCTTTCTGTTGTTATGAGGGAAAAACAATAAGTAGAAAAAATTAGATGAGGAAAAGCGAGAGAGGAGAAATGAGAACCACTACACGCTGGAAGAAAGAGGACTTCTGGCTGTGTCAAAACCTGGCCGTGTGATCCTGGACGAGTCACTCCATCTTGCTATGCCTCAGTTTCTCCATCTTTTAAAGAGGAGCTTGGTCTAGATCTGGGAGCATGGCCCCGGACCAGCATTATTATCTGGGAACTTGCTACAAACTGACATTCTCAGACCTTACTTCGACCTACGACTCAGGAGCTCTGGGGGTGGGGCCCAGCAAGCTGCGGTTTCACAAGCCCCCAGGTGATTCTGATGCACACTCAAGTTTGAGAACCGCTGTGAAAAATCCCATTGTAAGAGCTCGAATCTCAGATGCCCGAGCTAACACTGCAAAGGAACCAAAACAGCTAGATACTCTTGTTCTCAGAGGTCACCTCCAAATGCTAAGTCTGTGATTCCAAGATTTGACCTGATTTTGTACATTGCTTCTTGCATTTCTGTATCTCTTTAACACATTCTCTCTGTAGAAGTCAAATATCAGTTTACCTTTCAGAATGCAAGGATGCCGTGTTAAAAACCTCCCAGCAGTAGTACTGACTTGGAGCTCCCATTTTAGATACAGAAAAGCAAGCGATTGCAGTCACGAGTATTCAGTAGGTACCATTGCTGGAAGATGAATGTTCATGTTGGCTATAAACTCCTGGTAGTCGGGGTTTTTTTTGGTTCCCTCGCAATGGAGATAGATTGTCAAATGTTAGGAGCAGGGCTCCGCTTCATGTGCTTGCTTTTCTTGAGCTCCACCACTTCCAACCTTGGCTAAGTTACTTCCTCCCCATCTGTAAATGGGGAAACACACAGTATCTACTTTTATAAAGTTGTTGTGAGGACTCAAATGATACAGTTCATGTAAATATGCTCAGCATCGTGGCTTGTGTGTATTAAGCGCTCAATAAATGTTAAGCATCATTGGTCTACGTCTCAGTATTCTGCAGCTTCCAAATGAGGATAGAGATGTTTTCTTGTAATAGATAACCTGTGAATGATATGTGAATGTGAAGGAAAATATAAAATATTTGGAAAACTATATATGGTAATTATTTTCTATATGCAACAATAGTCTAGTGCTCAATGATCTCAAAGACAGGAGTCAGATATGACTGTTTCAAAAACAGAGGGGGAACAGATTAGCATAGCTAATCCCTTCTGGAGTGTCACCTCCCTAAATATACCTCTCATCTTCTCACAGTGCTAAATCCCGAGCCACTTCTTTTGGATCACTTCCAAAGTTCACTGAGCTCTAACTAACAGGCTTCCCAGATTAGGTGGGTCTCCCGTTATGTGCTGGAGCCACCCCATAATTTCCCCTTCTATAGCACTTGTTACTCTTGAAATAACTTGTTAATGGTTTGTCCTCATTTGCTGGTCACCTTCATGAGGGCCAGGACCACGCTTGTTAATTTTCTGTTCATGGTGTAGCCCAGTTCGTGCTTCAAATACAGCAGCTCAGGCCCTCCCCACCCCCAGGGCCCAACCAGATGCCTTGGCACAAATGGGTGTCCTGAGTGGTTACAGGTGTGCTGAGTTACTGATTGCTCCGTCCTTGGGGAGTCCAGGCAGGGGTAGAAGTTGCCAGGGTCCCAGGGCAGTCTCCTTCCACCTCCAGCAGCTTCATCTCTTTACTCCAGTGTGAAATAGAACCTTCTACGTGTGCTACGATGTTAAAAAGATGGGGAAGTACTGCAGTATTTGTTGGATGGATAGAAGAATAGCTATGTAGATAGATGGATAGATAGATGTCCCGACCGGTGAGAAATTATGCTTATCTATTGAATGTGTGATCAAACCAGGGCAGACAGTGGGACCTATTCCAGAACAGACACAAGGGCCACTTAAACAGTCCAAAACAAAGCTGCCTTGATTGCTTGCTAGGCAAGGAGACTTATATTTCTTAGGAAAGATACTTTAGTCTCCCCAAACAGAAAACAAGAGAGCTAGATCCAGCCGGAGGCAGAAGTTTTGTCTAAATAAGGTAAAAGTCTGTGTGTCAATCTCTGATTGGATCAAAAGTGGACTGCAGATTCTCTATTGAGAGAGGCTGTTATTCAGTTGTGTGTCATTGACACTGAGAATGTAGTCCTCAGTTGGGTCCAGGAGGGTTACTAGTCTCTGGGTCATTAGCAGACAACATGACACAAGCCTGTGCAGGGCTAGGCAGAGCTTTCCTTTTACATAATATCACTGTGAAAAATCCCTCTCTTATTAACTTCACTGTAATTTAACCAATTGTTTCAGCAAAATGGCCAAATGATGTCAGTTGAGGGGAGGTGATTCTTATTTATTATTGCTAGTGAAAACAATAACAAAACATTTATTGCTCCATTTGTTGCATTAGGCTTCTAAGTTAGGAAAATGAGTTGCAGAATATTAAGTCAAGATTTCAGAGATTTAATATTCAAACAGAGTTAGAGTGAAATGGAAAAGAAGAAAATGTCTCAATTTCTCCTACCCCACCATTCTCTACTTTGTATGATATTATTTCCTCAAGGCACAATAGCCTTGAAGGGCCATATAGATGCGAAATTGATTTCCTATTGTTTCCAACTGTCTTAAGATGTCTTTGCTATAGTCTGTAGGCTTGGGGGTAGCATTCCTTATAAGGTGTATTAAATTTGGTTATTTAGAGTTTTAAATATTTGTGTTTTAGGTACCTGTTGGTGGTATAAAAATCAGAGTCTTGCTAAGGCTTATTTGGTGGCCGTATAAATCGTAAAATGACAAATGATGAGCAAGACCTCAACCATAGTACATAGGAGAAAATGTCGTCCCCTTCCTTGGGTGGGTTGCCATGGTGATTGGTGGTGGGGAGTGGCAGCGATGAGATTTGGAGGAAATAGGAAGAGATATGACAATATTTGGACTTAGAAAAATTTGTGAAGTTGTTCCTCTAATGGGCTTGGGCTGCCATGTGTCCGGTTAAAATTCCTAGTACTCCTTGAGTTCAAAGGGCTTCTGTCCCCCCTGTGTTGGCTTTAGGGGCCACGGCTATGGCAGAAAATGGATTGTAGTCCTCTTAACAACAAAAGAGAGTAGATTTAGGACAGAATTGTAAATCCAGGCATGATCTCTTGTTGCTGCTCATACTAGCCAGGTACTGAACTTCAGCGTTCATAGTCATTATCCTTTCCCTCTCCGTTCTGGGGAAACACAGGTGGAAAGTAACTGTGAAATAACAACAGCAGCTGCCCATCATCTCCTGGTGGCGGATTGGGAGAGAGGTGAATCTGCAACATCCAGATAAAACCTTTCTGGGGCAAAACTTAATCAGGGTGAAGTGTAATAAATAAAACACAAGTCAACGAAGGAGCGGCAAGAAAGCATTGCTGTGGGGGGGAAAAACCCAAACAAACTCAAATGTGAGAGTAAAATGAAAATGTCTTTTCAGAATGAGAGAAAGCAAAGCAATTCAGAGAAGTGGCAAAGGCGGAGTTGAGCCTACACTTAATAACTTCTTGTTATTACCTAACTTGATTTTACTTGGAGCTCAAAGTGCTTTCAGGGGAGCTGTCTGAAGTAGTTTGTTAAAATAAAGAACTTACGTAAAGATTGCTTATCTCTTTGGAGTTCTAAGCCACACGCTGAAGGTAGACATGGGAGAGAATTATGAAATTCTATAAGCCAAGTTGCTAGACTTGTTTACCCTTCATTTACTGTTATGAAGTCAGCGATTCCAGTTGGGGATGGTGGAGAGGAGTAAGACTGGGGTGATGGTTTCTCGATTCTTGTCCGTGCATCCAGCTGTCTTTTCTTTTCTTTATTTCTCATGCTGTCTCTCATTCTATGTGAAGGATTGAAATAATACTACCACTGACTTGACAGATCCATTTTTGTGAATATTCAGGATAATGGTGAAGATGTATTCCCAAGAAAATGGTATGCTCTGGTCCCTCCCTAGATACCCTCCAGCAATTTATTAGACTGCAGTTTAACCTCTGCACTGAGTTTCTGATTCAGGAAATGAGGGTGGAGTCTGGTAATCTGCATTTTAAATAAACACCCCAAATAACCCCAATGCACTAGTCCAGGAATCATACTGAAAGACATACTGGCATTAGCATATGTCTGTGGCAGACCCTGCCGTCAGATAGATACGGTTTGAATCTCAGCCCAGCCACCTTCTGGCTGTGTGACCTTGGGCAAATTACTTGATATCTCTGTGCTTGTTTCCTCTGTGTAAAAAGGGATAAAATTAGTATCTATCTCATGGGGTTATATTTAATGAAATGACGCAGAAAAACATAGTTAATATAGTGTGTGACACAGAGTAAGCCCTCAACAAGTGATAGTGACATTGTCATTCTTGTTGATAATGGACTGGATGATCCCTTTTTGAGCCTTTTTAGACTTTTGGACATAAGAAAGGGAACTTGAACTAGCTTAAGCCAAAGGAGAATGTGTTGGTCCATGTAAGTGATGAAGATTCTTTGCTTGACCTAAGTTTAGTCAGGCTCCTGAAACTTCTCCTAGGCTCACCTGTGCACTTCCTTGTAAAATCCAGTTTTAGCAAGAACCCTGCTGAGTCATTTTAGCAAGAGTCCCCTCCTGCATATCTGACCACCCTCAATATCTGATGGGGTTCCTCATCCTTCACCATCCCCCACGTGATGTCTGATCATGCTGGCCTGTCTTCAGCAGGAATCCTGTTGGTCGATTTCGCCAGATCCCCCTTAACCCCTGAAGTTTTCTCTTTGCAATTTTCCATCCGATGACCCCACCCTGCTCCTTGGCTGTAAGTTCACACTCGTCCATGCTATATTCAGACATGACGCTGGTTCTACATTGAGGTCTCTTTTCCCCTATTGCAGTAGTCCTGAATAAAATCTGTTTTTACCACTTTTACTACTGTCCAACTCTGGTTTTTCTTTGATGTAAATAAATTGTGGAAGTGACAATGTGGATATGGCAATGTGGAGGTGGCCTTGGTGACTAGATACAGGGAATTGAGCACTGTCTGAACTCATACTTCGCCTCTTAGCATCGCCTGTGTGGCATTATCTTGCTTCTGTTCCAGATAAGGTTTTTCCCATGCAGGGAAAAAATGTGCCTTCAGGTGGCTCCAGGCTTTCATTCTCATAGCTTGTGGCCGGAGAGGGAAAGAAACTCTCCTACCAGTTCTAGTCAGAAAAATTGGAGGGAGGATTCTCAGTTAACCTCTGCACTGAGTTTCTGATTCAGGAAATGAGGGTGGAGTCTGGTAATCTGCATTTTAAATAAACACCCCAAATAACCCCAATGCACTAGTCCAGGAATGGCTCAGTTGGAATCATATGCCTATCTCTGTACCATGATTGGCTGTGCCTAGGTCATGTGTACACCCCCTCATCAGAAGGTGGGGGACTCATGCTGGGCAAAGACCCTTAGTCACTCACTACCCATGTCATCATCTTCCCTGCATCCTGGTAACTCTGCACCTATGATACCCACACAGCCCAGGACCCAAACGTACTATAGGCATGGGGGACACAGCGAACTCCAAACAGGCATGCTCCTGCCCTCAGGGAACTTACAGTCTAGCGCAGAAATGACTTTCAGACTGACGAGATGAAAGACATCATGACAGCTCTAGTCCGGGCCCTCCTCCAGCAGTAGGAACTGAGGAAACAATATGTATAGTAATACGAAGAATGTGATCTGGAAAATGAAAGTAAGTTGAATAAACTAATAAACTCAGAGGAGATGACTAATGCATGCTAGGCATATAAACTCTGAGATACTTAGAGTCATGCTGGATTCTCACAGGACCCTTCCCCCCACCCCCACTTCCCAGCGCCCCATCACAAGTGATGAAGAAATTATTCCGAGGGAATCAGCGGTCTAGGTGGGTCTGACTCAGCTAATCTGATTCTTTTGCAGAACTTGCTCAGACATCCAGGACTCAAATTCCTTATTTTTGCTTTTAACATGGGATGGGCTCACGTCCATTGTTGTCAGCAAGTGAAGCAGATTAATAATGCTAGCTAACGCTCCTTGAGCACTTACTCTTGTAGGTGCTTTGTGTGGATTAATTCATTTAATCCTCTCCACACCTTAGTGAGGGGGGTATTCTTACCTTCTTTACACAGATAGGGAAACAGGCACATGGCATTTGCTGAATGTGGGCAACCTGCTGGGCTCCGTGGTTCTCGTAATGTTAATTCACTGAATCCTTATATAACACTAAGAAGCAGGTACTGTTTTTATACCCAGTTTAAAGATGAGGCACTGAGGCTTGGACAAGCTAAGAACTTGCTCAAAATTACATGGTGGGTGAGTGTTGGAGTCTGATCTTGGACTCAGGATGTCTTGAGATGTTCTCTGAACCACTGAGCTCAGTTCTGGCTTCCAGATTAGTTTGTCAAGACAGATCTTCACAAAGTACGTGCCTTGTTATGACAGTTCTCCTGAAGGAGAGCTTGTCGTTTTGTCATCATAATTTCCTTGGTGGCAAGGAGCACCTTCTAGGCCTTTCCTCTCTTTTAGTCCTCTTCTACAAATCAGTTTCCCTGAGCTGGAGCATGGAAGCAACAGAAAACACAGCTTTAAAAGTACTCAGTTTTGGGGCCGGCTCCGTGGCTGAGTGGTTAAGTTCGTGCGCTCCACTGCAGCAGCCCAGGGTTTGGATCCTGGGCGCGGACATGGCACCGCTCATCAGGCCACGTTGAGGTGGCTTTCCACATCCCACAACTAGAAGGACCTGCAACTAAGATGTACAAGTAGGGGGGGGGGGGGGGGGGGGGGGGGTCCTTGGGAAATAAAGCAGGAAAAACAAAAAAAGATTGGCAACAGTTGTTAGCCCAGGTGCCAATCCTTAAAAAAAAACAACTCAGTTTTGCATTTAGTCATTAAAAAAAAAAAAGGTACACATTGTATGTACCAGATACTGTGACCGGCAATGAGAATTCTGGAAAAGTTTCCTGTGACCCCCAATAATTTCACCCTGGTGGTTTCCTTCATAGCAATGATTGCAATTTGCAATTTTTACTCATTTACTTGTTTGTTTGTCCTCATGTTAGAACATAAGCCCCAGGAAGTAAAGCCGTTGTCTGTTCTAACTTCTATATCCCCAGAATTTAGGTCAATGCTTGACATGTTTTAGGTGATTATTAACTATCTTTTGAATGAATAAATGAAAAAAGAATCGAACAACAAATGAACTGACCACAACAAGTTTATCAGGTAATAAGCAGGTTTTTCTACTTCTTGATGTTGATAAATTTTGAGGATTTTTAATACCACCTCCCTCGTCACCCTTTGTGCATTGCATCCACGCGTGACTTTTGGCCACGGGGAGTAATTGAGCAGAGACCAGAAGATCAACATTTAGGCTGGGATTACAGAAATTGATGCAGTGGCAGCATAGGGAGACAGCCCTAACTGGAAATTACAGTCCAAAAAGTGACTGAACAAGTGGTTGCCTTTAAGCCAGGGCTAAGAGTCCTTCCAGTGCAGAAAAAGATATGGTTTCTGTTTTTTGGGTGGAACTGACCATTGAGTATGGGGTATGGCTCTCTCTTAGTTTGTGAAAACAGCGGCCTGAGTCTGGTTGTATTAAATGGGAGCTAAAGAATTTAGAAGATATCCCTGGACCTACACAGCTGGCTTCTAAGCCTGTTGTCTGGCTGAAGACTGGCAGATATTTCTCCTGCCTTGAGGCAAAGAGCTTAGAGGCTGCAATAGATGGTAAGTGAGGGAAAAATTACAATGCGCTGGTGGAATAGCTACAAAATTATCAGTTATGCTTCTGATGATACTTTCTTACGTTATCATAGGCAGAGAAGTTCTGTTCAAGTTTCTACAGTTGTGTGCCAGGAAATTTCCTTTGTACACCTGGAAAGAACGCAAAATGTGTGGAAAGCCCAGTTCAGGGGTTGGCAGCATTTTTCTTTAAAGGCCCAGGTAGTGAATATTTTAGGTTCTGCCAGTCACATTGTCTCTGTCACACTACTCTCTTCTGTTGTAGTATAAAAGCAGGCGTAGACAGCATGTGTAGGAAGGAGCGTGGCTGTGTTCCAATAAGACTTCACCTTTATAAAAAGACAGGTGTCAACCTCTGGCCTGGAAGGTGTTTTGGTATTGCACAAAATTCTAGAAGCTGGAAGCATAAAACCTCTCCCATCAACATACACACATAGCAGATACACAATTTTGAAAACCGCAGTTTGATTTGGAAATAGCAAAAACTTGTTGGGCTTTACGAATGTCTGCACACTTTTGCTGCTTCAATCAGTCTTGCATGAACACACCTAGGGAATTAGATATATCTAGCTTAAACCTCAAGAATTAAAAAAAAGACTCCAAATCCTATCCCACTGCCTCTCAGAGCCAACTTGGAGTTCTCACTATAGAAAGATGCAGACCTCGGCTACAAAAACCCAAGATCAAAGCTTTGGAAGTAAATTCCCTTCTAAAAGGGCTCACAGCTGTGTTAAAGATTCTGTACTTTGTCCCATCGCCCTCCCAGAAGAGCTCACTGGCCCAATGCCGCTTTACCCCAGAGGCCAGTCCGACCTTGGGCCATTCATCTCTGCTTGATAAAGCCAGGTTCCACAAATCACATGGCTTTCCATTGACTTTCTGTCAGGGCAGGGTAACCAGAGCTCTTCTTTAGGTTGAGAGGCATGACATGCAGCTCATTTCTGTCCAGGTGCTAGAAAGGGAACTTCCAGGTCAAGAGAGGCCAAATCTGGGACAGAGGGCACGTGCCTGGAGAGAATAAGCAATTACGGCATTCCTTCTGTGCTCCAGACACCGTCTTAGGCTCTTGGGATGCCCAGGTGGATAAGACACATTTGGAATCCCCTGGCCTTGAGATGTGCACAGAATTATATATACATCGTAGATTCTGAGAAAGAGTGGGAGGCACATCGGGGCTTGGTGTCAGCTGGTTGTAGGAAGCATCAGCGCATTAGGCTAACTCCTGAATGTCGTAGCTCTGTGTCTGTTGCTACATTAGCGGAAGCCCATAAAGACTTGTATAGAGAGTATGTTTAATTCAATAAAATATGTCATTGGCTTCTTTCCTGCCAGGCTCATTCTTCCTCAGTGATTTCCATGACTCCCATTCTCTTCTTTATAGCTAACAAGAGGCTCCCCTCTCAGGAGGAAATAGGAGTCAGAACTCTTAGAAGCATGATCTCCCATCCTTCTTCTTGGAGAAATACCATTCTTTCCTTGCTAAGAGATACTTCCTCTATAGTCTTACATAAGTCAGGAGCAGCAGTGTGGCACTTCTCTTGAGGAGTCAATTCTTCCATTGCCAACTTACACTTCTTTACTCTTCAAGATGTTTTCTTATGCCTTTTTTTTTTTTTACCTAATATTTTATTGGTTGCATCTAATGTAATCTTTTTTTAGAGTCATGATTAATTCATCCATTCAAGTGGATGTATTTGTCAGGTATTATTTGAGCATCCACCATGGCACAGTACTGTTGGTTATCTTGATAAGGAGGTACAGGAATCTGCCACCATCTTCTCCCCAGTCATCCCAATCCCAGCAATATATTTATGAACACATTTATAAGGTCTGTCATACACTGATCCTTGGCCCTTAGGGACCATTTCTTTCCATTTCAGGCCAAACAATCACAGATGACCAAGTGTCATTCTCCAATGACCCTGATCACTGGACCACATGAAGCCCACATATTGTGGTCCTCCAAAGCATCTTGTACTCTTCCAATCTCAATACACATCATGTTTTGTTGTCAGTCCTTGTTCACTTTTGTTTCCCCATTGGACTGTAAACTCTGTGAGCTCAGGGTCATGTCCCTCATATTTAATTACTAGTTATATGCTTCTTGGTGGCTCAGCTTAACTCTTGAATTGTTAGTTCATGAACAAGCTCGGTGTCTGGCACATAGTGGCACTTGATAATTCCTGGTCTCAGAAACAGCTTTCTTTAGTCCTAGCTCTAGGTTCAAAATGCAGATCCCACGAACACTTATTGATTGTCCATCTGTCTTACCCTGAGCTAGGTACAGGGGATTCAACAATGATGAGATACAATCCCAGCTGTCATGGCTGACTGTCACATTATTTTGGTAAGGCAGGATGGCCCATTAGTTAAGGATGGGTGAGGGTTCTGTCACTGGCTTGAGTTGAAAACCCTGCTGTACCACTTACTAGCTGTTTGACCTTGGGCAAGTCACTTACACTCATCTGTGCCTCACCTTCCTAATCTGTAAAAATGGGATAATTATAGTCACTATCTTATAGGGTTGTGGTTGGGTCACATGAATGAATATTTATATATAAAATATAACACAATGTCTACCAAAAAGTAGGTAAACTTAATAAATGTCTAAAAAATTATTCAAACTTGGAAAAAAAAATGACTTCTTATCTCTTCAGTGTTGCATTGGAACATGGTCTAACTTGCCCACCCAAGGATTATTTAATTCTAGCTCATGTAGTTTTGTCTTGTTTATTGTTTATTAGGAACCAGACCATGTGTAGTTGCACGTTAATTATGGATCTTTGTCCAGTAGAGATTCAAACAATTTCTGTTCATTGCAGGAGATTACCTCAAAGTTTATATTTTCATTGCCTTTAGGACTCAAACCCAATACACTTAGCAAAATTATTTTGGCATCTTTCCTTTCTATATAAATCTCTTTTTCATAAATGCTCTTTGAATCGGTCTTACCATCCTGCTGGTTTTTTCATTAATGAGTTAAATAAATCTTTGGCATATGTTCATTCTATATTTGTATGGGGAGATCATATTTTTAACTTTTAGAAATTATACTTTGAGAACTAACATCATTATTGTTATACGGGTAGGTTATGGTCACTATTACTCTCATTTTTTCACAGGCAGCTGATGTAGTGGAAAGAGTATTGGGTTAATTGTCCAGAAAACTTGGGTCCAAAGTCCAGCTTTACTACTTTTTAGTTTTCCTGGTCAAGTTGTTGAACCTCAGTTCCTGCATCTATAAAATGGGGGAAACAATACCCAGATTACTGGGCAGCTGTATAATCTTCCAAGGTAGCCTGGTAGGGGCTGTCCTTCGACACTGCTTTTTAGCAAAGGGGCATAGCTGCTCAAACCATTCTTCTCACACCTGCGGCTGGTCAGAGCCTCTCAAAGCTGGGCTGCCTTCAGGTGACCTTGCCTACAACTTTTTGGTTCCCATCAGAATGCATGTCATCATTCTGCACGTCTCCTCTCTCTACTCCCATGGGAAATAGTAATAGCAACATGAGCTGTGTTCGTGCCTCACAGCTCCAGTGTGCAGAGGGTTTTCTGTTTCATTCTAAGTGATAAGTGCTACTGTTTACTGACACTAGGTGCTAGGTTTTGCATACTTTGAATGTATCATCTCAGTTCATCTTTGCCCAGACTCCATGAGATAAGCGTTAGCATACCCATTTTACTGATAAGAAACTGAGACTCATAGGCGAGGTAACTTGCCCAGGAGCACTCAGTTATACAATCAGCTAAAGCCTGGGCCCAACCTATGTCCGATAGTATGCGAAGTGTACAGTTTCTCTCATTTGTTGAACATTCAGTAAGCATCAGGTACCACGGTGAACAAGTGGAGGAAGCAAGGTAAGAGAATACCTACTCTGGAGGGGCTCACCTTTCAGACTTGGAAGATAAAGGAAAAGATAGTAACGGTTACCGCTTATTTAGTGGCTGCCACGTGCAAGGCATGCTGCACACGTAAGCTCATTTACTCCTCACCTCAATCTGGCAAGGGAGGTGATATCATCTCTGTTTCATGGATACAAATCAGGTTCCAGGAGATGCAGTAACTTGCTGCTGGTTACACAGCTTTAATGATTCAAACTTCTGCCTGTGCATTCTATCAGTTACAGCTCTCTGTGTCAGACACAAAAAGATACACAGCCGTAAAAGGTAGCAATGTTCAATATTGTACAGAGGTTACAGGCACCTGGAGTGAACTTGATGAGAACTTCATGTGTTGCTGGGAAATTGCTGCAGTCAATTTAGTAAATGTTTATTAAGCACCTTCTGTTTGCCACATACTGAGTGAGTGGCTGGGGAAACAATGAGGACGTGGCCCTTGAACTTGCACAGCTCGTGGTCTAGTGCGGGAGACAGTTGTGTAGACAGGCATTATAGCACAGCGTGGTAGGTGGTGTCTGGAGGGCACCATGGGAGCACAGAAGTGGAGCCCCAATCAGGTTGGCTGGGGGTCCCAGGGAAGGTTTCCTACCCAAAGCTGCACCCCAAACTACAAGTCTGTTTTACCAGCCAACTATGAAGTGTGTTCACATGGTTTGCCTTCCCTCTGATTTTCAAAGTACACCATCAGCTCCAATGAGCCCCTTGTATTTGACTTGAACAGGTTGTCCCTAGGTGAGTGGATTTACCTTTCTAAATTGTACTTTCTTAGGCTAATTTAAAGTTAGTTTTCACTGCAAACAAATGGTGTGCTGAAGTGGCTCAAAAGGGTGATGAGGTGTCCGGGTTAATAAACTTAGAATGGAAAAAAATTACAGTGGATAATGTGCAAAACTGTATCCTACATACATAGATGATGCAAGTTAATAATGTTTATTTGCAGGGCTTCCTTGATCCCTGTAATACCTCCAGGCAGAGTTGGAGGTTGTTAGACGTATAGATTTGAAGGTCTTGGCAGGCAACCATGCTTATGAAACCTACAAGATAATCTACGTTAAGATTTTTTTCTCTTATTTATCACAATATCTGCGAAGAGTAAAATATTCAAACAACCGAAAGGAAATTTCTCCTTCCATTCTTGGAAGGCAGCTATTGTTACCTTGTGTATCCTTGTATGCCGTTCTGTATCTTTCTAGGGAAATTATATGCATATACATGGATATGAGTGTGTGTATGTATACATATGTGTATGTGTGTGTTTGTACATATATGTATATATGAACATGCATATATCCCATTTTTGGTTGTTTTTACATAAATAAAGCATGCTATGATACTGTCTTGGACTTTGATCTTTTTATTATTTAACGTTACATTTTGGAGATCATCTGTCTCATCATAGCACCTGTAGACTTGCCTCATTCTTTTTAATGGCTATTTCATATTCCACTGGCGTTTTTAACCAGATTCCTTTTTGATGTACATTTCAAATGTTCTTGGTCTTTGGCTATTACAAAAAACACTGCAATAAATAAACTTGTGAGCATAAATTTGCCCATGTATGAGTGTGTCTTTTGGATAAATCCCTAAAAGTGAAATTTCCAAATGAAATATTATGTTCATTTTGCTAAATATTGCTCAGTTGCCCTCCAAAAAGATGGGACCAATTTGTGCTCCTGTCAACAAGGTGAGTAGATGTCTGTTTCCTCATGTATTCTTTGAGAGGTTTTGATCAGCTTCCAGGATATATGTAATGATGGAAACATGGGTGTTTTGTGTGAAAAGTTGGGTGCAGTTAGATTCAGAAGGCTATGAACTAACATGCAAGAATCACCTGGTCAGATTTGAGCAGTTGAACATCAATGTTTTAGGGCTGCAAACCTGCTTCTTTGGGGGTTCCAGACCTAAGAATGCCCCTACTTATGTCCCTACAATACCAGGATGCGTTGTGACCTGTTAACTTTTTGCATTTCTTAATGACAGCTGGACACGTCAAGCCTGTGTTTCCTCAAAGGCTCTGGCTTGCTTCTCCTCAGTTATTCTTTGTTGCTTCAAAGGGTATCTGCACCCTCTGTACTAGGTCTGGCCGCTTCATGTGTGGCTCTCTGCACTTCCACCCTCCTTTCCTAGGGGGTCTTGAATGGGTGACCTTATCACTCCAGGAGGCAAACATACACTGTGCTGATCTGCCAAGCTCAATATCCTTTTGCTTAAATGTTAGATGGATTTATGTTATTGCTCGGGGAAGCAGTGATCCAGAGAGGAATTAGTGTTCTGAGAGGTCCGTGGTCTTGCTAAAATGGCAACAGGAGGATGTGTGCATTTGCCCAAAGATGTTGGCCATGGTCTAATCCAGTCTTTCTCCTTTATTCCTCTTCTCAGTTCATTTGGTTTTCTGAATCTCGTTTGCATCTGAGCTTCTGAGATGCAAGGATCTGGTAAGGAAAGCCTGGGTATAGGGTGCCACTAGCTCTGCCTCAGTGACATTTAGTGGGACAAGGAAAGGCCACATATAAGATGTTCTTTGATCTGGGCTTCCATGCTGTTCACGGTGCTGGAGAGAGGTGGTCAGGCTGGAGCTCATTTGATGGAAGCTTTTTCTCCTGAAGTTTGCTGGAAAGGCATGCCAAAGTATATCAATCAATGTCATGTGAGTTTAATCAATTTCCAAGAACAACTGTCATAACCCAAATGTTTTCCTGTACTACTACACTTTTTGCTCTGTGTGGCATGCATGTTCTTAAATGGTTGCAAGTAAGTTAAAATGAGGGAGGTGGTGCAGTCAGTGAGAAGGCGTATAGAATCAGGACTCCGAGGCCTCCAGGTTGGTTGGTTTGTTTTAACTCTGCCATTTACTAATAGTGTCACTGTGTACATACTGTTTCATCTATCAGGGTCTAGGTTTGTCTTATAAAATGGAACAATACTAATTGCTTATCTTCATCAGAAGATCACCAGGAGGAAAAAGTGATCTACTAGTTGATAATTTGGAGCTCGAAAGGCTTATTAATTCTTTGTTGGTAAAGTGTAATAGGTGATTTGTCTACATCATTTATTTAATTCTTATAACCAATCTTCAAGAAAAGCACTGTTATCCCTATTTTACAGGTAGGGAAAGATGTTCCAAGAGATTGAGAAACTGAATCAAAGTCATACAGCTGGTTGACGGTAAAGCCAGGTTGCAAACCTCTGTGAGCAGGAGACTAGCTGTAAGGGTCTGCACTGACCTCGAGTACTTACTTTGAAGACCAGACTCCTTACTGTCTCTAACCCAGTAGTTCTCAACTGGAAGTGATTGTGCCCTCTAGGGGACATTTAGTATTGTCTGGAGACATTTTTGGTTGTCATAACTGGGGGAAGGCATGTATGAATGGCCTCTAGTGGGTAGAGGTCAGAGAGGCTGCTAAACATCCTACAATACACAGGAGAGCCCCCACAACAAAGATTTATCCAGTCCAAAATGTCAGTATTACCAAGGTGAGGAAACTCTGGGCTAACACACATACTTCTAGCATTTTCCTACAGAGAAGATAGGAGAAAAATAGCCTTTCCCTGACCAATTTTCTTTTTCTTCATGGCACTTGTCATCCTCTAATATTCCATATAATTGACTTATGTTTATTTTTTATTATCTGTCTCCATTCACCAGAATAAAAGCTTCTCAAGGGTAGAGATCTTTGTGTTTTTACTAATGTTTCCCAAGTGCTTAGAACAGAACCTATTCATTGTAGGTGCACAATAAATATTAGTTGAATAAACAAATGAATACAAGATTTAGTTCATGTAACAACTTGGAAATCACCTAACATAGCGAAAGATGGCAATAAACTTGGATTCTAGGATGTGATAGTGGTGGTCAGGCTGGACTCCTGCCAGAGGTTCTGCCCAGAGGGCTGGACCGGCGACCTAGTCCTGTAGCCCAGTGTCTTTATGAGGCTTTCTGCATTGAGACATGGTGAGTCTCAGTGTAGCCTATCATCATCCTACCATTAGTGGCCATGCCACCCTTAGGTCTCTTTTCTTGGGCTTTTGATGCATGTGGTGCTTATACGATGATGCTGGCTTTTCTGTGGAGGTGTCAAGGGACTAACATCTCACTCCAAAGCAGTGCACTTTACTAAAGTTAGAGAGTTTTATTCAGATCAGTTCAGAGAGATGATTTATCCTTACAAAAGGGGAAAATGTCTTCAAGGGGAATTGTAGAGGTACAAAGACTCTTATGGAACTCCCTAATATTTGAACGTGTCTGCCATATTGGCACCCTCCTACCTCATCCACTATTGTGCTTATAATAAAGAAGAATGAGTCTTTCTTCCTGTAACATGTTCCACAGGCTCAGGACTGACTAGGGTAGGTGTCGGGAATGTGGTTAACATCAAGGAAAACAATTCGAACCTATAATATTCAATTCAGGTTCTCACTTGTAAAATAAGAATGATAAAATCTACCTCAAAAGGTTATTGTCAGTGTAATGGAGTGAGGATTTTTATTTTAACAATTGTACCCAGAGCTCCTCTTAGGGAGGGAACTTTATTTGTTTAGAAAGAGATCAGAAGATGGCTCTGGGAGTGTGGAACGTAGACTCTGTTTTCCTAGTTTGCTACATGCCTATTAATGGTTGGCATCAGCTTTGTTCCATTTTATTTGGAGACCCATGTAGACAGAGCAACCTCTGAATGAGACAGCAAAACAAAGGGATAGTTAAACCATTCTGTAGAAGAAATGCATAGATCTAGGGGTGGAGAGGGAAAAAGAGAGGAGTGGGAGTAGGGGTAAATCGGACTGGACAGCACGGCTGGGGGTTGGAGATAGGAGGTCGTTGAACATGTGGTTAGATGGCATTTAGGGAGGGGAGAGTTTGATAGGTTGTCTGTGTTGCTGTGATACAGTCCTCCCTTTCCATCCCTCTGAACCTTCCATCAAATGCTGTGTGAGCAGTTGTGGGGAAAGTCAAGGAAAGGAGGCTGAATTCCATGTCTGTGACAGCCTTGGCAGAGAGAAAAGATGAAATGTGATGCTAATGAGATTGAGAGTTCCATGCAAGTAACTCAGAAGCAGAAGTGAAAATGAGAACATAAACCTTAAGCGTTCATAGAAATCTTGAGGAGGTCAATGACTTTCTTAGAGGATATGGAATAGAGGTCTTGGGTCAATTTTATTTAAATGTCAAAGAGCAGACAACTCTGCATTGTGTGGAGGTTCGAGTTAGTATTTGTGAAGTGGTTGTCCTAGTACCTAAAATATAATAGACATGCAACAAATTATTCATCAAGTAATATATAATTCTTGTCTGTCATCAAAATATAATTATTCTTCCCTCAGAAGAACCATTCTCTATTTAAATCAGGAGTCATAAACTGGTCTGCAAATAATATGGTTTGTTTGGGCTATTTAAAAAGAAATTGTGTTTGAATGCTCCTGAGTCAAGGAGTGCTCTTTCTTGTTTGTCTCAGGCCTCACTACTCCCTATTGTCCCCCTACCCCACTTCATCCCATTCACCTATTTATATGCCCTTCCTAACCCTTACAGGTATTAATGTTTGTGGCTACTGATTTAAACAGATACACTTAAACTATGCAGAAATAAGAGGGCAAACACTGGCATTATATGATGTTTGCCCTTGCAGGTACATTGTATTATTGATCACGATGTTTCTTGCCCGTCCTGTAGAAGGATTATATATCCCTGTCACACTGATATGTGATTTGCTTTTGCCCAATGAAAGGTGAACAGAAGTGAACTATGTCATTTGTAAGCACAAGTGACGTGTTATTTCTGCACAGAAGTTTTAAGAGCCCTTATTTGATTTACACTTTTTCCCCCTGTGCGATGAAACCAACATCTCAGCAAGAAGTTGCTTTGTTACCCTCAGTCTCCAAATAAAATGACTAAGAACAGGGCTGATGCTGACCATTGATAGACATGTAGCATGAGTGAGAAATGCTTTTGAGCACCACTGAGCTTTTGGGGTTGTCAATAACCTTGTCTATTATGGCTGATGCCACCTCTTTATGTGTGCTAACGATGAAAAACTAAAGGAAACTTTCCTAGCTTGGATAAGCGTTCATGAGAGCCGTTTTGTTCTTTACTTATTTCCATTGAGGGGATAGCAATTTGAGGAGGTGGAAAAGTTCAAAGTTAAGAATACTGTTTACAGTGTCGGTGCAATTATCTGCAAGTAGGACATGATGAGGGAGAAGGTTGTGTGTTCTGGGGAGCAGATGCAAAGCAAAATGAAATTTACTGCTGTATGTACGGCTGTGTATGACACCCTCGTGGGTGCCCCAAAAGGAGGCGTCCGTCTTGGACTATGAAGGTTAGCATAATTCATGAAATGTCTCATCAGTGTGGCTGCTCATCTATCACCCTTTCTTCATCAATAAGTGATTAATTTTCAGGTTCTCCTGAGGTCACAATTAGGCCAATGAAATTTTGAGAAGAGAAATATGTGAAACAAGTGCCTTGCCTATAAAAAAGAATCTCAGAGCTGGGAGAGAAATGAGCCATCTCAAAATCACCTACTACCTTAGCAAACATAATAAAATTCATGGTTTTACTCCTTATTGTCTTCTGGACAACGACTCCTAAATCTGTACCACTGGCTCTGACTCTCCTTCTGGGGTCTGTTAAATATTTCCCCAGTGCCTTGAACATTTTTTGGAAGCCCCAATATCACCTCAAATTCAACATTATGTGAATCTGAACTTGTTACTTTCCTTTCCAAATGTCCTGTTTATGTCCATGGTGTCACTATTCTTTGAGTCTCCTGGGGCTTGAGATTTAGAATCCTTTAGGCAGGAAAAGGCACTCCTGGGAGAACAAATCGCAAGAGCAAAGGCAGAGAGGGAGGGACTCTCCAGGAGGGCTTAGGGAATCATGAGCTGTAGAGTGTAGATGGATGGCATGAGCATAAAGGAAGATTTAAAGATGGATCAGTGGCTTGGAGTCAGATTGTGGCAAGCAGGGCTGAGAGATTAGGACTTAATTCTGTGGCTGAAAGGAAAGGCATAGAAGTTTCTGGACATTGGCCCGATAGGATCTGTTTCATTTTAGATGTTTAAGGCACCAGCATGGACGACTGATGGGAGGAGTGAGAAATTGATGGGAGGTGGAGAGACCAGCTAGGCGGCCACCAGAATAATCCTGCTGAAAGAAGCTCAGACCCTGAACTAGGGAAGGAGGAATGGACAGAAGTGGAATGTCAGCTCATGACCTCCCCAGAAAGGGGGAGCCAGATATGTCTTTTCCTCACTGCCTGTACTCCATGGAGTGCCTTTGCCATGCCAGCTGTAGGGAACTGAGGCTGAGAGGGCACTCTGAAATCCTCTAAGACTCAGAAATGAGGGCGGCCAAGTGGGAATTCGTGGCCTGAGTCAGAAATCCCCTTCAGAACTGCAGAACAAGGGTCAGCTCAGCAGAGCTCTCAGCCCGAAGTTAGCCAGAGACCCCTGCCTGCTCTCCCTCACCCTGGCTTCTCTCTTAATTCTCTCCAGTTCTGTTCCACCAGGCTAGCCCATAGAAACACAGCTGCCCTCTCACACCTCCTCCTCGTTTGTTAAAGGGAAGAAAATTGTTTTAATGCTGTTTGCAACCTATGCAGAAAAAATATTTCCCAGCAGGTGTTTCTGAGCATTAAGCAGGTTTTGCTGCTGTCCCCTCCGTACATCACTTTAACAGCCACTCCAGCAAATTGCTTAGTCCACGAATTCTCATCTCCCTCGTTGCCTGCATTAAACTAAGAGGAGAAAGTAAAGATCATTAAAGGCCCCTTTCCTTGATTATTTTTTTAAAAAGGGCATGATGCATTCTGGGGAAAAGGGAATAAGTTGAAGCTCTGGTATAACTGTTATGCAAATCAGTACCTCCCCTCTTAGAAGTGTTCATGTCTAAGCTCCTTAGACAAGTCCCACCTGCAGCCTGGGAGGACACTGAAAGGGTAAGGGTCAGTAAGATTTTCTCTTGCCTGAAGTTGTGAAGACTTACAGCAAAATGGCCAGGATCTGAAGTTATTACTGAGGATAGACCCCTCTTAGTGCCTGTCACATTACTATCTGACCAGAATGTCACATACGTAGATGTTTAATGTCACATGAGTTAAGTTCTCCTGGCTACAAGAGACAGAGACACATGGAAACCTAGCTTAGGAAAGGAGACACGTGGTAATACAGGAAATGGGGGTTTCACAGGAATGCAGGAGAAGAAACCATGGTGTCATCTGGCTTCTTGGAGACAGGAACCAGATTAAAGATACTTTGGAGACGTTGGCAGTGGGTGTTGGTGGATCTGCACTTGGACGGTTCATCGTTAACTCGAATGAGATCTTCTCTCCACCTCTGCTTCTCTGAGTGTCTTTCCTGCCATTACTATTTGTGTTCCAAACCTGCCACCATTTTTCTCTACCACGGTTCTTCCGTTCATGCTTTCTGCTTCCTGATGCTTTTTTTTCCCTAATGGCTCGATTGTCCTCCCTTTGTTCCCTGTTTCAAACTCCTGAGACTGGCAAGAAGGTTCTATTCGCATGAGAATGCAGGGCCATCAACCAACTCATGAATTGGCTGCTTTGGGACATATGTGTCACTCTGGTCCAGCCAGAGTCATTGGAAGATAGTGATGTGGGTAGTAGATATGGAATGTGGCTGCCCCATCATTAAAGGTGTTGAGCAGGGAAGTTTTCTTTAGATGGGGTTGTGGGCATGGATGACACCAAGACCAATAAGGAAAGTCTCCTCCTGTGATGGCTAATTATATGTGTCAACTTGTCTGAACCCAGATAGCTCAGGGACACCCAGATAGCTAGTAAAACATTATTTCTGGGTGTGTCTGTGAGAGTGTCTCTGGAAGAGATTAGCATTTGAATCATAGACTGAGTAAAGCAGATGCCCTCGTCCCTGTGGGTATGTATCATCCAACCCTTTGAGGGCCCAAATAGAACAAGAAGGAGGAACGGCAAATTTGTTCTCTCTCTGCTTGAATTGTGACATCCATCTTCTCCTGCCCTTTGGACATCGGTGCTCCTGGTTCTTGGGCTTTCAGACTCACAGTGGGACTTATGCCATCAACCCTTGGTTCTCAGGCCTTCAGACCCAGACTGAATTACACCACCGGCTTGCCTTGTTTTCCAGTTTGCAGATGGCAGATTGCGGGACTTCTCGGCCTCCATAACTGTGTGAGCAAATTCCTATAATAAATCTCCATGTATATATCTCCTATTGGTTCTGTTTCTCTGGATAATAAGACTACACCCCTTTAGGGCTTAATTAAGAAACACATGATATCAAAATCTAAGTGGCATTCACTGTTTATGCTCAAGCGGTTTACGTTACGTTTCCCTCTGGGTACAAGAAGCTTTGAGACTAATGTGACAGGGGTTAGCATCCCTTCTATGGAAACTTGGAAGCTGTGGATTAGGGAAATTAATGACTTGTCCAAAGTCATACAGGTAGGTCTTGAATACGAAGTCATCTTTGCAGTATGCCAACACTAACTAATTCTTCAATGTGGTCTGGGAAGTACCTGCCCTTAGCTGAGCTAAGGTGAGATGTTATAAAATTGCTTTCCAGGGTTAAGTCTTAAACTGCCCATGGATTCACCCTTGTTCCTAGCTGTACTGCTCAGTAGCCGTTTGAAATCTGCTTTGAGTTCACAGAGAAATCTTTGCATTTAGTGGACATTTTCCCCTCCCGTACGAAATATACTAATGTTTGCTACTTGGAAGAAAAAATTGTATGCTTTCATGTATTCTGAGTGGCTTCTATGTAAAATATTTCTGATCTATAGCTCCTAGGGCTTCCCAGAAAAAAGGAATTCTTGGAAGGTCTGAGAGCTCCACTTGTAGCCAACAAGACTCTAACTCCTCCAGGGGCAGTGATTGCTGGAATTGTAGCTAACTTTCTGTGAGTCTGGGCTCTGACCACCCTGAGTAAGCTGAATAGGTCGTTAACCATTAACCACTGCTGGAAGGTACCTGAATCGCTATAGACGAAAGCGGAGGGATGCTCTGCTCAGCATGGCCTTGACTTCTTGGCGTGGAGCTGAAGGGAAACTCTTCTGCCAAATGTCTCTGTACGCCACTCTCACTTGGGCCAGGTGAGCTGTTGGGGAGGATTCTGCCCCTGAACTCCTGTTGCTGACTCTTGTTACCCAGGCTGCCCTCTCTGGTGCCAAATAAGTGTACCTGCTGTGGATGAGCCCCTCCTGGAAGGCCAAGGATTCTTCAGCTTGGCAAGCAGGAAATACACCCTTGGGGCAGGCTGCTCGGGCTGGGACTGTGGTTTAGGAAGGATGAGGGTGTCAGACAAGATCCAGTCAAAGTCTCAGGATCTCCAACCACTGGCTTTTCACTTATCCCTGCTGTGGGGCCCCAAATGTCCACAGGATGTAGACCCCCACCCTGGCCCATGACACAGGCACTCACATACAACCTGGGGTAGCTTGTTTGCTTTTTGTCTTGTGCATGTGTGTTTGAAATACCCTGTATGTCTAAGCTTTGAGCTCTTGCTGTAGCCACAGCAGTGAATTCTGTTCCATGACTGGTGGAAAGGGGCTGGAGAAAGACAAAACAAGGTGATGCGGAAGAGAGGAGCAAGAAGGCCTTGAAAGGAAAGAAGAGTAGAGGGAAGAAAAGAATAGGCTATGTGGTCAGGAACTTTAGGATCAGGGATGAATGCTGTCAGTCACTAGCTGTGTGACCCTGAGCAGGTTGGCATTTCTCTTATTCGTGAAATAAGGACAACTCCTAGGTGATCGTGGAGACTAAGTGAGACGGAGTATGTAACGTTCTTAGTGCCAGCTATTGATATAGAGGCTCCACAAACAGTAGCTCTTGTCATTATTAGAGGATAAAGAGAAGAGGGACAGGAACTGAGGAGGAAAAAAAAGGTGAAACCATTGGAAAAAGGTGGGAGAAAATGAATACAATTTTCATCAGCCACCAAAGCCATTGGCCTGTTGGATCTTAGCCAGCCAGTGAAGCAGGAGGGGGCCTGACCTTCCCTAGTGGTGGGAGACCTTGTGTGTGTATAGACCTCAGCAGTCATCCTCATACCCAGCCCACCTGGAAACAGCAGGGCCCTTGTTGGCAGAATTGTACCTAGAGATTTTATCAGACTATTCAGCATTTAGATGGGGAGGCCTTAGGATGCTATATCTTTGTGTAAAAAATGATGGGAAGGATTCATTCTGAAAAGAATGCCTCATTGGATACTGAACTTGAGAGTAAGATCCTAGGGTAGGAGGTCCCAGTATGTGGCCTAGAGCATCAGAAGTGCTCTTGTACTTATCAATCTGCAGATACCTGTGCCCCACACCAGACTATTGAATCAGAGGCTCTGGGGGTGGGAGCCCAAATGTCTGCATTCTTAGCAGGTTCCCATGTGTGTGTTATGTACGCTAAAGTTTGAGCTCCACAGTCCTAATGGGTCCAGAATATTAGGAAACTCACAAAACAAACATCATCATCTTACGGAAATAATTAACTGCAGCTTGGTAGCAGTTATGGTTTAATCCCTTCAAAGGGGAGAAAAATGAAGTCAGAAAAAGCAAAAGGCCTTAATAAGGATTAACAACTGAAAGGTTATAGGGAGCTAGATTTTGGTTCACTATGTAGGAAGTTCTTAATAATTAGAGTTGTCCCCAAATAGGATATTTTGGAATGTAGTGATTTCCCCATCATTAGAGGGGTTTGAGGGAGTCCGTCAGATTCTGTCTGATTTCCTAGCTGTGAAGTCTTTCTTCTCTCCCTGGATAGAACTACTTGGCTTCCAATGGCAGGCTTCACCCCTTGTCAAACCCTGGACCGGTGGTTCTCAAAGAGTGGTGGCTAGACCAGCAGCTTCAGCATCACCCAGAAGCTTGTTAGAAATGCAGATTCTCAGGCCACACCCAGCCTGAATCAGTGATTGATTTGTGCTCTAGATGGCGCCTAGGCATCAGGATTTTTTAGGTCTCTCAAGTGATTGTAGTATTCAGTCAGGGTTGAGAATCACTGTTTTAGGACAGTTGTTCTTAAAATTGAGTGCACATCCGAATATTACCTGGAGAGCATGTTAAAACGTAGATCTCCGGGACCCGTGTTCAGTGTTTTGGATTCAGCAGGCCTGGGGTGGGCCTGAATTCCCAGGTGATGATCGTAGCGAAGTGTTACTTAATCCTTCTGGTGTTTTTTCCCTGGCCACCGATAGTTTTCTCATGTATAGCTGCTGATCAGTACTCTGCTGATGCTGGAAGGGGACTTTGTGCATAAATCCAGGTTTTCTGCCTGTCCAGCTCTCGCCTCTCTATATTCCGGCTGCCTTGGTCTCCCCAGACTCAGCTCTGTCTCAACTCGGGGAGTCCATCGGGCTCTGCGTGGGTTCCCCTTCCTGAGCCACTGCCTGGAAACTGTCTCAAGACAGCTGGGGAATCACAGGGCTGGCGTCATTTGTTTTCCCATCTCTCAGGGATCACTGTCTTTTGTTGCCTGCTGTTTGGTGTCTTCAAAACCTTTGTTTCATGTATTTTATCTTTTATGTGTTTCAAGCAGGAGGGTAAACCTATTCTCTGTTACCCCACCTTGGATAGAAGCAGAATTCTAATTTACACTAAAAAAAAAAGACTGCTTCTACCTGTTGAGGGAAAGTGAACTGGAAGCAGGGAAGAAAAAGAAGCTTGGCAACAGTTAAGGGGCTGTTTGTGCAGTCCAGGTGAAAGAGTTGATGGTGATGTGACATGGGCAGCAGTAATGGGCGACTTGGTAGATGGGAGTGGAGACATTGCTGAGGGACTCGATGTGGGCGTTCCATGTGGAGTGGAATGTTTGAATTCCTGTTGTAAACCTGCCTATCTCACCTGTTGTCTACCAGTGGATTGAAATTATAGTCTCGCATTGGATTACAAGGTTTGTGGGGCAGAAGCAATTCAGTTTTGTTCATTGCTTTATGTTTAGAGAATATAGCTTACGACATATATGCTTCACAAAGTAGGAATCTACAAGCGTTTGTTACATGTATAAGTAGATGCTTCCTCATGATCGTCTGCCTTGAATTAGGCTGAAACACAATCTATCTGCCTCTTTTCATATTGCTTATTCACAGATTTCCCATTTTATTAGCCACTTGGATCTACAGCATGCTTAGAACTCGGCAACACTGGCTTGACCTGGGAATTTCAGGACCCAAGACCTACTGAATTAGACTTTGTGTCTTAAAAAGACACTGGTTTAGTTATTGTTCCTCCATAGCTTGTAATATATTTGTCCTCTGTTGCTCTATCCAGCAGGGAGTAAAAGGCATAAAGAGAAAGACTATCCAAGTAATTTTTATACACATTTAGGTTTAACCTAGGTCATTTCTAGTGTTTCCTGATAGCAGATTCTACCTGTAGGATAGGACTCCATCCTAGTACCTGCCCTTCCTCCTTATCTGGATATTTTCTTAGTGCTTTCCCTGTTCAGTGAGTGTTTCCAACTTCAGGTCAATATCTTTGCACACGAGTCCGTCAGTCTGTCTGTGTGTCTCTTTATCTCTCTCCAGCTGACATTTTAAGGTTTCTTTTAGTGTCTGAAGTCCACAAGGATTCCCTAAACCCCATAATTAATAAAAATGGGAACAAGTATGGAAATCTGGGACAGTGAGAGCAAGAGGGAATATTCCATGGCATACAGAAAAGGTGGACGTCACAACCAATTAGAAGCAACAAGTTTCAAAAACAAGAGGGCGCCAACCCGAGAGGGCTCTGTGCTCAGGGATTCCAGGATAAATGCCTTCTTCACAGTGGGTAATTAACTCCCTGAGTGGGTCCCAGAGGCAGCTTGGAGAGCTGATCGACAGTGACACAGCCAGGGAATTGCTTTCACAGCTCTTTCTCTGTTTGGCCCAGGAATATAGAGGGAGGTTGCAGTGGAATTGGTCTGTCGAGGAGAACACCATGTGGCAAGTAGCTGAAGGGACTTGAGAATGGGGGACTGTGGACCAGGAAGGCTGAAGTGCTCACGTGAGGGATCCTCCTTGAACACTGACATTTGTATGCATGTTCTGTGCCTAATAAAAAAACAAGCTTTCGCAGGCACAGTTGTATTTGATACAGTGACTGTGATGTATGCAAAAGGTAATCTTAATCTCATTGAAGAATTGTCCCTCCATTTTACTTTTTTAGTTTAAAAGATGAGGAAATGGTGTCTCAGGGAATTAAATGACTTGCCCCAGGGGTCTCTGTAGTGTCACAACTAGAACCTAGGAATTTTGATCTTTAGTCATATTTTCTCTGTACCTCGTTGTGTATTTATCTGCTGCTCTGTGTAGCAGGGAGTAAAAGTCACGAAGAGAAAGAAGTCATTTTGTATTGGGGGAGATACTGTTACCTCTGAGTTTCTCTCTAGCTCTAACATTCTACTATATGAAGAGGGAATGTTAAGGACCCAAATCATAAGGTTGAGTGACAGTCCCCTATTGTTGATCATATGCCAGGCTCTCTGTTAAATGTTTCAGACATTCTCATTTAGTCCTGACAATGACCCAGTGAAGTGGGTGGTATTATTATCTTCATTTTACAAATGAGTAGACTGAGGCGGGAGAATTATTTGCCTAATATTTAGCAGTAATGAGGTTGTGATTCAAACCCAGGGCTCCCCGACTCCAGAGTCTGAGGTCTTAATCCTCAAACCAGCTCCACTCAAAGTGTGGTCTTCGGGCTGGCTGAGGTCTCTAAGCTGTTATCCTCCTTGAGGACATAAGTTGCTTGTACTAGTATGCAAAGAAAACTATGTCATTAGATCAGATGACATTTTGGGGTAGGAGGAGCAAAATTCTCTTGATGAAGGAAGCAATTCCTTGATCTGCATCCTGACCCAAACTCCTCATATCCTTGCAGTCAGGAAACCAACATCTTGCAGACTGGCCCTTTGAATAGGATTTCCCTCAATTTTACTGCCCGTAGAGTGCCAGAGGCAATTATGTTGGAGATTCTACCTTCATTACCCCTGTTTTGCACTTTGATCTGGAAGGAGAATGCTAAGCTATGGGGTTCAAACTAACTAAAGCTTGATTGGAGTGATTTATGTTTTTCATTCAATAAGTCTTTTTTTGAGCGCCTTTATGTGCCAGCTGTGCAACCCCACCTGAATCTATTTAACTCACGTGAACTGTTTTCTACATATTAAGGACCTTCGAATTGTATCTGAGAATCTAGAGACCATGAAGGAATAAAGGAACCACAATTCTATTCATTTGGAACGTTTTTCACAGTGTGATTGGTGGGTGCTCAGTAAATTTCATGGCTTCACTGACTGACTGGAGGATATAGGAATATGGTTGCACCATACTAGGATGAATACCTGGTGGGCATGAATTAGCATCTCTATTGAATTGGCTATTTTATAGGTCCTTTCGTGAATGATGATGAGTATGTGTCTGTGGTCCTGTCTACAAAGTGGCTTTAGATATTCCACAGGGGTTCGATGGGATCTCTAAGTTAAAAAAAATCATTTCCACAGAAGACCGTTCATTGGTTTTATTGTGGAATCAATAATTTTCAATTCAGATATCAATGAAGTTAATAAACCAAAGTTACTGCTTGGAAAACCAAGGCAGAGTGAAAACCAGGTCACATGGTGACATTATAATCTATATTAAATCTAAGGCTTATTCTCTCTCTCTCTGTCTCTCTTTTTTTTTAGTTGAACAACATTCTCTGTTAGATTAAATATGCTGCATTTGGAACTAGGACTCTATTTCTTGTGATCTTCTTCCTTTCTGGTTTATTTCAAGTTCTATGCTTTAGGCATGTCCTAAAACAATATTTAAGTCCTAGAGAAACCCCAAGGCTCTATTGAAAGGAAAGGCTAGTCCCCATACCTTGAGAGTAGTGGAAGATCATAACAGTTTGTGAAGTAGCTCGACTGGAAAACAAAGGAACTGAGCCAGTGGAAGTGACCGGTCAATTAAATTCATGGAGACATAAATAACACCCCATGTCGATATAGGGCATATATCAGCAGTGTGACTTGGATGTTGGGGTGAGTTTTCAGCCTCTTTCTCTCTGGCTAAGGAGAGTCAGGCTGTGTTGAGTATACCCTAATGTTCTTCTTCCTTTCTTCCTCCTCAGCATGTTATCAGTGTCATTAAATAACTATTTGACAACTTTTCGTGTTCCCAACCAGCCTTCACGAAGGCAGAGGGCACGTATGTCCAGTCACTGCAGATTCTCCAGCACTTGACTCTGTGGCTGCTGGCGCAGTGTGGGTGCTCACTCACTGTCTGGTATTACTATCTTCTGAGCATGAAAGAAGGGACAAGATAGCTCCGGTCAGGATGAGTACAGGAAACGGACTAGGATGAGTGTTGCAGTTTGTGAAAACATCATTTCCCTTCTTCTTGCTGGCTTTAAAGGAAAAGCTGAATAAAGTAGATTCCCAGTGTCATCCTCTTCACACCTGCCATGAAATTTTCCTGGGTGGACTTTTTGAGTATCATCTTCCTGGTTCAATGGCCAGCAATTGGCTCTGAAAATGACTATGTCCTTTTATTCAGAGGCTTACCCACGTCCTCAATTTGTGCTGCATGTTATCTTCGAGATTTTTGTCAGTACTTGCTTTTTTCATTATCGTCTACCTCCAGTGTGGTGGATGTGTCACTTAGTATCTTGCAATATGAATTTTCCTACACTTTCAGTGGCACCTGATAAGGAAGCCACAGAAAGGTCTCCATTTGCTCCGTTGAGCTATTTGCCAGCCAGGAGATCATTATCCTTTTGGGGGTGGGGGAAGAATGAGATGCACAGTTCTGTGATGGAGAAAGACTTTCAGGCTCCATTGCCACTGGAAGCTTGGACATTTGGTGACCGTGAGGTTAGCTTTGCTGTAGTGAAATGTCATGATTTTGAGTGGGGGCCTTCTCTCTTTCTCGTCTCTTATTCTCCTTTTGCCCCTTTTTTTCTTGCTTGCTTGTTGTCAGCACACTCTTTGTTCTTGGTGGGCTCTGGGACCCTGCCTATGGCCTCCTTTGAACTCTATTTCTTATTTCTTCTTTTACAATTGGACTGAGACTCTTCCATACATTGGCCTCTTCCATACACTGGCCTCTTCCATAACAAGCCTTAGAGAACACAGTTGGCCAGATGGGATGAACTAGAGCCTGTGACTCTGAGAGGAGGGGGCCATGGAATCAGGAGAGGTCTATGCCATAGGTAGTTGGCATCGGTGGCATCGAAGTAGCTGCCTTCCAGCGAGGAGAGGGTCAGCATTTGCTGTCTTGGTATCAAACATATCTTGGTTTCTCTTGATTGGACTGTATTTGTTTTTCTCCAAAACTCAGAGTCCCTAATCTTTTAAATGGAGTGACTGAGGTATGATGTAGCTATAAGCAACATTCTTGAAGCATGAATCCACGTAAACACCTTGCCAAGGCCTTGCCAATCCAGAGTTAGAGTGGAGGAGTGGATGGGGGTTTGTGTAGGGCAACCTGCTAGCAGCAATCTCTCTGGCTGCATGATGTGCACAAAATTCATAACCTCTTGAGTTTAGACTTCTGACAAGTTCTGGGTTTCAGCTTTGGCATATCCATTGTTTCAGATGATTCCATGTAGATGTAGCCAACCTTTTGCATTAAAGAAAGCATTGAAAAATAACAGTGCTTTGGGGGCCAGCCTGGTGGCATAGTGGTTAATTTCTCATGTTCCACTTCAGTGGCTTGGGGTTTGCCGGTTCAGATCCTGGATGCAGACATACACACCACTTATTGAACCATGCTGTGGCAGGAGTCCCACATATAAAATAGAGGAAGATGGGCACAGATGTTGGTTCAGGGCCACTCTTCCTCAGCAAAAAAAAAAAAAAAGGAGGATTGGTGGCAGCTGTTAGCTCAGGGCTAATCTTCCTCAAAAAAAAAAAAAACAACAACAAAACAGTACTTAACATTTATTTCACGTATTCTAGAAGCCAGTCAATATCATATGCATTTTACATAAGTTATCTCATTCAATCTTCACAAAAATTCCTATTAAATACCACTAACCCCATTTTACAAATGAAGAAAAGAGATTTAAGAGCATAAAGGTGGTGCTCTCAACCATTATGCTTGAACTATTCAATTTAGCAATGTGCCAGCCACCATTATGTCCTGTAGAAAAACAAAAGTAGATTAAAGCATGGATTTTGTGGCACTCATGGGATCACTGGGAACGCAGACCTTGGATTTGTGAATTGATTATAAACATGATGTAAGATATGTTGTGAAGTTCTAAACTGAATGCAATTGAGTGCTAAAATGAATCGTATAGACCCAGCGGTTCTCAAAATATGGTCCCCATGCGAGCAACATCAGCATCACCTGAGAACTTGTTAGACATGCAGAGTCTCAGACCCCATCTCAGACCTACTGAATCAGAAACTCAGGCTGGGGTCCACTACTCTGTTTTAATAAACTTTCCCAGTGATTCTGATGCACACTAAAATGTGGGAGCTACTGGTAGACCACAGGGGTTAAGGATAGGGTATTAGTTTCCCTGTGCTGCCATAGAAAACGGCTGCAAATTGGGGAGCTTCAAACAACAGAAATTTATTTCCTCACAGGTTAGGAGGCCAGAAATCCAAAATCAAGGTGTTGGCAGAGTTGGCGCCTTCTGAAGGTTCTGAGGGAGAAATTGGTCTCATGCGTCTTTCCTAGCTTCTGGTGGTTCCTGGCAATCCTTGGCATTCCGTGACTGGTAGCTGCATAGCTCCAATCTCTGCCTCTCTTTCCACATGGCTGCTTCTCTGTGTTTCTCTGTATGTCCCTTCCTTTTCTTTTAAGGACACCAGTCACTGGATTTAGGGCCCACTTTACTCCAGTATGACCTTATCTTAACTAAGTTCTTCTTCACAGATCCTATTTCCAAATATGGTTGCATTCTGAGTTTCCAGGCAGACAGGAATTTTTGGGGACGCTATTCAACCCACTGCAGATAGTTAAGATGAAGAGAGTCAGATTAAGTGGAACTCAAGAGAAAAGCTTTAGGAATGATCTGAGTGGATGAAATAAATGACATAATGGGACAGGTGGGGGTCATTGTGGGAGTGAAGGCTAGTGAACAAGCATAGACTTGTTTGACTGGCAAGGACCGTGATGTTGGGGCATGGACTAGGTTGAAATGAAAACATATATTGATGTGATTTTATATTAACATAAATAAAAATTAGTAACCTATCCCCTTTATTCTCTAATATAACCAAACTATATTTGTTTAAAACTGCTTGCCAATGAATAGTTTGTAATAAAAATCATTCATGATATTGTTCTAATAATTTCCATGCTACTTTTTAATATTAGAACTGTTGGGATCATTTACTTTGGTCTGTCACTAGCTACATAATGCCCCTGTCTAAGTCAGGATTTGACATGGGAACTGTATCAAATCCTTTCAGTGACTTTCCCATTGACATTCATGGTGTTAAATTACCTCAGCTTTGGCTGAATTCAAGATTTCCCAGCTCTTATAATACTGTCTGAAGTTTTAAAATATCCAGTATCTCTACTATCAAATGTATCACAAAAAGTTTATTGGAATGCCATAGTTGATTAGGTCAAACTTAATCCTTCAGGCCAGAGGAGAGGAAACATAGCTCTGTTGCCAAAACGCCTGGTTCAAATTTTGGCTCTGTCTCTTAAATAATTTTCTGTGCCTCAGCTTATATCTCTGTAAAATGGGGATAATGATAGTGATGTTTACAGCATTCAAGTAAGTTAATGTGCAGTTAGCATGGTTCATGCTATGCACGTGATAGTTCTCATTTTTATGAATAAAATTAATGTCAATGCTCATGATGGGTGAGAATTCAGAAGGTTTTAACAACCATCCCATGAAATGCAACAGGGACAGTGTAGAGGGGGTCTATACCAAGCGTGTCACCTGACTAAACCACTTCCTTGGGTCCTGTCTGTTCTCTGCAGCCTGTCTCCCGTTGTTGGAGTGCCTAATAGGACCCACTATACTGATAGAACCCACTGTGATTGGCCAGTATCTGGGGTGGACCCTAGTACTGCCGGCCTTCCTGCTCTTCCATTTTCCCTTTGTGAATCCAGACTATCTTACAGTTGAAGTCCCCAAGAGGCTGCATTTCTCACCAGTAGCTACATGATCTTAACCCCAGGGAGAGCAGGCCAGTGGTGGATGGTCACAGCCCCAGGGGTCTACATGGGTGTCGCACATTTGTCTACCAGGATGTCAGTATCAGGTGCCAGTGTCAGGGATGCCCTTTCTTCTATTGAGATCCTCAACTGCTCTGGCAAAGGCCACAGAAGAGGCAGGAGTTTTGGGGGGCTGATGGACAGGAACACTGATGAACCAGCATTTAAGCTGGCAGAGGCATGGAACAGATCCTAGAGGACTCGTGGTTGTCCCAAGCATTTAACTTCTTCGCTGGTGAATTGTGGGGAGTGTCGAGGGTGAGATCTTGAGGAAAGTGTTGTTTACCTTGCACAGAACTGTTGCAGTATTTTAACAACTGGAGGAGCTATTCCAGTGAGTCCTGGCTGAATCTCAGCCCTGAACATGGAGAAGATGCCGCTATGCCAATAAGGCAAAGCCGGTCTCTAAAGGCCTTGAGTTCTAGGTGGGGCGGGGGGGGGGGCGCTGGACTTCTTCCAGCAGGCACCAGGGAGTCATTGTTGGCAGCCCACCTCAGACTTTGATTCAAGTGAAACAGAATTCTAAGCCAGGACTTAACTGAAAAAAGATGTAGCCATTTTTGCAAGGAAGGATTTTACTTCACATTCTTGTTTGTTTGGTGTTTCCTCTGTTTATCTGTTGGCACCACTCTTTTGGAGGTTAGCGTGAGATCTGGAAAGAGGAGAATGGATCACAATGTTTAAGTCTTTGCAGATGCAAGTCTTTTCTTGATAGTGACTTGGGATTCAACAAGTCATTAAATATTCCCCAACAAATACTTTGCAGGTGGCTATTTTTTTTTTTAAAGAAGGACGCTAGGGGAAAAAAAGTAAGGATGATCCTTAATCTCAAGTAAATATCTTCCCAGCTTTGGAAAGATATAGTCAGTCTTGACGCTACATGTTGTCCCCCTTATGGAAAATGCTGGTTCCTCATTTGGACATTGGGTGTCAACATCAGCACAGAAGTTGCTTGATTGACACCAGCTCTCCTTCCTCAGTCCCTGGTCTCTGCCTGTGCCGGTTTCCCTGCAGCAGGCTGCAAAGCTGGACATGGGAAAGATGTTATGAAGAGCTTATTTCCCAGAAGTCCAGGGCAAGCCTAAAGTTTCTATTGGAAGTTATTTTTACCCCTATGTACTCCGCCAAATAGCAAATGAAATGTTGAAGAGTGGAGGTTGTGCATATATTATAGCAACCAAGAGGCTAGCTTTCTGAATCAGCCTGGGCTTGAACCCTGCTTTTTATGAGAGAAACTAAGAAAAAAGAATAATTCTTAATCTTAGGTAAATAACTTTTCCAGTTTGGGAGAGATAATAGCTGTTAGTCTTGCTGCTACTAACTGTAGCATCCCATATGACTTGGGACCTTGGGTAAGTCATTTCTCCACTGTACTTGTCAGTTCCCCATCTATAAAATGGGGATAAAATGCTTGTTTTACAGGGCTATTATGGGCGTCAAAAAACTTAATGTAATCATCTCTAGCTTAGCAAAAGGTTTTTTTTTCTTAGCTAGAGAGCCTTAAAACAGTTTATACCCATTTTACAACTTAGGAACCATTGTCTGTATGAGCACATGCATATGCAATGGTGTATCAGTCAGGGACCAATCAGGAGACAGCAGTCATACAGTGATTTGAACAAGGAAAGTTTAATATAAAGAGTTACTAACTGTTGCAGGAGGGTTGGAGTAATGAGGGTTTTGCTAATAAGAGTGAAGAGAGCTGTAAAGAGGACAGGAATATTAGATATAAGAACAGCATTACCCCTAGGGCCGAGATAGAGGGTTTGAAGAAGAGCACCCCTCTACCTCTAGGCTGAGACCCAGACCTTGTTGGAGAGGACACGGCTGTGACTCAGTGGCAGAGAAGTAGCTGTGCTGGCAGAACTTGGTAGTTATCTACCCTCTGGAACTGCAGGCAACGTACCCTCTCTGGTGTTGGGGCAAGCTGTCACAGAGAGGCGTCTCCCTGGAGGCATTCTGCTATAAAACCTCCCAAGTGCTACTGACTACTGTGTACTACAGGAGGCTGGTGTTCAGGAAGCTGCCTGCATTGCAGGAGCTGGGAACTGGGGAAGCTGGTGCACTGTGGGAGCTGGACACTAGGAAATCTGTGCATGCCATAGAAGCCAGAGGCTGGAGAAGCAGCCGGCACAGCAGGAGCTGGATATGGGAAAGCCACCTGAACTGCAGAAGCCTGCCCAGCGAGCATTGGAACCAGGAAGAAAATGCCTTTCTGGCTCAAGTGTCTCTTCAGCGCCCTCTACCGACAAAATGTAACATCATGCCAGTGGGCAAATGAGAAATATTTAAAAGACCCAAATTAATTTTCCCAGAGCAGATAATGAAGGGTGACTTTTGGAGCTGAAAGGCAATAAATTGATGACTGGTATAAATGGTGAAGAAACAAATCCTTAATTCTGAGTATCTGCCATCATGCTCAAGTTTTCTGTCCCTCTGGCATGACATCTCTGAGTAATCCACAATAGTAACTAATGCTCAGCATCCCCTACTAAATACTTCCTTTTCCTTTTTGTGCTTAAGCTTACAATTTTAAGTAATATCTTCTCTTTGTAAGGTAACATGTATTGGAGACTATTTGTGTAATCCCTCACTAGAATATGACCCAACAGTAACAAAATATGGTCAGTGCCACAATTAATAAATTGATTAAGCCAGGAAAAGAGAGAATAGTTTTACTGTCCTATTTAATTAGAGAGGACATTCTTCTGGAGCGACCTTGTTCAAGGTACAAATGGTAGGGTGCTTTTAGCTCACATGTATTTTTACAATCTGATAATAGCCTTTTAACCTAATGCATTCTTTTGGTTTTTGTCTTTGTTTTGCATTGTTTTGAATGAATTAAAGGCATTAAATAAGAAATAGAGGCAAATTACATTTATTCTTTGAACAATGTGGAGCCAGTGAGGATTTTGAATGGAGCTGTAATATGACTGAAGAAGTTCTGTCTGAAGGTCAGCATGGTACCTGGCTCGTAGGAAGTGCTTACTAAATGATGGCTGCTTGGACTGTTGCTGATGTGGCTCTGTGTCTTCTGAGTGATAAGTGGTCACCCTCTCTGAGAGAGGTCACAAAAGAGCCCGTGCAGAAATAATCAGAAGCAAAACCAGCCTAATTTTTTTGCAGCATCAACTAAATACGACTAGATGGAAGAGGGGGAGGGTGCAGTTGGTTGGTCCAGGCTCTGCTTTAAGCCTCTGGAGCTCATTTAGGAGTCGAATTAGACCAGAAGGACCTCGTCTATTGACCCAGGAGTAGGGGTGGGAAGAAAGGGCATGATTAATTTAATGCCTGAAAGTGAGGGAGAGATGGACAAATGCCACACAAGGTCAGTGAGCGGCTGTGAGCATTTTTCCTCTCAAGTGACTAACATGCTTCCGAATGAAGTTTTTAAAGGAAGGGACATCGATGTGCAATTATTTTCTACAAGTTTTCATTGAATGTCTCCTGTGTGTGAGGTGCTGTATAAAGTGCACAGGTGGAGATCCTGTAGCTCTTTGGTCAGAATTTGGGGTCTTGAAGGAGTGCCAGGAGACACACAGGCTGACTTGTGTCAAGGTGTATGTGATAACCATCATTGCAGTGCAACTGGCATCTGATCCCACCAATCCGTGGAAAAAACCTTCATACCCCTTCACGATCTCTTTGTGCCTAAATCCAAAGGATAATTGCCTGCCCTTGATTTACTTGTCAACAGTCTCTCCTTGAAATTCTC
Organism: Equus quagga; assembly: GCF_021613505.1. Taxonomy (NCBI): domain Eukaryota; kingdom Metazoa; phylum Chordata; class Mammalia; order Perissodactyla; family Equidae; genus Equus; species Equus quagga. The sequence goes on along the minus strand of NC_060273.1, from coordinate 65,786,287 downwards.
TTTGCTTGCATGGCATCACCCTCTCTGGGTGTTCCTTCTACATCTCAGGCTTCCTCTCTCCTGTCGTCTTTCTGAAACTTTCCTTTGTACTCTTTAACTATTGGTATTCACCGTGACCCTCATCTATCCTCATGCTGTACACTTTATATGGGTTGATTTAATCTATTTACGGTGACTTGATTACTGTTTACCTATAGATGATGATATCCAAATTGAAAACTTAAGCCCACGTCATTTTCTTCAACTCTAGAACTATTTGTCTAACTATTGGTGAATTGGGCATCATGCCTTGAAAATCTCACAGGCATTTCATATTCATCTCATTCCAAACTGCTTCCACCCCAGTGTCTCTCATCTCAGTACGTGGTGCTCCTATCTAAATAGTTGTCTAAGCCAGAAACCTGAGCATCATCTTTGACTCTCATCCCTTACCTTCACCTAATCAGTGGCTGATCATCCTGATTTTACCTCCTTAATAACTCTCAAATCCATCTACTTCTTTGTGTCGTCATGGAACTGTATTAGTGGAGGCCATCTTCATCTTTGGTCTACTTTACTACAACAGCTCGATTTCTCAATTGATACTTTTTGCAGAAAGGTTTCACCATATGCAGATAGGATTGTGTATGCCTCTACAGTTCTTCAGTAGCTCCTGAGTATACTCAGGATCAAGTCCTAGCTCTTTCACGTGGTCCACAAGCCTCTTTATGAGCTGATTTGTTTTCCTTTCCAGAGTTTTCTCTCACCACACCAGCCCTCTTTGAACTCTCTGCTCCATCTATGTTGGACCATATGCAGTTCCTTGAATATAGTATTCTCTGTTTTGAGAAGTGGTCCTCTATTTCTCTGCTTATTCATTTGGATAACTCTCCTAAAGGACCCAATTTAGATGTATGTATGCCGTTTCCTCCAGGCAATCTTGGCTCCCACCAAGACTCAATGGGATCATATATGTGGATCCCACAACACCCTTTGCTTACCGCTGTCATATTCCTTACTACCTATTTACTGTCCACCTTACTCTGACTCTTTCTTGGTTATTGCTGTGATCCCAGTGGTTAACATAGTGTCTGGCATGTGGATGCTTCTCAGTAATTATCTGCTTACATGTGGATCAACAATGCCACAATGAACTCCAGGTGTGCACAGCTTAGAGCTGTAATCAGGCAGGATTTCATGTAGTCAGTGGTACATCATTTGGCCCTGAGATTGTGGGGAGTATTGAAATAGTCAGCAATGAGGAGAGAGCATTCAATGTGGCAGAAATGGCTTGAGCAATGGTGCAGAGGCAAGAAAATTCAAGGGGTGACTAGAGCATGCCTATCTAGAGGGGAAGAGAGGGATGTGATTCTGGAAAGATAGGGTTTGGTTGAGAGCTTGAGAACTAGGCTAAGAAGCTGTTTAGGTAATAAGAACCCAATGAAAATGATGGAGTATGTTCGTGAAATGGTCAAAGAGGTGAGGTAATAATATTAACCTGGCGGGCAGTGTTCAGGATGGATTGGAGGGAGGAGAGTCTAAAGAGAGAGAGTGAGAAGTAAGAGGCTGTTATGTTGACAGTCTCATGGAGGTGAGTAGGAGGTGGGTAGGATGGTGGCAAAAGGAAGAGAAAAGTGGGGACAGATGTGAGATAAGGAAGCTCAGAGTAGATATCCTACATTTTAAGAGTGTAGAAAGGGGACTTGTGCTCAGAATAAAGTGATGAAGTTGTGCTTGAGGCTTGAATCAATGTGAATGGTTTAGACGAGTTGCAGTTGGAACTAAAATTTGGAGTCAAGGTAAAGATGTCCATGTGGTCTGCTGGTGAATAAGGAGGTCCATGCGTTGCCAAGAGCAGTGAGGACCCAGCTGAGCTGGCCCAGCGCATACTAGCGGTAGATCCAGCCAGGCAGGTTTTGTCTCTTTCCTGCAGTGTTCTGCTCAGAGAGCAGGGAAAGCAGCCAAAGTTCAAAGGAAAGGGAGCAGGTCCTTTCTTCATGAGCCTTGTATGCTTGGACAACCTGTAAGGAACGATACTTTTCAGATTTGCTCAATCAAAATATTTTTATACTTGGATAACTATGAAAATTGGGACATTTCATCATTTCCTTTTGTGACCAGCAAGACACCTGTGTGGTAATCAAGATAATGGCTTTGTGATGACAAATAGCAAAGCTACTATTGGAACTGGGGACAACATGGGTTTCATGTCCAACAACGGTACCAAATCTCTTGGTTCCTATAATTGCATTGTTTGACAGTGTCCTATATAGTCCACATTTCCCAGATGAGATCTGGGTTCTATATTTGGTGTTCCTTTTGTAGCAGATGACGCTATCCAATGTAACCAGCCAGGAGTGACCTTTTCCCATCCAGAAGATTCTGCCAGCTCCTGGTAGGCGAGCACTGTGGAGCGGTGGGATGGAAAGTGGGTGTAACCATCTTCCCTGAGAGGCCTGCAGAGTCTGTTTCTCTTAGCTGCACCTGTACCCAGAGCTGCCAGGTTATTTATATCTGAGGCTCAGTGTGGCGCAATCCTGCCTATCTTTGTACCTATTCTCCTAGATGTTGGATTGGTCTTGTGTACCATGCTTGGTGGTGAGAAGGAAGGCAGCCAACTGTTAAGGCTCTATTTCCCTCCCCACTTAGAGAGCTTAAAGCCATCTTAATCACTCTGCACCTGCCTTATAGATCAAATACTCCAAAGGGGCAAATGATTGCCAATTGCTATCTTTAAATGAAAGAAGAGTAGTTGAGCAGTAGTTTTGTCATTGAACTCCCATGTCAGTGTCCTATCATGGCTTGTTATCTTGAATCTTGGCTCTAATAATTCTGGAATTAATAGCTTCTTGGGATCATAAATGTTGATCATGGGCTTTCTTAATAACTGTGACCTCCCTCAGGACCAGTCTGGTTTGCAGAATCTTTAAGAAATTTAATTGTTCTCATTATGTCCACTGGTACCAAGGGACTAGGGGATATTTGATCTCTAGTTCATCTCAATGGAATAAGGACTGACCGAGTTTTAGATAGTTTATGTCGTTCTCCAGGTTGCTGTGTCTTTCACGCTCCCAACGGGCTTCAGTCCCCTCTGTTCACCATGTCAACACACATCCTATTTTAAGCAGGGGGCAATTATCACAAGATACAGGAAATACCTTCTATAAATGTAACGCTTTGCCTTAATTCAAGGGCATTTGTCCCAGGGACACTCTTTCTTTTGGGTTTTAGAAAAGAGGGTGCACTGGCTTCAGAATGGACTGGACCAAGAGTTTGAAGTGTTATTAGGACAGACTGATCCTTTCTTTTTGTCTCTATTTTTTTTTCCCTGTGATCTCAACTTCTCTGTGTTCATTTCTCTCCTACATATGGTTTTTCACAATGTGGTAAATGAAAGTTCAGGTTCAAATAATTCAAGGTTAGTTACCTTGGAGGAAAGAGAGAAGGCCTTGGTCCCTGTCCTTGATCCCACCCTCTCCTCTTCAGTATATAAACATATCAGGGAAGGACTCTCATTGGCCTGCTTGAGTCATATGACTGTGCCTGGGGTCAATCAAGGACCATGTGTCTCACCCCTTTGGCCAGAGAGACAGGTAAAGGGAGAGAGTAAGGGGCATCATAATGGGAAGGAAGCAGCAGCCTTTACTTGGTGCAAAGTGTAGCAATAGAACAATAAAACCCACCTTTGTTGTTTATTTTACTGCTCCCTTACTCTCATTGTTCTCCTAAGGAATAGATAAAAGGTGAAGGATTCTGCCTAATTAAATGACCAGGGAAAGATAGTTTCAAAAGTAGAAATGCTGTCTTAACCTACCTTTCTCTGTCTACCTTTCTCTTCAGTCATCCACGCTGACTTTTAAACAAAATTGAATAAGTTCTCCTTAGGAGAAGACAGAGAAATGATTTTTTTCCCATTATATTTGATTGTCATACTCTTCTGTCTTAAGGGAATACTGCAGTGAAACATGTATTGTCTTCAGGGCAAAGGAATCACCCCAGGTTTCTAAATGGGAAGTTGCAGGGTTGTAATCTTGCTGCCATGAACAGCAAGATGGCATTACCTGCTTTGAAACTGTTTCCTGGTTCACTTTTGATGAGGGAAAGTCCACACGGACTTCTCTCTCCTGGTTGTTTGGACTGTAGGTGGTAAAGTGGATTAGGCAGATGAGAGATGAGTAATGTGACAATATCCAAGCCAGTGGTGGCCTGTGCTATCCTTATAAAGTGATTGAAGGCTGCAGGATTTGAAGGCACTGCCTAAATTCCATTCACAACTCTTGACTTGCGTGTTATTTTTGAGTCACAAATTATTGTCCTCCTGCACCTATAAGAAATACAGAGGTTTAACAATTCTAATGTTTACAAGGCAGTTTAAGATGTCTAGTGGGTATCACAATCAGTAAGATATTACAACTTGCACAAAATATTAGAAATGATTTAATTAGAGTTGGTTATATGTTACTTTAAACGAAACTTTACTTAGATAAAGATCATGGTGATGATTGATGACAATGATGACAATGATGATTTTGATAGCTGCTATGGAAATTATCATCACTTTTACTCTCTACCATCTTTCCAGAGTGATAAGGACCCTAACATGTATGATCCCGGTGGCAGCCGGGAGAATATGCCTCTTAGATCTCTAGATGCAGAAAGTGCGATTGATGGATGGCTCCAGCTGCTGTGCTCTGAAATCCATCAATGTCTTCTTGCCAATAACATGCTTCCCGTGGGCTGCTCCTAGCCAGTGACTGAGAATGGCAGGGGTGTGAAGGATTCCATTCCTAGAAGACTGTGGACCCTTGATGGCCTTGCCGAACTTTCCTTAGAGCTTCAGTCTAAGACTCTACCACTTAACTTTCCCTCCTTTCCTCTCTTCTTCACTTGAGGTCATACCCGGCATCACAATCTGATGGCTCCCCCAGATTCTCCTGGGTATGTCCCCATTTTGTTTCACAGGTGTTTCCCCTAACAAATTCATTTCTTACAAATTGTGGTAAAATATATATGACATAAAATTTGCCATTTAAACATTTTTAAGTGCACAGTTTCGTAACATTATATTCACAATGTTGTGCAACCATCATTGCTATCTATTTTCAACCTTTTTCATTACTCCAAACAGAAACTCTTTTCACATTAAGCAATATTCCCCATCTGAATAAATTTCTTACACATGTAATTCTGAGTTGGTATTTACTTCTAAGAAGACCTTGAGTAATAATCTCATTTAATCTTCATAACAGTTTTTCAAAGCAGATATTATCCTCTTATTCCAGATGAGGACATTGAGGCTCAGATGTTAACTAACTTGCACCAAATTGTATAGCTAGTAAACGTTTGAGTCAGGTCTCAAACCCCCATCTGTGTGACTCTAAAGGTCATGCTCTACCTTTTGATAACAAGTGATTGGTGTCAACATAAGCCTCAGAAAACCAAAGATGATCACCCAACCCAAGGGCCACAATGTGGGGGAGGCAAATGGGGTTGTCTGGGAATATGCTTCTATGACCTGAGAGGTTTTGTCCAGAATTAAGCCTCCAGAAACAATGGTCCTCCTACTCCACGTGGTACCAGTTTACACCGTGCCTTCCTCACAGCTGTGGTTTATGTTCTAGTGGCATGGTGCTAAGTCCTTCACACACATTACTTCATGTAGCCCATATAAGAACCATAATAAGTACAATTATCTTGCCCATTTTCCGGATCAAGAAACTGAGGTAAAGTGAACAATGTCTGTTTATCAGGAATAAAATGATTTATGGGTATGTTTCTTGGAGCTTGGAAGGGCAAAGTGGAATAGAGATAATTGTTTCCCTATTTTTATCACTATAAATTAAATAGTGATGGCTAGACCAAACTATGGTTAAAAAAATCCAATAGCACATAATGACTTATAGTGAAAAGCAATAATCTCCCATTCCACCCTTAGTCTCAGTCTTCAGAGGTAACTGTCCCACTGTCATACTTCTCAAAGACACCCATAATATTATCAATAGTGTCCCTCTCCTTCCTCTCACATTATTTGGTGATTACACCTGCATTGTCACAGCTAACTCATTGAGAACTGCCTTGGGGACCTCTGTAAAGACCTCTTTTCTGGCACGGTCACAAGAGACACTGTTGATTTTCATTATTGTGATAATTTTGTTCTATAAAGTTGCTGTGAACACAGAATTAGCAAATACTGAACCATTGCTCCTAGGGGAAACACAGAGTTAGGTTCCTGTGGGCTTCTAGACACAACGCTCTCATGAATTCATCAATACATAATCTTATGTTATGTATGTTCTTGTTTAAAGATGCCTTATTTAATAATATTGTTGATTTGTTAACATTGCTCATGGCCAGGAGCACTGTAACTGATGCTTTAACAAAACTTACTGAGCACACGTTTTCTCAGTAAGGCACAAAGCCTTCTTCTTGTGCTTTGGAACCAGCACTTCAGCACTAGGCTTGGGAGCTATTTTAAACAATGAAATCACAATCAAAAGGCACAAAAATGTGGCACTAAATAGACTGTAAAAAGAACGCTTGTCTCTAGGATGAGAGCTGAGTCAAGAAACGAGAGTGTTTCCTTGTTTAATCTCATGTCAGACTCGTATCTTGGGCCACTCTGAACATGTCTGTGAATGACTGCAAAAGGTCATTGTACAATATGTCTCACTAAAAATGAATGAAATGCGCAACAGTAGCAAGTTCTCTGGGCGATCCAGGAGATTTTTAGGCTATGGTTATGCTGATGGTTAAGGTCACAGGATCTGGAGTCAGGTAGGACTGGACTCCTGCCTGGTGGTGTGACTTTGAGCAAGACACTTTTCTGTACCTCAGTGTTCCTCATCTGTAACGTGGGGATAATAGTAGGTGCTATCACATGCATTGGTTTTCAGGACTAAAGATGATAGTGTTTATAAAGGGTTTAGTTTAATGCCTCAAAATGTAGAGCTAGCCCTGATGGTCTAGTGGTTAAAGTTTGGGTTCTCACTGCTTTGGCGGCCTGGGTTCACTTCCTGGTTGGGAAACCATACCGCTTGTCTGTCAGTAGTCACGCTGTGGCAGCATCTCACATAGGAGAATTCGAAGAACTTACAGCTAGATTATACGACTAAGTCCTGGGGCTTTGGGGAGAAAAACAAAAGAGGAAGATTGGCAACAGATGTTAGCTCAGGGTGAATCTTTCCCAGCCAAAAAAAAAAAAAAATCACATTATTTAAAAAAAAAAAGTATTAAGTGCTCAATAAATGTCAGTTATTGAATTTATTATTTCATTGGATTCATCAAATACGTGGACATAGGGAACCATTGATTCACGGGAGAGCCCACCATAAGATTCAGGGCCTAAAGAATAACTCAAAGAGGAAAGAGATTATATAGGCTGAGACATTTGGGAAAATCTTCTTGGAGGAAGCACTTGATACGGTTTTGAGGGATAGCTGAAATTTTCCTGGAGTGGAGAGGAGTCCAGAGGATGCTAACGGTATGAGTAGAGGCATGAGGGCAAGCTCGTACCTGGCACTTTTGGGAGACGTGCAAGAGGATGGCTTGCCCATTATTTAGGACAGTGAGGGGCACATGCCAGGCAAGTGGGTTTGGAACACTCTTAGGCAGAGATTTAAAGGCCATTCTTTGGGTGGAGGCCTGAGACCTGCTCCTGAGGAAATGAGAAGCAGGTGAGCTGCTTGAAGCACCACTAGGAAAGCTCACAAGTCGTTTCCTTTGACCCAAAAGTACAGTGTGATTTTCATCTCTTTAGAACTGGAGGAGGGTTTTCTCTTCTCAAAATGCCCTTATTTTTGAAGTTTCTGTCTGGATAAGGAGTGACCAGCATGTTTCAAAGGCGTGATTCAGCTATCTTAAGGATGTTTTTCTTCCCTCCCTAGAAACACTGTGGTTTCACTTTGCAGGCTTAGAAGTAGGTACAGAAATACTTAGGCTCATGATAAGAATCATATATTCAAGGCCAACCAGTTGCTGTTTGCTGTGAAGACACTCTGATGCTTAAGGCTGTGTTTGAGCCCTGGGCACATTCCTGCTTCTCCTGAGTTTGTCAACACTCAACCTCTGGTTCCTGGGATTCACATACCTGTCACTCAAAGTATTGGATATGCATTCATCAGCCCCCTTTATAAAACTCTTCAATGGTGGCTGCTTGCAGTACACTGAGGGATGGGATCATTGAAATGGGAGCATCTATCAATGTTGCCGGAATGAACTTCTCCTATTCCTTTGTGTACTTTATGTGTGGATCCTTTCTTGTGGTCCTGATGCTACCCATCAAGTCTCTGACAGCGTCATCAGTCACTGCAAAAGGCCAGTGTGCACACAGCTTTTGCCTTTTTCTTTTTTTCAGAGGTTTGTTTGTTTCTTTCTGGTCAGTAAGAGGGAGTACAAGTCTGAGGAGTGAATGCCTCCTACACATCGCTTATATCCATTTCTCCCAGGACTACAGAATCGTAAACCTTAGGAGGAAGTGAAGAGATCTTTAGTCTCTCCCTCTGCCTCCACTAGGATTAGCTAGAGGGATCCCATGAAACGATGCTAGGCTGAGCAACTGCTCACCACCACACCAGGCGCTCTGCTCCCTGCACCGGTGTGGAGGAGCACAAGACGTGAATTATAAACTGAGCCCTCACTCACAGAAGAGTGGTGGAAAATTGTAAACTATCTAAATAAATAGTCACAGTAGTGGACGGTAAGTGCTTTAATAGAATGGAGTATGGTGGAGGTTACACTCCAATCCCCATTCCATCCACGTATTAAATTATTTTCTTTTGTGCCGTTGTGGTGTTACAAAACATTTTTCCTTTTCATTAGCACATATTTTCACTCATAATGATTATAGCATATTTTTGCATTAACTAAAAACTTTCTAACTTCTCAGCTAATTTACCTGGGTTTTTGTTTTGTTTTATTTTTTTGGCTAATTTCCCCCCCCCGGCTTTATTGAGGTATATAATTGACAAATAAAAACTGTATACACTTAAGGTGTACAACATATTTTGATATAGTACATACACATTGTGAAAATTCTTTTTTGTAAATTTAGCTGAGCGTGCCTCCATTTTTCATATTCTAACAATCATAAGTTAGAACGTAGGTGATTCTAGAATTTTCCTCACTAACAATTCTGTGAATTTGGACAGAATTTTATCTCCTGCCACCTCAGGTTACTTTTCTTCATGGTGGCTCAGTATAGGCAACTTGACAAATATTATCCCCGCTTCTTGGAAGGGAAAAGCAAAGTACAGATTGGTCACTCTCTAGCCCTCTGGTCTGCATACAGGGTGAGGGCGAGGGTAGGTGAGGATTTGTATGCCTCTCTCATATGCATCTCACAGGAGTGAGCAGTCATAACAAGCCAAACTTGGAGATGAGAACAACCTGGCTTGGAATTTCTCTTCTGACTCCTACCACCTCTAAGGCATATGGATGATTGCTCAACTCTTCTAAGTTTCCATTTTCTCGTGTATAAAATAGAATAATGATACCTCCTTTGTACATCTCAATTAAAAGTAGTTCTCGGTCTTGTTGGGAAACAGGTCTGATTCCCGGTTCTGCATCTCATCCTCTAGACCTTGCTGCCTCCCGTTCTGTTCTTGTGGTTGTCACTGTGACATGGAGGATGTTTTTATGACTGCAGGGAAAGGAGATGGAGGAGTTTTGGTTTTGGGTTACAATTTTGCGACAGGTGGTAGAACCTGGCAATTAGGAGAATGATCCCTGGAGTTCAGCTGGTCTATTTTTCTTGTGGTATGACGTTGGCCAAGTCACAACACCCATGAGCCTCTGTTTATTTGGTAGGGGCATTGTGCTTATCTCACAGAGTTTTGTAAGGATTAAATGAGATGAAGACTAAAGTGCTGGGTACCTCCCTAGGCACGTTCTGTGTGCTGGGGAAAAGTAGCCGTGGTTAGTGTTTCTGCCTATATCATCTTTTCTTAACCTCTATTTACCTTTCCTTGACTGCCATGGGAAGACAATACTAATTTCCTTTCAGGCTTATGTAAAACAGGGAGCAAGCTTGGGGCCTATTCTCACGGGTAGCAATAAGAAGACGTCCAGCAGAGTTTCAAATTCAGACATGCCGGGGCTGTCCTGTCGTGTATCCTGCCTGTTCCTCCCCAGAGGGCCTGTTACTGCCTCCTCTGCACCTTCTCCGGCCCTGGACCCAGTAAGGCCCTCCCTCCAGGGGAGGAACATTTTATACAAAAAGAACACAACAGCAACTTCTTCTGTCCTGTGGCATTTTCACCCACTGCCAGGTGCTACCTAGCATGTGGCTTTGATTGACAAGATTACTAATCCATTGTAATCATATTTTCATAATTAGTCCCTGTGAGGCCTGGCTGGCTGCTCTTGCCCAGGTAAACTCCTGCCTGCTGCGGAATGTTCTCACCAACTGTCACCTCCCCAGGAGGGAGCTGTCGGTCTAGCACCCACAGCTGTTGCTAAAATTGCTTTTGTATTCTCCCCCATTTTCCCGTTTTGGTGCTTGGCTGCTAGGAATCCTTGCTTGATTAAAAGTTACAATTATTGACTCCAGACCCGAACAGATACCAAAAATGGCTTTAGTTTTTCCACCTTCCTGATCACACACTGCCCATTCCTCTGCTGCGGTTCCTTCCCTTACAGCCTCCCTGCACGCCTCCCCCAAAATCCCTGCGGCAAGGGCGAGGGGGAACTTTAAAGGCGTTTCTGAATAAAAGAACACACGGCGGGACTTCAATTATTTACCAGGCAAAGTTTTGGCAGGCACAGGAGCCTTTCCCTGTTTGTCTTGCTGAAGACGGCAAGAAGAGCGTTTTTGAAGGTTGCGCTTGGTCCGGTCACACCGACCGGTTTGGCCACTAACGGTTGGTGAACCTTGGACCCTTCCCCTGCACTCTGACCCTGCCCTGATTCAGCAAATGGTAACCAGGGTGACTGTTGCTCATTGAGCCCTTGCTGCAGGCCAGGTACCATACTAGGGCTTTTATTCTTCATCTTGTTCATCCTTGCAGCACCTTAGGAAGTAAATACTGGCTTGTTCTCTCCCTGTCACAGATAGATGAGGAGCCAAGGTGCAGACAAGTTAGGTGACTTGCCCAGGGCCCCTCAGCTAGAAGGCAGCACACTTGGGACTTGAGCTGGGTGTGCTATCTCCAGGGCTGGTGGTCGTAAACATGCTCCGCTCTGTATTAAGTGTGAGCTAGAGGTACCAGGGACCAGCATGACCTGGAGGAGGTGGCAGTCTTAGAGGAAAGGGGAATGAGAAGGCTTCATAGAGGTGGCCTTGGGGACAGGGCAGGTTCTTAGTCCCTTTTTGGTAACTGGAGAAATGCAGATGTGTTTCCTTGAGCCCTGGGCAGGGCCAGAGGAGGAAACTGCCGTGGGACTAGCACAACGACTCGTGGTTTCCGTCACTGGGCTCAGGTAACATTGAATCTGCCGTTGGGCTTGTGTCCCCAGACTCAGCCTGTGGCTCTCATGAAGTCATCTCCATAGTGAAAACCAGAGTGTCACCGGCTCCTGCTCTCACCCACAAAACCCACTCAACTATTTCTTGGAGTCTGCCGGTGTTGATCCTGGCAAACCAAGTCATCTTTACTTAGGGGATGGGAAGAAATTTAGGGGGTTCTGTTTATTTGCTAACATTTATGGAGTGCTTGCTGAATGCCTGACACTCTGGTACGGGTTTTACATACATGATCTCATTTAATCCTCCTTTCATCCATTCTGGTAGGCAGGCACTGTTATGCCCATTTTCTAGTGAAGAAACTGAGGCTTGGCAAAGTGAGGAAACTTGGCCAATTAGATGGTAAGTGGTGGAGCCAGAATTTGAACATGGATAGAAGATCATACTCTTAAGCACCATTTTGTTATAATAAATTGTGTATATGTGCATGTGACAGAGAAAGCACAAGTGTGTACTGGCTTCGTTGATTGATTAAGAGATCTCATCACCAATGGAAGTATTGAATATTTGACTCTTCCTTTCTCAGTGAAGCCCTCTGTCCTCTTTATGCCTAAAGCTTGCCTTATTAATATAACAATGGCTTCTAAGAGTTAATACCTTTGAAGTCCTGGGTGAACACTGCCAGTTGAAGTTTGCATCCATTTGGGTTTCCAACAAATGCGAGTTGGTACACTAACCTCAGGAGGGCTTATCTTCATCTGGTTAAGCACTCAGGGGTTGAAAGTATATTAAGAAGAAAATTGTACTGTGGATCGAAGGAAAATTGTTGGTTCCTCGCAGTGACCAATGTTCTCCCCGGAAGATGTCCTAACTACATCCTACCGGTCTGCCTATGCAAAACCGTATGCAATGGTGAATTTGCTTTGTCCAAAAAAAAGAAGGGGAAAAACAAAGTGTTGTCTTCTCAGTACGGACTGCAGAGCTACAGCTCAGGGCATAGGAGTTGTTGAGAAAACATGGATGTTAGTATCACCTGAATTTCCTAGTAAGGTGGGGAGTCCAGCAGGAAGTACTTCGGAAATTAGGGTGGACAGGTGGAGCCAGGTTCTTAGCCCTGGTTTGGTTTTGAATACAGCATCTACTTGGGACCATGTTCAGAGTACATAGTCAAACAGAACTATTCCCTTATGGTCTTAAATGATCTCATAATTTGACAGTGGAAATTTAGATAGCCTTCCCAAGCACCTAAAATGTCACATTAACTTGAATTGTTTGCATCTATAGGCTTCTTCATCTGTGGTACAAGGGGAGCCAGTTAATGGTAATTATCTACCTTTTGTTTCCTCCTGTCACCCTCCTAACTTGCATAATTTGCCCTTAAGTATTTATGGGTGTACGAAGAAGTGCCTGACATGCCTGTAAATGATTCCCTCATGCTTTTGGTCTTGTCTTCACATTCCTCAGCGATGTCCATCTTTTACCATTATCACTGGTGACCTTGGTAAGAATTAAGCAAGTTCAAACAAGCTCATCATGAGTCTATTATGTTTGAGACAATGTACTAACATCCAGAGTCCCTAGTCTTGTGGCCATTCCACTGAGGGGAGGCACAAACAGATGGATCCCTGAAGAAGAGGCTTTCAATTGAGATGCCGAGAGGTGCAAATCCTCACCATACATTAATAGGACTGTGTTCCCTGCCCAAAAGGTCCTGCTGCCTTGCTAAGTTGCATAGTGTTGCCTGACCACTAAATCAACTACATGCACCTCTTAAAGCCACTCTTCCACCTTCTACCTGCTCCGTATTGCTCAAACACAAATCCATGTTCCAGCCCTTGTTAGGTGTGAGGTGGGTGGGGGTAAAGGGCATCAAACTCCCCTATTACCCTGAGTTTTTTCCTCTAGGTTCCCTAACACATAATTTTTAAATGCCACCCCAAACTCTTACAGACATGCCTAGAAGTTGTATTTATATATGTATATACACACGTGTGTGCATGTATAAAACACATACATATGCACCTATGTATACATATGCATAAATACTGTACTCTCTCTCATTCTTTTAAGATGCTTTTGGGGGACTTTCTGTGAAAAGAGACTCTGGAAGATTAACTCTGCAAGTTGGGGCTCCAGATCATTTGTGGCTGTACCTCAGAGGTGCTCCTGGGCTCCAGAGAGCCAGAGGAAGGAGCTCCTTCAGTACCATGATTCCTGCAGTAGTAATGAGCTGTGTATGGAGACTCCATCATGGAAGCACTATGAGTAAAGCATGCACTTCCAGTAGAGGTTGTGGGGTTTCTCACAGAGGCGTGTCCCACATTTTGTCCGGAATGCTCTTCCCCTTGAACTTTGCACAACTGGATCCTTCTAATTACTTCTTAGCTCAGATGTCACCTTTTAGTGAGGCTTTCCTTTACCCTCCAACTAAAACCATGCCCTCATCCAGTCTGCAATCTCTATCATTTTACTCTGTATCATTTTTAGTGACCCTTATCATTGTCTGAAAGGACCTCATTTTATTCGTTCACTGATGCATCTTTCTGGGCATATTCCCCACCCTGTACCACATACTAGAAAGAAAGCTCTGTGGAGTCATTGCCAGTTTTGTTTCCACCACCAGAAACAATACCATACCTAGCACGTAGTAAGGGCTTAATAAATATTTGTTGAGTGAATGAATGAATGATCCCCTCCCCTACTTATGTTTGCCAGGTGACTGGAGGGTATTAGGTATGCAGCATCTGTTGTCTTAGACTAATCTCAACCCTCTTTGGGAGAAAATAACTGCCTCTTTTAGGACGGCACCTACATTGTCGTTATATTCTGCACCATGGAGCTAGGCCATTCAGCCTGAAATATTAATGGCCTGGGGAACTGGCCATCCCTGTTTCGTAGCTGCTTTGGCTGCACTGACTCTTGAGTTTGGAAATGATTGCCATTTTCACTCCTCATCTGCTCCTTTGCGGGGAGGAGCCCTGCTATTGACGGAAATGTCTTGGTAGTTCTTTGACTGCTTTCCAGGAGGCAGGGGCTGAATTCCTGGAGAGCAGAAACTTATGGAAGGTGGCTGTGAATTTAGGGGTGATTCTGCCCCCAGCTGGAGCCTGAGCATCCCGGTGCACATGACAGGCAAACTAGTGATGGGGGCAGCAGGACACAGACTGTGGGACCCGGAAATGTGTCCTTCCAGAATCGAAGGCTGTCGTTTCTCGGTGTTTGAGAAACATCAAGAATGTTTGAGAAACATCAAGAAATTTTGTTTTTTTCCTTTCCTTTTCTTTTTCCTCTGCTCCCTGATCATGTTCATGGTCCAGATGCTTAGCCACACTACCTTACAGAAGGTTGGCAAGTCACACTACAAACTAGAACTTGACGTATTCTGAATTGGTGTGAAAATCAGATGAAATCCCTGGGTTTAGGTTAAGTTCTCTTAAGTAAGTTTATAGAGCAGAAATAATTCCTGAGTACCTTATAACTTAATAGCTATTCCATATTCATTATAGAATTGAATTCTTAAAAAAAACCTGTGAAGTGCAGAGTGATTTGTTTTCTTTTTATCTCCATCTTAAGGATGAGAACACTGAGATTCAGACAGCATGAATTTTCCAATGGCAGGCAGCTAGAAAGAGGCAGGACTGGAACTGAAATGCTGGTTACAAGATTCCATGGCCAATATTCTTTTTATTATGCCCCAGTTGCCTTCTAGAACTCAAATTGGAATTTACTGCTTTAGATGTTAGCCCATTAGGAAAGTGTAATTTTTGTGGTTTAATTTTATAAGACATTTTAAAGGCACAAGCAAATAGCAAGAAAAGCAATGTTTAGGGAGCTCTCTAAAGGGGCCATGCAGCAACATGCGTATTCATGAACATGCATGTGAGTGTGCGTGTGAGTGTGCGTGGTGGAGGGAAGCGTGGCAGAGGGATTGTTTCTGGGTACATGCAGAGGGTCAATTGTGGAGAGAAAGGTTCAGATTTAGGAAAATGTAGTAAAAGTTTTCTTGGTACTGGAATTCTCCACAGTCCTCAGGCTTGGACATCTTTGCCATTTCCTTCCTAAAGTATTTCATCTTGTCTACTGCTAATTTTATAATGGAATTATATGTGTGATAACTACCTTTGGGGACTGAACAGGTCTCCAGTTCCATTTATATTAGCAAAAGTATCTCAACTCTAGGAAACTATTCCATTAACTCCAAGAAAAACTCATTGTAGATTATATCTTGGTGGCTAGTGCTTTGTGTGTGTGTGTGTGTGTGAAAATGTGGAGTGCTCACTATGTGTAAGGCATTGTGCTAGGTGCTTGTAGATGCATATATAAGTTAGGCACAGTACCAGCCTTCAAAGAGATTGCATTCTAGTAGAGGCATTAATATAAGGAGATAAATAATCGTAATGCATGATAGGGTGAGTTGTTTCATAGGAGATTTGCAAGGACCACCTGGGGTTCAAGAGATGTTAGCATCAGATCTGATGGAATGGGTGGTTTTGAAATGGCCCAGAGGGAGATATATTTACACAGTCAGATATGGGAAGGGTACCCTAAGCAGAGAGAGCTGAGTTAACAAAGACAGCAGGAAAGCAAATAGACTTATTCCGAGAATAGTATATTAATTTGGTTGAAATTTAGACTATTCCTAGAGCAGTGTTTCTTACCCTTTTTTGACTAGGGATCATCTAGGCAACATACCTCATAGTCCACCCATCCCACCAATGCCTATTCATGGGAATTCCATTTATCCACATGTGCACATCTGTGGTAGCTTTTCAGTGTTGTATAGCAGCCAAATAGTTTAGTGGAATACTGAATTAGAGTCCTTGTGAAACTCTCCAAAGGACTTAATTACAGCTTACTACTACCTAATTTGATCTGCTCACCTTACTAGTGGATTCCAGTAAAAATGTTCAGTCATAGGCATAAACAGTCATCTATGGAATTGATCATAATTAGCTCTTGAGATTTGAGGAAAGGATTTGCATTTTTGGATCAGTTCATGGTCCACTGGGAGATCCTTGAGACTTATCAATAGGCCATGGATCATACTTTGAGAAACAGTGGCTGAAACAGATGATAGAAGATAAAATAATCAAGACCGTGTTGTAGAAACTCTTTCATGCCAGAATGAAGAGTTGTACTTAATTTATACTTAATTTCCAATGAAGGTATTTGAATGGAGCAGTAGAATATTTTGAGGTTTCGTTTTAAGGAGGAAGTGGTGTTTTGGAAGGATTGGAGAAGGGAAAGGGTGGAATCTGGGAAACCCGGTAAGAAAGGAGTGTGCCCTGGGGAGTAGAAATGAGGAGACAAGTGATAGTAAACTTAGAGAGATAGAATCAACAGACTTGGCAAGTTGGGTGTATATTAAATTGTGGGAAAGAGGGAGCAGAAGGCTTGGCTAGGATGGCTGGAGACTTAGGAAAACAGTGCCATGAACACAAACTGGCAAGTGAAGAGGAAAAGCTCATTTGCTAGGGAAAACAATGAATTCTTTTAAAGAACAATTGCTGGGAAATTCAGAATTTATAAAAGAATTTCAGAAACTTTTAGAGAATATGTGGTGAATCGCATGAAAGAGTTTCAAATTTTCCAACAAAAATTTTGTCACAGCATATTGGTTAACCTTAAGGGACGAACGTCATAGAGCCAATCAGCACCTTTACTAAGATGGATATGGCTCAACATAGGTACCAAGGGTATTAGAAGTCAGGATACGTCAGGGAGTATTCCCCTCTTCCTTGACTAGATCATATGTAAAAGCATCATGACCACTTGCTACTCTCTTGGTTAGTTTTTCATGCAGAGCAATCTATAGAAGCTTCTGAAGTTCAAAAGGATCTCCACTAATTTCCCAGAAAAGGTTGACCTGTCCAATAGAACTGGTTGATAAGCTATGCGAAAGCCTATAGTTAACTGCACTATATCCTTCTGACAGCATTGTTCTGTTCCACAACTCTAGGGGGGCACCATTCCCTTGGGTAATCATGAATGATATCCTTTGGATTTGTGCAATATGGCAGCCTGGATTCCTATTGAACGTCTTCTTTTTTGAATGATGATTATTTGCTTTGGACTTTTTTGCATTTAAAGTAAACACAAGAGATCTGAGAGGACAGTGTCATTAGGGCAGAGTGAGTGCTCACGGGTCTGCTCCCCACTGCTTCATTCTCATCACATTTATTGCCCTTACCACGTGGTACTGCAAGTTCTCTGTTAACAGGCCCACTCCACCCTTCAAGGGTAGGGCAGAGCAGATGATGATGTAGGAGGATGTCCCATTGTTTTTTAGCCTGAGGACACAGGTTGAATGGAAGAGTGGGGGAAAAGGTCAGGTTCTTTCAAGTGGTAATTGTCTAAAAACACAAAGCTGTATCCAGCATCTGCGTTGGAAGGATAAGTTTGGGCCTAGTAAACTATGGAGTATCCAGGGCTTTGTGGATAGCAACAGAGGAACCACTCAGATGGAAATGAAAAGCACATCACAATTTCATGAGCTTAGTTTGATGAAGACTGATATTTAAAAGAACCCTCTTTTAACTTCAAATGCCTTTGAGAAAGTTTACAATCAAGCTCTTATTGGTAATTAATACCATGAATTAACTGAACGAATTGATCAAACTGTAATTTTCTTTGCCAGCCACCTGGGAGAAGGGCACTAAGGTGATGAGCAGGTGGGCTGGAAGACAAGGAGTGGGTTACATAGGTGGGGTTTTCGAACTGTCTGCAGACAGCAGCAGAAGTGAGGGAGATGGTATCTGCAAAGAAGGGAGGAGTTCAGGAAGTTTAGGCACTGAGCGAGCAAAGGTGATGTTGCCTACTTTATAATCTGTTAGAAGTTTTCCCTGCTAGGTAGGAAGTGCTGACAACTCCCATACCACCAGCCTACCTGACCCAAGCCTCATATCAGTTTACTTTTACAAATAACTTGAGGCGGTTTCCTGGACAAAGCCACAGAAGTGCTGAAAATTTGCTTTTGCTAGATTAGGAAAACGGATAGCCAAAGGTGAGGCACTTGCTCATGAGGAGCTCTGAAGAAACACATCTGCCAATGACTCATAGCTTAAAGGAAACTGTGTCAAGTAGGATCAGAGTAACCCGCTCCTGGGAATTGGCACAAATCCACCTGGCCACTGCCCTCAATTTTGTGATAGGCCATTTAGTACTGGTATCTGGCCAATGGGAAATATAAGCATCTGCATCTATGGAAGACAAGAAGGTGTTGAAGAAGACCAGGAGTTTTTCTAGAAGACGTGGCTTGAGAGAGGCACAGAGACTCTAACCAGGATGGGACAAATAGAAACCGATGCCTCAGTTACCAAGTGGACCAACACTGAAAGTGAGATGGATAATCCTTTTCTCTAGACTAGAGGAAATCACGGGGATGACTTGAGAGAGGAGAGACAATCCTCTTACTTTTTTAAGGTTCATTTCATGAGTTCAATTGTAATTTCCCTCAGAAGTGAAATTCTGAGCAAGTACCCGTGAAGGGCCTTCTCAGTGCTTGCTCACTCCAACATGGTGGGCTGGATCCTGTGATGGTTAATTTTATGTATCAACTTGGCTGAGCCATGGTGCTGAGCTATTGGGTCAAACATTATTCTAGATGTTTCTGTGAAGGTGTTTCATATTAAGATTAATATTCAAATCAGTGGACTTTGAGTAAGGCAGATTGTCCTCCCTCATGTGGGTGGGCCTCATTCAATCATCTGAAGGGCCTCAATAGGACAACCTTGACCTCTCCTGAGCTAGAAGGAATTCTACCAGCAGACAACCTTTGGACTTCAAGGTCCATCAGCTCTCCTGGGTCTCCAGCCCACCCCGGAGATATTCAACTTGCTGGTCTCCAAAATTGTGTGAACTGATTGCTTAAAATAAATTTCTTCCTCTCTCTCTCTCTATATGCATCCTATTGGTTCTGTTTCTCTGGAGAAAACTAATACAGATCCCATTAGACATTCTCTATCTGTTAGGGTAGACTATGTTCTGCTGTGGTAACAAACAACTCCCAAAAGTGACTTAATACAACAAAAAGAATGCTGCTCACTCCTGCATGCTCAAAGAAGGTCAGCTTGGGAGTCCTGCTTCTCTGTGACCCAGGTTGACAGAGTCCCATCTTCACATGAGAGGACCTTAATCATCATGGCAAGAGAAGGGAATATGGCTGTGTCTTAAAGTTTCTGCCAGGAGGCAGAAAATGTCACTTCCACCTTTTTTTTTTTTTTTTTTGAGGAAGATTAGCCTTGAGTTAACATCTGCCGCCAATCTTCCTCTTTTTGCTGAGGAAGAATGGCCTTGAGCCAACATCCATGCCCAACTTCCTCTGCTTTATATGTGGGATGCCTGCCACAGCATGGCTTGACAAACGGTGCTGTGTCCGCACCTGGGATCTAAACCAGTGAACCCTGGGCCGCTGAAGCAGAACGTGCGAACTTAACAGTTGTGCCTCCAGACTGGGCCCCACTTACACTTTTTTGGCTAATGCCTGTCACATGGCCACCTTTCACTTCAAGGGGAGCTAGAGAAGTACAATGCTACCTTATGCCAGAAGGAGAACAGAACTATGCTCCCAGATATTCTAAAACTTCCTCACTTACCTCCTAAGAGATTGTTATATAGGCATTTCTGAGTTTGGGTAGATCAAAAACCTGGAAGTGCTGGGTGGTTTTCCTGCTTGAGAAGGAATTCAACATGGAGGATAGTAAAGCTGAGAGGAGAGAAACTGAATGCTGATAATGGCGGAGGTCTTGGATCTGGTTGTGTCTGTAGCTACCCCAGAGCTTGTGAGTTACATGAGATGAGACAGTCCGCCATTTTTGTTTTCTTGTGCTGGTTTGCACTGGGTTTCTGTCACTTGCAATCACAAGTTCCCTCACTAATACAGTGGTGATTAAAAAAACCTTCATTTCTGGATTCTTGAATACTTACTGTTTCTTGAGCACCCACTGTACTTTTCTATTTTAACACTTGTACTGTTCCTTCTGCTTAAAATATCTTCCTTTCTCTTCCATTTAGTAGCCGAAATCCATCTTCTCCTTCATTTGGTTACTACTGCCTCCACAGAATGATCCCTAATCTACGTCCCTTCTATGTCCTCAGCCAAAATCAATCTTTTCCTTCTATGTTCTCATAGTGATGAACTTGAACTTCTGTTATAACATCTGTCATATTCTGTCTTGTACCAGCCAGTGCTGACGGAGCGCTTACTGTGTTCCGGGTGCTTGACATTCCTACAGACATAAATTCTTTTATTCCTCAAATAACCCAATACAGTAGGTACTGTTATTCCCATTTCACACATAAAGAAACTACAATTTGGGAAAATGGAGTGATTTCCCTTAAATCACAAAACGGGGAGCTGGCATTTGGAACCCAGGTCATCTGGCCCCAGAGCTCACACCATTCATCTTCATGGTTATTTGGAGACGTGGCTTGCCTCCTCTGCTAGACAGTATCGTGTCTGCTAGAAATCCTACAGTCAGATCAGGGCACACATCTAGCAAGAGTACAGGATCTTACAGCATGCAATTTGGGTGCTAAATTCATTCCTAGTTTCACCTTATGCTTCTTGCCCTCACTCTATTTCTTTCCTGATTTCTTCACGAACTTATTTTAAGTTTTTTTTTACTTCACTGCAGCATTTGTGTTTTTATAAGCCACCTCAATCCTAAAAACGTTGGAAATAAATAAATGAATAAATGAAAATAAAATGGTAGATTGTAAGTTCTTTAAGGACCAGCTTTGTTTATCTTGACATTTTCTGCAAGTCTTAGCTCTAGAACTCAGAAAATAGACTTTGAATTTATTTGAGGTGAAGTCTCCAGATTTTGGGAGGATTATGAAGTGTCAGACGTAAGGAAGGGGTCTGTGGTATGACTATGCCTAAAATTTCTGTGGGGGCGCTGGCAGGGTGTGATGAGGGTGGCGCTTGCCCTTTGCTGTACCAGAAAGAATAAAATAAGATGTTTCGCTTCTGCAGAGGAGAATTCTCTTTGCCACCCTGCTTTCTGGAGAGGTGAATATTTTACCTCCAGCGACATTCTGAATTCCTTGTGGAGACTGGAAACAGTGACTGGAAACTATTTTTGAGTCTTTTTTGTCACCCAGGAAAAACTAAGGTGCTGACTGACAAGAAGGGCTGTAGGTGTCTTTTGTTACAGCCCTTCAAGTTTGTGACTTGTTGGTGTGAAGGAACAGAATGCAGCTGGAGCCACCCTCTCGGCTTGTTCCACGCTGTGCCCTCCTCTGAGAATAATTTGGGACTTTTCTTCCATTGTTAGGCATTTCTTGGTAAGGACAGACAGAACTCGAGTTGAAATGTGTTAATGCGCACTTGCAGCTAGAATTAGGAAAGTGGCCATTTTTGGCCAGCGCTGGGAGAAATTAGCAGCTTCAGAGAAAGCAGCTCTTCCCAGACTGTCTCCAGAGCAGGAAAGAAGGACGAGATACAGGAAACAGTCTGATGTATTGTCTCTTTCTCTCACAGTCTCCTCCATCTTTTTCTTTTCTCTCTCTGACATGATTCCACTGTTCTAGCACTTTCCCAAATCCTGCAGTCACTGGATTTTAACTCAAAACATTTCCTGAATGCCCACATGTGCCAGGCACTGTGCTAGATCCTGGGGCAGTCACGAGACATAGAAAAGCTGCTCTGATTGAGTCAGTTTGTCATCTGGGGCATGATCGTTGCTAGTGCTTTGAGCACAGTTGGCAGACAGGGATCAGTAAACACCAAAATAGCAATGTAGAGTAACTTGCATGGAGAACGTTGCCTCATGTGTGTATATCTAGGTGAACACAGAGGAATATGGTGACCCACTTAAAAGTTCTTCTCTATGTTGGTATTTTAAAATATTCAACTTTTAAATAAACCACTCTCTGTATTTAGCCTTCTGCAGAATAAAATACATCAGAAAATGAACAACTGACTACAGTTCAGGTACAATTCCTGCCTATCCACAGGCAGCATGGACTGGACTGTCTCTTGTGGTTGTGCAGTTTTGTAGTTCTA
This sequence comes from Equus quagga, assembly GCF_021613505.1. Taxonomy (NCBI): domain Eukaryota; kingdom Metazoa; phylum Chordata; class Mammalia; order Perissodactyla; family Equidae; genus Equus; species Equus quagga. Next base: position 65,763,902 of record NC_060273.1, on the reverse strand, counting down.
TATACAATGTATCAAGCTCTCTTCCTTTCTGTCCTTCTCTATTTCTTCATTATGTTTCTCTCTCTCAATCCCAGTCTTTTCCCACACGTCCCCCAAGATAGGCAAGTCCTTTCAATATTTTCTCTTCTTTTGAGCTTCCTGTGTGAAGGAATAGAGATAATCTGAAACGTGAAAGGCGAGAACCATGGCAATGCGTTTCAGCCATCCAGACTGCCTACTCAAGACTCGACCAGCGAAGGACGTTTCCTCTGGTGTGGCTGGAGAGCAGCTAGAATACAGTGTGGAAGGACACTTGTACGCTTTGAGGAAAACTGAAAGAGTATTTGTGGGTGGGGAGTTGCAAGTAGAAGATAGTAAAGTCTATCTTTCTCAAAGGATGTTATTTAGACTATTTAAAAATATCTATATAAGCCTCAATTACACAATAATCAGAGGTTTAAGGCAGACTGTTGGTTTGTTGATCAATCATAGTTCTGTCAGGACAAGGATGTGACACTCAAACAGGGTAATTCCGGTGAGTTTAATAGAGGGAAAGGCTAGGGGAAACCAACAAGGGATGGCACAGCACCTTAGGGTTAGCAACAATCGGGAGATATAACCACCCTTAGCCCTGAAAGGTCTAGGGGAAGAAGGATTTACTGGAATCTGAGAAAGTATGGACTGTCTGAAAGGTGCTGTGGCCTTTGATGGAGAGATTATACAGAAAGGCGTCCAGAAAATACACACTGTGATCTCACTCTCTGATTTCTTGCTGGTGCCTCCCATTGTCTCAACTCACTAGAAGCTGGAGCCCAAGGGATTCTGTTAATTCAATCAAAAGTCATCCTTCCAGGGCACAGAGCAGGATGGAGAAGGGTGGAGGATAGCTCAGGAGAGACAAAGGGAAAAATAACAAGTAGTTTGCCTATAGGGAAGCAAAGCAATATAGCAAAAAGGCAATTTGGTTATAAATGAGAAGATGTTATCAGCTCTGCCATTTACTGGTCAGTTGACTTTGGAAAACCACTTCATCCTCTGAGCCTCAGTTTTGCCAGCTGTAGCATGGGAAGAAATAACCCTTGTCTTGTGAGGCCAAATGAGTTATGAGATAATACTTTTAGAACAATGTGCTTTGAAGGGAAGAAAAAAAAATCCCGAAATTATGAAAATCCATCAGCAACACAGTTGGCATTTAATCCACTTATTTTGAATTGTGTGGATATAACTTAAGTCACGGTAAGATCCTCTAGATTCTATCATTGGCTTTGGAACAAAGCAGAAATAACAAGCCTACATTGACCTCAAATGAGTGTTTCCAGCTCTGCTCTAATATGCACTCTGCAAAGTGCTTGTCTTTTTCAGAGGAGAATTTCAGAGGTCAACACCACCCATGCCTCCTTGTCTCCTCTGAGCACACATGGGAGATAGTCTTTGCCTTGGGAGCAACACATACTCCTTGGCTCCATTAAGGTTGAGGAGAGAAGGAGCCATGGGTAAGTGTTCTCTGTACTGGTTAACATTTTTAGTCAATGCTTGATCCTCATCTCTAGGAATTAAACACTTGATTTCTTCCAAAACTTAGTGCAGTAGATACCTATTAGGATATCTGCTCAGTCTATGACCTTTCTCTGAAAACTGCCTCAGAAGGCCTTGGCAGCCATGTTGTTACTATGTGCCCTGATAGACAAAGATGATGGATACCTGGCCCAATAGTCTCTCACCTTGGAGGCCAATTCTCTGCTAGTTGTTTAAACTTAAGTCAAACTTGGAAGCCAGGATGCAATCATGGCCCGCTATGTTCATGAAGGAGCAGAGGAGCCAGTCTACTGAGAGAGAATGCAGCAGCTGGATGAGGAGATGAAGTAGAAGAGAGACTAGGAAACTGTTGGAGAGAGTGACGGAGCGCGAGTGTGAAGCATGTGCATGAGACGGAGGAGGCCACTGCCTTGGTTCTTGAAGGTGTTCCATGTTTCAGTTCCTGTCAGCTCATGAGGCCTCACCACAGTAACATCACCTGCCCCCAGCATGGCGGGTTAGAGGGGTTTTCTAATGCTGGGAGCTGAAGGAACCCTAGGAATTCATGATGGGTAATGAATACCCCTGGGAATTCAGGAACAAGCCTGAGAAACCAACCAATGGGCTCTGTTTCCTTCTGAAGAACTTTGTTTCCATCTCTTGGCCCCTTCAGAGAAAAGCCTTCACCCAGAAAATGGAAAGTCATGGCCAGTGGCTCCCAGGGGCCCCCCTCAAGGTCGGGAAGCAGAAAACATTCCCTGCCAGATACCTGGAAAACCTGTGGCCCAGTGATTCTTGCAATTTCACAATTACATGAAATTACCAATAAAAAAACCCTCCTGCCATAAAACAGTGTGAACTTATCTACCTCCTGAGCATATTTACCATCAACAGCTTTAGAGTATCAATTAAGTTCTCCGCACATTACCTCAGCCTCTCTCTCTTAAACATCCACACTTTATGACTCTGTATACTCAGAGCAACAACAGAAATTATCCTTTAATTAAGCCAACCCTATACCTTTCTCGAGCATTTGTGCACATATACACATGTCAACTGGAGAAAGGCCTTGTGGGTTTATGCTAGTTCCAATAAAAGTCATTTATTCAGTCCATAATTATTCCCAATAATAATAGTAATAAAAAAATCCCTTATGTGTTTATGTACTTCTGGTTATAAAGCATTTTCTCAATCAAACTTTCCGCTTGTTCTGTGAGGTCGATGCAACTGAGACCATTCACTCTTCTTTACGTTTATTAATCTCAGCAATGACACTTTCCACGTACAAAGGGCTGATTCTGTGTTGGGCACTATGTCAGGTCTTTTCCAGGCATTTTCTCGTTTAAGCCTGATGAAATAAGTATTATTTGTTTGCAGACTAGGAAACTGGGGGTTAAGCAATTTTTCAAAGGCAGTGCAGCTTGTTAGTGGCGGGGTTAGGGTTTGAAGCTGGATCTGAAGGAACCGTGCTCTTAACCACTATTCAACATGGGCAACTTATTTTTTTTTTCACCTTCCTATTTCTAGTCATCTTGGCTAAGCAAATTTTTCGTTAAAAATGATTTCGCTGACAATAATCATTTATTGACCATTCACTCATCCATGATTCATTTAACAAACATTTAACTTCCTATTGTGTTTGTATTATATGGGATATTTTTCCAGGTTTAACTTGTTAACTCTTACAATAATCCTGATTTGGGTATTACCATCCTCAATACATAAAAGAAGAAACTGACTCTCAGATTTTCTTGCCCCAAATTGATAAGTATTAAGAAATGTTGGATTTGAACCCAGGGCTATCTGATTTCAAAGTCTGTGTTCTTTCCATCACACTGAGAAAACTGGAGCCAGAAGTGGTTCACCAACCAGACTGGATCTTACAGGACTTGGCCCAGCTTCTCTCTGGTCTTCTTCCCACTAACTACAGTGCCTGTCCATTCTTATTCGCTAAATGAGTAATGAGACAGAGCCTGAGAAGAGCTATTGGACCTTTTTTATAGTTATTACTTCTTCAGAATGGACCAGTGATGAGATGAGTGTAGGGCTGTGTGTCCAGTGAGAGGGCCCAAGAGTGGGCTGTTCTTTGGTTGGAAAGGTGAGGTGATGGGGTGTGGTGGGGAAGTGGGGGGGGGGGGGGGGGGGAGAAGGCCAGACAAAGAGGGGAGAGAAATGTGGAAAAGTGACAAGAGGACAAGAATGGGAATACGGTGTCTTGAAACACGGAGGCTGGTTACTGACAGTGAGTCAGCATGAATCCAGGAATAAGACTCAGGGTGAGAGAGACTAGGTCAAACAGGCAATTTCTTTCATGGTTTCACTGGGGGCTAGAAATGAAAACCTCATCATTATCCAAACACAACACTAACATGAAGGGGTGAAATAATTTATCCTTAAATAACAGGCTGACCTATTCAGAACTGTAATTTTAATGTAAGACTAACCTTTGAAAATAGATCAAGTGATATAAATTATTAAGGAGAAGTCGTTCATCAGATAGATGGTGTCTATTAGTAATTTTATGCGTAAAGAGTGATCTCCTGAAGTACAGTTGGGGCTGCCTCTGCACAGAAAAAAATGAAGAACCCAGTTACCCTTTCGTGACATGTACGGCTGATTTTAATCAGTATTTCTCCTGTCAAATGAAATGAAAAGACTGAAATATGATCTCTTCCGTGTATGTACACTCCCTGCCTCCTGCTTCCACCCAGGCAGCTGCATCAGGAGTTCTGTTGGAATGGGGAAAATGCAGACACCCATTTCTAGCAGTTTTTTTTCCTCCTCTAATGGGAAAATATCTAAATCGGTTGGTCAAAGCACAAATATTTATTGAGAATCTTCTGGCTGTCTAGCACTAGGTTGAGTGCTCTGTGAGAGGGAGGAGGCAGGAGAGTCTAAGGCATTTCTTGTCCTCAAGGAGAACAATGTCATGGACTGGAAGGGACCTAAATTAAGTGTAATCCTGCTATTCCTCTTGTAGCTAAGTGAGTTTAAGCAAGTTGCCGAGCCTCAGGTACCTTGTCTGTGAAATGGGGATGGCCTTGTTATCTAACTCATGGGATTGTCACGTGTCATGGGGCTACCTCTGGAAAGAACAGCTCACGGAATCTGGCATGTATTCAGGTATGTAAAGAATGACATAAAATAGTTAATTATTACTTTTTCTGTCTTGCCACTGTCTTGGGTGGGAGTTGCTTTTCTTCCCACACCACCATCCAGCGCCATTCCTCAAGGTGTTGGGGGTTTACACTTCCTCTCCGGAAGCTGTAGGTTCATGATGAGCACCCCACCCCAAACTATTGAAAGAGAAGTTGTCCGTGTGGGGGAAGTTGGATGGGGATCAAGCAGAGTCTGAGGGCCCAGAGAGATGACACTTGCTGGCTGTGATCAGTGAGAGGTCCCCCAGGGCAAGGACAACTTATGGAAGTCCCACAGCATTGGCCATGTAGGGGGTCGCCCAGATGGAGACTGGGCAGACATGGGAGGAGGTGGATGCTTTCTGGAAGGGAAGGTGCGTGATCCATTTTGGTGACAATGATCACCCTCAGGTGGCTCTTCCAGGTTCAGTTCCTTCACTTCCAAGTTCCACTGAGCTCCCCCTCACCATGCCCTCCTCCCCTTTCTTCTTATCTCAGTCTACTCAATCCTTATTTAGAAGATCACTATGGACAGCAATTTCTCTTTCAAATCTTTCTTTTTTAGGGTACAAACTTTGTCCCCAGTGCTTCAAGGCTTAGATATGTGAACATCAAAATGCCTGGCTCTTAAAACTCAAAAGGCATGCCTTAGAAACTCAGAAACAGATTCTCTAATTTTCTGCTCTGTCAACTATTCCGTGATGCAAAGAATCCTTCTGAGTAGATACTGGTGTGGGGGGTGCTCAGAGGGTGTGGAGACCTTGGGGGAGGGGTTCTCTCTGTGTATACCTCAAGACACTATCCTGCAAAACTGTTGTCTCCTGCTCCTTCTTCCCCTTCCCTCCTCTTCATTATTATTATTATTATTATTATTATTATGCCTGCTTGAAAAGAAAAGTCAACAGAAGTTTAGAAAAGTTAATCCTGGTCAGTTGGGTGTTCCAGGACAGAGATGCTGAGACTGAATTCAGAGCTCAAGCAATTGGTAACTCCCAGGAAAGGCACAAGGGGAGGAAGCGGATTGATCGGGCAAAGCTTCAGATAGTGGTGTTCATCTGACACCTGTGAAAGGAGAAGGGGAGGAAACCGGATTTTGAGGAGTGAAAGGCTCGGACCACAGTGCATATCTGACAGAGCTGGGGAGCTCCAGAGCATAGATTGCACTCTCCTCCAGTAGAGGAGTCCATGTTGAGCAGAAATGGCAAGGCGCTTGTGCCTGCACCGTGTTCAGTCATTGGCTGGAGCCTGCTTGGGAAAAGCAGGCATAGCTCAAAAGCTGAGGTGGATCCTGAAGGTGCCGTAGCTCTTGGCTATCAGGTAAATCCACTCCTTGCAGCTGAGTGGCAAGTCCCTTCTTGAAGAGAGATCTGTGTGGCACACACCGCCTTGGCTCTTTGTGGCCAGGTGAGCATCCATGACAGAAGTGAGGTTGGAACCTGTTGTCCTGATTCCTGGTCTAGTGTTGTAGACTCTCTACCTTGAAACTGTTGAGACAATCAGACTCCTACCAGATGGTATTAATTATGCATTCAGCTGCATGGTGTAGACACAGAGCTGCTATTTCAGAGATGTGAGAGATCTATGTGGATTATTATAACCAGGTACAGGCTCCTTTGGAGGAGCTACCTTGAGGCCAACAAACCAAGTCAAAAAGGAGCCACTGTACCTACAGCTACAATTATTCAAGTTGCCTGACTTCTCTGAGAGGGCCACATCCATACCTTGGGAGTTTCACACTATCTGGTCAAAAACAAAGATTTCTGGCCAAGCAGATGCTGTTAAGTCCTGAGGTTGGCTGGAATTACTCTTAGGCTGCTGACCTACGGATGACAAAGCATGTTTTCTTCTAATCATGTGGACAGAATCCAAATGATAGTGGATGGTCCTTGAGAGAGAATGGCCATGACTTAATAGGTGACTAAAGGATAAGTTTTTTGCAAGATCAGTGCAAAGGCCCTGACGAAGGGCCATGCTGGAAAGTGCCTGGACTTGGCAGCGTGGCTGGAGTTCCAGTCTAAGCTGCCCATGGCCGGCACCCAAACCTTCACATTCGTCACGCTGAAGGCACGTCTTCATACTGTCAGCATATTCTAGGGATTATTTAGATGTACTCACATCTCTGCATTTTGGTAAGAATAGGGATAATACCAAAAAAAACCCCCCACAAATAAAAAGCAATGCTGTTCACGGCCAAATCTTTATATAGCCAACATTTGCCAGGAAGCATTCAGAAATAGCTTTTGGTGGGAAGGGCATTGCTGTTGTTGCAGAATTTCAAACTTTATTAATAATCATAATAACCTCTTTTTTTCTTTGTAAAAGAAAAAAAAAACACCTCTCTTTTTTCTTTGCTGGGTAAGGAACTGTGTAAAGTATGTTTTCTTATTTAACCCTTACGACAGCCTGAAGGAGCAGGCAATGTTCCTTTTATTTTTCAGATGAAGAACCAAGGCTTATGAGATTAAGTAACTTGCTCGAGGTCACATAGATCTCAGAGTTTAGGTGTAAATCTCACTTTTCTGACCCCAATGCCCATGCTTTCATTCCCTATGCTAGATAACCTCTCTACTATTTAACAGAATCCAAAAAAAAACCCATAGAGTCTTATTTTGTCAATTTATAATCAACAACCTGATGCTCAGAGTTAGTGGTTGTCTGAACTAGAATTCTGCTCTCCTGCTCACGGCTCTGAGCCCTTTGCCTCCATTACACTGATCAAGGCTAGCAAACGCATGGCTGGAGTGTGCCTTCAATGCTCCTTGAGAATGTCGATAGATCTTTTTAGTTTGTTGAGGCCACGACTAGCCTGGCACAGTCTCTTTGCTTTCATTCCAGTTCAAGATGGCTATTTCTTATTCCTTCATCAGGGAGTTCCCAATCCTCTGGGAAATTGCTAAGGAAATGAACAAAGAGAGAAAATTGCCAAGATGAAGGAGGCACATCAAATTGTCCTCCTAGCCAATATTTATTTAATTTTATTTTATGATTTCCAAATCGCTCCAGAAGTAGCAGCAGAGGCTCCCCACGACACCCGTCCAAGACTTTGTGTGATGGACAAAAGCACACTTTAATTGAGAAACAGACTTCTAAGATTACTGTCAAGTGTTGATCAAACTTCTTGTATGCCAGCACTTAAAACATTTGGTCAGGATCTCCTCTTTCCTCCCCTCCTATCCGTTTCAGCAGCCGTGTAGTCTCTGCTTCTGTGCACTGTTATTTTTATCTGTAATTTTTGGGAAAGTGAAGTTTCAGCAGTTGAAGGATGATTTGGGGAGAGACATTTTTATTGCTTAAATGATTCTTTTCAGGGAGACAACTGAAGCCAAAAAGGGATCATTGCAAACCTAAAGGAGCTTGAGAAAATTTACACGCTCTTGGGTATTTTAAGCCTTCGGAACTATTTTGAGCGAAAAGACTTATTTTAGGCTTGTGGAGAGTCCTGTTTCATAAGAGCGGAGCTAGACTCCAGCCAGCTGGTATGGGGGTTGGGAGTGCTGGCTCTAGAACCATGCCGTCTGGGTTCAAATCCTACCTCTACCAGCTAGCAGGTGACTTGACATCCCTGTGCCTCAATTCCCTATCTCAAAAAGAGGGAAACAATACCTGTTAAAAATACTGCCTCATGGTATTATTGTGAGGGTTAAACGAGGTACATTCACATGCTTATAATGATCAGGACTACTTCAGTTGAAAGTGACCGAAGACATGGCCCAAACCGCTGTAAGCCAAAAGGCAATTTATTGCTCACCAAAACGGAAGTCCAGGAGTGGGGCTGCATTCAGGGCTCCAACAGTGTTACCAGAGCTTTGCATCTCTTCAGCAAGATGGCAACAGTAGCTCCAACCCCTGTGTCCTTTGAGGGAAAAAGTCATAGCTTTGGCTCTGCCTGGTCATCGTGTCCATCTCTGAACCAGTATTGAGGGAGGATCAGTTCATACGTGATCCTCCAATTGGTACAGGCCAGGGTCATATGGCTCACCTGAGGACCTGGATGTGCATTCAGATTTGAGAGAACCATAAGGCCTGAAAACGTGTGCATGCAACCCTCCAGAGGGGAATTGTGGTTGGTTACCAGAGGAGGTAACCAAAGCAGACTGTCACCAGCAGTGCTCAGCACATGACAGGCTCATCTGTAAATTGCATAATGAATGGTAGCTGTTGCCATTATTGTTATTATTGGCTGTCCGTGAGGAAGGGACCCCAAAGCCAAGTATCTTTGTGATATTTAGTGATTATATTCCATACAGGGAATTAAGAGACTCATATCTCACCCCAGCCAGCTATTTATTACCCCCTCTTACTTTTGCCTTTACTGTTTTCCTAATGTCATATTGGCCCTCCTCACTTTCTTGTTAATTATTAAAATACAACCTATCCTTCAAACTCCCCCACCCCGATGGAATCGTACCCAATGCCTTCAACCTTTTATCATCTCCCTCATCTCAGAAATGCTACAGCTCTCAAAGTCTGTACTGTAAGGCGTTGTGAGTGTGAAGTCTCTGAAAATTATCCAGCACTGTATCTTTCACTCAATATGTGACTCTAAAATACTCATAACTATGTAAGCATTCTACTATATCATGGTGGCTTAGATTGTGGGGCTTTCAGATCAGACCTGTCTTCTTCATTAACTTAATTTTGGAACTTAATGCAGATCATGGAACCTTCAAGCCTCAGTTTCTTCATCTGTAGAGGGAGGACAGTAGTTCCCACTACATGAGACGATGCATGTAAAGTGTGAACCTGATACGTGTCGCACACATAACTTATCTTCTTGTGAGCAACTTGAAAGTAGGGAATATATACCCACCCACCATCTTTGCTTCCCTAAACTTTAGCTATTTATATTATTTAAGCTGTGACAACAAGAATCACAGGCTATAAATAAATATAACATTCAAACTTTAGGTCAAAGTTTTGAGTTTTTCCTTTTTAATACAAAGTTCTGTGACTTTTTAAGGTTTCAAGGTCTTTTCTAGATCCAGGATTCTGTGAAGCAGCAGATCGGGAAGTTTCTGCCACATTGGCTTGGGTTTTGTCCTGGCGCCTCACTCCCTCTCCTGCTTCTGTGAATGCTGTACCTCACCCTGCACCTGGGAGGTGGGTGAGGGGAGATGTGGTGACAAATGGCTGAGCAATTTGTCCAGGCTGTGCCATGGAGCAAAACAAAGAGTGATGCATTATAAGAGCCTCAAATGTTCTTTGCCTGGAAATCACATACATATTAGATTTTGCTGAAAAATGACATACGCACATAGGAGCCATTAAGAATTCTCACGAAAGCAGGGAAGCAAAAAGGCCTGCCAACATCTTCTTAATAAAGTCCGGTTTCTGTTGGCTGTGCTCGAAACCAACACACCTGGATGGATGCTCACCTCCTATTGGCAAGTTTTGGGAAGCAGCCAGCTGTTTGCTAAGGGATGCAAAGGCCTCTCCTCCCTCGTGTTAAGTGAGTGCATGGTGTGGGGGAAAAGGAACTTGATTGGCAGTCAACAGGACACAGATCGAACCCAGGTACTGGCCTGTAAGATTGTATGCCCTGGATAAGACATGATAATCACTTACGTTTTAGTCAGTAATTTTTAATTGTGATGGGGACACACCTGCTGAAACCAGCTTTTTTCAAAAGAACATCATAGACTTGAATTTTTTTCCAAGGTAAAATTCACATCACGTATAATTTGCCTTTATAACCATGTTAAAGTGTACAATTCAGTAGTTTCTAGTACATTCACAGAGTTGTGCAACCATCATCACTTTCTAGTTTTAGAAGTTTTTTATTGTCCCCCAAAGAAGCCCTGTACCCATTAAGCAGTCATTTTCCATTCCTCCCTCTTCCCAGCCTCTGGCAACAACTAATCTGCTTTCTGTTTCTATAGATTTGACTATTCTGGACATTTTGTATAAATGGAATCATATAATATGTGCCTATTGCATCTGGCTTATTTCACTTGGCATAATATTTTTGAGGTTCATCCATGTTGCACCAGGTATCAATACTTCACTCCTTTTTCATGGCTGACTAGTATTCCATTATATGACTGTACCACATTTTGTTTATCCAGTCATCAGCTGATGATCATTGGATTGTTTTCATGTTTTGGCTTTTAGGAATAGACTATCGAATTTCCCTTCCTCATGAATGTAGGAGAAAATATCTGTCTAGGTGGCTCTACGTAATCTCTTAGCCCAGGTAGCCCATGGAGAGTAAAAAATATATCTGGTCTTAGTTCCAAGTTCCTAGGGGAGGGTCTCTGATAGGTGCGGTCATGTGGCAGCTGTCCTCCTGGGCAGAGGCTGTGAGACGGACTCTGTGATGTGGGGGCGGGGCAGCTTCTCGAACAAAGAGCAGGAGGGCAGAGCAAGCGTGCCAGGCATCTCTATTAGAAAATACATATGCTTGGCTGGCACTTATCTAATGCCTTCTCTGTGCCTCACGAGGAGGTAGGTAGCTTTATCCCCATTGTATAAACAGGTCCTTGATGCCTGGACCTCAGTTTCGTCAGTGATGAAACGCGTACCCTACTGGACATAATATTATGAGAGTTGAGTAGAATACTCATGAGGAGCTCTTGTAAGTTGTAAAGAGCTATAGGCATCCTGTGTGCACCAGTTAGCCATCCCTGACTCTGCCCAGGCACATAAATTTCCCTTTCTCCAGGCCCCCACCACACTTTGTTTATACCTCTATTACAGCCCCTGCAATGCTGTATTCTCTGCTGTCTATTTTGTTGGCTGGTGTGCAAGCTCCCAGATGTAATGAGGGTAGGCAGTGCCTCTCTGAGTGCCAAGACCCAGCTGGGGTGCCTGGCACATAGTACTTGCTCAATTAATAAGAAGCCAGAGACTGATGGAAGAGCTCTTAATCCCTTCCACTGCCATGAACAAACACCCCACGGACTTAAAATTTCATTTCTCAATCTGAGGAGTGATGCCATACCATCCAGGCAAAAGGACCCGATGGTTTTCTTCCAGCTCCTGCTTCGTTTTCACATTTCCCCTACCATGAGTCTTCCACCTGATTCAGCACACTCTCAGTGTGAGGATTTGCCTCCTCTTTAGAAACCAAATGGATGGACTGAAAAGCACTCTTCTTCAGTAGACAGGCAGTGGGGTCCAGGAGAATGTGTGAAGAGCCAGAAGCGGGAGGCTATCTGCTCTGGCTTCCCAGCTGCTGCTGGTCACTGAGCCTAGCCTTCCTATGCGTCGCTGTGGAAATCTCTCTCTCAAAGCACAGGAGCTGTGAGCATGCCTAGGTAATGGCTACCTGGGGCTTCAAGCCTACCAACCATGCTTATATCGTATGTACATGTGATATTTATCAGATTATTTCATGGGTGGCTCTGAAGTCACTGGATAGCTATCGCCTCTTCTAATGACTCTCCAGATACTGGTCTTTTTGCAATTCCACAGTCTGCTTATTTTGGCAAAGAAATGGAAATGGGGTGAGCTAATTTCTGTCAGGGCTGAGCGTGAAGGATCAAGTGTGTCTCTGCAAAACTGAATAGGAGGATGTGTTTCTAAAAGCTGGTGTTCAGCTGCCGGTGACGCTGCGGCTTTGCAGACAGTGTGCTTGGGCCGCTGCCCCAAGCGTGTTCCTGTTGTTCAGGGCCTTTCTCTTCACTCTGGTCCAGCATGTCTGGGCCGCAGGCTCCTTTCCCATTGGGTCTTCTCCCCCAAAGTCTAGCAAGGATGTGAAATCTAAAAGGAGCCAAGGCGAGCAGAAACAAATAGCCACAGCCACTGGGTTTGGGTTTAGATGTTGTGGTAACTGTGTGAAGGGGGCCACTGGAAGGTAAAAGGGGTGGATGAAACATGACAGGAAATTTTCCCTTGCACAGAATTCTGAGGATGAAGGCCTTGTGTCCAAAGGGATATTGGAGGTAGTATAATGTAGGGCTGTGCTGTCCAGTATGGTAGCCACCAGCCGCATGTGGCTACTGAGCACTTGAAGGGGGGCTAGTCTGAACTAAGATGCTGAAAGTGCAAAACACCAGATTTCCTGGACTTAGTACAAAAAAAGTGAAAAACCCCAGAAAACTCAACTTGTAATGATTTAGTTTTAAAATTAATTTTTACAGGTCAGAATGATTTTTAAATAGCATCTTTGCATATCGAATATTTTATTTTCTGTATATTTTTATTGCAGTAACATCATTGGTTTATAACATTATATAAATTTCAGGTGTACATCATTATATTTCGATTTCTGTGTAGATTACATCATGTTCACCACCCAAAGACCAATTACAATCCATCATCACACACACGTGCCTGGTCACCCCTCCCTTCCACCTCCCTCCCCGCTTCCCCTCTGGTAAGCACCAATCCAATCTCTGTCTCTATGTGATTGTTGCTGTTTTTATCTTCTACTTATGAGTGAGATCATACGGTATTTGACTTTCTCCCTCTGACTTATTTCACTTAGCATAACACCCTCAAGGTCCATCCATATTGTCACAAATGGCCAGATTTCATCATTTCTTATGGCTGAGTAGTATTCCATTGTGTATATATACCATATGAAATGATTATTTTTTGCTATATTGGGTTTTCTAAAATGTGTTATTAAAATTAATTTTAGGAATTTTAAATGTGGTTTTTCACTTTTTAAATGTGGCAATAGAACATTTTAAATGACATATGTGGTTTACTTTACATATTTCTATTGGACAGCCCTGGAAAGAGGTAAAGGGTGTGGGCTCTGGAGACAGACTATGTGGATCTGAACCTTGGCTCCACAAATCACTAGCTGCGTGGCCTCAGGCAAGTCACTTAACCCAGCGGCTTTCAAACCTTCCACAGAGACCAGCGGCCATCATGTCATTTTACAGTACTACTCATTGTACGCCCGCAAACGCATACACGTACTGAAATAAAATTGGAGATAAGGCTTACTACATGGTTTGCTTTCTGACATGTTGTGTTCTCTGTCATTCCCCCCGGCCCCCACTCCTGTCTATTCATTTAAAACAATGCTTGTCATGCCCTGCTAAACTGATCTCACAACCCACTAATGGGCCTCAAACTTCAGTTTGAAAACCCAGGCTTAACCTCTCTGTGCTTCAGCACTCTCATCTGTAAAACAGAACAAATACTACCATGATCTCTGAAAGTCATTTTCAGAATATACATAAAATAGTTTAGGAAAAGTCCTTCGTACAAAGCCTGGTACGTAACAGAGCACTTGATAAATGGAAGAAAATACTATTATTCCAAATAGGTCTTCAATTTTCCATATAAAGACTTAGCAGTGTCTGGTATACAGGAAAAACTCTACTATACGTTAGCCGCTCTTACCATTGATGTTATTGTAAATGGGCCTTTAAGTTTCATATTAATGTTGTTTTCTCCGAGGAGAAGTCATGTGATGTGAGGATGTGCAGCTTTTCCGTCGTGCAAAAGGTGACTTCCAGCCACCATTGATGCTATCAGGCCAGTCCTCCTTATATGACGCTTTGTAAGAGTTGTTCAGTTATCTTTTCCTGTGTGTATTCTCTCTTCCCCAAGTAGGCTGTAAATTCTCAGAGGACAGATACTGTGCCATCTGTCATCTTTCTTCCTTCTCCATCATATCCAGGACATGGAGGGGACATTGGCAGCACAGACTTTGGAGCTACATAATCTGGGTTTCAGCCCCTAGCTCTGCCACACAGTGTGCTCTGTGACCTTTTGGCTTCAATGTCCTCATCTGTGACATGGAAATAAAAGTCACCTGCTCTCAGCTCTCCCATGAGTATTAAATGGCATATGGTACATAATGAGCCCACCACAGAGCTGGACACAAGATGTGCAGGTCATGGATGTCTCTGAATTATTTTTATGACATGAGCTTGGTAAGAGCTGAGCGGACGCCTAATTCCTCATATCACCCCTGATACACAACCAGGGCACCTCTGATTCAAAACATCCCCATTCCTGATGCTTTTGCACATTGACTGGCCCTCTTAGGACACACTGTGTACTATTGCTGGCGTGACTGGAGCACACACAAAGGCCATGTGCCCTGAACAGAGCTGAGAGTGGATCTTTCCACTGCATCAGGCCAACTTCTCATTTTTGCTCAGGCAGAGAGGGAAGGTGATTTGAAACCACCCAGGGTTTCCTGCAGCCGCTGAGTACCAGAGCTGTGGTGGAGTTGATTCAGCATGGTGACCCACATCCCCAGTCATCTGCTCACCCAGCCAGGACAGATCCATATTCTCCAAGGACATTGTCCTTCTGCTGTGGGCTGGCAGTGAGCAGGCCTGGCAAGTCATGTCAACTCTCAAGCCTTAGTTTGTTTATTTGTCCAATTAAAAAAGGATTGTTGTGAGACTTTGAAGCAATTCAATCCATGTGTGTTTGGTTGCTCTTACCACGCCCTGGGCCTGTGCCAGGCTGTGGAGAGGACGATAAGAGGGGCAGAAAGTCTCCTCTCATGGAGCTTGTCATCTAGGCTGTTTTCATCCCCTCCTCTTGGCCCAGTTGATGAGGGAAGGATTCCCACCCCAGGGCCATGGGGATGGCTGAACACATGATGCCTGACAATGCACAGATGCAGTTGACAACAGTTTATCAGTCATGTATACCCACAGAATGGGGAAGGAGGACACTGCACACCACGCAGGGCCACATGGGGGTTGCAATTTGGGACAGAGTGAACAACCAGGGGCTGTGGGAAGCAGGCTTTGTAGTATCAAGAGGATGAGGTGACCCTGGTTCCCATGGGAGGATGTGATTGCCTGTTTGAACAATTCCATGGGCTGGCAATTAACTGAAACCTGTTCCTCAGGGATAAGCAGCAACTGTGTCTGGTCTACCTTAATAAGGAGGCCCTTATCCGTGGGAGCAGAGTTGGGAGGGGAACTTGTGGTTAGGCCATCTGAAGCCCTCCCTGTTTCAGATGTAGAGGCAGCACATGATACTGGATCTTAATTTTAGGACTTACATCTTATAGTGGGGGAGACACACATGATGCGTGCCTTTATAATGCAGTGTGACACTGGTCCTGCAGGGGACGCATACCTTTCAGAATATATCTCACTCAAAATCCAGGAGGAGTTTGGGAAGAAGATTCCTAGAACTCATGACATCCAACCTGGGATCCCTCAGGACAGAAGGTCACTCAGAGGATGGGGGTGGAGGCACAAAGTGCTTGACCCCTGCAAAGGGCAATGGTCATAGCCTCAGTCTGCCTCATACAGTGTCTTAGAGAGTATGTGCCACACGGCGGCTGCTCTCTCAGGATCCCATCCCATCCCATCCCCTTTCTCTCCAATGCATTCACTCTTCCACCTGCCCCACATTCATCCTTCAGGCCACTCTCCCTCGGTCAGCTGTTCTCACAGTGTGATCCAAGACCACTAACATCTGCAGCCTCTGGGACCTTGTCACAAATGCAAGTTCTAGGGCCCCTTTCCAGAGCTGTTGGATTCAGAACCTCTGGGGATGGGCCCAGCAATCTGAATTTTAGCTAGCCCTCCAGGTGATTGTGATAAGGCTGAAGCATGAAAACCACCACCCTGGGTGACTCCCTGTTCCCTTAGTGAACTTGACCCTCTCCACCCATTACATTCCCTTCTCTGCTTGGAATGTTTGCTGCCAACAGACTTGCTACCCTTGGCATAATCCAAGGCCCAGATCAAAGGCGATTTCTCATTGCAGCCTTTCATAATGACCCCCAGTTAAATTCATCTCACTGGCCCTCTAGGCTTCTACAGCACAGGGTGTTCCAGTTGTAACACCCCGTATCCTCTTTGTACTCAGCTCTTTAGTTGGTGTGGTGTATAGATCACAGCCTTTGACAAGATGCGTTTGGATTCTGGGTTCAGATCCTGTTTCCAATACTTACTACCTGTATAACTTTGAGTGAGACACCTAACTTTCTGAACCTCAGTTTACTCATCTGTAAAATGGATGCATGACCATAGCCACCTCTGAGGTTGTCATGAGGATTAAATGAAATGATGGGGTAAAGGGTTTAGTACGTGTCTGGCATTTAGTTATAAATGTTAGTGATTATTAATGAGCTTCTAGGGTTCGAATCCCATCTTTACTAACTGTTAGCTATGAGGCCTGAGAGAGTTACCCCTTTGGTACCTTAGGTTTGTCATCTATGAAATGGGGATAATAATAGTATCAAATTAGAAGAGATGTTGTAAGGAGCCTATGAGATGTTGAACGCAGAGGGCTAGCATGGAGGCAATGCACAGTAAAGGTCAACTGTTACTGTTACAGTCCTTTTATGGAGACTTCTCCATGGCTCCCTACCATGCCGTTGCTTGGACAGTGCCAGCTGAGACAGAAAGAAATCGGGCGCCACCAGCCTCCTTGGGGAAGGACCTCTGGGCCATCCATTCTTGTCTTTCTTCTTCCTTCCTATTTTGATGTCTCTGTGTCTCCATAGAGACCCCTCCTGCCAGGTCAATCACCATCTTTGTTCACATTTTTAGGCAATAACCTTTTTTTTGTGGGATTTTAAGCAGGGAAGAAAATTCTTTGTAGCTCTCTGCTCTCCTCCTCGCAGCACGCTCCTCTTCCTCTGGGCACCTGGAGCTTACAGGAGTTCATGCATTTTAACTAGAAAAGAAATCCACTGATAAGGTTGGAAGGTTTGTCTACCTCAGGCAAACCTGAGATGCTTCAGACCCACGGAGACCTTGACGTAGTGTTGGGGAGGCCTCACCTGCCCGTGTCTGAGCTGCTTCTCTTCTCCAGAGAAATGGTTTCAGAACTGTTGTCCTGCAACCTTGGGCTGAACGTATAAAGTTAATCTTTGTTAGTGAGGGTTCAGGTTTCTTTCTGAATGCTTACTCTGCCACAGTATCGTTACCAAATGCTACTTCCCTTAATATTTTACCCAACCTTAAGAGGTAGGTGGTATTAGGCCATTTTGCAGGTGGAAAGACTCAGTCCCAAACAGGGTGTGGAGAGCAGGGCATGCTCTTGGCAGAACTACGAGGAAGGTGATAGTTTTCTGATTTGTGCCTCCCTCTCTGAGCCCATATCTCCAGGTGCCCAGTGCCTCCTATGACTGCTCAGGCCGGGCCAGTAAGACCCCCATGTCCCTAGGTCAGCTCTCCCCAGCAGTAGGCCATATTTGAGTCCTTTTCTAACTTCTGTTTTCATTAAAACTTGCCCATTCTTGGTTCCATTCACTCAACATCATGTCTTTTTCAAAGCTAACCCAACAAACAATATTCTAGGTAGAGTGCTGGTGGCTTAATGTGAATTATCTTGTGTAAAACTCTCTCTCCTGAATGCTCTGTACTTCAGCTTTTAAGGTCCAGAGTGGAAGTGATGGACCTGGGCCGCTTGGCCACCATGTGCCAAGAGTTTGGTACCCCGGCTAACGAAGACTAACTTGATACATTCAGCCCAAGAGTTGTAGGACAACTGCTGTAAAATCATTTCTCTGGAGAAGAGAAGCAGCTCACACACGGGCAGGTGAGGTCTCCCCAACACTGCGTCAAGGTCTCCCTGGGTCTAAAGCATCTCAGCTTTGCCTGAAGTAGACAAATGTTCCCACCTTATCAGTGGATTTCTTTTCTAATGAAAATGCAAGAATGGGCACATAATCCTGTTCTCTGACTTAGAGTACGGTAGTTTTAATCTGCAGGTGAGAGTTCTGTCAGAGTCTGGGGTGTTGTGGTTCAGACTGTAGGAATGGTGTTTTCAGGTAGGTGAGGAGGAGAGGTGTGGTGGAGGGTATGATAGGACCTGTGGGGTTAACTCTGCCCTATCTGAGCTGCTTGTCCTCCCTCTGCCTGCTTTCCTTTCCTAATACAAGGATGTGGTGATGACTTATGCTGTCTCGTTTTTCAATAAAACAGGAGACACGTGGATATACTTCCCCTCCCAGTCCACCCCATGAGGAGTGTAAAGCAGCCCTCCCCGCAGATGCTCCACGGCCCTTACTGGTTTGGAAGCTAACTTTGCTAAGCAGCTCATGGTCAAATCCCTGTCTCCCACCTGCGTCCCTAACATGCCACAGCCCTTAGAGTTCTACTCCGTGTCCCACCTGCATTTGGCACAGGGGATGGTGGATTTCTTCCAAGGGTACGGGTGCCCTGGCTTCCCAGTCTCCCTTTATTCAGGCCGCTACTTACAGATTTCGTTCTACTAAGTGCAGATTACCTGACACCTGCACCGTATGCTAACAACTAATTAGAGCATAACCAAAATATTGCAGAGCCGCATGGCTCCTCGAGCTGAAAGCCCAGTCTTAAATCCTCTTTCTGTTGTAATTTCAGTGGTGCGTGCAGTGGATTTTATGAAGGCGTTTTGGTTAAGTATCACGTCCCAGGCAGGGCCCTAGTGCTGTTCCGGCTCTCAGCATCTTCAGCATGCTGAGTCCTCGGAGGGGTCTGACAGGGGAGAATTGCTTCTGATTGCTGAGTCCTGATTCAGCTGCAGCTTGAAAAGTGTAGTGACAGGCCTAAGGTCACATGGGGCAAAGGGCAGAGTCCTCCCCTGTCTGTGCATGCATGGGTGGCTCATCTGCCCCCAGATTAATCACCACTTCCTCGGGGAGGAGCTCCATCACCGTCTGGCTGTCCATCCACCAAGAGTCTTCCTGCCCAGGACTCCCTAGCCAACCCCGGTGGATTTCCCTCCTAGTACTTCACGATTCACAGTCACTTCTTTACTTCCTCTCCCTGCCTGCCCCCCACCCAAGATTTTTCCCTCTATTTATTCAGTCAACAAATATTTGTTGAGCATGTCCTGTGGGCCAGGCACTATTCTTGGTGCTGGGATGTAAAAGCTAGCAAACTAGAGAAGGTCATTGCCTCCCCTGAGCTTACGTTATAGCAGGGGATGGGGGAAGAAAAGAAATACAAAAACGGTGTGTGAAGGAATAGAGAAAAATTAAACAGCTAAGGGACAGAGAGTGACAAGGATGGAGGCTGCTCTGCTGGATAGAGGGTCAGTCGAGGAAGCTTGTTTGGGGCAGTGACATTTCAGCAGAGACCTAAAAAGGGACAAAAGACACCTGATTTACTTTACTCATCAGTTCCCTGGGTGCTAGCTCAGGGCCTGGCACAGAACAGGGGTTCAATAAATATTTGTGAAATGAGCAAGTGGAGGAATAATTGAACACATGGAAGAGAAGAGAATCTAGATGCGTAGCTTTTCTTCTTGTGTTGTTCTAGCTCCCCCAGGATGGGCGTCAGGCCAGTTTGCTCTGAGAAGCTGCTCTGGCTCTATTGATACCAGGCATCATTCTGAGAGGGAGACTGATGGGAATGGAGCTTTGGTCTTGTGGCTGAATGGCTGGAATTTTATTTCCAATGGCGATTTACAAAATCTTCACCTTAGTGTCTTCATCTATGAAATGGTGAAATGGAGGTAGTAGTTTGACAATTGAATTCATGCAGCATGGATATGGAATAAATAATAAGTGAATAAATACAAAGATACATGCACAGATAGAGAAATAAATAATACCTAATGAATTGGGACCTTGCATTGTGTTATTTAATTTTTGTAAGAACTCCATGACATTGGAACCATTACAAGTTCCATTAATGGATGAGAAAATAGTAGGTCTGAGCAGTTAAATCACTTGCTCAAGGTAATAAATAAGTAAATGGAAGGGCCAGGATTCAAACTCAGGGCTGTCTGATTCTGGAGTCTGAGCTCCCAGCATTCTTTAAGTTTCACCTCCCTTCCTGGAAATATCTTCAAGCTGCCTTACTCTCTGTAGCTCACTCTCTATAGCTTAAAGAGAAAGATTCTCTTTAAGTAGGATTCATCAACAGTGGCAATTAATGATTTACTAATAACATTAACGAAGTGAAACAACGCTGGTGTGATTTTTCTCTAGGCATCATGCCTAAGTGCTTCTTCAGCTGATTTGATTTACTAATATGAGCATTTATGGAATGGAAAAGCCTTCCCATGACACATTTAGAAAATACAGAGAGCAGATCACTTATCTTTGTGCTGCTTAAAAGACTGCCACTCGGAAGGATGAAGAGCATGAAATCTGCTCTCTCAGCCCCTTGACCAACCTTTCTAACTCAGTCTCTGATGAAGGGATGCCATCTGCCAGCTCTTCTTTGCTCAAATGTGAAGGCTTAGTGAATGCTCAATTCCCATTCCATCATCATTAATGTGCTTTCAATATTTAGGCAGTATTTTATAACCAATATAGGAGTTAGGTCTCAACTCACCTTCTGATCTAAGAGGAAGGCAGATTTAACCCCCATTTGTGGAAGAGAATGCCAAGGTTGGTGGCATCTTAGATGAGTGTTTCTTGAAGAGTGGTCTGTGGACCTCCCATAGCTGAATTGATTGGACAGCTTATTAAAATAAAGATTTCTTGGGCCTACTGTACACACATGAAATTGGACTCTCTGCGGGTAGGGTCCCCCAAAGTGCATTTTCAACCAATTCCCCAGGTGAATTTAATGTTCAATAAAGTTTAAGGGGCTGGCCCGGTGGCATGTAGTGGTTAAGTTGTGTGCTCCACTTTGGTGGCCCAGGGTTTGCCGGTTCTGATCCTGGGTGCAGATGTACACAGTGCTCATTAAGCCATGCTGAGGTGATGTCCTACATAGAAGAACTGGAAGGACTCACAACTAGGATATACACCTATGTACTGGAGCTTTGGGGAGAGAAAGAAAAAAAAGAGGAAGATTGGGAGGAGATGTTAGCTCAGGGCCACTCTTTTCACCAAAAAAATGAAAATAAATAAAGTTTAAGAATTTCATTTTAGAATTTATACCAAAGTTTTTAACAGAGGATCCTGAGGGCTGATTCTAGAGCATGTCCAGGAAGGATGACCAGGGCTGTGAGGGGAACTCAGGACTCAAGTGTTTGGATGTCAGTTTAAGGAATTTGTGTTGAGCATCCTGGAGAAGAGAAGACTTGGGTTCTTTATTTGGAGGGCTGCCACGTGGGAAGGATTAGGCTGTCCTGTGTAGCTCTAGGGAACAGAGCTAGGACCAGTGAGTTGGTGGAAGTATCGTCAAGCAAATTTCAGCTCATCATAGGCAGGAACCTGCTAACACTCAGAGTAGCCCAAGAATAGAAAAGGTTGCTTCTGGAGGTGGCAAGTTCCCTGTCAGTCATTGGAGATGAGCAGGTTGGATATGACTTACTAGGTTGGATACAGAAAGTGTTCATGCATAGAAGTGGGTTAGCCTTTAACAATTTGCTTTCTAATGCTGACATCTTATTGTTTTATAACTCCTTTCCTCTTTTTTTAGAAGTTGTAATAAGGGGAGCCATGTGTGCATGTGTGTATGCATATGCAAGGATATGTGCGTGATTGTGGGTATATTTTAAGCGGAATTATGATTTACTTTGGGAAAAACTAGAAGTTAATTTATTCATTATTTAATAAATAGTTTTTGAGTGCCTCCTATATGCCAATTTCTTTGCCAGTTGTTGGTGATCCAGAATTGCTTAAGACACAGTTCTCACCCAGAAGTAGGTCTTAGTCTAGTGGAGAAGACGACTAATAAGTGGAGAATTATAATGATCTGTGGTAAATGCAATGAGAGTAGAAGGTACAGAGCATTTGGAAACACCAAGAAGGGGCCCTTACCCAGCCTGAGGATGTATAGGGTGGAGAAAAGGGGTTATGGAAGATTCCTGAAGGAGATGGATAGGATTTTGGTCACATCGTTGAAAGATGGGTGGACATGCTGAGGAAGTCTGTGCTTTTGGAGGGAACAGCATGAGTCTATCAGGTGTGAGATGAGGCTGAGTGTAGAGGTCCCGGATCACCAATGGCTCTGTGTTTCATGCTAAGAAAGGTGGCCTCTATCCTGCAGGAGATGGAGATTCCTTGAAGATTTTAAAGCAGTGGATTGATAAGGACTAATCTCCTTACAGGTAAGATCGCCCTGGTGACATTTTGGAGTTGTCTTATCAGTGTTACTTAATGTTGAGCACACGTTGGGATGGCATCTGTGATCTCCTTGGCTGGTAAACATGGACACCATGGAGCAACATCACAAAAGGCCTGTGATACTCAGAAGGCACAAATGCTGTTGTCTCCCAGACTCTTCTTCTCAGGGGTACCTGTTTCACCCTGTTAGCCATGACTTTCTGCCATGCTTCCCCATCACTACCACTGATGACCCAGTGTCTCATTAAAGGAGCCCATTTAGTAACCTTGGATGCAGATCTAAAAAGCAGGGAACAGGAGTGATATCCTCAGCATGTTTTTCCTAATTCCAAGTACTTTATTGGTATTCACCGGATGCACTGGTGCCAGAACACGTGTGAACATTCTTGCTTTGGTATTCCATATCTCCCTGCCAAGGCACAGGAAAAGGACTATACTTTTAAACTTATTCCAAATATTTTCTCTGTTTAAATCTCCAGTATTTTATATGGAAGTAGTGGGGCTGAAAAATTAACTGAGGGATTTAGAAACATTGCAGATTTGCTAGACTCCATTTGTGTACACGGGCTCTGTTGGTTTCATGTTTGTACACAGACATCTCTGTCAACCCCAACAGAGGAAAGATACACGTGGTGGCAATTTTGTTTATTTTCCTTATCAGTAAGTGACACACATGTGGCAAGAAAAATCAGTATGACAAAAGACCAATTCTTTCCTGCTTCTTTTTGCTTGTGGAGGTGTTTTGTCATGTTGCTAAGTTACCACTGCTGAAGGATTCTACTTTGGGGAATGAAAGTTATTGTAAAATGTCTAAGGAGCATCCTACCAGAGACCTTCTTGACAGTTGGGTAAGGGTCTGCAGTGGGCTGAAGAATGTGGATGGATGAAGAAAGAACCCAAAAGGTCTGAGGGACCAACTCCACAGAAACATCAAAAGCATTCTAATCACTATACGAAATTAAAAACTGGAGGACATCACCAAGGAAAAGAGGCAAGTTAGGACGTTGGAGTATATAACCAATAAATTGTCATGACGATGTCATAGGGTAGACAAGAATAAAGAGAAGGAAGATTATTCTTCTTCAAAGAGTAAATGGTGATGATGCAGAAGCCTGCTGGGCCTCTTGCCTCTTCTCTGCTGGACCAGTTCCTGAAGAGGCATTTATGCTTCCTAAGAGATTTATTTATTCATTTACTAAATTATCAAGCTGGACGCTAAGGATACAGCAATAACAAGACAGAGAAGGACAGTATCCTTATGGAGTATACTTTGTTTTCCTGCTGGATCTTCTGTCTTGTATTTGTCAGGATTCTGTCTGTGCAAGTGACAGGAAACCACATTATACTGGCATACATAAGTGAAAAGAGAACGAATTTGCTCTAGAAACTGGGAAGTCTGGCGTGGAAAGAGAGTGAGGCGTGACTAGACTCAGAGGCTTCAATGATGTTAGGAAGGCTGTCTTTCTCCCTCCGCCTCTTGTGTTTTCTTTCCTCTGTTTGTGAGTTCATTCTGTCATACCACATGTGGGATTCTTTCACAAAGCCACAGAAGATGGTTACTAACAGATGCAGGCTTGAATGGTCCCAACTTAGCACCCCCATGGTAGAAGGAGAACTAACCCTTTTTAATGCCTATATATTAAACTTAGAGAACGACTCTGATGGGCTTTGCTCAGGCCAAGGGCTCATCCCTGAACCAATCAAAGCAAGCTATGATTGGCCAGGCCTAGTGCTTGGGATGGGAGATAATGGGTGGCAGGAGCAGCTAGGTCTGTGCAAGACGCAGAACCTGGAGAGAAAATGTACTGAGTAACCAATAACAATAAAACTTTATACCCTGGTTAGCTGAAATAGTCAGTGCATAAACCTCAAGAATCCTTTAAACCCTATTCTCAAAAGGCCCAAATGAGCATCTGCCTGATGTAGCCCCCCTATTTCCTCTTCCCTTGGTCCCACTCAAGCAACAGTGACTTCCTAGGAGAAGGGCCTCCTGGCTTAACAGGGGAAAGAAAATTAGCATCTTCCCACTCTTCTCACCGGAAGTCTCAGCCTAGACATGATGGCTCCATTATGTTTCTTTGACTCATAACAGGACTAAAAAAAGCTGATAAAACCACCACAAGTTTGGCAAGACACAAACACAAATGGCGTCACCTTCAAGTGACCCGAGCTCCCTAAACCGCAGTTTTGTATCTTGAGTCACAGTAGGTAACAGGAAGTACAAATAAGAAGCTTGATCCCTTTTCCTCAGTGAGATGACAATCAATTTAAAGAGAAAAGATACAAACAAAAGTCAAACAATGAACTCTAGAACATGACAAATGTATTTGTGAGCACTGAATGATGATACAGCATTGAATTATTATCATTATAGAATAGTACAGTAAAGAATAAGCGACCAACTGAGACTATTTCTAAGAGTTTTCATGGCCTTTTTTGGCTGGAGTTATGCCTGTGGCAGACTTTCTGGAAAAGATGAAACTTAAAGTGGGCCTTAAAAGATGAAATGAAGAGATAATGTGCAGAGGATAGAATTCTTCCCTTGTATCAGCCATGATTTGCTTAGCTTCCTCCCATATAAGCTTTATGATATGATGCTACTGTCTCTTACTATTGAGAAAGGCCACTGGAGAGATTGAAAGAGCCGAGCCTCTTCTGCATGTGAGAAAAGAGTTTACAAATGTTGGAGACTAGAGGGGTATGTGGAACACTTAGCATAAATGTATTATCTCCACACATAAAGGTGATTAAAAGGAAACTGGGATCTTTTGGGGGCCATTCCTGACCTTTGAGATTGATTATTAACTAGATGATTTCCTTCCAAACTTTTGGAGTCAGAGTTGGCATAGTTACTTTCTACAAGAATGACAACAGATATGTGAACATTGCCATCGACCATTTATGAAGCACCAGGATGCCCTCCCTATTACCCCAAATGGTCCTAAGAGTAAATATCCCAATAGAAAAACTGGGCTTAAATAGAAATCATCTGAAGGATAATAGCTGTCTTTCAGACTTTTAATTTTTTCTCAAAGATCCTACCTTCTCCAAATCAGATTTTCATAATCTTTGGATTTTTCCACATCCTTCTCAAATTGGGGTCCAAGCTGTGCTGAGAAAAGCTACTTCCTGGAACTGTTCAGAGTGGCACATGTGACTGTCTGAGCCAATGCTAGGGGTGGATGTTGGTGGCTGGGGTGAATGAGAGCTGCCTATTGCCAGACGGGGACCCAGCTCTTGGGTGATGCTACAGCACCCCAGGCTCACTCCTCCAGACTTGTGGGAGATCTCCTATGCTGTTGGATTCTGACTCAATGCTGAACCTCTTGGAGAGATGTTCTTTCCCTTTGGAAGGTGTCAGAAGGGAGTCTTGAAATAAAGCCTCTCTTTCTCTGTTCTGAAAGATGACTTGCAAATAAATCTGAGAGAAATACCAGAGAAAGACCAGAGAAGAGACATCCCAGTCTTGACTCCATCTTGAAGTAGGTGTGAAACCTGGCTCTGCCAGTAATGAGAATGGCTTCACCTCTTTGAGTTTTGGTTTCTTTGTTGTCAAGTGGGATTAATAATACACAGTTTACCAGGTTAAATGAAGTAATTTGAATAATAATAATCAAAATCGTTGATATCTATTGAGCTTGTTAAAATCTACTGATCTATTTTGCACCATATGTTGTCCTAGGGGCTTTCATCCTTGTAACCCTTCTGTGCATGGGGTTATTTTCATTGTAACCATTTTAGAGATAAGGAAACTGAGATTCAGAAGAATTAAGCAACTTGTTCAAGATCACAGGGCTGGTGAAAGGCAGTGCCAGCTTTCCACTCAGGACACTCAGGACAGTTTCACCCCAAAGTAGTGCTTCTAACCACCACTCAGTACCCCACAGCCCCTGGCACAGAGTGCACACTCTGTGAATGACAGCAACGAGCAGTGGTTGGAATAAAGGCAGTGGAGAGACTGATTGGTCATGGAAATGAGTGAGGTGTTGAGTGGGTTTTGGTATTGGGGTGTATGGGAGGCAGGAAGACCCCCACTTGCCTTCGTACTCCAGGCAGTCCCCTAGTTGCTGTGTCTGGTTCACACCCGCAGTGCCCAGTCGGAGTCAAAGGCTGCCTTCTCTAAAGGCTTTGAGTCATAGCACAGCTTTGGTTGGCTGAGATAAATGCAGGGGCTTTCTGCAGAGGAACCCGTCAAAGGAGAGTTCATTTCTGAGGAATTAATTGGAATTCCCTTAGCATTCTACTGGCATCAGCCCGAACATTGTTCATCCCCAGTAGATTATCATTAATCGAGTGAGCAGGGAGACAGAAACAGCCTCTGATAGCTAATTTATTAACTTCTCCGGGATGAAAGGGTGGGAGTAGACCGAGGTGCTTGGATTTCCTTTGAGGGATTTGAGGCAGACAACCCAGCGGTGGATGGCACCGCGACCCCAATCTAAATAGAGAGATTAACAACTTCTGGTCTCAACAAGGGTTAGGATGGGAGTTTTTGAGACCTGTAATTTTTATGAGATTTTTCTTCTTTTTCAGCTCTGAGGTTTCCCTCAGCTCCTCTCGCAAATCCTCTCCCATAACAAAATCTCCAAAGTGTGTGTGTGTATGCTCTTCCATTTGGTGTGTTTTGAGGACGCTGGTTTTGCAATAGCCAGGAGCCTTTTTTTCCTTTTTTTCAGATGTGATTTCTGTCACTTTATACTCTTCAATATTCTCTTCCATACCTACTGTACCACCCATTCTTGTTGTTTAACATGGCCTCCAGCTTTAGGCTGCTAGGAGATGGCATGGATACCTAACAGGATGATTATGGGGCTTTGGTGCTGGCAGACTTAGGTGTGAATGCAGTCTAGTCACTTTCTAGCTGTGTGGCCATAAGCAAGTTACTTAGATTGTCTGAGCATCAGTGTCTTCACTGATAAGTTGAGATAATCTTAACTGCCGCACAGGGCTGCAGGGCAGATGAGATGTGATCCTGTGTGTTGTGTCCAGACCATAGCAATTGCCTCATGTCCACTTGAGTCTTCTCCATTTTTTCTCCTTGGAAAAGAGAAGGGGAGATTCTCATGTTCATGATGCTCATGTGTGAGTGGGAATCCTGACTGCAACCCAGTGTTAACATGGCCTTAAGGAGTGGACACAAGCTAACACCTTCTGGATGCCTGCCCTTTGAAGGCACACTTCTCTCATTAGGCTGGGCCAGGACAGCCTGCTGGCTTCAGCTCTGGTTAATGGGTTCCAAGCAGTAAGATATCTTCTCATAGTAGAATCAACAAAACCCCTTGAAGTGAACCTATGAGGCATAATTTGTAGAGATGTGGGTTACTGCTGTCTCTGCTCTCAGACTCCTTACCCACATTGCATCACTCCATGGAGACCTCTGGAGTGTCCTGTCACGAGGTCCAGGTGATTCGTGGATGAATCCTCACCTATAGCCACTTTTGTATCTTTTCGTTCTTCTCCCTGAAGATTGTAGGCTTGTGTTTATAAGAGATGGGCTCTAAAGTCAGACTGCCAGGTTTGACATAGGATTTAATTTTGCATTTATTAAAACTTTATATAAATCAAATCGTGCTATACAAATTTTTTTACAATTTGCTTTTTTTGTTTAACATTATGCTCCTGAGTCTCATTTACGTTGTACCTTGTAACCTTAGTTCCTTTTTCTCACTATCTAGTACTCCACAGTATGAATATGGCACAACTTATCAACTCTATAGCTGATAGACATTTAGCTTGTTTCCAGATTTTTATTACTATAAATCATGCTGCTATAAATACATATTGAATGCTGGTGGACATTTGTGAGAGCTTCTTAAAACAGGTACCTGAAGTAGAAACTTGAAAATTGCTGGGTCACGGAACACTCCCATCTTCAAATTTATTACCCATCGCCAAATAGTTTCTCAAAGTGATTATTAAAAAAATCTACTTCCACTAGCAGTGTATAAATATTCTATTGCTCCACATTCTTGTTACCACTTGATATTACTAGACTTTTTCCCCCTCACATTCTGGTGTGCGTTTGAAATAGCATCTTGGGATTTCATTTGGTTTGCATTTCTCTGATTTCTAATGAGATTGAGAATCTTTTCATATATTTATTAGCCATTTGGACCCTCTCTTTGTAAAGTGTTCACTCCTTTTGCCCATTTTTCTATTTGGTGGCTTATCTTTTTCTTGTTTGTTTTCAGGAGATCTTTATATATTCTGTATACTAGATTTTTTGGTTGTTATATTCATTGCAAATAGCTTCTCCATGTTTGTGGCTTGTCTTTTCACTCTCTTGATGGTGCCTGTTAATGAAGAGAAGTTCTTAATTTTAATATAATCCAGTTTACAAGAGATGAAATTGAGGCTTAGAGTCTTGAAGCGTCTTATGTGGGTCTTTTTGTAGGTAGTGGCTGAGACAGATTTAAATCCAGATCTGAGTAGAAAAATTAAACTGTTTCTATCAGATTGGACCATCTCCACACAACAGTGTCGAGAGAGGGTCAGATATAGAGTAGGAATTCATCAGAGTTTTGTTGGCTTGTTCAAGGGTACCTTGTTGCCTGCCAGAATGATTATCCAAACAAAATAGGGAGCTTTTATGATAGTAGCATTTAGACATATCTCTTTTCACCCCCTCCCAAGTCTAACCTTTTCTTTCTCCCCATGGCAGTGGGATTTTTGTTAAAGCTCTGTTTATACAGCTCATAAAGAAACAATTTCAACCAAATCCAGTTAGAATCACTTGTGCGTCCCTGGGCCTGTGTGTAATCCTGACTGATAACACCCCAGATAAAGAAAAATCAGGTTGTCTCTCTAAATGAGCACGAGGAGATTTGGGCATCTGTTCCTTTTAAACTAAGCATCTTTTCAGTGTCATAAAACATTTGATACTGAGTTGGTGAATGGAAATACAAAGTAGTTAGGAGTGCAGTGTTTCAGTGAGTATCCACTTAATCACAGAGAGTGGGACTTAATTTAAATTCCTGAGTAGGCACGTTGGGTGCGGACAGCGCTACTCTGATCTCATTAGCCCAAGCAATAATGTGCACTAATTACACCTCTTCCAAAGTCAGGGGTTCATTTATTACTATGTGAATGAACCTTTTCCTCATCCGCAGCATCAGAGTGAAAAATGAGTTTGGGAAAATGATGGAGATGCTGGGAAAGGAGTAAGAGACATGACAAGTGGAATGATTTCAGGTTTCGTGGAAGGAGCAGAGGACCCAGGCAATTTGTGCTAATGCCTAGGAAGTTACATCATGATTACTATGTTTTACCTATGACCTGAAATGATGTGCAACTTCTGCCTTGTTCTTTCTCTCTAGTGACTTAGTTTCTCCTTGGCTAGTTGACATAAAAATATGGTAGCCAACTGCTAAAATCTGTGATGCAATTTAGCACTGGGGATTTTGGATGATAGTGATATGAACATCACTCAGCTTGGGGTATCCTGGCCTGCTTTGTGCCTGACCTCAGCTTCTAGCCCCTGGAGGCCTCTGAGGTTGGAGCCCCAGGGTTTGATAAGCCCCTGTTAGCAAGGCTGTGTGTGGGATTGGGGAGTGGGAGAAGTGGGGATAGGGAGTATTTTCTGTCTTTTAAACACGGGGGACCATTGAGGCACCTTTGGGATTCACCTGAATTCTTCCAGATCACTAGGAATCTAGTTATGATCTCAAAGGGGTGATTTCCAAGTTGGTTTTCTGACACTTCCCACTCTTTCTACATAAATTTGGAATCTTAGAGCTGTTCTAATTTTGTAATGAGGGAAACCAAAGCTCTTAGTAAAGCAGTTTTTTGCCTGGATCACACTCCCAAAAGTCGTCTTTTCATCGTGTGTAGTACATGATGGGAGAACATATTAGTATAACTTTTTCAAGGGCAGTTTGTCATATCTATTAAAATCAGATATGCATGCCCTTTGACCCAGAAATCTCACCCTAGAAATCTGTCCTACAGAATATTTGCATAAGATTCAAAGATATCTATCCATATTATGTATATATGTAAATATAGATATGTGTACTTCTATCTATGTTTACATCTGTTTACATCTGTTTCGTCTACGTCACCATCTACATCTCTATAGAGATCTTTATGCAGCACTGTTTTTAGTAGAAAAGAAAATAGAACCAGCTCTGATATCTATCAGTAGGAGATTGGTTAAACAAATAATGGTACATTCCTACAGTGGAGATTGATGCAGATACTAAAAAGAATGAAAAAGATTTCTGTATTGCCATGGGAAGATATCTAAAATTGGCTAAGTGAGAAAAGTTGGCTGTAGGACCATATATAGCACGGTATCCCATCTGTGTAAAGAGTATACTTTTATTAGTGTGTATGCCAGGGATTCCTTGTGGTTATCTCCAAGAAAACGGTAGAATGGAAGCTGGCAGAGTGAGAGAGGCAGAGGAACTTCCACTTTATAAGTTACACATTTCAGCATCATTTGAAATCTTGGAACGAGCTGACTTTACATTGGTAATCGGCGAAAGCAATAATGATAAAATGCTTGCCATACAGTGCTGTTAAAGATGGGTGTCCGCTATCCTGAGGCCAAGTACTGATAGGCTGTCAGAATTGCAAAGCAATTGGAAATCATTGCCCTAAGCACACTGAATGGGTCTGGCTCAGTGACTGTTAAAAAAATAGCAGTCCTCTTAGAGCAAGATTGTCCCAACTACTAGATAATATCCTTAAAAGAGTGTTCGTAGCAGATAGAAGGTATAATCTGTACCAGACACTGTTTAAGGTTAATGCGATCCTGCCACTGTGTTTGCAGTTTAGAGCCTATGTCTGCCTGTGTCACTCTTTGCAGAGCTGGTGACAAAGCCCAAGGACCTACGCATGCATTCATTGGAATAACTTTGCTTTCACACACTGGATTGTAGCCCTCCCCTCTTGCCACCTCCTTGTTCATCAAATCATTCTTTTATTTCTTGCTTCTTTCCTCTTTTCCTCCTTTCTCTCCTCCCTCCTCCCTTCAGCAAACCTTCCCCTAGTCTGTGTCACACACTGAGCTGGGCACAGTGGGAAATGAAATAATAAATTTGGCAGAATTCTTGCTCCAAGGACTTAGCTTGTAGAGTACCAGGGAAGATGACCATGAAGACAATGGGTGATAGATTTTGATTAGGAAGAGGTCTTAGAGCCAGATTGGCTTAGATGGCCAACAGGATGCAGTCTTGGCTCTGCTAAAGATATGTGACTTTGGCAAGTTATTTAACATCTTTAGAGCCATTTCTTCATAGGTAATTTGAAAATAATAGTACTTACCTCACAACAGCAGGACATGACATAAAGCATGTGGTGCCTTTCTCCTCCTCTCTCTTCTTTTCCTCTTTTTAATTAATATGAACAATGATGATAAAAGGATGTATAAAGTGCTCTGGGAGCAAGAATGGAGCAGCCATGTGGAAGGGTGAGGGGATATGGGCAGAGAGACATTTGAGCAGGGTCTTGGAGGATGAGTAGGAGGAATCTGCATAATAAACTCAGGGGAGAGTCCCCAGGAGGGAAATTATATTAGGGGTGAGTTGTGAAGTCTTGAAGGTGAGGTGGAGAGGGTGCCTTGGGCTTCATCTGTGCAGTGGGTGGCGTCCTCCCCTCCTTTTCTACAGGAGCGCAATTCCTCCCTGTTGACTCTTCTGTTCACATGGACTCTCAGGAAATGCTTTGATGTTAGCTCTATCCTCTTTAATGTGAATTGAAATCACTGTATTTCCTCTCTCAGGAGTTTTTGCATATAAGCCCCATCTGTCATTGTGGAATAAAAGTTATTTTCCCCCTTTTCCAGGAGTTTCAGGCTTCACAGAGTGGAAAGAGTTGGCTTCCCTCCTCCTCTTTTTCCTGGGGAAGAGCCTTTCCCACCCACTGAAACCCCATCTCCTAGGCAACGGCCTACAGTGCTGCAGGGATGAGCCTGACTCTGCCTTTGAACTTTCAAGGTCAGGAGAAGAGATGTCTTGAAGACACGTCTCTGAAAGACACATGTTTAAGAAACCCACTAAATCATGGCCCAAATCAGCCTTTTCATTAAAATGTAGTAGGGTGAGTACTTTACAAGGAGAGGAGGCAGGTAAAAGATTACCAAGGCAGCTGCTGTCACTCACACACTGCTCCTCTCACATTCAATATCCCACCCATTCATCACTCACCATTGGCTCCACTTCCTTCCTCCTACTGGAATCTAGTTTTATGGCCGGGGTCAGCAAAGTTTCCCTCCAAAAGTCACTGCTTGGGTACTCACCATCAAGATTTATTCTAAGAGGAGAGAAGACACACTGTTTGTTACTTCTTCAGTCAAGGACTGAAAGTCAATTTGATTGATGCCCACGATGAAATTGTGAAAGAAGTATAAAGTGTGCTGAGGCAGTTATCAGTGCGGACTCTGGCATCAAGTCAAACTGCCAGGGTTTGAATCCTGGCTCTGTCACTTTTCTTAATCACTCTGTGCCTCAATTTTCTGTCTTGAAAATGGAAATAAAAATAGTAAATTAGTGAAGGGGTTGATATGAGGATTAAAGGAATTAATATGCAGAGTACTTGGCACAGTACCTGGGACTTGGTAAGTACTCAGTAAGTGTTTCCTTTTTAAAAAAATTAATAGTGAATGCTGACTTTTGACAAACTTTAGTGTCTATAGATTGCCAAGTGAGGCTTGGAAGTGATTCCTGAGACCCATGATTATTTGTTATTAACAAGAAAGGCAGTGAGTGTAGTAGGGCAGACAAGCAGTTCTGAGTTCGAATGCTGGGTTTTTCAGCTCACTCAATAAACACACATTGGTACAGTACCCACTATGTGCTCATCAATCTTCTAGGCACTAGAATGGTGAACCATCAGACGAGGTCCTCTTGGTCATACGACTGGTTATATGACCTTCATTATTTGCCTTCTCTGTGCTTTACTTACCACATCTGTAAAATGGGACTATTCTTAATAGCTCCTTTATAAGATGATAGCTATTTTAGTAGTTACCTATTACTTGGAAAATTGGATAGGAACAGATCTGATATCACTCTGGCTGAACTGAGTTGTATATAGGTACAAACATAGCAACTAGAGTATGGGGCTGGAAGTTATTTTTCATCCTAACTTTTAGGCTTCCATGGACCAATTTATTCTGTGACTACAGCCTGACATATCTTAATTAATTACTTGGCATAGGTAGCCTCCTGATCCTGACAAGCACCTGGGTCAGCCTCAGTGTCCTGTGATCACCACATCACCCAAACTCTTTTGCCAGTTATGACTTTTAAAATGTTTCTGTCGCTAAAGAGGTTTTATTTTGCAAACGTTGAAATAACTTGAGGTTTGATCTTGGGTCCCAGGAAAAGAACCAAGTGAGAACTTTATCCTTCCCTACTTTCTTCACCTGTTGCAGGTTATTTTGCGCGTGCTTATCTGAAATTATTTCCCCTCCCTCTGTCCTCTCCTGCCAGTTTCCTTGTACCATTACTATAACACTTATTCTGTCTTGCCTTTGATTATATTATTTGTTGACATTTTTTTTTGCCTCACTCACTATTTACAACATATAAATTCATATTTACTGAGAATTCATTGTGCCTGAGACCCTGTGCTAAGTGCTTTAGTTGCATTAGTCTCTATTATTAACAGCACAATTTTATGGATAAGGAAGTGGAGGCTCAGAAAGACTAAGTAACTTGGCTAAACTCACAAAACTAGTAGGAGGTGTAGTCAGGAAGGAATGCAAAACCCATGTTCTTAAGGACTAAACTCTGGTACACTCTGAACCCAGGGAAGGGGACCAAGTGTCCTCCATAGCTTTGAGCACAGCATTTTGCACAATCTGGACAGTCAATAAAATTTGCTGAATAAATTCGATTCCCAGCCCAGGTCCTATTCAAAATTTGAGGCATAGTTCTCCTTTCGTAAACTTGATCATGTATCCAGAAATATTGTTCTGGGGCTGATTTCTTCATAAGATTTTCCATACATTTCTAAATGTCTCTTCTAGGTGCCAACTTTCACATTGTTTTGGATTATGATATTTTCAGTTTCTGGCTAGACCAACTTAGTCTCTTTTTCCATGAGGAAGGCCAAATGCTCATAGTTTGAGCTTTATTGGGCAAGATATCTCATTTCCAGCTGTTCTAATTTTGGATATGAGTGCGTATTTGCAAAAGCTAGCAGTCATGCTTACAGGAATAAGAGGATAAACATAAAAATTGAGGACTAAGGATGATGCAGAATATTAGAAATGGGAGGAACGAGGAAAGAAACTCTTAGGGTCATCTGAATTATCCAATCCCTTTGATTTTCGCTGGTAAAAACCAAGGACAAGAGAAGAAAATGGAGTTTTGTGAAGTCTGTGGAAGAGCTGCAGTCCATGCTAGGCCAGTCTTAATAGTCAAGCTTCCTTCTGACACACCAGGTGGATGCTCTGTGGATTGTGATTGAGAATCATTTGTTATTCGTGTCTTTGACTCATTACAAGTCAAAAAAGAAACAAAAAAGCAGAAGTATTTCCAGCCTTTCTCTTTTCTGTATACATATGTATATATTTTATGACAAATTGCGTTCATCTCTACTCAAATGTATGAAAGTCTGTGACTCTCATCTATTCAAGCAACAGTGGCTTCATGGCCGTGAACAACATACTAAGAGCACTTACATATTTTTATTTTTCAAGTCAAGAAAACATTTCTTTGGTTCGATGGATCTGGTGGCAGTTTGTGGGAGGGACCATAAATTCAACATCAGATCTTTCCTTAAGCTTTGATTTATGTGTGTTTGGAATTGTGTGCATTGGAGAATTGGGTGGGGGGGGGGGGGCAAGATTTTAGCTGTGCTTCTGGATTCTCTGTGAAACCCTCACCTAACTGCCCTGCTTACGTGAGTGCTGAACTGGGAGTCAGGAAACCCAGCTCTGCCACTGTCCAACGGTGTGGTTTTCCATGTCATTTCACCTTCCCAGCCTCGGGGAGGGTGGACTGTAGTAGGTTTGAGAACTCTTCTGACTCTAAATTTGTTAATGTTCACTGATACTTCTTAAAGATAATGGTGAAAAACAAAAACGGAAGAGGAACTTGATGAGCAGTCCCTCAGGTGGGGTAATCAGTTGCCTATTTGGAGGAAATATCAAAGGTGTTGGAAATGATCCTTGTCTGAGGCAGCAATTCTCCTTATGTTTAAAAATCCCACTCCGGGTACTTCATTCTTTGCAATCATGTCATGAGCTTTTCTTGCTGCTCGGGGAGGTGGGGGACTTTGTCCTCTGCCCTCTTAGATTGAGTGCATTGTACCCTGCAAATGAAACTGACAAAAGACAGATATACAGGAGAAAGGGCATACAAATTTTATTTGATATTAATATTTTTACAAGGCATGGGAGGGGCTTCATAGTAAAGAAGTGAAAACCTGGGGACTGGCCCTGTGGCCGAGTGGTTAAGTTTGCGCGCTCTGCTACAGCGGCCCAGGGTTTTGCTGGTTCGGATCCTAGGTGCGGCCATGCCACCGCTCATCAGGCCACGTTTAGGTGGTGTCCCACATACTACAATTAGAAGGACCCACAACTAAAATATACAACTATATACTGGGGGGATTTGGGGAGAAAAAACAGAAAGAAAAAAAAAGATTGGCAACGGTTGTTAGCTCAGGTGCCAATCTTCAAAAAAAAAAAAAAAAAAAAGTGAAAACCCCAAAGGAATGGATAGATCAGCGAGTTTATATACCATTTTAACAAAGAGTGAAAAACTGTGGAGATGTGACAACACAACTGGAAAAGGTATCTGGACTTCTTGGGGGGAACTGTGGGAAGGTAAATCTAAGGGAGAAAGTAATGGAAGGTAAAGGTTACATCAGTAAGCTTTGTTTACATAGAGTCAAGTCAGTATGTTTCGAGTGATAAGAGCTGTCTCTTCTTCCTGGTATGGGAGAGGGGGTAAGGGACACTTTTGCAAGAGGAAATTTATGTTACCTGCACAAATAGAAATTTATGCCGTGCTTTTCGGCAGAGAGAGGGTGGAGAGCGTTTTCTGCATCTGCTGTTTCTCAATTGCCTTTAACTCAAAATAATGCTTTTGTCAAAGTGGCATATTTTGGAGTGGCATATTCTGATCCTCTTCGCTTCCTCTTTCGAAACCTGGACCTTCTTGCTAACTAGTCTTGTTGTCCTCAGATGTTTTTTTCAATTTCTCCAGAGTGCTTTTGGAGGTTTTGGAGCAGGAGGTGGGTGGTTACATTCCTGGCAGTGGGTGGGTGGGGTCTGGCTGTCAATCCCCTTGTTTTTGCTCTAATCTGCGCCGCCCCCCCCCCATCTCCTTCCTCTGCTGTACCTAGTTCCCCTCAGCTTCAGCCATCTCTGAACTTTTTCTGGGCTGCAGCTTCCTCCTTTCTGCTCATCACCCAGCGCTTGTCCATCTCTGTCTGTGTTCGAGCAGTTTGTAAACATATCGTTCTTCTAATGTTCCTTCTCTTTTTCTCACTATTGTAGGTTGTGACTTAAAAAGAAAATTGTTACTGTTGTTTTAATAGCATCTCAGGATGGGAAAGTGATAACTATTAATAGATTTGTTAATGCCCAAAAAAATTCTGGGCATGGAAGAAAGATTCACTACAACTTGTATTGGGTGTTAAGTATGATTTTAAAATCTTACTAATTTAATAATAAAAACATTCCTCTAAATACTTTTCTAAATATTTGTATACCGCTTATACAATTGATAAATCAATACTTATGAATTTAATAAATTGTTTCCCTAAATATTTAAACATTGTTGCAAACTTATTTAATAAACTCTTTAGGCATTTATTATAACTACAATTTTGATATATCAGAATTTCTTAAATGCTAAGTATTTAAGATGTAGAATGTAATATATACAAACAATTTTTAATGATTACTAAACTGATTATTATGCTATGATTAAAAATCCAATCTAAAGTGTGAATACTGTAGATTTAAATTTGGTTTTTCATTATCTCTATTCTTCTTCTTATTTCTTCCAAATGTTACCTTCTTAAGGTTACAGTAGTTTTGCTAGATATTTTTTCCATCTTCCTAGGGTTGTGGTCATATTAGCCAGCCTCAAAAGAAAAAAAAAATACCATTTAAGATCAGTAGATATTTTAGAATTTGGGTTGGTATCCAACTGGTTAGGTAATTGGCCTTGGTGATGAGGTCCAATGTGATTCCACCTCAAGCCTCTCATCATTAGTCCAAATCTCTCTTTATGATCAGGATTTATTTTTTATGTCATGATTTCTGCCTTTCATATGGATTTAAAATATTTTTTGAATCTGATGTCTTTCGTAGAAATGGTATACTCTTTAAGTTTTGCCTGGCCGCCGTGATCCATCCCATTGTCTTGCCAACAGGATGTATTGTCCTGGTAGGTTAAAATTATTGGAGACTTATGCATGCCTTATCAGGACCTCATTATAATTAATAGGGTCAGCTTGAGGTTTAAGCTTCTAGGAGATAAGGAGTCAAGTCCACCTCATTCCCCTTACTGTTTGGAATGCAGCTAATTTATCATCTTAGAGCACTCCACTGGACCTTCTTTTTAATTAGTTATTGTGTACTAATGAAGAGCATGAGTTTCCTTCCACTTGGTTATTAGGAATGACATTTGACACTGATTGCCCTTCCTGAAATTATCTCTTTAGGGACCATTTTCCTTACATTTTTTGGGACTTCATGAATTTTTAAAATGTGTGTGTGTGTGTGTGTATGTATTGACAAGAGATTTTCACACACTGAGGTATATAGCACAACTATTCAGGTTCGAAGCTGATTCAGCTTGAACTAAAAAGACTGATTTATGGCCTATCAAAACACATTGTACACCTGCTTTAACCATTAAAGTGAAGAATGCACTATCTTAAGATAAGAATGCATACTTCTCCTCCTATGCCCTATTGGTAATGCCTTATTGCTAATGCCCATATTAGTCCCTTTCCTGACATCAGGGTCAGGTTGACCTAATTTGCAACTGAACATCTCTTTGAAACTTTGAGGAATGTGTGCCCTGGGCATGTTTAATGTATGATTCTTTGTTCGGAAAAGATATGAATGTACTGAAAACCATGCTTCTCTGGAATGCTTTCCTCCTTTCTGGAAAAGGCCTTCCTGGGTTATGATCCTCAGTTTGGCTTAAGTAAAACTCACCTTCTCTCTCTTATCTATAGAATGGTTATTGGTTATTTTGCATTGACAGTATATATATGTACCCAATTCAGATTCTGCACCCAATTCTGACATAGCTGGGGGTTCCCCACATCACCAAGAAATTCTTGGACACCAGCTAGATGTCCTAATACTCAATTCAATTCTGACACTATCTACTCGGAGCAATCAGAGCCCACAGGTTAAGGGCTCAGTCCCACAAGACTATCTCCCCCCACTTCAGATGCCAGTTGCAAGTCCTGGTTATCGCTTGTGCTTCTGACCCACTGACTATAGATTGGAGGTTCTGATGACCCCCTCCTTGGGTTCAATTAATTTGCTGGAGTGGTTCGCAGAACTCAGGCAAACATTTTACTTACTAGATTACTGGTTTATTAGGAAAGAATATATCTCAGAACAGCAAGATGGAAGAGATACATCAGGCAAGGTAGGTGGGATAGGGCGCAGAGCTTCTAGGTTCCTTCCAAGTGTGCCACTATCCCCAAATCTCCACGTGTTCACCAACCTAGAAGCTCTCTGAACCCCCTCCTTTGGGCTTTTTATGGAGGCTTCATTACATAGGCACAATTGATTAAATCATTGGCAACTGGTGATTTTTTTTTTTAATTACAGTAACATTGGATTATAACATTACTTAGCTTTTGGATGTACATCATAGTGTATTTCGAATTCTGTGTAGATTACATCATGTTCACCACCCAAAAACTAATTATAGTCCATCCCCTCACATGTGAGCCTAAGGCAATTGGTGATTGATTCAACGTCCAGCCCCTCTCCCCACCCTGGAAGTCAGGAGCCTGGGACTTAAAGTTCCAACCCTCTAATCACATGCTTGGCTCCACTGGCAACCATCCCCCATCCTTAGGTGTGGTCCAAAAAGTCACCTCATTAACATAACAAAAGACGCCTTTATTGCTCTCATCACTTAGGAAATTCCAAGGGTTTTAGGAGCTCTGTGCCAGGAACAGTGGACAAGGACCAAATATATATTTCTTATAATACATCACAATATGTAAATATGCTCTTTAAATTAAAATGCACTTAAAAAAAGAAAATGCATATGTATTAATACACTGCTGCTTATTAAAATCAATAAAAAATAAGTATGCCCTATTTATTCCTGTTTTGTGTTACAATTCCCTTTCTGTGTACTTTATAATCTCTTTTGTGTGTCCTTATGCAGTCATGGCCTTATGGAGACTCACAATTTTTCAGTTAACTGCGATTATTATTCCCATTTTGATGCTCAAATTGGGCAGTGGGATGTGGTGATTCAGCCCATTCCGATGCTTTTCCTATCCCACAATGTAAGAACTGCCCTGTAAGGAGTAGTGTTAAGGAGTCCTGGCTCCTTTCAGGGAGTGACAGCATTGGAGATCTGGGCTTTAGGAATTCATGTGAGTAAATG
This sequence comes from Equus quagga, assembly GCF_021613505.1. Taxonomy (NCBI): domain Eukaryota; kingdom Metazoa; phylum Chordata; class Mammalia; order Perissodactyla; family Equidae; genus Equus; species Equus quagga. The sequence goes on along the minus strand of NC_060273.1, from coordinate 65,723,874 downwards.
ATCTTGAGCAAAAGCTATACACCTTGGGCCATGTTGGGGACCGGGCTTAAAAAGGTATTTGTTTATAAGCTTTGAAGTTCGTATTAAATGTTCCCAATTTAACATATGTTGTTCTACTTTGTTTTTTATAATCTGGATTTCAAACACCATCAAGACTTTCTCCTACAGTGAAAATAATGTTGCATATTCAGTCTGCCATCTTGAGCCAGAAAACCCCATGTGCGTAGTTTTCAGTTTGCAGTGTTGTGATCATTCTGAACAGAAAATCTTGTATCTTTTTATGTCATTTAAACTTGTAAGATTTTTTCATTTTTATTGTAAATCCTCATAAACGTGATTTTAATGGCTATATAAAATTCCATCGTTTAGAGGTACTGTAAAGTAAACATTCCCCTTTCGTTGGACATTTAGATGTTACCTTTTTTTGCTATGATAAATATCACATTGATGAGCTTCTTTGTGGGTAAAGGTCTTTTGTATTAAGCATTGTTTCTTAAGGGAGGAATTTTTACAATCTGAATTACCAGGTCAAAGATATGAACATTTTAAAAGCTCTTCATATGAAAGCAAGGATGATAATAATAACCCTAGTTCACAGAGTTGTCATGAGGATGAAGTGAGTCAATGTGTAAAGCACTTAGGATGGTTTCTGGCAGAGAAAGCATTCGATCCATGTTGGCTATATTTATTGTTGCTGAACTGTTTTCCACAATGGTCCTACCCATTTACACTCCTGCAAGCAATGTTAGAGAGAGCCAGTCAGGCAGCTTCTGAGCACAGAAGCTTTCCAGGAAGTCTGGGATTTTTCTGTGAACAAATATCTTCCCAGCTGGCCAGTAAAGATGGCTGCTACTGTGTTGGCTGCTCACCGAGGGGGACTGAGATTTCCCATTCAAAACTGCTGGAGTCTGACACGCTCCCTGTTTCCTATAGTGATGAGTGTTGCTAGAAGGCAGCCTGGGGGCCACAGACATGGGTTGGTGCAGCACACTGAAGGACTTAGTTTCCTGAATTTCCAGTAGGCAGCTAAAATTGTGAGAGGCTGTGTACTCCTATGGGAAGATCTCTACCCTCATATCAAAGATTCCTCCCAGACGGCCTGAAGAAAGAGGAAGAGTGGATCTCAGCTCTCCTCACCCTGTGCCGAGGGATGGAAGAAGTTAAAAGCAACCAGATTAGTGCCTGCTCTCAAGGACTTTATGATTCTTATAGACCTCATTGTACAAAGAGGATGGCCATAGACTGTTTTGGCTCTTCCCATATGCTCTTTACCTTCTGGCACACCCACCTTCTAGTGTCGTGCAAGTGTTGTGGCTCATGGAACCTTCTCTGGAGCCTCTCTTTTGGCTGAGTCCATCCTGAGAGGTTACAGTCCCCATCCTGCCCCCTCCCAGGAGCGGCCAATGACTGACTGGTATGGCTTCAAGAGAAAGAACACTCTCTGGTGTGATTTATGTTTCAGAGCCTACCTCTTCCCCTTCCCACCTCCCCACCCCCTCCCCAACCCAACCCAAGGCTAGACTTTACTAGATACGGCATTCCTGCTTAGCAACTTCCCTGCCTGCCCTGTCCTACTTTCCCCCCTCACATCCATCCCACTTCACTGCATCCCCTCCTCCCCTCCTCTACCTGCCACCTCCCCTGCACGCCCTGGATAAATTAGGTACACCTGAACCTGTTTCTAAGGCCCATGACCTAAGACTAGGAGATAAGATTGGTTAGCAAGGTAGACGGTTCCTAGAAGTTAAACAGATATAATGGGGAGGAAGAGTGTGTGTGTGGAGTACTTGTTGGAGGTGCTAACCTCTGAGCTAGGTGTGTTTGTATAAATACGCAATATATGTACTTTTAACATAAATGAGTATTCATATTTGTTAGAAATAAAGTGAGACTTTCATAAGATAAGCGTTATGAAAAAAATCATAATGTACTGTTTTAGGGGGATGCAATATGATGATTTAGAATAATTACTTTAACCTTGTGGTTCTGCTCAGCATGACCTACACAGTACTCTGGTATCTGGCTGGTATCTAGGTACTGATTCTATAATCTCAGCTGCCATTCATTTAACAAATAGGTACTGAGCATTACTGTGTGCCGGCATTGTATTGGGCACTGGGATAAAAAAGGGATTAATTTGGTTTGACTCATAGATAAAACAGAGGTAATAAAATCTAGCTGTCTCAGAGAAGTCTGGCTCATCCCTCCTCCTCCTTCCCTCCCATCCTTCCCAAAGCTTTTTCAGCTCTTGGAGCACAAAGAGGAAACTTGTTTAATGGTTTTATTATCTGCTCTCATATTATTAGGGAGGAGAAAAGCCCCTAGCGTGAGGATTTCTATAAAGAATTAACAATTTTATTATGACATGAGTCATCATGTTTTATCAAAGTCATCATGCCTCTCTTACCTGTACGTTAGAAGACAGAATTGAAAACTCCAGAACTTCATGCTGTTTTCCCTCACAGGACTGGAAAATCTACAGAAAAGCTATGAGAAATATTTCAAAACAAGTTACACAGTGTTTGGATAATAAGCACAGAGCCCTGAGATGTATGAAGTATACAATTCAATAGAGTTTGTTTTTTCAAAAGCAGCTGCAAGAAAAATAACGCCAGACAACAGTGGTCTCACATACAGCTGGAAATCCCCTTCATGTTATAGAGGAGGAAATCAATAAACACTTCCTAAGAATTGAAGGTCTTCCCTCCCAGTGGATAGAAAAGAACTGTTATAGTGAGCTCACGATGGCAGCTATAAAACATATTTGCTCAAAAATTAATTTTAAGAAAAAATATTAAACCACATGTAATTCATACATTACATGGATGGGACTCATAGAGCATGATCAAAAAACAACTTTATTCTGTGCACTCTCTTCTATCCCCATCCTCCTTTGCTTCTGTGTACATAGCACTCATGTCCATGTGCACAAACATGTTCTCAGTGCCAATAGATCATGCCAGCTCCTGGGTGTGATCAGGCAGGTCCTGTAGCTTATCTTTATGCTCTTAGATTATAAAAACTTCACTAGAATTTTCAGTTCCCCAGGAAGTCTCAGTCCAGCAATTAATGTCTTATCCATGGACCAGAAAGGGCTTGGAATCTCAAAGTTACCTTTTCCCCCACACCCAGCATGGGCTGGCCACTTCCAAAAGGAAAGCTGAGGATGGGGGCCTGGTTAGCCTGTCTGTTTCTGTACCGTCTTACTTATCCTCACTCTCCCCACTTGATCCCTAGCAAGTTAGTCTGGGGAAGATGGGGAGAGGGGAGTAAAGGGCAAGAAAGGATTTAGGAGACTGGTGTTGTCTCTCCCCTGTAGCTCATGTCTAGCACCCAAGAGACCTTTCTTTATGCATACTTGCTTCCTGCCCTTTGTGGATGGGTGGCTAGATCCCAATGCAGATGAGTCTCTCTCGGTCTTGCTGCCTCAGGTTCTTAGCCAAAGTCTCTAGATTCCTTAGTTAAGGGTCTGACAATGGTCCATGATTTCTCCAGATGTCTGAGAGACTCATATCAATGACTCTTGAGGCAGCCAGGTGATAAAGGAGAATAGAGAGGATAAAAAAAATGCCATAGAATTCTATTGACCTTTTCACAAAAAATTATTTTCTCTAGCCTCCTGCTTTTCCAGCTGAATTCTTAGACCCAGCGTAAGTAGCTTAGGGTTAAGATAGGGATGAAGATGGCTCTCCTCTAAAGCCAGGTGTGATGGTAGGAGATGCCTTTGCAGAAGTAGGCTCACTGATAGCCCTGGGAATGATAGGGCCCCCAAAACAATAGAAGCCAGGTGGATGCAATTATCATAATGAATGGCAGGGTCAGAGTGGCAGCAAAGAGGGCCTGACCCACAGGGAATTGTGATATGCTTACTGGGCTGCCAAGAAGTGTACTATTCAGTCAACAAGGGTACCATGGAAAGAAAACTCAAGAGGCTGAGGACAGGTTCCCCAATAAAAAGTCTTGATCCTTTTGACCAATTTTAAGACCTGATCCAGTTTTCTCTCTGAACCCATTGACTGAAAAGGAGGCTGAGTGCGTATGAGGAAGGACCCCAACACCATGGAAAATATATGTAGGAATGATTTCCCCAGTCCTTCCCCAGAGAGACCTTTGACCACCTACTCTGTTAACTATGCATTGGCGAAGGGGAGTGTCAAACTTTTAAGGACCACTGGACCCAGGGCTTGACTTGACATTGAGATCTGGAGACCTGGTACCTAGATTTATGCCAGGACACTGTTAGAGAGGAGTTTTCTGGGATTCAGGTAATAAATAGAGTCCTGGACAAGGTCCAGTTTACATTAAGTTTGTTTGGCCAATGGACCCCCTGGTGGTCAATTCTCCTTTCTCTCAATGCAAAGTTGGGTTACTGAGTAATTGTCACAACCCCCACACTGGTTCCTTAGCTTATGGGGTAAGGGCTATTATGGGGGGGAAGGCCAAGCGGACTCCCCAAAACTGCAACCCAACACCCACCCCAGCTAAAACTAGAGTAAATCAAAAATAATATTGCTTTCCAGGATGGCGGGGGGCTAGATGACATTTTTAAACATCTAAATGATGTTGGGCTGCTGGTCCTCATAAAATCTCCAATTAATTTACCAGTCTGACCCCTGAAGAAACCCAGTGTGCCCTGGAGGATAAAAAGAAAATCTTCACAAAATCGACCGTGTAGAAGCCCTGATTGTGGCTGGGGTCCCAGGTGTGGGGTCCCAGTACTCTTCTAGAGTACTTTAACATGACCTCAGCATGTGGCCACTCTTTTGGCAAAAGAATCCTTTTCTATTCCGATCAGAAAAAAAGAATCAGAAACAGTTTATATTCATCTGTAGTGATCAGTATACATTTATAGTTTTTCCTGAGAGCTATGTTAACTCTTCTTGTGGAAGAGATCTGGACCATCTGGACGCTGGGCAGAACATCACCTTAATCTATTGCATTGATTTTGTTATGCCATCAGGCCCAATGAACAAGTGGCTAGCATGCTAGAGGCTTTGGAAGGCACACGCTCTCCACAAGATGGGTGATGAGCCTTATAAAGATTCAGGACCTGTACATCAGTGAAATATTTAGGAGTCCAGTGGTAAGGGCAACCTCAAAGAAAAGGACAAATTATTGTATCTTGCACTTCTCGCCAGTAAGAAGGAAACAGAGTGTTTGGTAGGCCTATTTGGGTTCTGAAAACAACCTGCCCCACAGTTGGAAATATTGCTCCAGCCCATTTACCAAATGATGCAGAAGGCTGCTAGCTTTGAGTGGGCCCAGGGCAGGAAATGGGTCTGTGGCAGGACCAGGCGACAGTGCAAGCAACCTGCTCTTTGGCCCATACAACCAGGAAGACTTTAGGGTATTAGAGGCGTCGGTGATGGGGAAAGATGCCATGTGGAGCTTATGTCAAGGCACAGTGGGAGAAGTACAACACAGCATCCTGGGGATCTTGTGCAAAAATGATATGCCTCTACATGCCTTTTGAAAAACAACTCCTGCCACATTACTGGATCCTGGTAAAGATGGAGCACCATGGGATACTAGGATACCACGTATCTGAAACCACCCAACATACTCACCAGGTAATAAGGTTGAGAGGGCCTAGCAATACAATATAAGATAGAAGTGGTATATCTGGGATTCAGCACAGTTAAGACTACAAGCGAAATTCATAAGCAGGTATCCCAGAAATCTGTGTCGTCCACCACTGTCTCACTAGAGCCCCTCCCTCGGTGCGTACCTCTGGCTGTATGGGGTATCCTTCATGACCTGCTGTTAGAGGAGGAAAGAAGCCCAACCTGGTTTATGGATGGGTGCCATGGTATGTGAGGGCAAGTTGAAAATGACAAAAGCTGCATTGCAGTCTTGAGATTGGGTTTGAAAGACAATGACAAGGAATCATCCTCTCAATGGGCACAGCTTTGGGCAGTGTACTTAATAGGCCACTTTGTGTGTAAGAAGAAATAGCCAGAGGTTAAAATATATATGTACTTATGGGCAGTAACAAATGGCCTGACCCCCAAAGATAGGGACCATATATTTTTCTTGATGTCTATCTTTATCCCTCCTTTCTTTCTTTCTTACTCTTTTTTCCTTCTCTTTAGCATAGTACTTGGTGCATGTAAGCACTTATTATTCATTCAAACACCTATTTATGCCTACTCTGTGCCAGGCTTTGTTCTAGGTGCTGTGAGGATTACTAAAGTGAAACTTAAACCATGATTTCCCTCTTTTTTTCCTCCTCCTCCTCACTCACATTTACCACCTGTTTCCAACGTAACTGGCACTGTACTAAGTGCTTTATATGTGCTTGATCTCCTTTAATCCTCAGAAAACCCTATCAAGATTGGTGATGCTATGAGATGAAACTGACATAGATGCTTACATAACTTAAGTAAGGTTTTACAGCCGATATGTGGCTTGCTGGTATTTGAACCCAAGCAGATCCATTGTTCTGGCAAAAGAATCAAGGTCAATATCCCATGAGGTTTAACATGTGAAATAAGATCAGCCATTAACACCATCAACATAAACGAGTTTTATTTTCTTACTTGCATTCTTTTTATCTATTTTAATGTTCATATGGGTCAATTGTTTTAAATTGCCTTTGAGTTCTGTGTTGTGCTGAGGGCTCATCATGCAATGGTATCCTCCGCCAGTCATTTATTCCATCTTCCCTGCAAGGTGGGTCCACATGGGTCCTCTTTGAGACTGCAATCTGACACTTTCCAGTTGTTTATAAGAAAGTGTTTTTTTGCTTATAGAATCCTCTTTCCAACAAGTTTCTGGGAAGGTAGCAGTGTAGCAGCCAGATAGCTGTGTGATTGACACATGGAGAGGTCAAATTGCTTGCCCAAAGTAATTCTGCAGGCTAGTGGTGATGCCAGCACAAGATGTGTAAGTCTGGCTCTGTGCCCTTAGCTCTCCCCACTGGATCAAAGCGTCACCTTAGCATCAGTGGGTACCTGTAAGCAGCTTCAGCATGGTAAGTGCATTGTATGCTGTTGGGACTTAAGCCGCTAACTATATAATCTGTGGACTCACTGTGTTTTCAGTGGCCTTTGGTAATGGCCTACTCATGGTGGTAACTTGGCATTTTTGCTTAGTTTCATTTTCTTCTATACTTTTTATTTATTTTAATATTGTCATCATCATCACCATTGGTAATAATACATAGTGAACAACTTCAAAGAAATAGCCTTGATAGTAATATATGAATGAAAGTTCTGTTTTGTTTGATAAAAGTACCTTAAATCAACCCATGGTGTCTTCCTTGTGACACAAATCTCGGGATATGTGTTGATAATTTAGGCCACCAGCAGTTATGAAAATTTACTTAAAATGAAATTATTTTGCATAATTAGTTGAGGACCACAAAAATTATCCAATAAATTGGCACATTTTAGGAGGTGACTTTAGAATCTGGAAAAAGTATGTAGTCTCAGCAATGACACAATGAATTAACAAATCCATGTTCCAAAATACAAAATCTCTTCTCATTGAGAAATATACCGACAATTGTAGAAAATCATAAAGGTTCTCTGAAGATGCATGTCACAGAGGCTTGGCCATTTGCTTTCTTCTTCTTTTAAATTCTCATTTCCTTACAGAGCCAGGACCAGGGTGAGGTGAGCGAGGTTCTTGCCTCAGGAACAAAATGTAAAGAGATACCAAAAAACTCGGAGATCAAGATAAATAACATTTTAATGCAACATTAAAAAAAAAAGAAATCAAAACTGAGACCAAAAATCCTTGGTGAACAAAATGTCAACACTTTATAGAAATTCAGAATTGGACCGTGCCTTATATGACTCATCTCAGTTGCCTCCCTCTGATGCTGGCCTGGCTGCTTATCTGAATACTGAGCTCTCTTCCCCCAAGGCTGTAAGTTCCATGAGGAAGAAACCATCTCTGTGCTTTTCACCACAGTATCTGCAGGGCATGGCACACTGCATGGTCTCAGTACGTCTTTCTTCTATGAATGAATGAAAAAAACACTGTTCAGTGGAAGGAGGACTGGGCTATGAGTCCAGCCACAGGTAGGCCATGCCATCCACTCACTGTGTGGCCTTAATTAGGTTACTTCTTTGTAGGCTTCGTCTTTGAAAAGAGAGGATGGAACAAGATGAGTCTAGTGGTTCTTTCTAGCTTTCATATTCTAAGATTCTTAACCTGTCATAAGGCAAGCTGTCATCACAGGGATTCATCCATCCAATCATCCAACAAAATTTGTCACTTACCATCCAACTGCCTAAGAATGGGCTAAATGCTGGAGAAAGTAAGATCAGAAGCAAGGGTCCCTGGCCTCAGGGAGTTCATGGTGCATCAGGAAGGCAGACATGTGGCCCTTGTGGGGAACATGAAGAGATCTGCTCTAATGGAGTGTGGAAGGAATGTTAGGGAGGAATGCCTTATTCTCCCAGTGGCAGTCCACATTTTCACAGAGGATTTAAGCAGAGAGCGAAGGATAAGGAGGTGTTTGTCAGCCAGAGAAGAAGGGTGGGGGTTTCTAGCTTAGGGAAGAGCATGTGTGTGCCTGGATGTGTTTTTCTTCCCCTTTTCCGGAGACTAGCAGATGGAAGGCAATGGAGGCTAAGAATAGAGAGGGGACTTTTAAAATTAAACTCAAGGTTGAAGGAGGAGACAGTGATTCTTTAGTATGTAGAGGAGTTATACTACTAGGTATAAATCATTGCAGTGCAAAGTTTGATTGTCTTTAAAATAGTGCACCCTGAGGGCAGACTCCTTCTCACCTTGAGAGTCTCTGTGGCCTCTCTTTATCTGCCCTCACCATCTGAAACCTCTCCCCAACCGAATGGAGAAAAGGATGGTCCCATCTTGGCTGGAGGTGGGACATAATGGGGATCCAGACAAGGTAGAGAGCAGGGCTGTGTGTGTATATACTCATACATGGTGAAGTGTCATATGAGAGTGTAGCTTGCACTGTTATTGATATATATGCTAGAATAAAGAAATTTACTCATAATGGATAGGAATATTGCCATTGTTCAGCAAAAGCAGGCTATCAGAAGTGATGTGATTGGCTCAAAGAGCCAGGAAGTATAGGCTAGACTAATCATATAAATGCTTAGTTTGGATGGAGGAGAATTATAAATCTACTTCTTTATATTGGAAACAGTTCCCTTGGTGGTGGTTAAATTTTATGATACACAAGTCATTTTATTTACTGTCTTAATACTACATCAGCAGACAACCCGAGTAGCACCCTAGGGTAAGATGCCAAGTGGAAAAACAAACGAGGGTGAGAGGGACTTGAATGCTGTCAGATTGGCTTGTTAACAACCATGATCGAGGTTGGCTCCTTGCGCAGCGATTAACTAGTTTACACATCAGCATCTCAGTCAAAAAAGCCCTGAGCCCCAGACCAAAAAGAAACCCTTGTCCATGGCTCCTGGAATGACATCTCCATTTCAGGGTTCCACTCTAGGGAGCTCCTCTCCATGGAGAGCTGATGATGAGGTGAAAAATAAGGTCTCGGTGCATTCAGAGTCTTCACTGTCTGGTAATCACTTGGAACTCCTTCATTTTTTTCTGAGAGCATTTGAGTTCTGGTGACTGTGAGCTGAAGTTTCAGAGGCCAAAGAGGAAGACAACAGAAGCAGATGTTCACTCCCGGTCTCTGTCATCTTAGTTTCACAAGTGAAAAAAAACCTTTGCTAAAGGTCAGGTGAGGTTTAGAGATGGTCTGATTGCATTCTCCTTCCCCTGGGAAGTCCACTCTCTAGCTGGGAAACTCAGGTACCATTGTTGAGATTATCTCCTAGAGTCCAGGTATGATCTCTTCCCTTTTCTCCTGCCCTGAGAGAGGAGAATTTTCCAGCAATGATAATGAGACTGGCTCTATGTTGGGTAAACAAATCTTATCAAAGAATAGCATTTGTGTCCAGCTGCAAATTGTATTGGCTCAAATATAAAGCAACATTAAATATTGTATACCTGTTTCTTCTGTCATGACCTGAAAATTATAATCTACTAAATGAAGGAGGGTAAACAGCCTTTATCTTGGGGGTCAACTGTAATCAGTTGTCACTTGGAGTGCTGTATTGGGAAGGGTACTGAGGTTGCTTCCAGGCTCTATGGGAGGAGTTCTGTGATGAATTAGGCATGTCTGACGATGTGGGAAAGGGGAGTATAGGCACATGTACTAGGAATTCGCATCACCTTGACTTTCTAAACTTTCTCTCCCTTCTGCAACCTTAAGAGCTCTTTTTGTTGTTGCAATTCTAATTGTTTTGGGGTGCCATAAACCGCTCTCATATAAGACAGTGAACTTAATTGATAAATGTTGTATGGGTTCCAACTGCTCCACTGACTGGCCATTCCTCTGTCTTCTTCCCTCTCCTCCAGCCTCCCTGTGTCCCAAGACAGAATAATACTGAAATTAGGCCAATTAATAATCCTACAATGGCTTCTAAGTGTTCAAGTGAAAGGAAAAGTCACACATCTCTCACTTTCAATCAAAAGCTGGAAATGATTAAGTTTAGTGAGGAAGACATGTTGAAAGCTGAGATACACTGAAAGCTAGGCCTCTTGTACCAAACAGTTAGCCAAGTCGTGAATGCAAAGGGAAAGTTCTTGAAGGAAATTAAAAGTGCTACTACAGTGAACTCGTGATTGACAAGAAAGCAAAACAGCCTTATTGCTGATGGGGAGAAAGTTTTAGTGGTCTAGATTGAATATCAAACCGGCCACAACATTCCCTTAAGCCAAAGGCTAATCCAGAGCAAGGCCCTAACTCTCTTCATTCTATGAAGGCTGAGGGAAGTGAGGAAGCTGAAGAAGAAAAGTTTGAAGCTGGTAGAGGTTGGTTCCTGAGGTTTAAGGAAAGAAGCTTTCTCCATAACATAAAAGTTCAAGGTGAAGCAGCAAGTGCTGATGTAGAAGCTGCATCAGGTTAACTGGAAGACCTAGCTAAGATGTTAAGTGTAGCCGCCTTCATTAATCAACAGATTTTCAATGTAGATAAAACAGCCTTCTATTGGAAGAAGATACCATCTAGGACCTTCATAGCTAGAGAGGAGAAGTCAATGCCTGGCTTCAAAGCTTCAAAGGACAGGCTGACCCTCCTCTTCGGGGCTAATGCAGCTGGTGAGTTGAAGTGGAAGCCAATGCTCAATTACCATTCTGAAAATCCTAGGGCTCTTGAGAATTATGCTAAATCTACTCTGTCTATTCTCTATAAATGGAACAATAAAGCCTAGATGACAGCACATCTGTTTACAGCATGGTTTACTGAATATTTTAAGCCCACTCTTGAGAACTACTGCTCAGAAAAAAAGATTCCTTTCAAAATATCACTGCTCATTGACAATGCACCTGGTTACCCAAGAGCTGTGATGGAGATGAACAGTGAATTAATCTTGCTTTCATGCCTGCTGACACAACATCCATTCTGCAGCCCACGGGTCAAGGAATCATTTCAACTTTAAAGTCTCACTATTTAAGGAATACTTTTCATAAGGCTATAGCTGCCATAGATAGTGATTCCTCTGATGGCTCTGGGCAGAGTAAATTGAAAACCTTCTGGAAAGGATTCACCATTCTCAAAGCTTTTAAGAAGATTTGTGATTCAAGGGAAGAGGTCAAAATATCAACATTAACGGGAGTTTGGAAGAAGTTGATTCCAACCCTCATGGATGACGTTGAGGGGTTCAAGACTCCAGTGCAGGAAGGAACTGCAGATGTGGTTGAAGTAGCAAGAGAATTAGAGTTAGAATTAGAGCCTAAGGTGTGACTGAATTGCTGCCATCTCATGATATAACTTCAACAAACGAGGAGGTGCTTCTTATGGATGAGAAAAGGAAGTTTTCTTGAGATACAATCTACTCCTGGTGAAGATGCTGAGTAGATTGTTGAAATAACAACAAAGAATTTAGACTATTACCTAAACTTACTTGGTAAAGTACTGGCAGGTTTTGAGAGGACTGACTCCAATTTTGAAAGTTCTATCGTGGGTAAAATGCTATCAAACAGCATTGCGTGCTACAGAGAAATCATTCATGAAAGGAAGAGTCAATTGATGCATCAAACTTTATTGTCGTCTTACTTTAAGAAATTGCTACAACCACCACAACCTTTAGCAATCACCACCCTGATCAGTCAGCAGCCATCAACATCAAGGCAAGAGCCTCCACCAGCAAAAAAGATTATGACTTGCTGAAGGCTCAGTTGTTGATTAGCATTTTTTAGCAAACTGTTTTTAAATTAAGATATGTACATAGATTTTTCTCTAGACATAATGCTGTTGCACACTTAGTATAGTGTAAATATAACTTTTATATGCACTGGGAAACCAAAATATAGTGTGGCTTGCTTGATGGCAATATTCACTTTATTGCGATTGTCTGGAACCAAACCTGCAGTATCTCTGAGATATGCCTGTAAAGTGTTATCTATAATAGATAGAAGTAGTCAACAAATATAGCGAGCAATAGGTTAAATAATTATGACATAATAACAAAAATAGTAGTTGCCTTTTATTGATCATCTATATGCCAGATATTTTACATATTTGATCTTATTAATTCCTTTGTCAGATGAGGAAGCTGAGGCTGAGAAAGGTAACAAGACTTCCAATCCTAGTAATATGTGCACATTAGTTTTTCTGAAAACCACCTGTTACAAAACACCTGGAACTGCTGGAGAAAATGTAACAATCCTTAAACAATGCATTTAAATGGTTGCTGCACTTGCAAGAATGTAAGGGAAATCCCTAGGGGCCAGAAATGGAAAGGCTATTGAAACAGAATGTCAAGCAGAAGCACTGACTGTCCTGGGGTGGGGCTGGAGGTAGGGATTTCTGGCCTTTGTAACTGTGGGGCTTAGATTATAGTATCTATGTGTGGTAGAAGAGGTGTTATATCCTAGGTGGGATGTAGCATCTCACACTTTGAATAAAGTTGGATTCCAGTGAACGGGTGGACTAGGAGAAATGTCCATACATTGTAGGGTGTATCAACAAGGTAGTCTGTCTCACTCTAAGCATTGGCTGAAAAATAAAGTGTTTATAATAAGATAGTGTAATCACTGGTCTGCTCAATTTGGAGTGGGGATTTGAAGGTCAACTACCTGAATGATGTAGGAATTTGTAACCCTTAAAGTCATCCTGAGCTGGTAATACTTTGGAGGCACCTGGCAGAAGCAATTGCAAAGCTTCTTTGAGGAGATATACCTAAAATCTAGGTTATACAACACTTCCATAGACAAAGCTCATCTTATAAAGCATCATATAAATATATATATATTTATATGTGCTGTAAACAACAAAATGTATGAGGAGAAACAAAATCCATCTTGAGAAAGAGCAGAACACAAATGGGAGAATCAGATCTTGAAATGCTTTAAATAATAATATTATCAAATGGAGACTATAAAATACACTTGGCAACACCAAAAGACATGATCCATGAAAGAAATAATTGATGACCTAGACTTCATTAAAAGGAAGATTTGCCTGAGCTTATATCTGTTACCAATCTTCCTGTTTTGTGTGTGAGTTGCTGCCGCAGCATGGCTACTGACAGATGAGTGGTGTACGTCCATGCCTGGGAACTGAACCAGGGCGGCAAAAGCAGAGTGTGCCAAACTTAACCACTAGGCCACCAGGGCTGGCCCCAAATATACAAAGAACTCTTAAGACTCAACAGTAAGAAAGCAAACAACCTGATTAAAAAATGGACCAAAAATCTTAACAGACAACAAAGAAGACATACACGTGGCAAATAAGCATGTGAAAAGATGCTCCACATCATATGTCACCAGGGAAATACAAAATTAAAACAATGACAAGATGGTGTTACACAACTATAGAATAGCCAAAATCCAGAACACTGATGACACCAAATGCTGACAAGGATGGGGATCAACAGGAGCTCTCATACATTGTTGGTGGGAATGCAAAATGGCACAGCCAGTTGGGAAAACATCTTGGTGGTTTTTAAAAATCTAAAAATACTCTTACCATATGATCCAGCAATCACACTCCTTGGTATTTACACAAAGGAGGTGAAAACTTATGTCCATGAAAAAACCTGCATGTGGATGTTTATAGCTGCTTTATTTATAATTGCCAAAACTTGGAAGCAACCAAGATATCTTTCAGTAGGTAAATAAACAAACAGTGATACATGCAGACAATGGAATATTATTCAGTGCTTAAAAGAAATGAGCTATCAAACTGTGAACAAACATTGTGGAACCTTTTTTTTTTTGAGGAAGATTAGCCCTGAGCTAACATCTGTCACCAATCCTCCTCCTTTTGCTGAGGAATACTGGCCCTGAGCTAACATTTGTGCCATCTTCCTCTATTTTATATGTGGGATGCCTGCCCCAGCATGGCTTGCCAAGCGGTGCATAGGTCCGCACCCGGGATCTGAACCGGCACACCCTGGGTTGCTGAAGCGGAATGTGCGGACTTAACTGCTGTGCCACCAGGCCAGCACCAATGTTGTGGAGCCCTAAGTGCATATTGTTAAATGAAAGAAGCCAATCTGAGAAGACTACATACAGTATAGTTCCAACTACATGACACACTGGAAAAACCAAAACTACAGAGACAGTGAAAAGATCAGTGGTTGCCAGGGGTCGGGGAGAGGTGAATAGGCTGAGCACAGAGGATTTTTAGGGCAGTGAAAATACTCTGTATGATACTATGATGATGTATATATGTCATATACATTTGTCCAAACCCATGGAAAGTACTACACCAAGAGTGAACTCTTAGGTAAACTATGGACTTTGGGTGATTATGATGTGTTAATACAGTTTCATCCTTAGTAAAAAATGTACCATTCTGGTGATTCATGTTGATAATGGGGGAGGCTATGCATGTGTGGGGGCAGGGAGTATATGAGGAATCTCATACTTTCCTCTCAATTTTGTTGTAAACATGAAACTTCTCTAAAAATATAAAGTCTTTAATAATAATAATAATAATGATAGTAGGGAGTTCCTGCTCATCCTGCTTAGTCTCTGACATCCTTCTCTAAAGCTTGCTTGCCTCATCCACTG
Source organism: Equus quagga (assembly GCF_021613505.1). Lineage (NCBI taxonomy): Eukaryota > Metazoa > Chordata > Mammalia > Perissodactyla > Equidae > Equus > Equus quagga. The sequence continues at coordinate 65,708,856 of NC_060273.1, read as the reverse complement.
TGGATGCCCTTCCTTGCTCTGCCATCCCTAATGACTTTAAGATTAAATTGTTCAGGAAGGGAAGAGGAAATAGAAGGAAAAGTAAGCACAGCAGGGTTTTCTCCTTTTGGGGAGGGGGGATTGTCAGGCTGATTCTGAAATAAATGCGGAAATACAAAAGAATCAGAACAGTGAAACGACCTTGAAGATGAACAAAGTTGTAGGCTTTGTTCTACTGAATAGCAAAACTTATTATAATTATAATTAAGGCACTGTGATGTGTGGTCACAGATAGACAAATAGACCAATGGATCAGAACAAAAAATCTAGAAGCAGATCCACACATAGATACTTTAGTTATGGCAAAAGTGGTACTGCACAGCTGCGGGGAAAAGGGTGGTTTTCAATAATTGATCTGAGTCAATTAGATATCCATATAAAACATGGATCTTGACCCTTATAATGCACCACACACAGATTTCAGTAACACTTCTATCTTTCTGCAGAAGGTAACTTCTTTTTTTTTTTTTTTTTGAGGAAGATTAGCCCTGAGCTACCTGCTGCCAATCTTCCTCTTTTTGCTGAGGAAGACTGGCCCTGAGCTAACATCCATGCCCATCTTCCTCTACTTTATATGTGGGACATCTACCACAACATGGCGTGCCAAGCCGTGCCATGTCCACACCCAGGATCCGAACTGGCAAACCCAGATTGCCGAAGTGGAATGTGCACATTTAACCGCTGCGCCACCAGGCCGGCCCCAGAAAGTAACTTCTTTATGACCTTGAAGTAGGACAAGTTTGCTTAAATAGGACACAAAGAGATTCCCATCCACAAAGGGAAAGATAAATTGGACCACCTGAAAATGAGGAATTTTTGTTCATCAGAAGACCCCATTAGGAGAGTGAAAAGAGAGAATGGCAAAAGATATTTCCAATAAATATAATTGAAAAGAGCTGAAGTTCATACTATATATTTAAAAAAGAATTTTAGAAATTACTAAGAAAAAGACCAACAACCCAATTTAAAAATGTGAGATAATTAATAGGCACTTCACAAACGAGAATATACAAAAGGCTGACATGCATATTAAAAGGTGCTTAATCTTGATAGTAAATAGAGAAATGCAAAGTAAAACCATGGAGAGATACAATAGAAGGCTTAGAAAAAAGGTGGTCATTACTAAGTGTTGAAAAAGATGTGGAGAACAGGAATGCTTGTGCCTTTCTGGTGAGAGAGTACATTGGTATAATTCCTTTGGGAAAAAGTTTGGCATTGCCTACTGAAGTTGAACATATGCTTAAAGCATAAATCAGCAATTCCACTTCTAGGTAATATCTAACGTAAATAAGTCAATACATACGTACCAGAAGACGTGTACAAGAACACCTATAGCTATTTGTAGTAGTTCCAAACTGCAAGCAGCCTAAATGTCCATCTGCAGTAGGGTGGATAAATACATTGTGCTACTGCCATACAATGTAGTACTCTATAGCAACAGATGTTAACAAATACAGATTGCTCCTTACAACAACGTGAAGGAATCTCATAAACTTGAGTGAAAACCAGAATCAGGAGATTGTATACTATATTATTCCACTTATAGAGAGTTTAAAAATAGGCAAAAGTAATCTATAGTTTTAGAAGTCAGGATAGACATTCCCAAAGAGGGAAGTGAGGGAGTAGCAATAGAGAGGAACATAAAGGAGGCTTCTAGGGTGTTGGTAATGTTCTGTTTTGGGTGGGATGCCACCACAGCATGGCATGATGAGCAGTGGTAGGTCCATGCCTGGGATCCAAATCTGTGAACTCCAGGCCTCTGAAGCAGAGTGCGCGAACTTACCCACTCCATCATTGGGCTGGTAACGTTCTATGTCTTCACCTGGGTGGTGGTTGCATGGGTTGTCAATCTGCACATTCAACATTTGTGTACTTTTCTAAATGTATGTTATACTTGAAGAAAAAATTTATGAAAAAACCTAAGCAAGAGGGTTAAACAGCAGATTAGGTACAGTCAAATACAAAAATGGTGTATGTTCTGTGGGCATTTGAAAAGAATGTGTATTCTGCTCTTGTTGGGTGGAGCGTTTTATAAACATTGATCAGATTCTGTTGATTGGTGTGTTGAATTCTTCCATATCTTTGCTGATTTTCTGTCTAAATGTACTATAAATTGTTGAGTGAGGATTGTTGAAGTCTCCAACTATAACTGTGGATTTGTCTACTTCTCCTTTGAATTCCATCAGTTTTGATTCATGTATTCTGCATTTCTCTTATTTGGTGCATACATATTTTGGATTCCTATGTCTTTTTGGTGGATTGACTTTATCATCACCATATAATGCCCCTCCCTGTTTCTGGTAATTGTCTTTGCTTTGAAGTCAATTTACATGATATTACTATAGCCACTCCTACCTTCTTTTAATTAATATTTGCATGATATATCTTTTCCATCATTTTACTTTCAACATGCCAATATTGTTATATTTGAAGTGAGTTTCTTGTAGACAGCATATAGTTGGGTGATGTTTTTTAGTTCACTCTGCTAATTTCTGTCTTTTAATTGGTGTATTTTGACCATTTGCTTTTAATATAATTATTGATATGTTAGCACTTAAGTCTGTAATTTTATTTTTTGTTTTCTGTTTGTTCTCTGATTTTTCGTCTGTTTTCTTTTTTCTGCCATCCTGTGAGTTACTTAAACATGTTTTAGAATTTAATTTTGATTCTCTATAGCGTTTATACTATATTACAGTATAGTATAAAACTTTTTTGGAGGTTGTATCACATAATATGTGTCTATAACATCACAGTCTACTGGTGTCATTATCTTATCATTTTGAGTAAAATATAGAAACCTTACATCCTTCAATGTCCTTTTACCATCCCTGGTTTATAATATCATTGTCTTAAATACTTCCTGTGCATACAGTTAGAACCACATCAGATACTGTTACAATTTATGCTTCAACAGTGAAACATAAGTTAGAAAACTCGAGATAATAAAGACTATTGTATTTATCCATATTTTTGCTTACTGTGTTCTTTTTTCCTTCCCGATATTCCAAGTTTTCTTCTTTTATTGTTTCCTTTCTATTTAGAGAACTTCCTTTAGATTATTTTTTTATAGTAGGTCTCCTGGCCACAAATTCTCTTAGTTTTCCTTCATCTGAGAATATCTTGATTTCTCTTTCATTCCTATAGAATATTTTCACTAGATATAGGATTCTGGGTTGACAGAAACTTTCTTTTAGCACTATAAAAATATGCTACTTCTTTCTGCCCTCCATGGTTTCTGATTAGATACCTGCTGTCATATGAATTATTTTTCTCTTCTGGGTAAAGTGTCATTTCTCTCTTGGGGCTTTCAAGATTTTTTTTTTTGTCTTGAGTTTTCAGAAGTTTGACTATGCTGTGCCTTGGTGAAAATTTCTTTGTTTATCTTGGCTGGAATTTGTTTACTGAATTTTCAGGTCTATGTCTTTCACCAAATTTAGAGTTTTCAGTCTTTATTTCTTGGAATACTTTTTCAGCACTTCCCTCTTTCTCCTCTCCTTCCGAGACTCCTATTTTATGAATGTTACATTTTTTCCTTAAAGTCTCACAGGTCCCCAAAGCTCTGTTCATATTTATTTATTTAGGCTCTTGTCTCTCTGTTGATTAAAATACATCATTTCCATTGTTCTGTCTGGCAATGATTCTTTCAGCTATCCCGTTTGTTCTGCTGTTGAGTCTATGAACTGCATATTTTATTTCAGTTGTTGAACTTTTCAGTTATAAAGTTTCCATTTGGTTCTTCTCGATATCTTCTGTATTTTTGATGAGACTTTCTCTGTCTTTGTTGAAGCTTTCTATTTTTTTGTTTGTTTCCAGTTCATCTGTATTGGCTTCTTGAAGCATTTTTATGATGTCTACTTTAAAATCTCTGTCAGATAATTCCAACATCTCTGTCATCTTGGTGTTGGCATTAATTATTGTCTTCTTTCAACCATTTTGAGATCTTCCTGGTTCTTGGTATGATGAGTGAGTTTTGGTAGAAATCTGGACATTTTGGATATTATGCTGTGAGACTGTGAATCTTATTTAAACCTTTTGTTTTAGTTGTTTTTTCCTGACGCCACTCTGGCAGAGGAAGGGGGAGCACTCCTTGTACTGTCAAGTAGGAGTAGAAGTTTAGGTTCCCCACGTGACCTTTGTTGACATCCAAGGGGAGTGTTCCTCATTACTGATGGCCTGGGGGATGATTTCTGGCTCTTTACTGGGTCTCTACTGATACCTCCTTGCCCGGAGGGGGCAGGAATGCCTTGTTTACTGTTCTTCACATAGCCTCTGCTGACACCATGGGAGAGTAGTCTTGTTACTACTGGGCAGTGGTAAAGGTCCTGAGTCCCCATTAGACTTCCTTTGATATTAGCCTAGTGGAGGTGGATGGATCTTGTTACTGCTGAGTAGGGATGGGAGTTTAGTCTCCCTACATGGTCTTCCTTGACACAACAAGGGGGCAGTTTTTACTGACCATTGAGGGTCAAAGATCCCACTTCCTATTAGTTTTACTCTGACATCACCCTAGTGATAGGGGGTAGATTGGGGATCCTTGATATAACCTGGCAAGGGTGGAGGTCTGGGCTACTTGCTCACATGGCTTGCAGTGGGGCCCCAGTTTTTTCTGTGGTGTTTGGCTAGAATAGAGTGGTTGTTGTCTAAAAGTCTTCTGTCTTGGTAGGCATTCCCTTTCCTGGTCTTTGGCTAGAGAGAGCAGGCTTGTGTTGGTTTTTCATTTTTAATTTTTGTCTGTATCTGTTGGCATTTCTGGGTTGCTGGCTTTTTGAGCTCTGAGTCTAGAATATATGAGGTGAAGAAACAAACAAACAAAAAAACCCAAATAACCTAGGAAACTCACTGTGTTGTTTCTTGGGTGCTGAGGTCTCTAGCTGATTAGTATTCTCTCCACATTTTAGAATCTTTTTATATGGGTTTTCTGTATAAAGTCCTGGGTATCTAGTTGTACTTAAGGAGAGGAATAGAGATATGTTTGCTTACTCCATCTTCCTAGGAGCCTGTTTAAATTTTAATATGGATTAAAAGCAAGAAAGAAACACCTCAATATGGAGTAAGAGCTCAATTTAGTTAAAAAAAAATTATGCAGACATATTTACCTGTAGTAGCATGAAGGCACACAGCCACAGAAAAGGGAAATACACCAAAATGTTCCTTCCTTTTATTTGAATAGTGGGTTAGCTTCCGCATTCCTCAAAGTAGCTAATTATTATTTTTATAATTGGAAAAATGATATAGAGAGAAATAATTTCCCATTTGTTTAGAAAATTGTTTTACACGGTTTCTAAAAACTGGGCATTCTATTGCCTACTCTGCCAACCTTATAGATTATTGTATAGGCACATACGTCTTAAATGTTAAATACTTTAAAAGTACAAATATCTAGAAAAATGCCAAGGATTATTGTTGTACGAAATGAAGAGATACCATTGGTATGGAGTTATTATTAAAAGCTTTCTTCTCCTTAGTTTTTCCTTCAAGCCACTGCTAAATGCAAAATAGATGATAGTATATTCAATTTTCTAGGTTACCAAATAGATAGTGAAATAACTCTTTCCATCATCTTTAAGTTCTGTAAACACATACCTCACCTTTTTGGCCCAGGAGCCTGTAAGTGCCATAACTCTGTTTTTAACCACTCTGCTAGTTCTAGAGTTCCAAGTGGGAACCATACCTCTTGGTCTCTATGCTTGATTTCTAATTCAAGATGAATGAGACTTTATCTTGACACATTTGAATTGCCCCTTCTGGAAGCTACAGGTGATGACAGTCCATTAATGGAAGACGGCTGAGGGGCCAACAACAAATCTTCATGTTAAAGAGAACCCCTGGGAAACAAAAAAAATAAGAATTTTCTGCCATCCCCTCTGATATATCCAAAATTTTTTGTTATTGAATCCAACAATTCATGCAGCCCAAACAGTATAATGCACATTAAAACTTTTTAAAAAACGTTTTTCCGTTTGGTCTGGAAATCAGAAAGCAGAATTTGTCAAATCCTTCTTTTAGAAGGCTGGTCCTTTACAGCTTACAAGCTAGGATAGACAGTTTGTTTGCCTTCTTGGATGAAAAAATCAGAAATACTAAAAACTCATTTTTATGGACACCTATGCTTCAAGTATTACAAGGCAGTTTGAGAAGTCATCTGGTCTTCCTGCTCCCTCTTCCTCCAAGGAAATCACCATCATCATGTAATAGCAAAGATAATCTACTTGTGGACAGAAAAAAAATGCAAAGAGAAACTATTTTCCAACTGCCAGGTGTAAGGTAAGAAGATCCTTCTGTTTGTTTTGGTAATTTAATTTCCCAAATATGCACAGTTCTCCTTCAGCATTTGGGCATTGAATAAAGGCCCAGTTTTCCAGCTGAGTTAACATGCGCCAGGAGGTCAGTTTCTTACTCTGAGCAGTGGCAGAGAGGGTCCCCCTGGATTGTTCTGTTTGCAAATGTTAACCTGGTAGATGGAAGATCTTGGCTACCTGTTGCTTGTGCGCAGATCTGGCATATGCTCCCCTGTTTCCTAGTGAGAAAAAGATGGAGCTACAAACTCCAAACTACACTCCTTGAGGCTGTGGGATTTGAATTGCCATATGTAGAGAGAGGCAGAGCCTGGGGATCTGAGAGGAAATTTCTTCAGTCTTTTCCTCAATCAACTGAAAGATGACCAACTTACATATCATCTCAGTGGTAAAGAAACACACTTCCAAACATCAGAAGCTCTATTTCCCACATCATAGCCCCCTGCTAAAAGATGTTCCATGTAAATAGTGATCCATCATCAAGCAAGCATTATGTAAAGGGCACAGGTGGAATTTTGATCATGTTCAGATGGTATTATGCCTAAGGGACACGAGAATGCATGAATCTTCTTTTGTCAATGTGAGGTTACAGAAGGGACCTCATGTACTAGAGGCAAAGAAAATTGGAATCAAAACTACTACGTGAGCTAGTGCATGGTACCATAGTACTGCTATGGGAGCTGTCCTGTATAACTAGGTTGAAGTAGTCACCTCAGGCTCAAGGCCTCTCTCCCTCTTAATTTCCAATCTGATCCTCGGATGGCTGCTAGAGATAGAAACTCCCTGCATAACAAGTGAGGAAGAGACGAGAAGACAGGGAGCGAGATGGTTGGGATTGTTCCTAGCACCATACTCTTCAAAGTATGGTCCATAGGGGAGCAACATCAGCATCACTTGAATGTTTGTTAGAAATGCAGAATCTGGGGCCCCATCCAAGATCTAGTCAATCAGAATCTGCATTTTAAACAAGATCTCCATGTGATTTGTATGCGTGTTCATATTTAAGGAGACCTATCCTAGGAGACTGGCCTTAAGTCAGCTTGCTCACTGGTGGGTATATTTGTGATTTTAGTACACAGTGACTCTGCCCTCTACTAATCAGGGACCAATCTCTAGACAAAATCTGATCAATCAGATTACTACTCTGTACTACTGGGAAGCACTGAGGAGTAAGGATGGGACAAAAACAGCTGAGACCTCTTCCCAAATGCATGTAGAAATGCTGGTTCTATAAAGTTAGATTTATTTCTTTACTGCAGGGTTTTCTCAAGATGTTTGTCTTATTCATCGCATGCTGCCGTAGCAAGATACCAAAGACTCAGTGGCTTAAACAACAGACGTTTATTTTCTCACCGTTTTGGAGGCTGAAAGTCCAAGATCAGGGTGCCAGAAGAGTTGGTTTCTCATGAGAGCTCTCTTCATGGCCTGTAGACGTCCACCTTCTTGCTGTGTCCTCACATGGTGAAAAGAGAAAAAGAGGGCAAGCTCCCTGGTGTCTTTTCTTACAAGGTCACTAATCCCATCATGAAGGCTCTACCCCATGACCTCATCTAACCCTAATTACCTCCCAAAGGCCCCGTCACCAAATATATCATGTTGGGGTTAGGGCTTCAACATATAAAGTTTGAGGGTGACACAGTTCAGTCCATAGCAATGCTAATGTATATTCTGACTTCTAAGAGAATATGCAACATTGCACAGACTTAAAATTGCAGAACCCTGCATGGAAGGAACACCTATTAACAATGAATGTTTCACGGAACATAGTATGGAAAGTGTCAATCTAAGAGGAATCATTGCTCTTATTGAAACAGGTAGAATAAAGTTCCCCATCTTTGTTCCCATATGAGATCGAGCTTAATTGCCTGCACTTTGAATTTGTAGATTTTCTAAGAGTTAAGGCACCTACAGTGAAGTTACAGCTTACATGAGGGTTAGGAACCAGAGTCAGTGCACAAAGCAAAAGTTGCATTTTAGTTAAAATTTTCTTTGAAAATTACTCTGAGATATTTCAGACTGAGCTTCTGTCACTCAAGAAGTCCAATATAGCTTGTGTTACCTCCAGTACTGCCACTTGTCACTGTTTCTTTAGGTGAGTACCAGATCGAGTATCTGCATGCCATCTAGTTTGACTAGCATGTATCTTTAAATACTAGAATCACACTCAACATGAGGAGATGCTCACATTTTAAGATGAAGGGGGGAATGAAGACTGACTGAGAGAAGAGTACATTCTTGTCTTCTCTTCTGAGCTGTAGAGGGTAAGTGCATTTAGTGGAATGGTACATGGAATTATCCAAACTATGTAAATAGTTCTGCCTCTTTCTCACTCTTGAATTTATATGTTAAATTTGCATGTGCTGCAATGCCTCTGTGTCATGTATACAATTTCAGAGAAGGTTTTTGCCAGGGGACGACCAGATGCCATGATTTGAAGGAGTCACAAGCTGGCCTTTGATGAGTTTAATGCAATCCAGAGTCTGTTTCTTAAAGTCTTAATGATTTCAGAATTTCAACAACAGTGATTATTTCCCTAGTTGATAGAGACCAATGAGCATATGAACCAGATTGCCAATTTACATTGAGAAATAGAGTTGCTGCATAGACTGGAGTGCTAGTGTAAGCAAATCACCAAAATTTTCCTACAGGCATCCTACACGGGAATCCAAATTATGTTTAAAAAGGCAATTCTAAAATAATCAATGTGAAATGAAATTGGCCCAAGCTCATTTGCTAAAAGGTTCTGGTGGACGAAAAGATTAACTCTTTTTCCAAGCAAGTGAGTCATTCTTTTGGCTTGTATTTTTGGGAAGAGTCTCTGAGTTCAGCAGTTGGGGAATTGCATGAGCCAATGGTGGACAAATCACTTTCATGTCCAGCTGAATTCACCTTTCTTTCACACATTCACAGGAAACTGAATTTATGTGAGTTTCCAGGGAGAACATAATAGGGTTCAGTGCCTGGCATTATTACTGTTTTTCCTTTGTGTTTCCTTGGTATAAACAGAGGATGGCCTTTGCCATCTCACCTAACTCACTTTGTGGGCCAACTGTGTGACCTAAGGACGAGAGAGTTACAACCTGAAAGCCACCATTAAGATTTTGGAGGGGCTGGCCTGGTGGCATAGTGGTTAAGTTTGTGTGCTCTGCTTCAGCACCCTGGAATTTGCTGGTTTGGATCCCGGGCACAGACCTATGCACTGCCCATCAAGCCATGCTGTAGTAGGCATCCCGTATATAAAATAGAGGAAGATGGGCACAGATGTTAGCTCAGGGACAATCTTCCTCAAAAAAAAAAAAAAGATTTTGGATAGTATTTTCTCTGAGTCTCTCCTTTGGCAGGATGGAGGATCAAGCAGTTCAGGAGGCTTACCAACATGGCTCTCCTCTCTACTCTCCCCTTTCTGAGGGACAAACATCACCCCTGTAGGTAAAATGATCCTCAACTTTTGAGATGAAGGATCGCATTTTCCTCCCTCCCTCCTCTTACCACATAATCCTCTCTTCCTTTCTCCTTTCCCCAGGAGTGTGGAACAGCGATTATATAAATATTTATTCATATTCTTAGTTCAGTTGACAGAAATAAGTGTGGTTTAGGGCACACCAGTTGGCAAAGTTTTTCTGTGAAGGCCCAGATAGTAAATATTTTTGGCTTAAGTGGGCCACACAGTCTCTGTCAACTCCTCAGCTCTGCCGTCCAAGCGCAAAAGCAATGCTAGACAATACGTAAATGAAGGAGGCTGGGCTCCAAAAAATTTTATGGGCACTGAAATTTGAGTTTAATATAATTCTTGTGTCTCGCAAAATATTCTTATTTTGACCTTTTTATCCACTTGAAAATATAAAACCATTCCTGGCTCATGACCCACACAAAAAACAGATGGTGGGCTGTAGTTTGTGGATCTGTGCTCTAAGGAATCGGCAATTTTCCCATCTGTGCCATTGCTTTCACTTGTTTCTGGTTTGGTGATGGGACAATAGGATACATTACTTACTTTATGCTTCGTCCTTGGTATAGGGTGGTGGTGTCATTTAGCAGTTATGAGCATAGGTTTTGGAATTGGACACCACTAGGTTCAAATCTTAGTTTTACTTCACAGCAGGGAAAATTGCATAACCTCTCTGAGCACCTGTTTCCTTATCCATAAAATCTTAATTCCTATATCTTACAGGATTAAATGACACAAAGTATGTGAAACATTTGACATAGTGTCTACCACACGGTATTAATACAAATTACGGGAGCTATTATGATGTTGTTGTCATTGTTATTATTAGGGGATCTGTGTTTTCCACTTCTGGTTTATCTACCTGCTTTTACCTGGGGAGTGTCAGTCTCCTCTCTGAGCCTTAGTTTTTAAATGAGGGAGCTTTTGAAACTACGGTCAATCCAAGATCTAAAAATGTCTGTGATTCTTTCTGCTGTAACATAACCTTTTGCACTGTAAATGCATTAAGGAATGATCGCTATTTTAATATATGTTCCAAGAGTAGACCTTGGCTTTTTGGAAGACAGCTCTGTATTTCTGAGAGCTGGGTCAGGAGAGACATGGAAGTTTTTATTCTGGTGATTTGTGCTTAACAGAAGCATTGACCCTTCTCCTCTCTTCTTCCTGGGCCAGTGACAGTTAACGTGAAACAAAATTCCTCTGGCTTCCCAGAAGACAGGTGCCATTATCTGAAAAAGAATATGGCACTCATTGAGTGCTCAGTACCTCAACTATGATACCGTGATGTTTATAGAACTCAATTTAAAGAGCCCAGGTGAAAAAAGACCCATGAAGTAAAACCTACAAATGCAGATAGCATATCTTCCCTAGTTAAGCGAACTGTACCATCCAATTATTTCCAATTACAATTGCATTTCTGTCTTTAATTTAGTTTTCTATGCTGATATCCAAGTTGCTAATGAAGCAGGCCCCTGCTTTATGATCCCCATTGTTGCAACTTGCTGGGCTTAATTGCTTTGTCTCCATAACGGACAGACAATCTGAACAATTAGACAATAATAAGGAAGTAAGATGGGGAAATGGCTTAGATTCTTTCATTTTAATTATGCTGATAATGCACCCTACAGTTCTGAATCAATGCTGAAGTGCTATTTTTGATAGCATTCAATAACATCCAACTAGAGCTAATAAATTTATATTTCTAATGCAAAAGATCCCATCCTCTGTCTCAACTGACTGTCGCTTTCTGCAGAACGGTAATACTTTTCTATGCACATGGCATGTTTCACTTTCAGTTTCTTTCACAACAGTCCTGTTATTCTAATTTGCTCCTTTTTTTGTAGATAGAGAAAACGGAGCATGTTAAGCTGGCTCAAGTTCATGTAGCATCTTGGGCATCTAGCTGCCCAAAGAATTTCAAGAATGCTTCTTGAAAAGCATGTTTGCTAAAATGCCTTTTACAGATGCAAAAAATAAAAACGTGAAGCTCAGATTTCAGTCTAATCTAAGCATTGAGAAATGCTAGGCCCTACATGATCTGGTCCCTACCTCATCTCCAACTCTCGTGTTCTACACTTCTATTTGTTTACTGTTCCAGTTACGCTGGTCTTTCAGTCCCATGAACTGCATAAGCTCAGTCTTGCCTGATGGTCTTCTCTTATCTTTGTGTGGCTGGTTCATTTTCATCCTTCAGTCTCAGCTCAAACACCACCTCCCCAGAGAGGGCTTCCTTGATACCTTCATCTATTTTGCTACTGCTCTCACATCACTCCCCTTTCCATTAATCTTTCATTGAATGTAGCTTGTTTCCTCCACAGCACAAATGTGTCACACATTTCCTTCTCTCTTTCTTGACTGCCTAATCGTGGTCAGGACAGGGATTACGTCTGTTTTGTTAACCACTGTATAACCAGGAAGTTAAATAGTACCTGAAACTAGTAGGTATTCAATAAATACTTGTTGAATGAATGAATGAGTGAGTGGATGCATTCTATTTCTTTCCTACTATGTAATCTCAGGGCAACTGTGCTCTACTGGTAGCCTTTCCAAACTTGCAATTGGAACTTGATAGACTGGCCTCCCTTGTAAGACTCGATTCCTTGAGGGCAGGGATTTAGGTTTGTAGATGTTGGATCCCCAATATCAACATTGTATCTTTATATAGTTGTGAATCAGCAAATTTTAGTGAAAGATGGAAAAAAAAATTAGAAAGAGCATAGACCTTGCAATCTGTTTTATATGTGATGGTAATGGTTTATCAAGAAATTGATATACTGGAAATAATGCTACTTATTTCCATGGGAGGTGGGTGAGAACATGTTCTCACTTATTTCCTTAAAACAACCAAACACAGACTAATTTTATATTTCTTATTTTAGATTAATGACACTTAAATGTTTATATGTATGCTTATCCTATTTTGCTTTCATAAGAAATTCAGTATCAATGTAGAAGATGAAAAAATTCAGAAAAGGTTATAAGAAGAAACAAAAACCACCCATAATTCCACAACCTGGAAATAACACTATTAACCTCGTTAATAATAGTTATGTTTATAATAGTAGCATGTTTGTAACATAGTATGTTGATGTCTTCTTACAGATTTTTGAACACACACACAATGTTTAATTCACTACAAATAACAAGAATAAAATTGAATACCTTTATTTAACGTTATATCAAGATCATTTTCACGTCGTTGCAATTCTTTGAAAATATAATTTTTGATGATTGTAAAACAGTCCATTGAAAAGACAAACGATAAGGTATTAAAGTACTTTCCTGATATCAAATATCAATTTTTTAATGCTATTTTTGGCTCTAATAATTAATCGTACTGTGAACATTCATGTTTCTGTGTATCCGTTAATCTCTCTGAATATTTCCTTAAGAGAGAGTCCTATGTATGGACTACTGGGTCAAAGAGTAGGAATAATTTCAGACTCTTGTCCCAGCCCCCAAAGTCCTTTCCAGGAAGTAATGCCAAGTTACATTTTCACCAGAAGAGTTTGATAATCCCTCCCTCACTAGCAATGAGTATTTTGCCTCCTTCCTCTCCCAGGAGCTCTCTGTTTATTTTTTGCCATCTTTTCTGTGGAATCTTAGCGTTTTTCTTAGGGATTTATGTCGTCTTTTATATACTGAAAACTTTTTATTTTTGTCACATTTATGGAAAAATCTCCTTTTCCTTGCCACCATTTTTGTTAGGCTTTAAAATATTTAAAAAATATTACTTTGGGGCTGGCCTGGTGGCAGAATGGTTAAGTTCATGCACTCTGCTTCGGCGGCTGGGGTTTGCGGGTTTTGAACCTTGGTGCAGACCTGGCACCACTTGTCAAGCCACGCTGTGGTGGCATCCCACATAAAATAGAGGAATATTGTCACAGATGTTAGCTCAGTGACAATCTTCCTCAAGCAAAAAAAGGAGGATTGGCAACAGATGTTAATTCAGGGCCCACTTTCCTCATTAAAAAAAAAAAAACAGAGAAACAAAAACAGACAAAAAAATTTTATTAAAGTATAATTTACCTAAAATTATCTTCATTAATTTTAAGTGCACATTATTTAATGAGTTTTGAAAAGTGTGTTGAGTCATGTAACCACTACTGCAATCAAGATATTGAACATTTTCATCATCCCAAAAGTTGTCGTGTGACCTTTTGTAGTCAATCCATTCCCTCAACCCCTGGTGCCTGATAACCACTACTCTGGTTTCTGTCACTTTAATTTTGCCTTTTCTAGAATTATTTATAAATGGAATCCTACATTAAGTAGTTTTTGTGTATGCTTTTTTTTCCTTTGTGGAAGATTAGCCCTAAGCTAACACCTGCTGCCAATCCTCTTTTTGCTGAGGAAGACTGGCCCTGAGCTAACAGCTGTGCCCATCTTCCTATACTTATATGTGGGACGCCTGCCATAGCATGGCTTGCCAAGTGGTGCCATGTCTGCACCCAGGATCCAAACCAGCGAACCCCGGGCCGCCAAAGCAGAACACGTGAACTTAACCACTGCGCCATCAGGCTGGCCCCTGTGTATGGTTTTTCTTTGGTTAGCATAGTGCATTCATCCATTTTTTTGTGTGCTAGAATTTGTTCTTTCTATTGCTGAGTAGTATTCCACTATATGGCCTTATTAAAATTTGTTTATCCATTCACTTCTTGACAGACATTGGGTTGTTTCCAACTTTGCCTGTTAGTAATAAAGTTTCTATGGAGGATGCCAGGGACTTCCATTTCAGGGCAACATGAAGTAACAGAGACTGGGTTTATCCTCCCACCTGAAACAATTAAAAAAAACAAGCACAGTGTATATAAAAAAATGGTGTTTCAAGATATGGGACATGAGATAATGAAAGATAGTGATCCCAGAGTGATGAAAAAAAAAAAAGAGCAGATGGTACGAATAGAAACTGATCTATTGTTTAAAAATATTACATCAAATGTAAATGGTCTGAATATCCTAATAAAAAGGCAGAAGTAGATTGG